>NC_134457.1:111395814-112062117 GCF_047948215.1 Lycorma delicatula
TTCATTAACACTCATCCTCTGAAGTAATACCTGGTGGTGACTCCCGGAGGCTAAACAGAAAAAAAAGTTATCACATAGAAAAAAATAACAAATCCACTAACACTGACGGCAACCCAGATATTATACACGAAAATTAGGATCACAGCTTTAGGAACATATTTGATCATCCCAACCCCGTAGGGGAACACATCCGTCTAGTGCCATTCCGGTCGTCGCACCAACGCCCCCCCGGATCATAAATGATAAGCCAAATTCAAATCTAGTACATTTTTTTAATATGTGTCTGCCTAGTTAAAAAAAAAGAGAAAACACGATAAGAAGTAACGTAAGAACAGCAGTCATTGTAAGAACAGCAGTGATTGTAATGACTGAGCATGGTTACAAAGACGACTACGTTTGTAGTACTTTTTAAAAATGCTTTATTGTAAAATATGGATCTGTTTATCGTAGCACAAGTTCGTATTATTAAATGTATGTAGTATCTATTTAGAGTACATGAATTATTGCATTTATAAAATAAACCGTAATTTAAATTTACGTTTTCAAAAGGAAATCATTTAAATCAGAAGAGTATTATTCTTTAAAGGAAGCAAACAATTTTTTGGACATTAATAATTTTGTTTTAACTTCATCTGATATATGAAATAATACATTTTTAAGATATTTTGTATTAAAATTAATACTTATTAACAGCGAGAAATTTATCACCTAAAAAAATAATATCATGGTTATGTCTCACAGTTTAAGAACCGCTGTTCTAATATATTCTACAGTCTTTTCGTTTACTGTTTAGCTTCTGGAACTACAGTAAGGTATTACTTTATAGGATGAATGAGGATTATATGTATGAATATAAATGATGTGTAGTCTTGTACAGTCTCAGGTCGACCATTGCTGAGATGTGTGTTAATTGAAACCCAACCTCCAAAGGACACCGGTATTCACAATCTAGTATTTTACAGTCTACGTTCAGTTAATGTCTATAAAATATCTTTAAATAACAGAAAAGGAAAACATGAGGTAATTTTCCATACATGCTAAAACTGGTGAGTGAGGGACTACCAACTGTGCTTTCTTCGAACAGTAATCAAACCGAACCGTAAATAACTCGATCCTGCTATCTTAAATTTTCTGAATGGATAATAATATAACGAATAGTTAATATATGTATTTTTTTTATTATATTCCCGTACGTTGCAGGTTTAATATAACGTTGAACGGCCAAGTTACTGTTATCCTCAATTTGTTTTTTTTTTTAAATAGCCGTTTGGATCTTCAGCGGTTGATATTTGTATGAAAACGGAGAAATAAATAAAATATGTGCATCATAAAACAAGTACGGTATGTAACAAAAAATATTAACTTATACACTGTATTGTTATATCAGTAACTTGTATATCTGTAACTTGTATATTGTAATCTACAAAATAGATGTAACGCCTGCAATATTGATAAATACAACTTGGCAGTACTAAAATGTAGTTCATGTACTTATAGTATAAGGCGCAAAGTTATACAATAAAAAGCTATGTAAATTGTATGTAAATATATATTATATACACACATATATATAATTTTTACGTTTCTGTTATACTTAAAATGTTTTAGTGAATTTATAATTAAACTTGCAAACAATTTATCTTGCATACATTTGTTTTGTAACAAATAAAAAAAAAAAAAAGGTTAACCGTTGATAGTAGTTATAATAAAAAATAAACTTTCTAGAACATTAAGTCTCCTTAAAGAATAAAAGTAGTTTCAGATGAATTTTAACCATTTTTAAGTAGGTGAGCCTACTTTGATTCCGTATCTCTTTGAGTGAAATATACACATTCATTTTGAAATTTCTTTTTGCGGTGCCTCAACAATGATCAATATGAAGTTTCTTAAACTAATATTGCTAAATTGTTATTCAATAACAGGAAGTACATTCAACTGAAAAAGTAAATGTTTTCCTTAATTATGTGCAAAAATGACTGAAGGTATATTAAATTTTTATAAAAATCAAACAAACGTTTTTGCGAAATTAAATTTAGAAATTTTGCTCTTTTAAGGGCTATAGATATAAGAGTAATTATATCTAAATTTTTTTAGTAATTACCTACATTTTTTTTTTTTTGAAATCTTGTTACTGTTTCTAAAAATAAAAGCAGAAATAAAGAATTCTGCATAATAAATATACGAAATTTCATCAGATATGTTGGAACCGTTTCAGAAACCAAATACTGAAATTTTGAAATGCTAACCTTATAAATAAGTGGTACTGAAATCTTCTTTGAACAGGAGTGTATTACTTGGGTTTCTCTTAATTTCTAACTCCTGTAATATACAATGGATTTGATTTACACACACATATATATATATATATATATATATATATATATATTAAAGTTTACATATAGTAAAGTGTACTGTTTTTTGTGGTAAGATTAAAATTTACTTCTAACTCATCTTCTTTATAAAAAGTAGTTTTAAATGTCCTTTACCGTATGATAAGTTTTTTATCTTGAATTTAAAACTGCATGCATATTTTGTAATTTAAATTAAAAATATATTAATGAAAAAGTAAAAATAAATGAAGAATGCGTGGGAAAGCCAAAAACCTACTTTCCTGTACGGAAAATAAACTCTAAACGTAGGCGTTCGGAATATGCTGATGAATTGACAAGGTCACACACTAAACACGCTTTGTTATTACGTAGATACGTTTATTATTTATTTAATGATGTATCACGCAGAATTAAACTTCATAATTTTTAAATAATCTCGTGTTAATTTCATACTGAGAATATCTTGTTACAAATTATAGAAGAAATAAGATCCATCAAAAGAGTGGGATATAACATGATGTCATTACACTCTACTGATTTTTATAATTTTGTTTTACATATGAGTTTAAGTGGGAATTTTTAATGGTAACAACCGGCCTGCCTACATTATTTCAGTTATAGATTTTTAATCGACACCAATAATTAAATATATGTTGAATAAAAAATACCAAGGACAATATCGCTTTTGAAAAAATTATAAACTATTGAAAAAATTCTTTAATAAAAATATTCACCGTTGAAATTTTTTTTCTTACCGCTTTTAAGATCTGTAAATTATGTCATTGGTTATTTACAATGTATTACATATAGACGAATTTTTATGAATTTAATATTTTTTGCTTTCGAATATAGGTATATTAAACAGAAAAGTACGGAACAGTCAATTGATCTGTTCCGACCAGCATAGCCTCGGTGTCCCCAGTCTGCGTCGTTCTCAAAGTGCATAATGAAACAATCTCTTCTGTAAACAATCAAATCCGTTCAAGATGATTAACTCAATCCCTCTGGTACTATTTCATTGTACCATTAAGTGTCTAAACAATTTAAATCATTTTGGCAATCTTCATTCGTTAAAATATTTATTTTTGTCATTACTTTGCCTTACTAAGGAAACTAACTCATTTCCTAAATAACTCAGTTTCTAAGGAAAGTAACTTTTCGGTTCCGATAAGTTATTTTCTGACTTCTAAAAACCCGATTTCTATTTGCTTCTGACATTGTTCATGATCAGTGTTTCTGACCCATACTGTAAAGTTGGTAATACTGTACTCTTTACTGGAAGCGTAAATATATATCTTTCTCTATATCCTTATCTGGTAAGTGAGAAATAAATAAAAAAAACTAAAATCTATTGCCTGTTCTGGACGTATATTGTTTAATACTAATCTTTGTTATCTTTATTATAAATGTTCTTCGCTACGAAGTGCCGCTATCCTTGATTTTTTAAATACATTTTGCAGTCAAATGCTTTTGTAAATTGATTTAATTTACGTATGTGCATTTGCATTTCGTCTTCCAATTCCCCCAACAGTACTAGGTATTTAGCGTAAAGAAGCATATTTAGTGAAACAAGAGTGATAACTTTAATGATAAAATAATATTTGTCATTTTCACTTATCAATTATTTCATCCATACATAAGTTAAACATGTAATAACTACATCCTTATATGCGTCAGTTTTAAGCCGACTACCATTTTTCATCTTTTTTCTGGACCTGTAATATAAACTTCCACCAATTCCTTGAGGAAAGTTTCTTCATTTTGTAATATGCCAAAATTTTATTTAATATAAAGCGTATTTTTCTTATAGACATCTTATAGAAATCTAATAACTGTATTTCTGGTTGAAAGTTTCATCGCTTTTCCACAAGCTAATTAAAATAAAATGCTTAGTACCACTTTCCTTTACGAAATCCACTTTTTATTTATTTATATAAAAATACATTTCGGAAGTACCACTTGCATTGTTGCAGCAATTTTATGATGTGCTCTCTAAACAGAGAAAATGTTGAAGAATACTTTAATGCATTTTTATGCTGGTTATAATCTTCTTTGGTGTTGTTTCTGAAATCAATATAAACAATGAAGTAGATCCCCGATGAAAGTCACAAAACAACTGATCGTTGTGTTTGTTGTGTGAGCTATTGCATTCTTCTTGTTGCATCCAACAATTCAACAATTCAACATTCATCAGCTTCTAGTAATGATATTAAGTTCATTGATTGAAAATATACTGATGAATATTAGTATATTCATTCCAGATCACCTATAAAATTTCACGAATCAAAACGCTTGGAAGACCAGACTGGACTCACTTCATATTTTCTGGAAATCAGATGTTAAATTGCAAAGGATAAATTTGATTGAAGTCATCATCCAGAAAACTTCTTTCGAAGTTTTGCGAATGACTACGATTTTAAACAAAAGCCTCAACAATAAAAAGGCGGTGATATTCCCTGAAAGAAATCTATTTGCTACAAATTTAGTGGAGAGAGTCTAGCAGGAACCTGAATGATTGTGTTTTCGATGTTGATAAACTTTGGACGTTATCAAGCGATTATTTTAAAGTTTGCGTTTAGCGTTACATAACTAATATACTACCCGTCTTTTTAAATTGTTCGTGATCCAGTAAATTAGGTTTGGGTTTAATGAATGAACTCATCGAAATACGTTTACAAGATCCTATTAAAGGATCTTTCAGATATAAATCTTCGAATATTTTCTTTACTTTCAACTTTGTGTATATTTAAGTATAAACCGTTTAATATGTTCTTAATTAGTATGATATACGTAATTTTTAGAAGTTTAAGTTCGTTTTGTCTTAGTTTTTATTTTAATTTATAACTGAATAAATTGCTTGTTGGTTTTAATTCTGAAAATTTTTCTTTTGCTTCTATTGTCTGTTTTTACTGTTTGCAACTATAACCACAACTTTTACAGTTAAGAAATTTTAAAACTCGTTGTCTAATTCATATATTACACTTTAAAGAATAAACAAAAATTGTTTGCAACAAAGCAATAAAATGTTCCATTAATTACCTTAAGTACTTTATTAAGTCTTAAAGTTTTGAAAAAAATCGGATATAAGTGTCAAACGCTACCTTGTAACTTTGATTTTAGGATACACACACACACACACACACACACACACACACACACACACACACACACACACATATATATATATATATATATATATATATATATATATATGTAAATTGATGTAAGATGTAAACTTGTATCCTTATAAATTTTCAAATTGCGAATTGATCCTTATGTAGTCCTATATAAGGAACTCTTATAGACTAAGGAAATAACATTTTATTAGTGACAGTTACTTTTTTCGGAGTAACTCTGATTTTTCTCGGCCTTTCTACGGGCTAAGCCAGTAGGGATCTGGTCGATTTTTATGGTCCGATGTCCTTTCTGACGCCAAACAAATACAGGATGCGTCTGCATCTCGTACATGATGTAATTGAACAATAGATTTCAATTTACTCACTGCATCCAATATTACTTAATCTTGTCGGATGATAGAAATTGGTGTAAATATTCGACAAATTAACGCTGATATCGATTTGCTTAAAATAAATATTTTATTTTTACTTCGATTCAAATGCAAATCTTTTCTTAAAAGATTATTTCAATTAGTAACTGTTTTCTTTCTTACACTTTACATTACAGTAGCTGAAACAGTTTTAATGAAATTTATAGAATAAATTTTTCCTTAACCCTTAGTGGAGATTAAAATTGTTTAACTAAAATAGTGAAACCACGCCCTCAATAAGTGTTAGTTTTTTATTCTTTTTTTTAATATTCCTTTTCAAGTATTAGTTTATCAGAGGAATTGAAATTAAAACAAATATCTTTATATTTTAGTACCAGTTCACTATTCATTCGATATGATTTTATTACAACTTCGTTGTTGGAACTAATAAAATATCTGCGGCTTATTTTCTTTCTTATTGTTATTAATTGTAATAGGAAAATTGTGTTATTTATAAATAAAAAGATTAATCGTTTATTTATCTTAAAATTATTAATCATGAATGACAAGTAAATTAGTTATTCAAAAATATATTTCAAACGGGTTTAATATCAAACACTTTTGAAATTGTTTAAAATATTACACTTTTATTTAAATATTATTTGTCGGTTTTGAATATTCTACTATTTTATTTACTTGAGTAATTCGTACCTTCTTGTAAAATATGTGCGCCTTGACTTTTAGACAGGAGACCGGAAAAATGTTAAATGAAAACTTATAAAAGAGCTGTGATTGTTAAAATTTAAAGTTTTTAGCTGTATAATGTTATTAAAAAATACAAATTCATTTTAGATATTATTCAGTTCAGCAGACGAGTAAAATGTTTTTGAAAATTTTATTTTAATCGAAAGAGTATACTTTTGAAATGGTCCCATATAAATCTTAACCAAATCCGATGATGATCTTAAGGAATATACCAAAAAAAACCGAAGCCTCGACAACCTTAGCCGCTGATCGCTCGCACCATGCCTGACTGCTTGCTACCGTGTTCCTCTGTTCTCTGAATGACTAGGATATTAATAAGAGTCCATATTATCGTTCTTTAGATTCCGTGGAAATATTCATGGCATTTTTTCTATTTTTCTTCCTAAAACAATCATTCCCTTTTTGGCGCTTTCCTCTAAACGATATGTATGTATTAAACCTTTAATATTTATATAAAATGGTAAAAAAGTATATTTTCTCTAATTGCAGAATTATAATATAAATATTTATATTGTACAATAATAAATTCTAACTGGGTCTAAATCTGACAAGGCGATGCCCTCTAAAGTTTTAACTCGACTAAGAGAAATATAAATCTGCCCCTTCGCAAAATTGCGAGGTCTATCACTATCCTGTCAAGAGTTGTACCCTGCAGTTTGTGAACAGTTACAGGCCAGTTTAATATTAGAGATAGATTCTGCACTCGACATCTCCATATTTCTTTGTCGCTTAGAATTCTGTAAAAATTGGTGAAATGGCTATGCATCCATTAACATCTTTCATTCTAAGACCAATATTCTCATCAAATTTTATGAATACAGCTTCCGTTAACTCTTCTTCCTCGTACATCAAGCCCAGGCTGTGAGAACGTTGCTCTTGCGTTTCCTTTGACAAACGTTTGTGCATTAACTAACACGATGATGAGCATGACTATCTAGTCTATATTCTCGTTGCTGAGAAGTCTTTACGGAAATATTCATGGCATTTCTCTTTCTATTTTTCCTTAAACGAGCATTCCTTTCTTGGCAACTTCCCTTTAATCGTCACTGTTTCATCTGAACAGCGCGTTTAGTAGGCTTACCTATGTCTTAATTGTATAATATATATATATATATATATATATATATATTTTTAATATGCCCCTGTAAAATTAAACATACCTTGTGGTAATATATTTTTCTTAGCAACTATAATGTATTATTTTTTCATATTTTTGTATGTCGCAATTTATTCTTAATTATATTTTTGTAGATTTAATTTTATTGTAGTAAAACTGTTACCAATTGTGCCTTGTTCAAGTAGGATTTTTATTATATAGATAATATATTTTTTTTTTTTTTTTTGTTTGTTGGCTGGCACCGACTTCAAAAATAGTTATTTGTTGTAAATACTTTCACTTTAGT
Source organism: Lycorma delicatula (assembly GCF_047948215.1). Taxonomy (NCBI): domain Eukaryota; kingdom Metazoa; phylum Arthropoda; class Insecta; order Hemiptera; family Fulgoridae; genus Lycorma; species Lycorma delicatula. The sequence goes on from NC_134457.1 coordinate 111,403,800, forward strand.
TAATAAAGAAAAATATAATTATTTGAAACTTTTTAGTACTGTACATTTTTGAAGTAGGTTTTTATTTTTATTTTCTATAAATTATTTTATTTTTTATGTTTAAAAATCATTGCTTTTGAATTCGCTTTTCTCGTGATTGAATTTTGATAAAAGATATCCATTCAAATATGATGGCCTCCCACTTCGCCAGCGATGGTCGTTTCTAGCAACCAATTTTTGCTCATCCGCTTAAACAAACTCACATGTACCATTATTTTTACCGTCGAGTTTTTGAAATTTTTAATTTTTCTTGCAAAGTCTTCAATGAACTGACCTCAAAAACTGTTCGTACGCAAAATATATATTTTGTTATCGCAACAGTGGTTTGTTACCGATGTCAATATAATTATACTGACTCTGAATCACCCCATTCATTTTCTTTTGTAATAATAAACTCCCCTCTGGAAAATTTTCTTCCTAAGAACTTTTCTTCTAAATATAATAGAAGGCATAATTAATTTTTCTTGACAATATTGACAATGTAACAGACCACCTTTGTTTTAAATATCCTGCTGTACAACTTTTAAAAATTTAATATTTTTAACTTTTATGTAAATACATTTATCTAACTTTTAACAAAATAAATTCAGGACAACGAACGATTCCGGAGTAAATATACCATTTGACAACAATAGAAAATTATTAACAATCTCCTTTTATTAATGTGATGGTATCGTGTAATAAATTTATAGTAAAGAAATATTCTTATTTCTTTTATACTAACCAGCAATTTGTATTTTAATCGATATAGATGCCTACGACTATTGATTTTTTCCGTATTTTTCTTAATTATAATATTAATTATTTTTTAGAACTTTCTATTAGATTTTTACTTCTTTGAACGAAGTAAAGGAAGTATTGTGACCGCAAAAAATTTCGGTTTTCAGATTTCAAGAGAGATATCCATTTTGACCATCCCTGAGTCCATTTTGACTAGTTTCGGCTTGACATCTGTACGTACTTAACGTACGTATGTATGTATGTACGTACGTATCTCGCACAACTCAAAAACGATTAGCCATAGGATGTTGAAATTTTAGATTAAAGGCTGTTGTAACATCTAGTTGTGCACCTCCCCTTTGGATTGCAATCTACTGAAGGAAAAGTGTCCAAAAAAGCCAAAAATACAAAAACTTTGTATTTTGGACTTTTTCTTAACTGCAGTAATAAGCCCTCACTGAGAGGTTTTCAGCGATATATCATAAGTGGTACTTATTTTCATTGGTTCTAGAGTTATAGCCAAATAAAATTTTAATTAATGAAATATTTGGATCTTACAAGAGGAAGGCACATCAATTCATATCAGACTTCATCTCCTTTTTTCTTTTAATTTTAAATATATTAATTTATTAATAATTATTAACGATTGTAAAAAAAATTTTTACAATAAATAATAATTCAATAATAACAGTAAAACAAAAAGAAATGAAAAATACCAGAAGTTATTAATGAATAAAATTTTATGAGCTTTTCATTTTTAAAAATTGTGTAAGTGTAATTCAATATGCGTAAAAGGAAGTCATATGGTATCCATATAAGATTTTTTTTTAATTATTTTGTAGAGAACTATTGATGAAACGGCTTTATGTAAATTACAAGTTAGAATTAAATTTTAATTGAAAAATTTCTTGAGATAAAATGATAGAAAGTAAAATTTAAAACAACTTCCTTGAAAAATATTAATTTTTTTATATAATTAGGAATTTGTCCAATTAAGTGAAAAAAGGTTTGTGATTTACACGCCCTAGATGCATTTCAAACATTTTCTGGGAATGAAATCTGAAATTAAGACTCCTGAAAATTATTTTTTTAAGTGATTTATAAAGATCGAGACTGTACCTGATGCATGTAAAAATTAGCCTTCAACCTACTAACAAATACCCCGTTTGAATTTTGAAAATCGGACGATTGTTTGCAGAGGTGTTGTAAGAGCGCCATTGCACTTCTCAAAACAGCGCCCCAGGGGCGCCCCGTTTCTTACCAGTTGATGGTGATGATTGGTCTAGCCTCCCACGACGTGGTCCCACGCCTCACCACTAACCTTACACGCAGTTCTCACAGGAAGCCCATTATTGTTAAACAGAGATTTTTAAAATCTTTTTAATGTTATTTTATTTAGCGTAAATTTAATTTTATTATTTTTGTAATATTATTCGTTCGATTGATTCGAATCATTCAGTTAAAACTCAGCTCACACAGTGATAGAGAATCACAGTTCATTAATCCAACTCATTAAAGTTTGTGCTGCAACCGGCAAATCTCCAGTACTAGATATATTTTTTTTCTCGAGATTTTTCGAAATGAAATATTTCTAAAACCCTTCTCAGTTATGCCAAGAAACATGGGTAAAAATTTAGTTCCGATTGATAAAGTAGTTTTCTTGTTTATCCCAAACAAACAAAAATCCTCTTGTACTTTGTATAATAGTATGGATATAGAATTTTTCATAGACAGTTGATAATTTTATTTTATTATTTATTTTTATGAACATTGGTGGGGGTGGTTTTATCAAATTAATAAATTCATTCTAGGAAACGTTTTAAAATAATCAGTTATAAACTAGGTGAAATAAATATTATATTGTAAACAGTATTATAATTTTTTTATCATTTCGTAAACGTAATTTGAATAATTAATTCGGGTTAATTTAGTGTTTCAAATTAATAGAATACGAACTTATAAAACTTACGGTAATAATTCGTTTCTAGATTTACGTTTATCCTAGATTTTGATAAAAATGTATGACCCTACTATAGTTGATTGATTGGCTAGCATTGTTGGGAGATAGAAAAGATCGCTGTAGTTTTCTAAAAAACTGAATATTGACTGACATTTTCAATAATAAGTTAAATGATTTTAAATTGTGAGCGTTAAATAATTAAACCAAAATGATGTCATTATGTCAGTGAAATAATTATTATCATTAAGAACCTAAAATTTAGCCTTAATTATGTAATTACGTAATGTGTTTCTAAAACTTGGGCCTCAGATTTTAGTCGTTCGATGTATTATTTAATTAATTTACAATAATTGTTATTGTGTGTGTGTTTTAAGTTGAATTTTATGAAGTAAACCTTAAAATTCAAGAATTTTAAAATTTTTCACCAAAAATTGTATGAGTTTTCAAAATAACAGACTGCTATTTTATAATTGTAAGCCTAAAGAGCAGGTTTACAAATGTACTACACATACAGATTACGTATATTTATTTGAATCCTAAATGATTGTAAGAAAGTGTTACTATATTTTACTTTAATGAAAGTTAAATAAAAAAATAAAACAAGAAAATTAGATGAAGAACCAAAATTAGAGCTAGCCGATCGTCTAATTTTCATTGTTAATGTAAAATTTATTTATTTACATGTTTTCACCAAAATAACGATAGGTTGATATTTTGACGCCTAATTATTGTAACCGTATACCTTATGAAAAATTTCGATTCTGAAAAATTTCGAACATTTCGGATGAAAAAGGAACACTACCTCCATCAAAGTCAGTGGCTTAGGAAAGATACCATCCCACAAATTATCAATCTTTCTTTCTTTTTCCTGTTTAGCCTCAGTTTCAGATAATACTTAAAAGGATGATATGTATGAGTGTAAATGAAGAGCAGTCTTGTACAGTCTCAGTACGACCATTCCTGAGGTATGGTATCCAACCACCAAACAACACCGGTATCTACGATCTAGTATTCAAATCCGTGTAAAAATATCTGACAAATTATCAACCTGGAGGAGACATACTGAACTGTAATATGGTTATAGAAAATTGATGAGGCAGTTGGCAGTAAACACTAAAAATAGGGTACTAATTATACCGTAATACCATAAATAGTAATAACTCACTAAATTTATCAGTTGAATCTCAACATACGGAAATCTCCAGGGTATTTGAAATTAGTAAGCTGAAACAGTAAACTTTAACTTTGTGATCACGTTCTCCGACACTATTGAACTCTCTGCTATTTTCTTAGGAAGGAATATCAAAGCCTTATATGCGTCATTAAAAGGAAAAAATTCTTGCGCAGTTCTACGCAAGAAAACCGACAATTCATTATTTTATTTGGTTTCCTTTTGCTCCGCTCAAACACATACCCAGTCATCATAACCCTCAAAATAGATAACGCTAGTTGAATATGCCCAACAATATTGCCACAGTAAATACCGCAGATAAAGAAACGTCAGCATTCCAACTTGCAGCATCATAACAAACCACGCTTCTTAATTGTCCAATTAAATTATTTCAACCTCAGATTGAACGTAACTCAGAAGGACTCAACCAATCTTCACCAAATTTTTACATGCGCAACTTCAGATACACTACTATAGCAAATATAAATTTCAATGAAAATAATACAGTAGTTTTGGACATTTTCGAGCCACAAAGTTTTATATATTAACATATATAAATAAGTAAATCCCACTTTAAGTGAATGTTTACCATTCCTGAGGTGTATGGTTAATTGAAACCCAACCACTAAAGAACACTGGTTGGTATCCACGATCTAATTTGAATACTAAATAATAGTAACCGAACAGAAATTTTTTGACAGGAAAGCAGTTGAAGTATCGATACATTGACATTATTCAGTGTTATGCAAAGAACCCATACCGCGATATATCGATTTTTCGACTTGTAAGCTTCCCTCATCGCCCCTAACGCATGGACAAACGATCAATGTTAGATATAACGATATAATCAAGATACAGTTTGCATACAGATATTACGTAGATATAACTAATATCAGAAAAAAGATATTAACATATTTTTGTTTTTCTAACTAATGGTAATTCTTTAAAATATTACGTGAATTATGGATTATAATTTGATTTTCTTTTATGAAATTAAAATAAAATTTTAAACAAGGTTTATTGAAAAGAAAGACTCAGGTTTGTATGCAATTTTCTATTATGTAGGATATTCGTAAAAGGAAGTACTTCCATTTAAACTATAGTACTTACATTTAATAAGATTAAAAAACGGTATTGTTCGTTTTTTTTATATTTATTTTAAAGGGAGGAGGTTCAAGCCACTTTTTCACTTACTACTTCATTTATCACTTTTTTCTTAAACTATACGTACCATTCCACTATTAAATGCGCATGTTTTCATGAAAATGTTTTGTGACACGCAACTGAAAACAAACTTTGTTCAATTCAGTACGACTATTAGATTGTAATTTATTTCCTTTTTTTGTAAGAAAATAAAAATTATGTAGTTTCAAATTTGTTATAACTTCTCTATTACAGCCTAACCTAACAGACGGTACAAATTTAACCTGTACAATAATCTTAATCGTGTTATAATAAATTAAATTTTTTTACAAAAATAATTTAAATATAAATAATTTCTAGTGGTAAAATATGTAGCCTACTAAAATTAACAATCTTTCCCATTATTATACTGCTAGTTTTCTTTCTTTTTACAAAAAATTAAAAAAAAAAATCCTCTAAAAAGTTTAAATTAAGTATTTTTGTATTCATTAAACTCTATTTAAATCCGTATATCATGTTTTAAAATTAATACTTTATCATGTAATTAAAGGATTAACTTTATTTATTAACTCTATACAGATAATTATGATAATTGGTTTTGTCTAGATGCCAACCAATCCTAAATCCATATCATTAAATAATTAAGTTACAGATATAACACAGGCTTTCAGATAAACCTACCAGGTTGGTCTAATGGTGAATGCATCTTCCCAAATCAGCTGATTTGGAAGTCAAAAGTTCCAGCGTTCAAGTCCTAGTAAGGGCAGTTACTTTTATACGGATTTGAGTACTAGATCATGGATACCGGTGTTCTTTGGTGGTTGGGTTTCAATTAACCAAACATCTCAGGAATGATTGAACTGAGACTACAAGACTACACTTCATTTACACTTGTACACATCATCCTCATTCATCTTCTGAGGTAATACCTGAGCAGTAATTCCTGAAGGCTAAACAGGAAGAAAAGAAAAAAAAGGCTTTCAGATAAAAATCAGAGTCCTATCTTTGAAATCTTTTACTTTGATTTGAACATGTGATTCTGCACCGAGAAAGAACAACTAATTTCCAGAGGTACTAGCCACTAATTATAGTTTGGTTTAATTTACGATATCATAAATGTTACATATCTGTATTTTGGAGATAATTATGCTTGAAATATTAATTTTGATATCATGAATGAAATATAACATTTACAAAGAATTAATTTTCTTTACAAACTGTTATCAAATAATGTACAGTATGTGGTGAAAATTAGAATTGTTTTGCTGTTAATATATAACAGGAAAACTTCTGTTAATATACACCTATTCAATTGTTTTTTTTTTTTGTTTTACTTAATATTAAATAATGATACTATAGTTATATTATAGCTACTTATACTAGCTGTACAGTACTATAAGGGGAAAGTATGCTAATTATACCAGATACTGCATGTTGGGATTTTTGCAGATCTTTCTGTTTCATGACATCCTCTAACAAAAAAAAAAACACAATTTTACCATTGAAAAATTTTGAAGGTTGTAAATATACTGGCCTGATTTTTTTGCTTGATATCTTTAGACTGAATGGACCAGGCCAATTTGAATGAAATTTGGCTTTATGATTCCTTTTGTGGAGCATGATGCCATTTAATTTTGGTTTTTTAATTTTTCAATGGCGGTTAATGAATGAAGGTGAATGTCACGTGGGACTCCGCGATGAAGCTGAGCGGGAATAGGCATTCATTCTCCTCTCCCCGGTAGACCAGACCGGAGTCCGTTTAATCTTTGCACTCATGTATGAGTTACAACGTTAGCTGGGTTCATTAAGGGAACTAGGTCTAAATTTCATTGTTGCAATCAACACTTTTAGTGGGGAAGTTGTTGTTGTTATATTGCCTCGAATTCGAGACATTCACGAAATTGGCTCATTAAAGGTAGAACTAGGCGTGGGGTCTTCAGTCTTCTGCGAGTAGGTTTCTAGCTTAGTTCCTGAGGGCGACGTGGTAGCTTTAGGTGTCAGATGCCTTCTTCAGAAAGCAAAATTAAAATCTACTATCAGGGTGAACTTACCGATGTAGATGGCCCTCGGGGCATCTCACAAGGCAGGACTGAACACTGTGGAATGTGATCAGTTTAAGGGCGAAAAGATGTCTTCCATTAAAGCCATTACTGGCAAGGAATGGAGGGGGTGGTGTAGCGACCTGACATGCTACGAGGTGGGATCTTCTCCCCTCGGGGGGGAATCGAGATGTTATACTCTTGTGCTAATTACATTACATTAATATATCACTTTATGTATTTTAGAAATTTCATTCGGAGAAAATAATTCTTTTTACTTTTTTTTTTTGAGTTATTGTTTTGCTTACTGGACTGACTGATTTCTGTGAAGTTTTGAACAGTAGCTGATGGAAAAAGTTAGATCATCTCATTTCATCTAATTTTCATTAAATCTCATTTAATTTTAATTACAATTGGTCAAGAATTTAATTGGTTACAATTGCTGGGGAGACACAATCACCATGAGTCCTGTTTCTCAAAATTTTACTCAAAGAATAAAATTATTTTAGAAAATTCCCTAGTTGCATGCTTTCATACTTTATTGTTCCATTCAATTTTTCTATTAAGATGACATAGTCTGTCAAGGTTGAAGCTGGGAAAGTTATGCAAATCTTTGTCACTTTTTTTAATTACATATTTTGATAATATCAAAAATAAAATAATAATATTATGTATATACTATTGAAACTAATTTACCTAAAAACTAGTTAAGACCTAAAAACCCAAAAGACAGGTGGGTATAATTTGTTAACAACAGAGTTAAAGTGTCTGTTATGAAAATCTGTATGAACTTAATTAAATTTAATTTTTCTTAACCTAATTTTATAAATATTTTACCAGTCTAAATTGTTTGGTTCAGATAATTATATTACATATTTATACATTACCATATTAAAAAAGAAGTTCTTTTAGAAGCCAGTTTTGATATATAATTCATCATCAATAAATAAATAGGAAGATTTTCACAATTCTGAATAATCAAAAAAATCAATGAGATTAAAGTTTATCCTAAAAACTTATTACTGAATCTTCCGTTATTAAACTAATGTAATCTTACATAAAACCCTTGGTTATTTTCCAATGCCTTAATAAAATTATATCAAATTATCAGATCTGATAAATGAAGCTGTTCAACCAAACTGTGTAGTTTTCATTGTGATCAGTATACATAGTTCATCATTGTTTAGTTTATATTGGTTGGCAATTCTCTGGGCAGTAGACTAGTGAATGGGTTGCTTCTGATTGCTTGATACCAATCACTATTCAATACAAATTGCAAACAGCTGTTCCAGACATGGGCTAATTACTTCTACCATAAATCCTTCTCATCTACTAATCAAAAATGAAAGTTGAGACTATACAAGAACAGATTACATTCATACAGTCTACAGACATAAGTTGTTTATTGATAATAAATTGCTTAAACATTCTTCCTTGAATAATTAATTGTACTTATTATTTATTAAAATATCATTCTACGTCTGTGCATTTCTGTACACAATATACATGTTGTAATAAATATGATACATGATTTGTTATTCTCATTTGCAACATTTCTTTGAAAATATGCTTAAAAAATTTATAATTAATTATACACAAACTAATTTGAAGTAAAAAAAGTCAAAGCATATGAAAATTACTTAAATTTTAATAATAGTAGACTTTTTTATAAATCAAAACACATCAAGTTACACCCAAAAGACAGGTGGGTATAATTTGTTAACAACAGAGTTAAAGTGTCTGTTATGAAAATCTGTATGAACTTAATTAAATTTAATTTTTCTTAACCTAATTTTATAACTAATGACAAAACTTGTATAATTTATTTTGATTTTTATAATAAAAGTAAATTTTTTGGTTTGTAGATTATGTCTTACATCCACTTTACTTTTGTTTGGGTCATTTACTTTTGCTTGCTTATTGTTTGTGGTAGTAAGCTAACCTTGAGTTTACTGTAAATAATTTGTACCATATTTCACAATATTTTTAATGTATATTGTAATATTAGCAATGTTTGTTTTTGAGTTTGTTATCTTTTTCTCCTTACCTCTACTGATGTTTGGTTATACCAGAACATAGACAATAAATACAGAATCTGTTGAGATTAGTAAGGTTGGTTTTAGTTACCTAACTCTGCTTCATGATTGTATATTTATAATAAAAATTTGTTTATCCAGTTTTATTCATGGTATTTCTGAAAATGAAACATTTATGAACCTTCAGTATGAAAATTTAATAACTTACAAGTTCTGTAGTGACAGGAAACAATATTACCAATTAACCAACCTTAACCCATAGTGTTTTCTTAGCAAAATTTAAATAAGCAAAATTAATTCCTTTAGCTTGATATTGAAGAAAGATTTAGTTGAAAATCTTCTCCAACTCGTGTCAGTGAATGCATTAAAATATAATAAAGTTTGGGTACAAATCTTTAAAACTAGTACAAAACAACATGAAATTTTTCCAACTAATGTTAGTTATTTATGTTATACAGAGTAACAGGTGGAGAACTCTTTGAAGATATTGTAGCGCGTGAGTTCTATAGTGAAGCTGATGCCTCACATTGCATTCAACAAATTCTTGAGAGCGTCAACCACTGCCACCAGAATGGTGTTGTACACAGAGATCTTAAGGTAAATATTAATAACTAATAGTATTTTATGAGTAGTCAAAATTTCTTTCATGTTTATAATGCTATGAATTTATTACCTCATGTTGTGTTTGATCCATTCTGTTGGCGTTAGTCTTTACAGAAAAATTAGAAGAGCTCAGGAAAAGTGAAATAACCCAAAAGCTTTAGAAATTAAGGCATTTCCTACAGGGTTTACCCCCCCTCCTTGTCAAAGCATACAGTAGTAGACAATGTTCATTACATTAGCCAAATTACAATATCGTGTACTACAAAATCAATTTTCTCTTACCGTTTAGTGAATACAGTGTTATTCACTAACCTACAATAATAGAAAGCGGTTAAGTTTTCTATCATGAAATAGCATCTGGCTACATTACTTTTATCATGCTGTCTATATAGTAATTTTCTTTGTTAATGTAAATTTGGAAAGAACTTCAGATTAAGAGTTCTTTAAGAAGACCAATAAAAATGGTTGCTCATATCAAAAAAGAATATCCTCTTCTGTGCACTCTAAATGACTGGTACTAATGCTGATAGCAGCACCGTAATTGTCGATTAGGATTGATTTTTAAGCAGCTGGCGACTTCACTAATTTTTTTCAAGATTTTTAAATAATATCTTTGGAATTTGACAATTCTTTTCTTCTAAAAATAAAGGATAATTAGTTTTCAGTAATGGTAAACAGACCTTAATTTTATGAATTAGGTGAGTTTTAAAAGATATTCATAAATTCTTTAGCTTATAGTTAAAAATTGTCCACATTTTTTTACATCTGCAAGCAGCAAGTAAATAATCCAGTATGTAAGAGTACAGAATAATAAATGAAACATAAAATTTTATCTTCATAGTACAATATTATTAATTCAGTTAGATTACACAAACTTGCTCAACTACTGACTGTAGCCTTAATCAAAATTTCACATTACATAGCAATTATTACTACTTCTATAAAAACACTAACAATAAAAAAAACTTTCTTGATTACTTAAATAAAATTATTACATCACGAATTAAGTGTTTTTTTGGGTTTTTTTTTTGTAGTTATCCTTCATAAATGCTAGAAGTGTTTGTTTAAATTTTATTTATTACGCTGTTGGTTAGTGTTGGTCACTGGTAAAGATTATGGTAATTAATTACATCTAATAAAAAAGAAACCAAATTTATTTAAATGAATATTCTTTTACTAACATCATAATGATTTTCATGATCATTACACAAAAAGCATTAAAAAGAACATTGTTTTTCTTGAAAAAAAAGGTTGATTTGAAATAAATTCTTATCTGTTTATCATTGAAAATGAATTGTTTTTTATATTTTACTGTAATTATGGACCTTTTGAAATATAATTTTAATAAAGAACTGTTAACTTTATCAGTTATTAGAAACAATACCAATTTAAAAAAAAAATATGCTAATTTTCAACAACAAAAAAATTGCAAAAAATGTTTTCAGTAAGTAAAATATATTATTGCAAAACAATGTAATATAGTTCATTGCAAGTATTAGTCAAGGGAACAGAATAACAGAGGGTATTATTCTGTTGTGGCATTCAGTATGAAGGAAAGTAAATAAAGTAAAATGTTTATTGAGCCATCAAATTTGTTTGAACACTTTAAATTGGATTGCATTAACAATTGAAAAGAAGCCTATCATTTCCATCGTCCAATTGTTAAAACAGATGTGACTGTCCTTCTTATTCAGTTTTACCATGGTTTATAGTATTTGTAAAATTTAAATTACGCACAAAAATTTTACACAATTTGGTTTGATTTTTCAGAAATCTTTTTGTGTTTTTTAATTTTCTACAAATTTAAATTGAGAATATCGTTTACTTCCATGTACTGAAGTGAATAAAAGAATAAAAATAAAAATTAATAAATGTAGAAATGTACAAAATTTTTAATTGGTAAAAATCAGTTATATATTAACTACATTCAAAAAACGTAATCCAACAAATGTTTTAGAGTACTTAAATAATAGTGAACTTTAAAATACATAACCTAAAATTTTGTTAAAATATCTAATTTAAAAAAAAAAAAAAACACTTCTAGCTTAACTTTGAAGCAGTAACATTTTTATTGACACATAAGTTAAATGGAAATAAAGAAATTTTATTAGCTGTAAATAGATCAAATAAATTTTTTTTGATGACCAATATAGAAAAAAATAAATAAATAAAAACCTACAATGCAAGTCAAAATGGTTTCAAGATACTTGGCTGTAGAATAAAAATGCTGTATTATTACAATATTATCTAATGCAATTTTACTTTGTAATAATATTATAATAAATATTATTTCAACTACAAGACAAACTAGCAATGAATAAAGAGAATCAGGAATATCACCAGTGATCTAGGGAAGAAATAAAATTCTGTGAGACAATAATTTTCCATGTTACCATTTCAGGATTAGTATTTATTTGGATTACACTTTGTTGTTTAATCAGCATTTATCCACTCATTTGAACTCAGGATTCCCATTAGAGAATAGCATTCTTCACTATTTGAATAATATATTTAAGGATATAACATGAATATTTGCCTTTTTAAAACTCCCTATTAAATAAATTGCAATTGCAGCTTTGGTTTTAATTATTAAATATATCGATTTTGTATATATTGATGGGAATACTTTCAGAGTTAGATGTCACTAAAGATAAACACGATAAAATTAGTTAATGTTTAACATTATTGAGATGGTTTTGAGGATTATGTTCCAATATAAAAATCCCTTTGCTAAAACACTTAAGAGATATCTTGAAAAAAAAAGTTGTAAAATAAAATTGGAAATATTTCAGAGTTAAAAAAAAAGTAGTTGGAAATAATAGAATTTTTTTCTAAGTAAATAAAAAAGTAATTTTCTTGTGTTTGGGAAAGAATAAGTGTTTGTGAATACTGAAATCCCTGTGCCAAAATTTTGTCTGTTATGTTTGTTATACATGCATCAGAAAATATTGTAACTAAAAATTTTAAATAAATCAACAAAATAATAATGTAAAATTTTACATAGTCAGTTGTTTTTATAAGTACAAAGTGTTTTTTCCCCTTTGTTTTCATATTATTATTATTACACATTTTATTGACATGAACAGAATGTCATGCTGGGATATTTAGTTTTTGCCTCTCATTCTGCTCTTTGACTTTTCTTTATTAACTTCTTTTTATGTATAGTATAACTTTTATTTTTGTATCTTTTTCCCACTTTGCTAAATCAGTACCATGGCATTACCTCTTTTATCTATCCTGGACTTAATCACCGAAGAGTAACAATCTGCTAACAGATTGAATGTTTTGATATTACCTCTACACCAGTAGTGACTAATAGCCACGTACCAAAAACTCTGGTCAAGTTCCCACACAACTCAATGACCAGTAACTCATCCCTGCCATTTAGTTCATGTATAGATTCCTTTGCAGAGGATTCGAGTGAACCTGAGAATAATTAATTTATTAATTAATCTTACTAGCTGCAGGGCATGCCGTAGGATGCCTCAGCAGCTAGGCCCTCCAGGCAGGTTACCTTGGTGGGTTGCATCTCAGAATGGGATTATTAGGTGTCTGAAATTGATTACCTTTTGGGTAAAAATGCTTTTTTTTAATGATGAAAATTGATATAATAAAAGTTAAATTAGAAATTTAACTCTAGAAATTAATACTAACAAATCAGGATTTTCTGCTAGTGATCGGTACACTCCGATGCCTAGTTTTTGGTTATAATTAATTATTTTATGAAGAAAAAAAATAAATAAATAGAAAATATTTAAAAAATCAATTTTAAATACCACTCAAATTAAATGCACCAAAAGGTAAAAAATAATTTTAGGACGGTATCTCAGAATGGATTTGACAACAAGCTTTGATGATGATATATAAGATTATGTGAAAGTCATAGCTTCAAATTAAAAATTTGATTTTTTTGCCAATCTTTTCTTATACTTGTCCCACACTTTAGGCATTCATCATGCATAAGGAAAAAATGACAAAAACATCAAATATTTGATTTGAAGCTATGACTTTCACATAATCTTATATATCACCATCAAAGCTTGTTGTCAGATCCATTCTGAGATACCGTCCTGAAATTATTTCCAACATTTTAGTGCGTTTAAGAGTGGTGTTTTAACAATTTCTTTTACATATTTTTTATTTTCTACTTTTTAGTGCACTTAATATAAGATGGGTTTTAAAGAGTTTTTTTGTATGTTTTTAATTTTCTACTTTTAAGCCTACACAGCATTAGCCATAAAATTTCATTCGGAAAAGTAAATGCAAGTGTAAAACAAAATCAAACCATAATTTTTGTAAATACTTCATTTTTGATAACAAACATTACATATTTGTTATTCACAAAAAGATTAAGAAATTTGTATTGCGTACATTTTAGGTGTACTAGATTTATATGGATTTGAATACTAGATCTTGGATACCACTTTTCTTTGGTGATTGGGTTTCAATTAACCACACAGCTCAGGAATGATCGACCTGAGTGTACAAGACTACACTTTATTTACATTCACACACTTAACCTCATTTATCCTCTAAAGTAATACCTTAAGGTAGTTCCAGAGGCTAAAACAGTAAAAAGAGATAGAGGTGTACAAGAACAGCAGTTTTTCTTCCTTTAGAAATTGATTGTTAATTAATATATAGTACATGTTTATTGATTTATTAAATATATCCTTTACACATATTCTATATTTTTTAATTCTCATTTTAGCTGCTTATATTTGCCTATCCTGAAAATGTGAAAATGTAGGAATGTAATTTTTTATAGAACATAATCCTAGAGTCACATATTCCATGCATGTGCACTTCATGTACGCAGACAGTATAGTATAATTTTGGACAGTTTTGGACATATACAGTTTCATTATATTTGTAGGTTATATGTATAATGTAAAATATTAAAGTCGTTTTTAAACTCCAGTTCTTTTTAAAGTATGTAAATTATGTGTTGTGTACATATTTATTTATTTTTATTTAAACCGCTTATTTAATTTTATTATTTGTACTATCTATGAGGCAGATAAAATATTTTTAATTAAGTTCTGGCTGAACCGAGACAGTAATATTCACTTGTTTTTTCTGACTGGTATATTCACTGTATTTCCAGATATGATTTCATGAAAGTTAAAGCAAATACACGTTTTATTATTATTTAATAAACAGCTGTGGTAAAATACATCTTCAAAATTCTTCTTTGTTTTGTTTTAGTGAACGGTTTACAAAAAACAGCTTTGGTTTTCTAATCTAATTATTAAAAAACCCCAATTTACGAAATGTCGTGCTTGTTACTATTGCTATAGATGATTAAAAACCATGATTAAATCATGATTAATGATTATATATATATTATAAGGTTACATTTCAGTAGCACTCTCCAAATTTTTGTAATTCAGCAACTGTTACAAGAAATTCTAAATGTACACATATTGCCCTAGTAAATACCCTCGATCTGCGCAAATGCTGTATTTGGTGATCCCCACATATAATTTAATACCACCATTAGAAAATCTCTCCTACTCGTGCAAGAAAAATTACGGATGGGAATCATTTAACATACTACTGTACTACGGATAATTGAGATTTTATTATGAATAAATTATATTGATTTTAGCGTATATATTTTACAATCTTTAATTTTTATAATGATTTATGCCTTGATATTTTTTCCCATTTTATCAGCAGTGGACATTGTGGATTGAAGGACCTTTTCTTTCTTTTTTCCTGTTTAGCCTTCGATAATTACCTTTCAGATAATACTTCAGAGGATGAACGAAGATGATATTTATGAGTGTAAATGAAGTGTAGTCTTGTACAGCCTCAGTTCGACCATTCCTGAGATGTGCGGTTAATTGAAATCCAACCACCAAAGAACACCGGTATCCACGATCTAGTATTCAAATCCATGCAAAAATAAGTGACTTTACTAGGACTTGAATGCTGGAACTCTCGACTTCCAAAGCAGCTGATTTGGCAAGACACGTTCACCACTAGATCAACCTGGTGGGTTGATTGAAGGACCTGGTGTGGCTGATAATGAACAAAAATTGTTTAAATTATGTTTTGTGCTGAAACATAGAACTGAAATAAAATGGAAAAAGAATAAATCAAAATTTAGTTCTCCAAAGTTATAAGTTGGAACACTACCCAGCACACCCCTTTCTTTTGTGGGAATGATGAATGACCTAGCTTTTAGCAGACAGAATTGTGTTGTTATAAACAGTGTGCTTGTTTACATTTAATAATTCAAATATTTCACATCAGAAATATTTCTCATTTAAAGAAAAAATGTACTTTTTTAATATGTTCAATAATTTATTCTTTGTAGCCACAACTACTATACATAATATTTTGCTTATGTTGTGGCAGTGTTATGAAATGAACCAGTGAACTGTTTTATTGATTCAAAGTTGCTTGTCTTCATTAGAAAGTCATATTGTTCAGATTATATAAATCATCTCATAATTTATTATCATTTTGTGAACAATTTAGATTTTCATTTACTTGTAATTTGAAGTGATTTTTAATTCTTCAATTTTTCTAAGCTCAGTCTTAAAAACTTTACCAAATTCATTGGATAATAAGGTTTTTAATAGTAAAATGATAACATATTTATAAATGTTTTTGTGCACTTATTCCAACTGTTTATGGTTGGAGTTCTTTCTACAATCCTTTAAAAAACTTCTTTTGTATATTATTTCTGTATTTTTCCATGACTATATGTTGGTCTTTATCACTTATAGGCCAAGCATACAATTAGTTTATAGTATTCTCAATTTTCTAAGAAAATTTTAAAGTATGATAATAATTACTCAAATCATGCTAAAGGTAGTTCTACTCCAAGGTCAGATTAGTTTTTTAGAGAAGCAAATTGTTATTATGCTAAGGGTCAACCAAAATTTTCCACCGTGGCAGGAAAAAGGACTTAGAAAGAAACCAATAATAAAATGAGCAATAAATAATAAAACAGTAGTAAGTAGTTAACAATAAATAGTAAATTTGATTTGTTAATCTGTAATTAATAATTTTGTTAAATAACCCCAAATATATTCATTTAATATATTTAAATATATTTATTTTTATAGGGGTTTAACCTATGTTAAATATTAGATATTCCATTTGATATTGATATTCCTGCCTAAGAAGAGTATTTTTTATTTCTGTTATTATTTTTACACAAAAATAAGTTGAACTTTGGCTTAGATAATCTTATTTGTTATATTTCTCATCATTGTATATATGTGGCCTATTGATTTTTAGTCTGAATAAGTAATGGTGATCAAATTATCTCTGTAAAATAATAATTAATTTTTCACATGTACATGTTAGTTTTTTTTTGTTTTTCATAAATCCAAATGTTATTCCTAATGTTGTAACACAAAATAAAGAATTGCCTTTGAGAGCAGATTTGTTTTTATTTTTATTTCTCTTTTCTTATGAGTTGTTTTGATTGTTCATAAATGTCACATTCATTATTTTTAAAAACAAATTAAGTATTATATTCACTGTAACTACACATAGTTTAACTTACTCTCTCTCTCTCACTCTCTCTCAATCAATCAATCAGAAATTAATTTTTGAATAGCCCCACACATTTGCAATCAGTCTATAAAAAATGGTTGAAATTAATTTTGAAACTCTTAAGTATAATAGTTTAAATTTGAATCAAGCAATTTGTTTTCATAATTATTTTGTTTATTTTTAGCCTGAAAATTTGCTTCTTGCCAGCAAAGCCAAAGGTGCAGCAGTTAAGCTTGCTGATTTTGGACTTGCCATTGAAGTGCAAGGAGAACAACAAGCATGGTTTGGTGAGTTATGTTACTTACATTTTTCTAATCCATTACAAAAAATATTCCAAATATTCGTAATCTGCTGGCTGATGATTTATATTTTAACTTGATTTGGCATAAAATTTTGCACTATACATAATTTATTTTATTCCAAAAAATATGTTATGGAACAAAATTTTGACATTGCAATGAGTTGATACATGAATATTGATACAGCTAAAGATTCAGTACGTGAATCTGAATTAATTACATATCTCACTGCAGAAACTACCTGCATTAGTCAAGAGTGATAATGAAGATCTTGTTGAATAAATTTTGTAGTTTGATGCCATATATTTTATAACATAATTTATAATCTGCATACTTTAATTTCTTTATAAATCTGGTAGATAAGTTTATATATTTAATCTCTTCAAAGTTATAAACTATGTAAAGTTAATAACTATCTTATAAATATGAAATGAATATTTCTGTACTGATTCATAAAAAATGATAAAATTCACATAATTCAATACAAATTACAATACACATGTACAAAATATAGCTGTGGTTACTAAATTCATAATTAACAAAAAATTACTTTAAGTAATTCTTTTTTACATAGATGATATTTTGCTACATTAACTTAATTATTTTGTTAAACTTATGCACGCTTGTATTAATTAAATCAATTCAAATAATATTTCAATATTATTTAACACTTTTGTTTGTTTGTTACTCCCTTAGACATTGTGGAAAACAATCTAGTTGAAAAGGATGTATTATCCAGAATTATATTATTATCTTATCCAGATTTATATTAATTTTATCTTTCTTTGCTATTTAATTGTTACTACTTTAACAATATTTACTGTATTAAGTTACTTTAAAAGTTAAGATCCTGTAATCATTTTGTGATGTAGAACTCAAATTGTAACTCAATTAAAGGCTGCTTTTAAGTTTTAAAGTATGTCTAAGCTATTGTAACTTTAAATTATATTGTAGTTTGAGTGCTGTTTAAAATCCTATTAATCCAAGCAGGAAACAATCAATTGTTTTAGTCTAAATAAGTTTACAGCTTACTTTAAGAAAAACACAAAGAATAGTTATATTCAGTTTTTAAATTGTGTTTTAGGTTAATTATTTCTTATGAGAATCTCTTTTTAATACTTTTATCTCTTTAAAATACTCATCAATGATGCTTTAGCCCATATCAAATCTACACTACACTTTGTTCACAAATGGAGTTGTATTTTCCTTTTTGGGAACTACTTGCAATATTGTAAAGAGAACAGAATTTCTTCAATTATTATTTTTATTTAACACTTTTAAATGAAATAGGAATTTTCCTTTTATTATATTTTCTGTTTTGTAATACAGCACATCATTCCAGTATTCTTGTATGGTTTTATCTGTTGCTTAGATTGCTTGTGTAGATACTATTTATTTTAATTCTCAGCATTAGTATTGGTATCAGTTTTATCATTATAATGTGATTTTATTTTTAGATTTTTTATGAAATTTAAAAATATCTGTTAATGAATAAATGAATGTAGATGTATTTAAGATCTGTACTATTTTTTTTATAATGCGTTGTTCTTTTATTTCAATTATGAAAATTTATAAAAGTTGGATATACTATAGAGGTAACATATTTTCATTAAATTAATGTTTGTTATGGAAAACAGCTTATACCATATATATCTACCAGTGCTATATAGCCTCTTTGATGAGTATCAGCAGCTTGTCTAAATTTTAAATAATTAATTTTAATACTTCAGTGCTTATAATTCTACATTTGAACTGTCTTTTATTGAAATACTTCATTTCTTGCAAATTCCCTGTTCAACAAAAGCTTGCAAGCTCTTTTGTTTTGGTTTACTCATTCCATAGTTAATCTTAATAAATTTTGCTATTCACTTTTGAAAGTTATGAATATCATTCTTTTATTAGGAGAATGAAAATTAGCTAGTGCTTTAGTTTTAAACAAACTTCAAAAAAAAAATGAGGAAGTTTTTTTAAGTTTATGTTTATGTTTGTTTTTTAGGAATGTTAAATTGTTACTCTGTATAATACGAACCAATTATGATGATTATTTTTGTTATTCTGTAGAGGCAGTCCTGTGATGGTTCTATTGTAGGATTTATTTTTTAAATAGAAAATTACATTTCCTATGATTTGATTATACTTTTTCATTTTGTGTTATCATCATTACTTAGTGTTGGTTGATTGTAGTATTATGATAAATATCCTATTGTCTTATGATATTCAACCTGTTTTTACATGACAATTAGTCAGAAAATTTTGAATTAGAAAGTAGCAGTTTGAATTAGAATTCCTGACAACCTTAGTTCATATTTAGTAGCTGTCTCTTCATGCTTTTTTCTCCATCTTTTTATATCTTTTCTTATTTTTATCAAGATGCAGAAATCTCACCTACTCATCCATTTCTTTTGATTTGATGATTTTCATATATAAATTTTTTTAATGTATACTTATCTATATTTTTAATAAAAAAAAACTACAAAAATTTTAAATAAACTTTTAAATAATTTTTAAATAATGCTCTAAAAATTAAAAAAACAGTAAAATAAATTATTCGATGTAAAAATATAAATGTCTGATTTTATAAAAATTCCATATCATAAATTTATCGCCATCTGCATTTAAGACTAAATTTGGCTTCTAGAATATCATAACTGTTATAAAAAATGTAGGTTTACTAATTATTGTCAAACCTATGAAACATAGATTTGACATACGTTGAACAATTATCTCATTTCATGTATGTGACTTATGAGTTAAATGCTGCTGTTACGTTAACTCACCACATAGTTATGTAGTCTTGTAAACTTAGATATTATGGCTTTATTACCTCATGTTTTAATTTTAAATTCATTTATAATATGTATTTTATTTTATATCAGAGATGTACTCTGGACTCTGAAGGGGAAGACACCCTCCATGTGGCAGTTATTGCTGTCACGCCACCTACTCTGTACCTAGCCCTTATGGACTTTACTAGAGGTCATCTTTAGAACCTTGGCAAAAGGCATTTTTCAGCTTTATTCCCATCAGTGTACTACTAAGAAATGAACTTTTTAAAATAAAACACATCTATGTCGACTCTTTAACAAGACTGAGTGACATGTAGGAACTAAAATTAAAAAGGCAACTACCCCCAAAACACAGGAAAGACCAGTCGGAACCTTAAATAATTTCTTCGGCAATCTGTTCTCTTGCCAGGTACCTGATGAGATTTTCAGCGATTAGTGATTTGACATGGTGTTTCCAATTCTCAAGAGATCTAATGTTGACATGATAATGTCGAGCTGACAAACAGTCTCTGTGCACGTAGTTCGTATTTTGCATATTCATAAATTCCTTTGTATCATCTTGTTGCCCACAATCTGGACACATACCTGATTCCACCAGGCCAAATTGCTGGAATCTGTCTTAGAAGGCACCATGACCAGAAAGAAATTGTCACATACTTGTTAGGGTGAACCCAAGGGGCACCCCACATACCAACATTGTTCACAGATGTTGTACTGTGCAGTACCTGTAAACTATTTTGTGTAAAAAAAAAAAAAATTATGTATTTAGAAAAGGATATTTAAATTCAGGCTTTTTTAATTCATGTCATTAGAGTGTAATGAACTTAATGAAAAAATATAGTAATCTCATGAATAGTCTTATTAAATCTTTTAGTAAAATATGATATAACCAACAGAATAATAAAAAGCATTCACTTTAATGTGTTATCACCATACCCTGATCTTATTTATATGTTTATATTAATAAAAGATAAAAAAATAAATATTTTTTTTTAGTTGTCTATTACACATATGTGTGTATGTCAACTACTTTAACTATAATGGTTATAGGGGACCTGATATGAGTTCTAGTCACTGCCAGTAATAACACAAACATCTTCAGTCATGGCCAGATCTCATGCCAAGCTTGCTAGAGAAAGTGAGGAATGAAGTGAAGATTTCCCATTGTCCTATTCACTGAGCTAAATAAAAAAATGGATATTGGCATATCAGTTTGCCAAACCACTAGTTGATATTCACCTTTGCAAGTGGCATTTTCACTCATTTATCAAAGGGAATTGGCTTTATAGAATACATAGTTATTCTTAGAGAAAGGATCTATAACTAGTACCTCTAGTTCTTTGGATGCTTTACATGAATCATAGTGATAAGAGAGACAGGTCAGAAAGTATACGGCGACAAAGCTACTGTGGTCTTTTCTGTTAAATAATGCAATATTAAAATGGTAAATAAATAATAGTGCTGGCTCATGAATCATGAGAGCTTGTGAGTATAAAAGTGAATAAAAAAAGAGTGGTTGTGACTTATTAGTAAATGACATTTATTTCATAAGTCATAAAAAATTTTATGGTATCATCATGATTATAGTTACTTATTTTTGAGTTCTTTTTTCTATTGCTGTTGAGTAATAAAAATATCCTAATATAATTCAGGACAAAATCCTGTCGAGAATCATATACATCTGATGCAAAAACCAACCTGAACTGGAACTTGGGGAATACCAAGGGGGATTTAGGCCATGGAGAGGTTGCCCGGAGCAAATAATATCCCTAAAACTTATGATGGACTTATATAAAAGACGGAAAAAACAACTAATAATCACCTTCGTCGACTTTAAAAGGGCCTATGATTGTATACACCGACCATCCATGCTGAATATTCTGAGAAACCTGGGCCTTCACCCTAAACTCGTAAACATGATAAAATTAACTTCCAATACCCAGTCCAGAGTGAAATTCAGAGGTGAACTCTCTCAACCCTTCTACATAAAAACTGGATTGAGGCAAGGAGACGGCCTCTCACCACTCCTTTTTAACTGCGCCCTCAAATTTGTCATGAGAAAATGGTATGAAATAAATCCCAAAAATATAAAAATGGGTACTAAGAAAAACTCCATCACACTAAATTGCCTAGGATTTGCAGATGACCTCGCTCTTTTAGCAAATAATATTCAAGAAGCCAAAACACAAATCATGAGCCTTCAAAACCTAGCACAAAAGATAGGGCTTCATATCTCTTTTGAAAAAACTGAACTAATGGCCATAGATCCTCTGGTAATAGAGCACATTACGGTAAACAATCAGAAAATTAAAATAGTAAAACAATTTAAATATCTAGGGGAAATAATAACTTATAATTTAAATTAAAAAGTTACATGGCAAAACAGGACAAATAAAATGATTAAATCCCAAAAATTAACTTGGTCAACATATAACAAAAAATGCCTTTCTGCTAAAAGCAGAAGTACAGCCAGAAGTCACCTACGGAAGCGAGACCCTTTTCAAAATCACTCAGAAAAACCGAATTGAAAAAATTCTGAAAATAGAGAGGAGAATTGTCAGAACGTGTATCAATAAAAAACACCAAAAAGAAGGCCAATGGTGGATTGTGTCAAATGATGTGGTGTATCGAGAAATAGAGCCTGTTACTGATACTATGCGGAAAAAAAGAATCTCTTTCTTTGGTCATCTCATAAGGACACCGCAAACAAGACTGTCAAGAAATATCATTGAAAATCTCTGGTTCCAAAAGCTAGAAGTAGGATGGATCAAAGAAATTAGAGAAGATATGAAAGAATTGGGAATTTCCCTGACTGACCTACAGAATAAAACTGGGAAAATTACAAAGCTAAAAGACAAAAGCATTAGATTTAAACAAAAGACAGACAAACGACAAAATACAACGAAGAGGGTGTTTCCGGATGAAGAAAAGAAAGCAAGATCTGAACGGATGAAGAAATACTGGACAGCTCGGAAGAGTAAAATAACACGCTTTTCTCAGAAAAGATCCAACTAAAATTGACTTAAGTGGTCCCATGTTGGCCGTAAAAGCATAATAATAATAATAATTCAGGACTTTTAAATAATGTAACATAAAAACTTAAAAATTAAATATCTAAAAAATGTTATTGCTTCCTAATCTATTGTAATTGTGTTATTAATACAAAATTTTGCTTTATTAAAACATTGTCCTATACTCTTTTAACTGTACAATTCCCTTAATGTGAAAGGAAAAAGGAATTAGTTTGTCTCACGCGGCTGTTGTTTAATCCCTACTATTAAAATGCAATAAATATACATGGAATACGTGCAGTCTTTTTACCTCCTTGTATGAAGTAAAGGAAGTATTGTGATCGCAAAAAATTTTGGTTTTCAGATTTCAATGGAAATACCCATTTTGACCATCCCTGAATCTATTTTGACTATCTGTATGTGTGACATCTGTATGTATGTATGTACATACATATATATCTCACCTAACTCAAAAACAGTTAACTGTAGGGTGTTGAAATTTTGGATTTAGGATTGTTGTAACTTCTAGTTGTGCACCTCCCCTTTTGATTGCATACAACTGAACCAAAAGTGTCTCATCCGCTTAAATAAACTCACATGTACCATTATTTTTACCACCAAGTTTTTGAAATTTTTAATTTTTCTTGCAAAGTCTTCAATGAACTGACCTCAAAAACTGTTCGTACGCAAAATATATATTTTGTTATCACAACAGTGGTTTGTTACTGATGTCAATATAATTTTACTGACTCTGAATCACCCCATTAATTTTCTTTTGTAATTATAAACTCCCCTCTGGAAAATTTTCTTCCTAAGAACTTTTCTTCTAAATATAATAGAAGGCATAATTATTTTTCTTGACAATATTGACAATGTAACAGACCACCTTTGTTTTAAATATCCTGCTGTACAACTTTTAAAAATTTACTATTTTTAACTTTTATGTAAATACATTTATCTAACTTTTAACAAAATAAATTCAGGACAACGAACGATTCCGGAGTAAATATACCATTTGACAACAATAGAAAATTATTAACAATCTCCTTTTATTAATGTGATGGTATCGTGTAATAAATTTATAGTAAAGAAATATTCTTATTTCTTTTATACTAACCAGCAATTTGTATTTTAATCGATATAGATGCCTACGACTATTGATTTTTTCCGTATTTTTCTTAATTATAATATTAATTATTTTTTAGAACTTTCTATTCGATTTTTACTTCTTTGAACGAAGTAAAGGAAGTATTGTGACCGCAAAAAATTTCGGTTTTCAGATTTCAAGAGAGATATCCATTTTGACCATCCCTGAGTCCATTTTGACTAGTTTCGGCTTGACATCTGTACGTACTTAACGTACGTATGTATGTATGTACGTACGTATCTCACACAACTCAAAAACGATTAGCCATAGGATGTTGAAATTTTAGATTGAAGGCTGTTGTAACATCTAGTTGTGCACCTCCCCTTTGGATTGCAATCGACTGAAGGAAAAGTGTCCAAAAAAGCCCAAAATCCAAAAACTTTGTTTTTTGGACTTTTTCTTAACTGCAGTAATAAGCCCTCACTGAGAGGTTTTCAACGATATATCATAAGTGGTACTTATTTTCATTGGTTCTAGAGTTATAGCCAAATAAAATTTTAATTAATGAAATATTTGGATCTTATAAGGGAAGGCACATCGGTTCGAATCGGACTTCATCTCCTTTTCTTTTTTTAATTTCTTTTTAACTTTTTTTTAATTTAAATATATTGATTTATTAATAAATATTTACTTGTAATTGTAAAAAAAAATTACTATAAATAATTATTTAATAACAACAAAAAAAAAATGAAAAAAGTCAGAAGTTGTTAGTGAAATAAAATTTTATGTCCTTTTAAAAATGCGTATATGTAATTTAATAGGAATTAATACATATGTGTATATGTAATAGATTTGGTGAAATTTATAATTATTTAATATTAATTGAAAATTATAATTTAGAATAGTATTGCTTTTGGATTTTATAGTTTAATTTCTGTTTTATTTTATTTAATTATTCTGGAATTTCTGTAATTTTATCTACATTAAAGTTAACTACAAAGTGATTGAAAAATAAACGCTCACAAGAACAACATATACACTGAGGCGAACATGCCCGATCTTTAATAAATTGCAAAAAAATTCTTGTCTTTTAGTTCATTATTCCTCTGATATTGTCGGACAATATTCTCTCTAAGTCGGAACTGATCATCATTTCATTTATTTGTTTTCTGTTGCAAATCATGTATTCACTCTTTTGTTTGATATAATTCTTCTGAATTTAATTTGTGTACACGTTCTCTATTTCAAATTTTCTCTCTCTTTATACTCACCTCACATCTTTTTATTCTTTCTTTGGTCTTAATGTTTTCTTCCTCTTTATATTTATCATCTTCTCTTAATCTTTTTATTCTTTCTTTGGTTTTAACATTTTCTTCCTCTTTTTTGAGATATATTTCTTCTTTGTAACTAGAATACAGAAGTTCACTAAACGGTGTAGTTTAATTATTATTAACTTTTATTTATACGACACACCAGAAATCTGAAACTTTTATAATCAGCAACTCACGAAGATACGAGTAATACTATTCTAGTAATACGAGTAATAAAGGGACTTTTACTCTTTCCTAATATTTCATGTAAGATTGTTGAATTAATAATTGTATAAATACTTCATGTTAATAAAAACTAATATTTCAGCAATTGTGTAAAATCGCTGTTAAATCTTTAAGATAAGAATTGCTATTAAATTGGTTCGAATCAGACTTCATCTCCTTTTTTTTAATTTAAAAATATTGATTTACTAATTAATAACTTCTCATTGTAACCTCATTTTAACCTCTCGTTGAAAAAAAAAAAATTATGAGACCAATAATTATTATTATCCTGTCAAAAAAAAGAAAAAAAAGTCAGAAGTTTTTAATGAAATAATATTTTATGTACTTTTCATTTTAAAAAAATCTATAAATGTGATTTAATAGGCGTACAAGGATGTCATGTGTTGTCCACATCAGATTTTTTATACTTGCAATAAATTTAGACTTGAAGCAGCAAAAAAAAAGAAAAAAAAAGTCAGAAGTTTTTAATGAATTAAAATTTTATGTACTTTTCATTTTAAAAAAATCTGTAAATGTGATTTAATAGGCATACAAGGATGTCGTCATGTGTTGTCCACATCAGATTTTTTATACTTGCAATAAATGTAGACTTGAAGCAGCCAGTAGGCTGCTTGTATAAGTATATACATGCTTGAATTAAAATGCTCCAGTGGCTATTAACTGAAAAGTAATTTTTAACTCTTAAAACTAACTGTGATGGAAGTAAGTTCAGAATTTAATATCAGGAAATTAAATTTAATAACAGAAACATGTGTTCACATGTAGAAAATCCAGTCATCAAAAATCATTTGTTTTTTCTTCTTTGTTTAATTTCACAGTATATGTTTTTATCTTTAGTTAAAATTAATTTAATTATTATCAACTGATAATATTGTTTATAAGGAATTCTTTTGCAGTCATTTTTGTTTTTGTTAAAGTTACTGGTCAATTTATTCAGCTCATAGTACTTTACTGGTTTGCTAAAAGTGTATACAAACACCTCTCAGTGCACATGTTTTATTTTTTATTTGCTATTTTTTGTTACAGGTTTTGCAGGGACGCCTGGCTATCTTTCTCCAGAAGTGCTCAAAAAGGAATCATATGGGAAACCTGTTGATATTTGGGCTTGTGGTTAGTAAATTAATTTTAAAATATTTGACACTGTAATAATAAAAAAAAAAAAACACTGCTCTTTTTAATACTGTTCACATATTGTATTAAATTTGTTGAGAATATAATAGTTTATATAAATTAAATATTTTGTTTATTTTTATGTTGTATTTATTTACATAAATAAATTTCAAGTGAAATGACCAGCTTTGAATCCCAGTCAGACATAGCATTTTCACACACTACAAAAATTGTCATGCATCTCATCCTCTGAGGAAATACCTAACGGTGGTCCCGGAGGTTAAAAAAAAAGAAAAGAAAAAGTATTTAATATTACTAATCAGTTAGTATAATGTTTAGATGTGGACATGTTGAAGATGTTTGTTTCAGACCAAATCTGGTTAAATAAATATTTTTTATTATTTGCAATAAATTATGGGAATTGGATGTTAAATTACACTATTTTTTAATGTTATTATGCATTATTAGTTACTTGTTTCAGTTTTTGTAATTAATACATAATAAAATGATATTAAAAAAAATGTTTTCAGTTTTATAACTAAAAAATTTTAATTTATCTAATATGTATATTTGAATTCTTAAAGTAGGGAATGGTAACAAACATTTTTATTAATTTTATCCATTAACTGTTAGCATTATTGTTATGACTATTATCATTGTCTTAAGTTGAACTGTAAACAAAGACAAATGTTCAATAAAATAGTTGAAGTTTTGATATAAATTTATGCCAAAAATTTGTGTTCTTTCACATGGAAATTTCTGCTTAGATTGTTTGTTGAAAAGTTGCTTTTGTATATTGTTCTGAATAGGTAGATGGTGAGGAGGTCTTGGCTTATTTTAAAGTACTGGTTTAACTGAACTCAACTATCTAATATATTTATGTCGTTATTATCATGTCACAGTACTCAGCACATTATTTAATCATTTATGTTACTAATTTTTATACTCTATGCTTTTATAGATTATTCAGCGTTATATATATATTTGTTTCTAAATAAATTGATTATAATACATCAGAAGAATAATAAATAACATTGAAATAATACATTATTATTTTTACTTGGAATTTTTTTTATTTTGATTCATTACGTTGGTACATGTTTTTTAATGTAATGTTTTACTTATTGTTTATTCTGAACCTTAATTGCTTGATTTGAAAAGGGTATTGTTTTGGTAAGTAAATAGTTAAATTTATTTTAAAAATTAAGTTTTTACTGTTAATAATTTATATATTTTTTTAATAAATTAACTTAAAAATAAAAATTTATTAATGGATTCCATTTTTTGAACTTATAAATTTTATAAGTATTTATATATATATATATATATATACCGAAGTTATTCATTTCTATATCTACAACTTTTGGGTATAAAATTTCACATTATACTTTATTCCATTATTTAATTTATTTTATTATACTTTATTCTGTATGTACATATTGTTTTTTAAATAATATAAATTTTCTTCTATACATTAGTTTTCATTCAGATATTTCTCACCAATTCTTTTTGTTCAGGTGTCATCTTATATATTCTTCTAGTTGGATATCCACCTTTCTGGGATGAAGATCAACATCGGTTGTATGCACAAATCAAAGCTGGAGCTTATGATGTAAGCAAATTATGAATTAAATAATTTCTTTGTGTTTATAATTATTAATGCACTCTAAATTATTGGCTTTTATATATTTATTAACAAAATTTTATTTTTATATATTTTATGAATCATGAACCACCACCAAAATAGAAATTGTAAATGGTTTATTTAGAGTACACACTCTCTTCCCCCCAAGGGTCTCCGCATCTCTAGCCCTTCTAAACAGTTAAAACAAATAATAGTCCAAAAGTTTTAAGCTCTAGCTCTCAAGGGCTCCTTTTCTCAAAGGCACCTGTTCCCTCAGTTAAAAATAAATCAAATATTTCAACATTCTACTGTTCTTTTTCAAAATTATTTATCATTAGAAAAAATTGTAAAGAAGTTATGCCCAAGAGATCCAAATCTCTTTAATCCTTAAGATCCTCCAGGACTCTAACTACCCTCAATTAACATTTAAATATTGTAATATTCAAACTATTCTTTTATAAAACATATACCATGTTTAAATAAGTTGTCTAATAAGTTTGATGTTTGATTCCCTGTTCCTTCAGCAGGTCCCTAATCTCTTTAATTGAAAATTGAAATATATATATACACACACATATGAGGTCTATTCAGAAAATAATCAAACATTTTTAATTATGCACCAACAGAGATATTTAGTGACTTGTGGTTGGCAGCATTGTGTTCTACATAATCTCTTATGTAACCTCATGTTCTAGGATTGTTTGTATCTTGTTTAGTTTTCGTGGTATTGTTATTTGAATGTAATATGTTTGTTAGTGACAATTTTTATAATGTGCAATTTTCAGGAGCAACAAAACATGCAAAATTTTCAATGAAACTGGGGAAAACTTTCACCGAAAAGAAACAAGCTTACGGAGATGATGTTCTGGGTCGTATGCAATGTTATGAATGGTTTTCTTGATTTAAAAGTTGTCATCAGTCAATTGAAGATGACCCTTGACCTGGAAGGCCTTTGACTTAAACTGATGACACCCGCATTCAGAAAATCAACAATCTGGTCTTTGCAAATCGCTGATTGACTGTAAGAGAACTTGCAGAAGAGGTTAGCAACCCAATTGGATCATGCCATGACATTTTGACTAAAAAATTGAGCATGCATCAAGTTGCATCAAAGTTTGTTTCTCATTTGATGACCGAACAGCAGAAAGATCGAGTGAATGTTTCTCGACAACTTCTTGAAAAAGCTAATGATGATGAAACATTCAAGCAAAGGATCGTAACAGGATACGAAAACTGGGTTTATGGCTACAACATTGAGATAAAAGATCAATCATCACAGTAGATTGGCAAAGGATCTCCATGCCCTAAGAAAGCACATTAGACCCAATCCAATGTCAAAGTGATGCTCTCTATGTTTTTATTTTTTTATTTTAATGGAATTATACATTTTGAATTCTTGCCTCAAGGTGAATCAGTGAATCATGTGTACTGTCAAGGCGTTTTACAACAGGTACATGAAAAATTCTGCAGAAAGAAACCAGAGTTGTGGCAAGACAACTCATGGTTCCTTCACCACGATAATGTGCCCTCACACTCAGCTTTGTCAATTCGTCAGTTTTGTCCCAAAAATCAGATGCATGTCCTCCCTCAATCTTCCTACTTGCCAGACTTAGCTCCTTGTGACTTTTTCTTATTTCTGAAATTAAAATCAGTGATGAAAGGACGCCATTTTGAGACTATTGATTACTTTAAAACAAATTTGTCATGGACCTTAAAGGCATTTTCAAATGAAGCTATCTCGGACTGCTTTGTGAAATGGAAACACCGCTGGGAAAAGTGTGTGAATAGGAAAGGGGAGAACTTTGAAGGAGACAAGAACCAATAATCTGTAAAATTAATAACAAAGATGAAAAAAATAAAGTTCAGTTATTTTCTGAACAGACCTGTTGCATATATATATAAACTGTTCTTTTTCAAAGTGTTTCGTTGTTTGGGGCTAGTAAAAATTTATAGCATAAAGATCAGCGTGCAAATTCTCTTGGTTCCTAAGGCACCTTCATTACAAAAAATAGAAATTAAGTGATTTTCAAACTAATAATTTTCCAAGAACATATAACAAATTCAGTGATGTCAAAGAGTTCAGGTACTCCTTGCCACCATAAGCTTCATTGAATTCCTTGATATTCAAGTTGATTATTTCTTAGCTTAGTTAATTAAAATGAATATTTTGATCTTCAAGCATTTTTTTTCAAAGGTTATATTTTTAAATGCAAATATTTTGTCGTGCTGACAAGATCTAGGTCTTCGCAGGACCCTTTCTATGTTGAAAAACTGATTGGCCAACATCATAAAATTAAAATTATTTAAGAAAATTAATTAGTTGAAATTTATGGATATTAAATTAAACCTGTGTATATTATACTCATAATACAATCTTTTCATGATTTGCTGTTAAAATGTTATGCAAACAAGTCTACTTGTATACCAACTTGAAATATTTCTATCGGCTAATTTTTGCTTGTCAGATGATATCAGTGGTATTATTTTTAGAAAATTTTCAAGGAAAGTTAATAATAAACCATGAGTGAATTATATTGCAGCTTCTAACATTAAATATTTATGGAAGGGATCCTCTATCTAACAATTTTCAAATGATTCCTTGCCCTCCACATAAGAAAAGAAGATCATTTTTTTTTAGGAAAAATATTTACAACTAATGTGAATATCTGGTGGTAAGATATGATCACCATTAAGGTGAAGCATTGAGGTGTGTGTGTGTGTCTGTACACACAGAATATCACACACATGCACACATACATGCATACACAAAACAATGTGAAAAACAATTGAATCATCTCTATCAACCTAAAATAATTGCTTTGATATAATGCTTTTATGTGAAGTAGCCTTTGACACTAATATTCAAAGTTACATTCAAATGACAAAATAACTTATTTAAGCTAATGGCTATCAGTTAGCCTATAGTGGTCTATGGCCAATTTGAATTATTTAAAAGATTAATAAACTTAGTAATTATTGACACAACTTTGTATTTGTTGTTAATTTCTGCTGCAGATTTGTAATTCATCATTTGTTCATGAAACATATTTGATGAACCATTTCAATGAAGAGACTGAATTTATTAATTCTATTATTGTTACTTACCCATGATGGTGATTTAAAAAAAATTGGTATTATGATAAGATGACAGCCACTTTTCCTTAAATCTCCAGAAAAAATATATTTTCTAAAATAACATAACTAAATATAATTTTTTTTTAAAGTTGTAAGTTGTTTATGATTACAAATAATAATCCAGATGTGGTTCTCATCATCATGTATCCGTATATATTAGATCTTTTCAAGTTCTTCATTCCTGTAATGTATTTTTTTTATTTGTAATGTTTTTTTTTTTTTTTTATCAGCTTTAGGTTAACATTTATTGATGCTTATTATGTATTATATTATAGTATCCATCTCCAGAGTGGGACACAGTCACTCCAGATGCAAAAAACCTTATCAACCAGATGTTAACAGTAAACCCTTCCAAGAGGATAACTGCGGCTGAAGCCCTTAAGCACCCATGGATTTGCGTAAGACTTTTTTTTTTTTTATAAATTGAAACAGTATTTTAGTGTTTTTAATTATACTGATTAATGCTGCATAAATTAACCATCAACCGTTTTCAACTCTCATAACTCAGTGGGTAATTAAGAAGTAACAAAATTTTTGTTCTGCCATTTGGTTAACTTCATCAATATTTTGCTAAGGTAAAACATTCTCTTCAGCTGTCTGATTCTTTACTCTTGCCCAAATCAGCTTGAACGGGTTAAGTTCAAAATATAATAGTGGTTGTCTTAAAACACTGTGACCATAAATTACAATATTTTGTCAAAATAAAATTGTTTGTAGCGCACTTTATTTTACCTCACCAATTGATAAAGTTGAACTTTTAACATCTGCACTGAGCATGGAATATTTCTACTTTGGAACCATTCCAATAACACTTGCTTTCTACAGTTTTGAGTTCAGAACCTGGTGTAATTTGTTATTATGGTACAATGTATTGAAAAACTGAACGAGGTGGAAGATTTGGAATCAGTTTTGTTTTTAACCATTTTTCATACTTATCTGAATTCATGTTGTCATGGGAATCACATTGTTTCTGAACCGATTTGAATATTAAAATAGTATTAGGGACTTCTTCAGTGTGCACCATTATCAATCTGTCCTTTCCAGTTAGGTTTCTTGTAACCATGAACTGAGTCATCAGTCAAGTCAAAACTTTTTGTGCGAGTTGAATGAATGTAGGACTCGTCAGAAAAAATAATTACTTGGCTATTGTTTCTATGCCTGTGTAAATTTTGTAAATAATTTATGCTTTTTAAACAAATATTGTGTTTTTCCACTAGCAACTTTCTGTTGTCAGCAGTCTTTTTCCACCTAAAACCCATATTTCGTAAAGATTTTCTTAACGTTTCATTTGTAAATTTGAAATCTGAATCTTTATGTTTTGCTTTTAAAACCTCTAACTAGTTATTTAACATCAGTAATCAGTAATTTTTTTGGCGTACATGAAATTTATATACAATGTTCCTGAATGCACATCTTTGAAAATTATCAATTTTTTTCTTAATTCTTTTTTGAGATTTTCCTGGTGTAATGAAACTTTCATTTTCACCAAATTTATTTTTTCAGTTACAATTTTTCGCACCATGTGAACTGAATGCCACATAAATCAGCAGCGTGAGCCTGTATTTCTGAATGTAACATATCGGGATTTTCCTCTGAATTTTTTTTGTAGATATTCATTATAATATATTTAGTCTGGCTTCTTATACTGACTCCCCATCCCAATCTACAGTTAGATCTTGGTTCAGTCATTATACACTGTAATTCAATACATGGTAATTCTAAATGAAAATACACCAACTGCAGAAGTAGTATGGAGTACTATAAATACTGTTTTAACAAAAGGCAATGCTGTTTTATTACAACCAAATGAAGCACTAGACAGGAATGCTACCATGGTCACCTTCCCTCTTCACACACACAAGTTGTTCAAGTTGTTCCGCGCATTGTCGGGTTTATGCTATGTTAACTTTGGCGCCCTCTACCAATATATTTGCAAACCCCAGATTGTAGGGTGGTTGGTTTTAGTAAGTACAAAAGCAATGTATGTAGTAGATTTATGGTTTCCCTTTCTTTGTGATTGTTTAAGGAGTTGAAAACAACTCCTTACTTGGAGTTGGGGTGGTCATTTTGAGAAGTTTCACATATTACAAACCTATTGATTTTTATAAAACATCTATTAATTATTTCATTAAAATTAAATTAAGTATATTCTGCATGATATTCATATTTTAATTAACTATTTGAATGATTTATTTTCTGTTACAGCAACGAGAAAGAGTGGCATCTGTGGTTCACAGACAAGAAACAGTGGACTGTTTGAAGAAATTCAATGCTAGGCGCAAGTTGAAGGTATGTCTCAATTTTTGATTGTTTTAAATTTAGTTTAATTTTAATTAACAGATTAAATCCCAGGTAAAAAATCATGAACCACACCCACAACCCAAAAAATCGTTTCTTATCTAAATGAAAAAAAATGCCTTTAGTAGTTGTATTACTTGTATTGGAATTTTGTTCTACATTTAATATTTTTTTTAGAAAAGTCCAATTTTGATGTACACAGACTGTTGGTTTGTTTTTAAAAGAATTGTTACCTGCAGCCTGCATGCATCATATTGGGACAACAGTAAAAAATGTAATAAAATTCCTTACTAATACCGTAAAATTATGACATAGACTAAAACAACAATTTAAAGTTAACTTACCAATAATTTATTTTTTGTTGTTATTAAACCTGTTTTTTATATATCAATAATTCACAATTTTATTCCCTAGATTTACAAAATACTAGTATTTTATTCATTATATTTGTTTATTTTTTACATTTAATCACAGTTTTCACAGATGACTTTGTAACACTTCACACAAAATCACTAAATTTCACTTAATATAGAAGTCAAAGAAAATTATTATTTCTTTGTGATGATGTGTGTCTTGAAAAAACACTGTTGTTAAATTGCTAAAACAGCACACCTAGAACAACTTGTCTTTACTTTCTTTGCATGCTTAGCAATATGATTTCTTCTGTATTGTTTTGACAACCTCTAGTAGCAAATAG
Source organism: Lycorma delicatula (assembly GCF_047948215.1). NCBI lineage: Eukaryota > Metazoa > Arthropoda > Insecta > Hemiptera > Fulgoridae > Lycorma > Lycorma delicatula. The sequence continues at coordinate 111,438,632 of NC_134457.1, forward strand.
TGCAGCGGACTCTTTTATCTATGTTATCAAGTATGTTCTTAACAACAGTGACATTTCGTACTGGATATTCTTCATCGGCAGAAATTAGCAATAAAACTATTTATTCTCTAAATTTTGTTATACTTATTGATTTTTTCTCTGCTTTTACATATTATATAAGCATTTATTATTGGTGTATTGGTCAAAATTTCAATCCTGCTTTTCCATACCACCTAATCGCTTTATGCACAGTTGAGTTATACAACGCCACTTGATCAGAAACGTCAATAAAACCTTTTAAAGAATTATATTCAGCATGAATATGTTATATAATATATATTCATATATATATCATATTATATATAATATATAATATGATATATTCAGGATGAATATGATTATATTCAGCTTGGCATGATAAACGTAATGTTTATCATGCCTTGGTATTGCTTTCAAGGTATTTCATTTGGCCTTTCTTTAGTTTAGCATTGAGAACAGGTTTTGGGTTCTGGTTTTTTCTTTGTGTTCCAATAAGGTGTGTTTTAAGTTTACATAATTCATGAGCAAGATTTACCAAGATGTAACAATTATCTGTGTACAGTTCTCTTCCCTCATCTAACAGTGGTTGCATCATCTCTATTATTGTGCTTTGGGACACTAAGTTAGACTTATTATATTCTTTGCCACCATGTACTTTTAAAGCATGTGTATACCCACCTGAAATGAAGAGATTGAAAATTTTAATCCCATACTTGTGCCGCTTGTTACGGATATAAGTAATTCTTGGTACTTTAACCACGATCAACTCAACTACAACCCGGTATAATATAAATGTTACTTGTAGCCCAGGCTAACAGCTGATGCATAGAAATTGTATAGAATTATGGTTGTAATTGATACACATACCTCTAAACTGGCATATGTTTTGTGTACTCAAATGATGCATATGGATCATCGGTAACAACCAGTGTGCATCACACTTGATACAAGTGGAACTTAATCTGTGGTTAAGTATTTAGAGCTAGAATGGACTGCATTGGTGTTCGGATGAAATTATGAAACCATGTTCTTCTAGGATAGTTGAATTTAATTTTTTCGCATTAGACACACTTAAAATACTACACAAATCAAGTTATATTAGGCTAAGAGAATGCATGACCATGCCATACGGGATTCTTCACTCGAATGAAAGTATAAAACTGACTTGCAGGCCAGTACTAATAGAAACTAGAACGCAGCTCTAGCTGGCTCCAACTAGGAACGGAACACCTGTTAATATTTGACTGAAAGAGTAATACAAAATTTAAACAAATAAAATTGAAGTATAAAATTTTACTCCGCTTATACTATTAACTCATTTGTCAAATGATTGATGTTAATTAAAATTTATTCTTCTACTGTATTTCCTTTTTCCTATAAAATAATTTTGTCAATATTTATTTTTGTATACATCAGTTATTTTAGGTAATAATTATAATTTTCTAAACTTTAAATTATTTTTTTATAGAAGTTTAATTGTGATCAAATAAATTGTATAAGTTTTATAAATTCAAAAAGTCTTTCAAAGTTTTTATCTAGTACCTTTGTTCATAGTGTTTTATAACAAAAATGCCACATAGCTCCACTTTCTTAGAAAATAAACCTTACATTCACTTGCATGATTTTCAAAAGTTCAGTGACTTTTCATTATGCATATGGCAGAAGGAAAAATAAAAATATTCTTTAACAAAAAAATCTATAAAATAAATTTTTTTTCAAGGGTGTATAGATTATAAACTCTTCCCTTATTCTAGTTTATTTATACTAAATGTTGCAGTATTGCTTTGTGATATTAAATGGAAGCACTATATTAATATAGTGCTTCCAAGCACGTTATGGAAATATTAATTTATAGTCTTATTAATTTAGTATTATATATTTGAATTTGTATTAGAAATATACTTGTTTTACATTCACTGTAAATAAATTCAGTTCATCTGCAGTTGTAACTAAAGTTTTAATTATGTAGAATTGTTGTTTTTAGCAACAAATTTAATAAATTATTTTAAAATTCACATTGTAACAATTCATTCAATCACTTTGCAGACGGGTTCAACTGATACTGCTAGAAGTTTTCATGAATTAGCAAGATACATGTTTAGAATGTTGTTAGAAAGTGTGTTAGATTTGAATTGGGTTTGTTCACTCAGTATGGCATTAAGTATTATTGTTCATGGGTGTTCAGATGTGAATTTTGTGTATGCATAAAATTATTAATTGTTGCTCTTTTTATACTGGATTTGCGATATACATTTTTTAAGATGACTGACAAACATTGATTATGTTATTATGGAGTTATAATAACAAAGTATCATATATAAAGTATTTAATACTTTGTTTGAAGCTGCATCCTGTTGTTGAAAAAGATTATGTAGGTAGAGCAGTTCAGTTTTTGTGTTTCTCTAGGGTAATATTATACTTGACTGTTTCTGTTTTGTGTTTAAAAATTTACTTTTTTTCTTCTGAAGCATAAATTCTACCTAGCTTTTTAAATGTGTGAGTCATCTTCTCCAGTCTTTATTTTTTGTGTATCAGTTGTTAAATGAGTGTAATTTTTTATCAATTTGTGCGTGATATTTATTTTATATTATTGATTTCTTTATATAATCTGGTGAAATGTATGTGTTAAATAGTTTGGATTATACTTATAACAGCAAATAGACTAGTTATGTGATTTCAGTAAGTTTGTTAAATGCATCTTAACAACCTAAATATGTCCATCTTGTTGGTTTTCTACATTATATTGATTTAAGAGTGCGGTTTTGATGGCAGATGTATATGATGTAGTGTCAAGAAAATTATTTGTTTCATATATTCCTATTCAGCAACAAAGTAAAACTTTTGGCATGCATTTGTTAAAAATAAAAAGATAGAATAGGAATAGAAGATTTGGCTATACCCAGTAGACTTCTAAGACGTTAGTGTGGCATTTTGTAGAACCCCTGGATAGGAAACTTGGATACAGAACTTGATTTTTCTGAAGGCATGTGGGATCACACTACTTTATTAATCACCAGTAAAGAATTTTATGCTGTACTAATTACCAAAAGTTGACAGCATGACTAGAGTCATACTTGGTTCCATCTGTAGATAGAACCAAGGTGGCTAACCTGACTCTCATCACAGTTGTTAAAGGAAAATGGAGGGAAGAACAAGGGGACAATAAACTCACAGAAGGCCAGCCTCTTTGACTTGCTATGGTACAGTACTGTTTTAACTTTTATTAAATATGTTTCAAAAACATATAAACACTTTTATTTTGTACATGAAATTTCTAAAGTTAATTTATTAAAAATATATTTTTTTAAATTATCATTTTATATAATTTATAGTAATTATTTTTTTAATTCCATTTCTATTTTAGGGCGCGATTTTGACAACAATGCTTGCTACAAGAAACTTCTCCAGTAAGTATGATACACATGGTAAGTACCTCAAGGACCCTGGCTACCATAGTCTTCCATTTTATGATACACTAAGTCTTAAGAACTGGGTATTACAATTTTTTATTTCATTAACTTTCAACTTAAGATTTTATTATGCAGAAAGTAGTTCTCTGATGTTTGAGTTAGCGCGGTATATTTAATCAACATTCAGTTTAACCTTAATTAATAAAAGGATAACTTTCTATAAAGTTGGATGTCTATTCTGTTTAGTTACTCATCCTTGCATGTCCCATTTTTAAAAGGTACAAACTGAATGGACATGTTAGCTAGTTTGCTAATTAACTGAAAATATTATATATATATATATATTTATAAAAAAATTTCAGCGAAATTATTCATAATCTATTTTTAATTTAAATATTTATTTTTTCTGTATTTTCAGGTTATGAAAATGCATTAATAAAATACTTTCCTTAATTTTTTATATTAATTATTTTTATGCATATTTTGTACAGTTCTTAAGGCTTTTTTTTTAATGTTACCTATGCATCAGACTGAGGGAGGTGTTTTTTTTGTTTTTTTTATATATATATATATACACATAATGTTTTGATTGTTCTGAAACTGTATTAACTTTAGTTTTCTTCTGTATTTTTCTTCTTCTTCACTGTCTTACATGGAGGTGAACATATTTTTGTACGTTTTTTTGTACCAAGAGGTTGTTAACGTCTACTCCCCTTTTGGTGTGATTCTGTGTAAGAGATCTCTTGTAAAGGCTTTTTTCCTTCTTCCTTGGAAATCCTTATCAACATTTCCTTTCTTAAATCTTTTAAACAGTGTACATATACAAGCTATTTATTTTAAGTGTTAGGAATTCCTCTGTCAGCACATCTATATATGTTGTTATTAACATATATATAATACATGACTGGTTCAAGGGTCGATGATAATTTTGTAGATCATTTAAATTGATACATTTCAGTCATTTTTTCAAAATTTTAACAGGGTTACAATTTTCTTTATTTTATTCTACTCTAGAAATAATTAAATTAATAAAGAATTTATTGTAGCTGAAGATATTTTGTAATTTATAAATTATTTTACTGATTACACTGGGATCTAAGGTTATATTCTATAATTTATAGACAAAGATGTTACTTAATAAATAAAGAGGTATATAACACCATGTTTTTTATTATATATTTTAATGGAGCTATAAAAGATATATATTCCCTTGATGTTATTATTTCATGTTTAAAACATGCCCCATGAAATGAAGTTTTCACACTTTGTTATTACTAATTGTGATTATAATTTCACTGCTAATTCTTACAGTTAGGATGTAGCTTTGGTGAGCCACTTACCAGCATTTTACTCTTGGGACTTTAAAAAAAAGGTAGGAAGAAATTTTTATGATGATAAAGAGTAAGTTGGCATGATATAGTAACTTCATTTGGATAATTTTTTTTTAGCAGGAAAATCTTACTCAATAGTTAATGTTGTATTAAGCATTCATTAATTGTAACATCTTTGTATCTATCACTTTGTGAATTAGGTGATTTAATGACATCAAAGTAAGTAAATCTATTGTGTTTGAAGTCTACTGCAGTATAAAATGAAATATGTTACCTTTTAAGTACATTATTTTTTATTTATGTTCTCTTATAAAATTTTTTCTTATTAATGCTGTATTGAACTATTTGAAGGTTTCGTTTCCCTTAAAGTTATTTTCTTTTAATTTATTGTTTAATAATTGTTATTTTAGACAGAATAGTAGATAAAAATAATTTTTATATATTTTTTACTGAAATGTTCATCTTATTTTTATTAAGATATTTATTTTATTCTAGTTAACATGAGTATTAGTATTTCATTAAACGAATGAAACGACATTATGTTAATTCATAATATAGGTTTATAGTGTTTATGTAGAATTAGTTTCCGGTTTATAGTGGAATGTAGTTTATTTTTCATGTAATTGTTTTCTTGTTTTATGTAGCCATTACAGTTTACATAAAACCTTAGAATCCTTTTAAAATTTTAATATAGAATTGATCTCTTCAATCCATGAACCAGTCACGAAAATAATACTTCACGACTAAATAAATGTCATTACATTCACTACTCTTATGTTTAGCATTACACTACCTTTCAACTATGTCACTGTAACGAAAAGTTCACATTAAAACAAGTACTATACTTCTTGTTGATAAGTTAGCTTGTGTCTAACTTAGTGAAATTTTAGCTTTTCACCTTAACCATATTGCATAATATTATGTAGTAGTTATCAGTAGTTTTAAAAAGGGAGATGGTTCTTAAGAATTAAATTATTATTGTAATTAAAAGCATGTTGGGATTAGCATAACATAATTAAATTTTTGTTTTGCATGATTTTTGTTGTAAAATGGGAATTGGTAAAAATGTTTTTAAAATGGTGCTAAATATATAATGTATTATTTATTATTGATGTATTTATAAACAAAAAATGATTTTAAATTGCACTTTAGAAGCATGTGAAATAAAACGTGGAACATTTTTGTACCGTTTTACTTTTATGAATTTTGACTATAAATGTTTTTACAATCAATTTCTCATTTACTCAAGATTTTTTTTTGTGTGTTGAAACAAAATGCTAACTTTAAAGAACAAGTATTATTGTCTGCAAAAAATACATGATTCTTTTTCCATATCTATCCACCTAAATAAATATTGGATTAAAAATTAGTTCTGTATAACGATCCAGGCAATCTTCAATCTGTAACTTTACATATTACTGCTCTGGTAAGATTTGAGAAATTGAGAAAGTTTTTGAAAAACTCTCTAAAATAAGAAAATTATAGTTTCTTATTGGTAGAGCGGTACAAGAATTTTCATATAACAATTATTTATATTTAAATCTGTTTTCTCTACATAAATAAAAATTATATTGAACATTATTTCTGTACTAAAAGGGAGATTACATATGTACACAATGAACTGGGTTAATAAATAAATTAATTAATTTAAAGTAATCTAGAACTAATTAATTTATTTATGTCAAATTGTTTAAGGCTGTGCATGTTTTAAATTTCTATACATTAATACATTTTATTAAAGATATATTATTAGCCTGACGCAAAGACTTTTGCTTTTTTTTAAATAAATCTTTAAGCTTGCGCATACATACACACACACACTGCACAGTAAAGGGATTACATTTTCAATTATTTTATCCTACTTTTTTTTTTTTAATGAAAATTACTCAGGCTGAATAATTTATCATATTTTTCAATTAAATGGACTGAATAAATTTCTAAAACATAACCTGTCATAAAAAGAACCATCTCTTTTTTTTGTGGATTGTTTAAGTCTAGTGTTGGAAACAAAACAAGGCTACTACTGTATTAGATATTAAAGGTGTAGATCAATTACATCATTTTTCTATATAAAGTTTTTAAATATATATAATAAAAATGTTTTGGTTATCACATTTCATAATTGCTCATTTCATTTTATCTCATTTGCAAGTAAAATTAATATACATTTTCATTAATGGGATTTGTAATGTTTTACATATTTAAAAATACTTTTTGCTGCAGTGTTTAAAAAAGCATAATTAATACAAATATTTGTATAATTTTAGCAATTTTTTAGCACACATTTTTCATATTAGCTCTTACTTTTAATCATTCCATAAGATGTATATTTTCATAATTCATGGTATATAGATATTGCTGATGTGTTTCTCTTATTATTTTCCATAATTATTAATTTATAATTGTGTCTTTTAAATACATGATAATTTCATTCTTTATGAAAATAACTAATTCTATTTGTTAGTGCTACTTGAAAATTATAAACATTTTTATGGAATAGTCTTGTTTTGATTTAATATTGCATCCATGCTGATAAATATTTGAATATGCCCTGCATTATTGGTGTTCTGTGTATAAAAATAAAAATGATGTCGTCTGCATTTGAAAATGTTTTTAGCTGTATACATATTTAGATTTGCATTTGGGTATAATCAATGTCGCTGCTATTGTTCAACAAAGCACTGATAAAATAGTTTAATTTATTATATTGTAAATAATCATAAATTAATTGCATTTTAGTTAAATTCAACTTTATATACATTTTGTGTCTGAAAGTGTGTTAACTTATGAGTATTTTATTATAGATTTGTTAACTTTCACTGAATAGAGATTAGTTATAATATAAATATTTAATGTTGATTTTGTAATCAATTATTAACAAAAACAGTGTAGTAAAAGAGCTAATATATTCATGGCTGCTGATAATAATGTAAGGCTTTTATGGTACTTTAAAGTTGATTATTAATTATTATTTGAGCCACTGGATAAGTGAGAGGCTGACTGATTATTGTAATCATTGTAATTATTGTAATCAAGTGATTTTTAATGTGTTAACGTTGCAAGAACCAGATTCAACTACAACTAACTATAGTAAAGGTAATTTTAATTAGATTCAATGCAAATGTTACCATTGTTCTTTAGATGTTTCATCATATTGTTGTCTCAAGACATGCCATTGCTCGGAGAGGAGAAGATGGGAATTATTACATTGGTTTTCAAAATTTGATTTATTTCTTATTCTTGTCCTGAAAAAGAAAATGGGTGAATCTAATAGCATTTTGTCTAGCAGAAGTTTCATGTTCATGTAAGTTTCTTTCAGGTCCATAGCAGAAGCTATTGGCACTGATGGAAACTCATTCCCAATATGCAGAAGCATAGCTTTCAGACTAGCTTTGGATGAATTAATAAACAAACGCCACTCCTCTTTTATATACTCACAGACAAATGATTCCGTTACGAGCAAAGGATTATTACAAAAAACAAGCCCATCTTCAAATACAAAGAATGAAGTCATTATGCCCATTTCTAAAAACACATATTTTTGTTTCATGGTGGAGGAGGAGGAAATTCCAACCTTTTAATCATGAGCCTAAAAGTTCTGCCCCCTTTTTTGATAAATTCAAATCTCATACAAGGTCATTGTAGTCCCCTTGTGTCAGTAAATGTGGTTCATCAGATGAACACGAAACTTGACCCTTGTAACTATGTATTATCCAATACATAGTTTGGATCAATGCTTACATCATCATTATCCTCTGCCAAATCTTTGTGTTGTTGATCATATTAAAGTATGATATTTTCTGGTGGTTTAAGCTTAGGCAATTCTTCACTGTGAGCCATAGGCTTCATAGCAGATGGTAAATTAGGATATGAAATAGTGTGCTTTGATTTTGAATCCTCAGTGCTTGCAACTGATTTAATGCCTGCAATATTAGTCAGACAAAAGTAGCAGTCAGTTGGGATCCTTTGCTTCTAACCAAATCATTGGAACAGTAAAGTTCATTTGCTGAGAACCCTTGTACCATCCCAACCCCATAGGGGGAAGACACCCACCTTGTGACGTTATCGGTCACCACACCATCCCCTCCATTCCAAGCCCTGAGGGACTTTACCAGAGGTCGTCTTTAGACCCTTGTAACTAATTACATCTCACAGTCATCAGCCAGGCCTCGGTCAGGATGCCACCGATGTAAATACCTCGGCAGACATTTGCATCAGTAAAATACATATCAAATTTCACCTTCATGAACCCTTTGACCAGCTTGTAAAGTGTCAAACACAAGTAGCACAATGAATTGAGGGGCCCAATGTTTGTCTTGGTCACCAACTTTGCAGTCAAAATAAAGCTCATAATATTTTTTTAATGAGAGGAGTAAAACTATGTTTCTAAAATTTAAATATTACCACAAATATTGAAAAAGTGTCCCAGAAGATTTACACAATTTCTAATGTCATAACAGAGAGACATTTACACTGAACTATATTATGTCAGCACATACATACGAAAGATATACAGATGTCAACAGAATGAACACTGAACAGAGTCTGGTTATGGCTTGAACCAGTAACTATACTGGACATTATAATCAAAACAGGTGTTTGTGTGACATCACATTGACAAAATGATGACTAAGTCTGTAAGAAAGCCATCTTCTGACTCATTTTAGAACTGCATCATCCAGTATTTATGACTAAGTCGATTGTTCTATGCCATTGCAGACCTTCTTTCATAACAAACTAATCATTTTTAAATTGTTATCAATACATTTTTTGCATTCATTTATGTATTATAAATGCATAATACCAAAACATAATTGTATAATTTCCATAACATTTATAACACTGAACAGGGGGTAACTTGAAAACTATGGGTGATAGAAAAATTCTGTTAACATTTTTGAATTCAAAGGGGAAAATACATGTAGAAACCACTTCTACTTGCTCTGGGACAAAATTTTTATACCAGTGTATTGATGTTACACAAATTGAAAGAAAAAATTGTCCTATTTTGCTTAGTGTAATTTCTCCTGTACTTAAAAACCATATCAAATTGATATGAAAGAAACAGTTTAATGAAGTACATCAGTTTAATCTACTTTTAGTGTTTTAAGTTTAAAAATTTTGAAAGTTGATTTATGTCAATCAAGTTAGTACACAGTGTAAATGTTAATGTACTGTTCATGTTAAGACAATGTACAGTTAACATTAGTATTAATGCACAGTTTATATTTTCTCAACTTATATATTGTACCCAAAGTGTACAACCATTTTGTATTAAGCAATTTGTTTCAGTTTTTTTTTTTTATTAACCTGGCACAACATTTATTGAAGAAAGCATAGTAACAGCAACTGCATTGTAATGGAACAAAATTCTGATAGTTGTTAATAGATATGAACTTTCTAATAAAATGAATAAACATTCTTTGTCATGTAGATTTTGATGGGTAATAACAATTTTCTAGATGATATAAACATTTAGAGGTGTAATAAGTCGTTTAAACATAAATTCCTGTAACACATCATATTAGTTTCATACAACATACCGAATTGTTCAGGATAAAATGTACTGTTTTTCCTGATCTAAATCTAGATGGCTAATAACTTTGCTTATTCTTTTCTAAATCACAGTGAAAAAAAAATGATGAGACATTACTCTGGAAAGTGCAAAATAATAATTTTTAATTAAACATTCTTTAATAATCGTTTTTTTGGTCAGGAAAAAATTATTATTTTTAAAAAGTTATTTTTGATGTAATTTTTTTTTGATGAAATTTAGTTTAATTCTTTACTGGCTATGAATACAATGATAACGTTTTGGATTATCAAAAACTTAAACTGTGTTATTGTACAGTTTAGAAGCACAGCAGAAGTTATTGTACTAATCTCAATAATTTTGGTTCTGTACAAAATTACTTAAACCATTCATAGAGTAAAGAAACATAACATAAACCTTGGAGTTTACAGTTTTTCCCTTCTAAATTATTTTAACAAGTTGTACTAATATTCAGCATTAATTAATTTCACTGATTGGCAGGAGCCAATTTATTAAATACAGCATTATTTGTGATTTTATCTTTTGTTTTCTTTTACTAGATTTTCTTTATGTTGTTGAACCATCACTTTATAAGGAATGCAGTTTAGTTTCTGGCACTTAAAATCGTGTAAATATCAAATAAGAAAAAGTGTGAGTGTCATACCTTCAAAAATCTGCTTTGTAGTCTTGCCTGCTTGTCTGGAAAGAGATGTTTTTCATATTATTATCCTTTGGTCTGTGTTTAACTTCTTTGATTGAGTATTAATTTAACAATCCTAATCACTGGAGTATATAAGAATATATTTTATATTGAGCAGACTCAATATGTTCTTTTCCGTATGTTACAGTCTAGTCTCATTTCTTATTGCCTCATTTCTTATTATGGTTCTCTGAAGTCATCGAATAAAATTTCCAACAAATTTTTCTAATATTTTGTCACAAACATAATATTAGTTTAGTTTGTAGTAGTAAAACAGAAAAATTAAATCTCAACTCCCCTTTCTGATTAGTAAACTATACTTCTGTACCTACTGCTCACAGATGCATCAATAACAACTGTTAGCAATGGGTAGAAATATGTTATTAGGAGATAGATAATAATAATTTATCTATTTATCAGCATTATTAGCAGTTAGTTTAAGCTATACTTTTAGTTGTAACTCTGGTTTTTATTATTATTATTTTAATTTAAATGATATATGCATAGATTTAAAAAATATATATATTCAATACAGCAGACCCCCTGAAAAATTGTAAACAGAAAAATAATATTATTTTTTTATAAATTTTGACTTGTTTTTAATAAAATTGATTTGTACAATTTGTAGTGTGTTGTATATAATCATTATAATCTGATGATTATATGTTAATGATTGTATGATGTTTCTTTTAAATGAAAAATATCAGATTATATTAAGTACTCATAAATGTTTATGCACTTTAAACTCAAAGTAAATAATGAAATAAATATTGGCTTAGCTTTTGCTACGTAGGTCTAATGTATTTCGCTTTAGGTACATATTATATTTTGTATATATGCATTTTTAGATTATTTACTTATAATTTTTTTTTTTTTTTATTAAATAACAATATTTAAATAAAATATTAAATAAAAATTCATACTAATATAATTTTTATACATTCTTCCAATCAATGTCAATATTATTGTTGCAACAATGTATAAAACATGAGTTATTTTAATACATTAATGTTTTACGGATTGCTGTAAATTGAACATTTATCATATTAATATTTATTGGTCATTTTATTTTTTATTAGTAAATGCATTTCCACTGTAACGACATCATTAGATCAAAGAATGTCTTCCCCTGTACTGATATGAGCTAAATTTTTTTATCTTTTCAGTGCTACCTATATTAAATGGAACATTGATGTCATTCAGGTTACCAGTAATACTTTAATCCATTGATGTTATGATGTCGGTGTGCTTTTAACAAAACTAATAACTGTAGAGAATTGCGTATATGTAGAGTAATTTATTTGTAAGTTATATCTACTTTCTTCTATGAGAATGTATCATAGTAGAGGATCATTACAAAAATTTTCAATTACAGGATGTTGTTGATGCAGTAATAAAATAGTAATAGTTAATGCTGTGCACTAACGTATGATAAGCATATTTAATCCAACGTATTAACTAAAATAAAAATTTCTTCTGTAATTTACTAGTTACAATTTTTTTAATAGTTAAATAATTTGATTTTTAGAACACAATTTACTTACATTGACTTTTTTATATTTATATGCTAAACTACTAACAATGTTATTCTTGCTCTCACATGAATTCGTATATTGGTGGAGTACAGCTGATTATCCAATGATACAGTACATACACAATGGTAGTTGAAGTTTTGTGTGATGTTAGCCCTATAAAAATTTTTATGTGTTCATTTTATTATTACCAAAACCTATTTTAATAATAATAATATTAAAAAAATTCTACTATTGGATATTTCACATAAGAAATTGCATTTTGCTAAACTTTGTTTTTAAAAACCATGGAATGGATTCATACTACTTTATGCTGCACTAAAGTTTGCTAAACTGTGTTGTATCAGCAAATTTTTTGAATGAAACAAGTTATATGTACTAAAGTTATACCCTAGATTATACACACACTTGTTATAACTGCATCTTGTATTCAAAAATGTTAGAAAATTTACTATAAAAAATTTTATTTTATTAAAATTCTTTTTTTTATATCTTTTACAGTTAATCAGGTAACTATCTTTTAAATAAAAAATTAATATGTTGTAAATAATTCAAAGTAAATAAAAATATTTTTAAAGATAATCTTTAAATATTAATTTATAAATATCAATTTATTATTAAAATTTTCTGAAAGTTTGTCCAAGCTAATATAAAAGCAGTTGCGTTAATAATTTAATTAATGGGAAAATAAGTCCTGATTATTTATAACATAAAGAAAATTTTAGTCTTAACTTTGTTCAAATAATGTAATTAAAAAAAGACAGCACATTTCACTTGCCTAATAAATTTGTAAAGTAGTCACTACTGCCTGTAGGTAGAAATCTTTGTCATTAATAAGTTTCTAACACTTCTGTTAACTTGAATAAGAAACAGAAATTTTGGTTTAGTTGTTTATTCTATTCACAAAGTATAACAGAAAATGAACAGCCAGCTCATTCTATCAACTGACAGTAGTAGTTAATGTGTGGCATATGTTGTGAAATAGTTACCAATGTAGATAATTGGAAGTTCAGATTAATGTACACTTTATTATTGTTATGACATGCTATCTATTACTACTGACGTAGCATTATTTCAATTATTATGGTTGCTGTTTTAAGAATTTTAACCACATGTAAACTCAGTAGTTAACTTCCTCAGTTCACTTAAATGATCTTTAACCTTTTCATTAGCAATCATCTATATATAGAGTTTTTCTAGGAGGCACCAGAGAATAATTCCGTAAATATATGTTTTTGAATTTACTGGCTCAGGAGCAAACCCGTATTAATACCGCCTCATTTATTTTATGTTAGGTTGGTGCTGCTATTTTATTTTTAAAAATAAACTTACTCTCATTCATGCATGAAAACTTAAAAACCCGCTAATGAAAAGGTTAAAATCTCTGAAGTAATATTCGGATCAAATGAAAAGCCTCCAAACTATGATTGCTGGAGTATCACACCATACTCTTTATTTCTTATTGAACTGATACGAGGTCTCTGTGCACCAATAGTTGTTGTTCAGTTAGTTTTTCCAAGTAGATGAGACCAAGTTATGTCACTTACAAATACAATACTGGATCTAATTTACTATCAGCAATATTATCCAGTTAGACTCTTGTCTAAATGTTAGTTCATAAATTTAAAGCATTAAGTACCTAATAGCTCAGGGTGTGTTTTATTCATTCATGTTGGCGATGGCAGACTGTCCTCTTGGTTCAGTTTCCTGTTTTTTGTTGTGATGATTTAGTAACATGTGAAAAATGCCAGGCCTGACTAGGATTCAAACCCCAAACCTTTGTCTGGAAGGCAGTTACTCTACATGCTGCCATGGAGGCTGACAACTCTTATTTTATAAAGTAATTTTATTTAATTTAATTTTGTTCGACTGTTGTATTTCACAATATATTTTTATAATAACTTTGATACATAAAGATTTTTTTTGGGGATTTTCAGTAATTCTCATTGAATATTGTCCATGGTCTCTGCTGTACTAATTAAGGTTAAAGTCTATCTTACCATTTTCCACAACCATTTTTCCATTTCCCGCAGTACTGTGGCATTTCAATTTTTATTAGTCTTGTATGTTGTTCTGTACTAGATGTATATTAAGCAGAAACAATTGAAGGAAGTGCTTCAGTTGTGGACAGTTGGCCGAGACTAGTGTCACATGAGGGCTGGAGATAAGGCTGGTCAGTTTTAAGTTGCTCATTCTTTATATAATATGTAGAGATTTCTGCCCAAAACAGAAAAGACATTAAAAATTATCACTATAAATTAAATAGTAAAATTGTTATTATTTTTGAATTTTTTAGATTTATATCATCTGTGATCACATAGAAATATTTTTTAAGAACATTTTACTCGAATAGTATTTCATAATCTCTTGAAAAATTTTCTCTTTCAGTGAAATTTCAAAGAGATGGTAAGTCAGTTCTGAGACATCACTTTTATCAATCATATAGTTTCAAGAAAGACAAAAAAGGCTTAAAAGTATTTTTTGAAATTTCTGCAAACTCCCTATTAAAAAATTAACATGTATTTTAAGAATAGCTTGGACTTAACCAAGTTCGGAAATTGAAAATTACCTGAATTGAAAGTTTTGAGGAAACTTTTCTCTAAATTACTGAATCATATTTATTACTTATTTATTTTCCTTGAATTCTAGAAGTGTCTCCAGGCACTGTACTTATAAATCTAAAATGCTAGTTACAAATTTCACCAATAAGACAAAGTAGATTTTATAAGAAATCAATAATCATTATTCTTAGAGTATTCTTACAGAGAATTTTTTGCAGCTTTTTAGTTTTGATTGTTTACAATTAGAAACAGACCAATTTAAGTTATCCACATTTAAAATATGCAAAATTAATGCAATAAAGTCAGGCTGCAAAAATGTTATGTTAGAAAGTTTTCTGGGATATACAGATTTTTTCCTCTGTAACTCTGTTACTTCATATAAATTACAAAATATGTAGGAATTATAAAATATATGAACAATGTATGTGGGGGATTACAAAATATGACCAATTCATGTAAGGTTACATGAATTTATTTGTTTGAAGTTTCATTGCCTGAGTTTAAGTAATATAATTTCTTCTCTTGATTCACTGTTTCAGAGTTGATTGAAGAAAATAAATTTCTCAGTGTTGAGTTTTAGGATTCTTCTTTTTAATATATATGCTACCCTCAGATAAAAAGAAATTCTCCTGTACTTTCACTGTATATTGCAATTTACAGCATACTTTATGCTTTTTATTAATTATTTCCACTGTAATATACACAGTGAAGGCATAAAATTAAATACCCTTAGGTTCAATGATAAGTCAGTTGATTACAAATTTTTAAAGTAAAAATATGATAATAAGAATCACTTAGCAGATAAATCCTGTTAATCGTTCGAAGTAGTAATAAGTACTAAAGCCAATAGCTTTATCAAGGACAGTGTTTGGATCTTCTTGATAATTTCCAAGATTTACGATAAAATGTGAAGTGTATGATGCAACGTTCTATTCAATAAATATGATAATAGATTGTACAAGTTACAGTAAATGTGCAAGGTAATTGAAGCAATATTTAACTAAAATGGACACATAAAAATATGATGTATAAAATTAACGTAAATTAAAATCATTATTTTTTATTGCAAATATTTTTTTTAATGGCATGATTATTGTGTATGTGAACTAAGCAGTCTAATGTCTAGAACAAATAGTCAAATTTATAGCAAGGACAGACACTGTTCTTTTAGCTTCTGACCAGACGGACAAATATGGAAAAGATTAAAAATTTGTCGGGATGGCTTTATACCTATTCATATTAGTCACCCTGTAATATGATATCACATGATGTTCAAAAAATAATAGAAAAGTCAGGTTCTTGTAATACGAACAGAAATTATATTGTTTCCATTAAAGAGCACTAATGTAGCATCATAAAGATTTCTGCCCATATACAACACCCAATTCTGCCTTTTTTAAAGTAATCAATTTATTCTTCAGTACAATCTTGAGGGTGAAGTATATAATAGCATAGCTTGAGAAAAGCTTAGCATTGCTTTAATTCTGAAACCTTTCAAACTTTACTTTTCTTTCACTGATTCATCGTTAGATAATCGTAATTTCAAATTAAAATTATTACTGGAATTTATTTTATATACCTGTTAATGTATTACTTGGAGAACTCGATGTATAAACTCTGTTGGTTTCCCAGACAACGCAAAGAATATAATTTAATTTTTCAGTCTGTTGACATAAGTTTGTTGTTTAGTGCTAACTTAACGAGTCATCTCAGTAGAATAGCTTGACCCATACAAATTACAGTAGTTGCCTTGCCTGTTGTGTATACATCATTATGAACTCAACAAAATTGATGTAGATTCCCATTATATTGTTCCTTAAGGAATATATTAGTAATTTATTTATAGTACTCATGTTCTTAATGAAGTATGTCAGTCAGGTATAAATTCATTCTAAACAAAGGTCTAATAAACATTTATTTTCAGCAAAAAAGAAAAAGAAGATAATAGTAATAATAAAGCAATCTTAATGATTACTTTCTATTTCTCTTTATTCACTTTATAACTTATCCAAAACATTAGTATTTAATAAAAAAAAACATACAGATTAGTTATTTGTTTGTAAATTTTCCTTCTGCTATTCATTTTCAACAATTAAAAAGCTACATGCAGGTAATAAAAGTATACAATAATAAATTAATAATGTAATAAAAAAAAGGGGAGTAGTTAATATTAAATAAATTGTTATAGTGAAATTCATGTGAAATATAATTAAATATTTCTTAGAATGGTAAGGCCAGCAATTAGAAAAATGTTAATTAAGATGATGATTATTAAAATAATGTAAAGCCGTTGTGGGAAAAAAATAATATTAATTAGCTTCATTTTCATTTTGACCAGATTTTATTCCAAAGTATGGAAAACCTGTTAAATATAAAAAAATTCCTGATGGATGATGCCCTAATTGGATAAACTCGCATACATCATAAATTATTTGGTGCAGATGACGCATTCTATTAGCCTTTTTTTCTATTAGTCGAAGTTACTTAATGTTTTCAAAAGCCTATCTGTGATGCTTTTCATGGTAGTATGGTTGAATTTTTTTTTTGTACTTTTACATGAGCATTAATATATACGAAAAATATATTAATATATCGGAAAAAACACTGATTTTTCACCCCTTCCCTGGCTACAATCAATTGTAATTGAAAATCCAGACAGCATAAAAGAGATTATTTTGCTTAAGATTTTTAGTAGAGATAGTAATCTCCTTTTCCTACCCAGAAACGTACCATCTCTGTCTTTCATCCGGAGGTCCTGAGTTTAAATCCCAGTTAGGAATGGCATTTTTCATATGCTATAACATTTCCATTTTCATATTCCCATGCACAAGGTTTTAGTTTATATGGTGAATTAATCATAACAAAATAAATTATTTAAAAATATTTAAATAAACTAAATTACAATAATCAGTATCAAAGTGCTGTAATTATAGTGCATCTAATAGTTATTGTTATATTTGTAGTAATCTGTAAGTTACATTTTTTCAGTAAATCTGACCAAATGCCTTTGTGTGTCAAAATTGTCTTTTTTTTTTTTTTTTAATACAAAAATAATAAAATGGAATTTAGAGTATATAGAAAGGATTTCAGTAATTGTTTGATAAATAAGAATTGGAAAGCAAATATTGTTTTATCAACTTGTTTTATAAAACCAATATTGTTTTATCAAATAAGTAAATATTATTTTATTTGATCCTCAAATGAAATTTTAAATATCTAAAATTTCACACTTTTGTCTGCATTTTTTAGGCATGACTGCAGTAATAAACCAAAAGAAGTTCTTTGTAGTATTTAGAATCCTTGAATTAGCATTCTTTGATTTAAATTTAAAAAAGAAAGTGTTTTGAGTAATCTGGAATGACGTTGGTTATTCTGTAAGTGTGAATCCATGTAACTATTATATGCTGTTTATTATTTTTTTTTAATGGATAGTTGTAAAAATTCATTATTGCTACAATATAAGTTCCTTAGACCATATTGCTTAAAATGAAAACTAATAATTTTAAGTGAATAGTAAAAACTTTTTTTTTAATTTTATGAAAATTCTCTGTAGGCCCTTAAAGTATGCACAAAAAATGAATAATGATAATTATTAAGATTTTTATTAACTTCATCCAGTATATTTATTTGTAGTGTTCGAGTTCTGTCAGCAACAAACATTAAAATCTTATAAAAACCTTGAGATATTTTTGAGAAATTCTCTTTTGATATTTTTTTAGAAATGTGAAAAAATTACTTTAATAATATTGTAAAAGTTAATTGCAGTTACCCAAAATTATATTAATAAAAAATATAAATTTTATCTAAATTATCTAAACCATTTTCAGTAATCCTTTCAGTTTTGAAATTTTAAACAGAAATGACAGTCAAAATTAGTAGAATGGAGACCTTTTTTTTCTTTATGAACAACCACAAGAAATACTTTACGACCTCTGGATCATGAAAGATGGAACAGTCATGAGTACTTGTACTTATCAATTTTAACAAGTAAAGTAGTTTTGGATGATCCTAAAACCTTCTTTCGGTACTCTTTGGAATGAATATATATGTTTTTATATATGACTGACACATTGAGTTCTTTAGTAGTGTTTGTAATCATTTTTTCCTGAGTGAGTCATGGCATATTTCACCTACTAAAAAAAAATTCATTATCGTAATCATTAATCTATAGCTCTTGTACGGTGCAAGCCAGAATATTTGAAATATGTAGAAGTTAATGTTGTTTTCTGTTGTTGTTAAAGTTGTAGGAGTTATTTTGCTTTCTTTCCTTCAAGTCAGTTACAAACATTCAATGCATCTACTCATTGTTCTGAGGGAACATATAGTAATGTTTTTAATTCTAAAAAAAACTATACTTCTACAGTTCTTCAGTTGTTATTTTTTGTTTATTTATAAATAAATTTACTATTCATATAAATTCATTTGAAGAATTATCTTTATATACTTTGTTTATATTGATTAACAGAGTTGTTATTAATAAATAGATATTTTATTCAAATCTGTATGTAATCGTACATGGGAATCATATTAGGAAGATTAGGTGCCCCACAGATAAGATAAAAAAATTTTCCTAACATATACCTGAACATATCACAAGCAACGGAAAAATAAAACCCAATCAGAATAATTTCACAAAATCCAAATTAATTTAACCTTATATTAATACATAAAAATAATAAATATATGAGATATTTTTATTTTTTATTATTATTGTATAAGAATTCATCAATAGAATTATATTGTTTCTTCAAAAGAGATTTTTTTTCATTTTATTTTAAATAAATTAAAATTTAAAAAAGGTTACATTATTTATTTGACTTGCTAATTGTAAAGGTTTTTTCCAAAGCAGAAGATGGTTTTATTTGTTTATTTATGTTTTTTAAGAGCATTATCATGCTACTATGAATTATTTCTAACTAGTTTATTTTTATAGTGTAACTATAATATATTTAAGTGTTTCTAAAATTTATAATTTTTTGGCTTGTTTAGGTAGGAGACATTCAAAATGTTTTTTTGGAAGCACAAAATACTTTTACATTCTGGGAAATTTTAATGCTACTTCCCTCTTTATGAACCAGCAGATAGTTTTTCATTTCTTGAAGGTGTTGAAAATGAAAACTTAATTATTTATGAGATCATCCCTTTAGCTTATCTACATATTGAAAATAGTTCACTAAATATAAATGTATCAATTCCTCTTTGATTTTATACTTTAGATTTTAATAACATACAGTTAAATTTTATTTATACTATTGTTTTTATAACATTAATTTTTTATTTTGTAATATTGTCTCCTCAAGTATTTCTTTGGATGTAATTACATAGGATTTCTGAAAGGTAATATTAATTTAAGAATAAGAGCGAAGTTACTGTGATACACTGATTCAACTTAATGACGATAAGATTATAAGCCTATCCTTTTTTATATTTATAACATCATTTACGTTTTAAAATTTAATTTTTAATGTTATAAGAAAGTTCAATATTTTTAATATTAATTTCTAAAATTGTTTGTTTATAATTAAACTTGATGATAATTAAACTTGTTTATAATTAAACTAATAATTTGATGATAATGGAAGACTTTGTAATGAGGAGAAAGGATATTCTTTTATGTCCTGTTCTTGTTTCATCTTTGTAAATACCTCTTGTTTTTTATTGGTACTATATTGCAATACCCTTCTCTTAAATGATGTTCTACTCCATTGTATTGTTGAGAATATTTACTATTAAAGTTCTTATTTATAAGTTGATTAATTTTGTATTTCATATCTTTTGTGTTTCCATCTTTTTAAAACAGATTTAATGTAGCTTAAACTACAATCTGTTCTTTGAACTTTGTTACCTCACGACCTCTTCTCTGAAATAATCTTGGCTTAAAACAAACCTTTTTTTAATATTCCATTATCACCTAAGTATACCCAACTTCTGTATATCATGTCTTTTTAAATATTATGTACTTTGTTTGGAATCAAATGTTCTTGATTTATTACTTACAGTGTTTATTCTAATTTATCAGAAAATATTGTGACAGTGTGTTTTTTAAATCTTTCTTGAGTAGATAAATAATTGTTTCCACAGCTTTTATCATCTTTATTACAAAATTCCTGTACAGCCTCCCTCCATGGGGCAAAATGATAGCACCTATCATTTTGCCCAAAAAAAAATCGTTAGTTGTTTACCTTTCACTTAAAAGATTTTAGATTAAAATCCTAGTTAGCTTAATGGTTTTATATATTACAGAATTCATCATCTTAGAAAAAAAAATAGTTAGCAAATAATTGAAAAAACTGATTCTAACTAAATAAAAGCCTGTAATAAATTTTTTGACCACTTACACTGGTAATAAAATACAGCATTATATAAAATGTAACATTCAACTACATCCCAAAACTGTCAATCATTGTTGACTTAATATATGTCCTAATATCTAAATAAATTAAAAATCTATTTGTATTCTATTAGCCGTATTGAACTTAATCCATCCATCATCATTCATTTTTATATATTTTTCTCTTTTAGCTAAATCTTTTCTGATTGTAACATAAACACTGATGTTTTAATTTTATTGAGACTAAACATATTAATTCTTATATTATGATCAGACTTATATCTGTTGTTAAATAGGATGTTTTAACCACTTTAGAAATTTAAAAAATAAATCTTTGATTTTTTTAAATATTACTAAAACCAAAATAATAATAAAGGATTTATGGAAACGTGCAAAAATGATTTCAAAGCATAAAATAGTTTTGTAGCAAACTGTTTAAAATATCTATATTAATTTATTAATGGATTATTTTACTTATTATTGCAAGATTAAAAAAAAGAGATATAGTTAACAAAATGAGAGCATTGCTAGCTAGTAATTAGTCTGCTTCTGGCAAAATAAAAGAATGAGAATATATGTAAAAGAAATATTATGTAGTAAAATATGTAAGAAATATCTTTCTGAAGCGATAAAAAGTATAGTATTATATAGTAAACTGATTATTTAGATTCCTAAGAAGAGAAATATTACCATATCTAAAAATTTATTAAAAACTGGTGACGAACTTGCGAAGAAAAAGTGTCAACATGAAGATCCACTCAATACTAGTAGTAGCTGTTACTGTTGTGACTTTTGGTTTATGTGATCTATTTGGAAAGACCTTTTACATTCTCTGCATTTTAATTTCACTCAGCCAATTATGGTCTCCTTTTTCAATTAACCTTTGATAGAAACTTGAACATTTAATGAGCTACAATAACTTATACACCATTTACCAGAAGAGGCCGATCTAAAATGTTGAGGCTTTTCTTTTAGTTTACATTATTTTTAATGTTAACATGGCTTTTTTTTATCTTTTAGTATACTTTAACAAATTAGAGTTGAATAAATACTGGATCAAAGAAAGTGTCTGTTTGCTTTATATCATATTACAAAGTATTACTTTGTATCATACTTTATTTCTGTATTTATCTATCCTTTTAACTGCAGGCATATTACATATGAATTAAAATTTTCAATTTCAATAGAATTAAAGCATCAGTCTTAAAAAAAACATCAGGTACAATTAAAAAAAGTTATAGACAAAGATAGAAACAAATATAAATGGGTGATATTGAGTTGATCAGTAAACTACCTGACAAACTTAAGTTTTGCTTCTCTGTTAAATACATATATGATTACTAATACAATCTCATCTTACAGTGTTGGGATACTTTCTTCCTGTTTCTAACAGTCATTCTTCAGTTTATAAACAACCCTTTAATTTAATATTATAGCTATTAAAATTATTCAAGACTATTTTAACCACTCCAATGCACTACGATAGTTGAAAACTATGATTTAAATAAACTATTGAAAAAGTTAAATTATATAATGATTTTTCAGTAGTACTTAACATAAAGAAGAATTTTTCTTTTAAGAAATATATCAATACATTGATAACTGTTGGTGGAAAAAGTTGAGTTTTGTTCTGCTTTTAAAAATTGTTCTTTTCTATAATATTTTTATGAGTTGCAGTTTATTTAGTAAGGGCAGTAGGAAGTAGAAAAAATTATCCATAAAATAACTTCTTTTCTTTAGTTCAGATTCAATATTTATAACTGTCAGAATTTTTAAGTATTGTGAAATATGTTTAAAAGGAGGTTTCAATAAGATGGCTTTTTTTTTTAATTTTTTATTTGATCGTCAGTAGAAAAGTAACAACCAGATACATTTTCACTGAACTATGAGGGTTGGCTGAAAACAGTTTTTTTGGGATTTTTTTACTTTTATTTTTCAATATAATCTTCACAAAGACTAATACACTTTGCATAACGGTGTTCTAATGCAGTTATACCAACTTTATAATATGATTTTCTCAAGCTCCTCAAAACTCATTTACTCTATTAATGACTTCCTTGTTGCTCTCAAATCATTGTCCACCAAGCCATTTTTTAAGGTTAGGAAATAGGTGATAGTTGCTGGGTGTTAAATCTGGTGATTAAAGGGCTTGGGAAAACAATTTGAATCCCTGTTCATTGATTTTAGCCATCGTGACGATTGACGAATATGCTGGTGCGTTGTCATGGTGAAACGAGTTTTTTTTCTCTAGATTTTAGGTTTTCTTTTTACTTCATTGCTCAAATGTTGCAATAAGTTTATATAGTACTCACCTTTGATTGTTTTACCTTTTTCAAGGTAATCAGTAAAGACAATTCCTTTTGTGTCCCATAAAACAGTCACAGTAAAGGTTACTGTGACTGTCAACCAATAAGGTATTGGTTGACAAAGGTTTTGTCTTTTTTCAGGTTGGTTCACCTGGTCCTGTCCATTGTTTTGATTGTTGTTTACTTTCAAGAGTATAATGGTAGACCCAAGTCTCATCCACAGTTATGAATAATTGCAAAGGATTCTGTTTGTATAGTACCAAGTTCTCAGTTGAAACAGTCTTCCATTCAACTTTTGCACAAGTGGTGCAAACATGGCACTCTCCTCGTGCAGAGCTTCTCCATGCCCAAGTAATTATGTTAAATATTACCTACACATTTATTTGATGTTTAAAAGTCTCAGCTATCTCAGGCTTTTTTAATTTGCAGTCCCCCAGCATGATTATATAGATTTTCTATTTTCATTTCAGGAGTTTAGTTCATCATCAGTACTTTTGCAACCTTTGAATTCAGAAACCACTGTTTTATCATTGAATATGATGGAGAAGAATGTTTTAGTGTTGAATCCATTTCTTGTTTGGTCTCGAATGGTGTTAAACCTTTCAAATAGAAGTATTTTATTAGTGTATGTTTTTCCAATTTCTCCATTTTCATGAAAATAACAAGGGCATATTTTTCAATAAAACTGTAAAGCTGTAAAACCTAGACTGACACTTGAAATTCTCATTCTTAGTACTTGAAATTTGGATACAAGCTAGTGAAGGATATTACTGTATAATAGCAGTAAGAAATTAGACCTGCTGGCACCATCTGTGAGTTAGGCAGAAAGCTTCTCAGCCCACCCTTGTATGTCTGTTACAATTCTACTTCAGTTCTTTCATAGTTTCATTATTTCAGTTGACAGTGACTTAAAAAGGGTTATGAAATTACAAAAAAGTTCCATTAATGTAGCAAATAACTTAATTGTATGTTAAAAAAAAGTTAAATAACCAAACTTAGACATTAGACATGTTGCAGGACCTTGTACTTGTCTGTACAGCTCCTTTACTGTGTAACAATTCTAAAGGCAAAGTTAATAGCTCATTTAGCTCTAGTAAATTGTTTGCTCATATCAGATACATAGTATAGAGATGAAGTCCAGGTTGTGACTAAGACAATGCCGATGGTATATATCCAATGAAGATGGAATGAAAGGTAATAAACAGGTACAAGTAATGGAGAAGAAATCTTCAGACATTATAATTTGTCAAACAACTTTTCTGCAATTTCTATAATACCTACCATATTATTATCACTACAATTATAGTACCATTAATAAACAATATTTAAACAAAAAAGGTAATTTAAATATTTATCAAGCATTAATAAAACTATCAGTAATGTTAATTACATTTAAAAGAATTAATTACATTTATATTGTGAGCAGTATAAATGAAAGAATATCCTTAAATAGTTTAAAAAATGTCTAATTGATAAATTGGTGTGTTATTTTTTATATGTTGTTTACAAATGACTTATTTTAGATTACATGAATATTGCAAGTATGAGTAGTTAAAATGATTTATTTTAAATTTGTTTTACTACTTTTATTATTGTCTTATAATGATAAATTGAAAAAAAATTTATATATTCATTCTTATTTATAAAAAATAAATTTATATATATATATATTTTTCAAACATTACATTTACCACTGTATTAAATAAAATAAACAATAATTATATTATAACCACCAAATAAAGTCATAATAAAAAGGTAAGAACACTTACCTAACTGTAGCACTCGGAGTATCATTCCATCTTCAGCAGTCAAAAATATAAATTACACAATAATTAAAATAAAATAAAATTAAAATAGATTTCATCAGTGTGTATATACTATTTCAATAAATTAAAATCTCTATTACATACCATGGTATTTTATATTAAATTATTTAGTTATTAAAATAAATTTATGTTTGTTGTAAAAGATATTTGGTAACATTTGAAAATTTAATATTTCCTTTTTATTTGTTTTCACAAAGTAAAAATGGAAATATTGTGATGGCAAAAAATTTCAGATTTCAACCGAAATATCCGTTTTGACCATCCCTGAATCTATTTTGACTAGTTTCGGCGTGATGTCTGTACGTACATACATATGTATCTCGTATAACTCAAAAACAATTAGCCACAGATGTTGAAATTTTGGATTAATGACTGTTGTAACATCTAGTTGTGCACCTCCCTTTTTGATTGCAATCGACTGAACCAAAAGTGTCCAAAAAAGCCCAAAATCCAAAACAATTTGAATTTTGGACTTTTTCTTAACTGCAGTAATAAGCTCTCATTGAGAGCTTTTCAACAATGAATCACAAGTGGTAATTAATTTCATTGTTTCCAGAGTTACAGCCAAATGAAAGTATAATTAATTAAATATTTGGATCTTATTAGGGGAAGGCACATCAATTCGAATCAGAATTCATCTCCTTTTTTTAACTTTTTTTTTAATTTAAATATATTGATTCATTAATAATTATTAACCTCTGATTGTAAAAACCATTTTTACAATAAATAATAATTCAATAATACTAAAAAATATCAGAAAATATTTAAAATTCTATGTGCATATCAATTTTTTTTTTAAATCTGTATATTTACTTTAATAGGCGTAGAAGAAAGTCGTGTGTTGCCCACATCAGATTTTTTATTATTATTAAAGGGCTTCAAAAACCTTTTTATAAATGATCTGGTAGTTTTACCTGTGTATATATGATCACGATCGTTACATCTGATTTTATAAATTTCACAAAGTTCAGATTTGTCCATACATATCTTTGATATGTAAAATATACTTTATTCATTTACCTGGTATGTAAAAAAACCGCTCTACTCATTTTTATGAAATGTGTTAGTAATTTTTATACTATTACTATTTAGATATTTAAACGTAATAAATTCATTAGGTAAAATACATTTATAATTATCATTATTATTGTAGGTGACTGTAAATGTGCTTTTATCCTACATTTTTTTTATTATTTAAATGTTTTTTAAGTAATCTATCAATGAAACTGTTGTTATATTTATATTTGCAATATTCTATATGTATTTGATTTCTTTATTCATTTATATATATGCTCTATGGATCATACTATATTAGTGTTTATTTTGTATATCCAAGGGGTATTTGAGGATTTGTGAATTGCATATAGATTATAATTAGGTTTTGTTATAAACATCATCTACAATTTTGTTATTTACTATTTCAATATTTACATCTAGGTAATTGATATTGCAACTTATTTAGAGTTAATTTGTAAATTTTAAATCTTCAGTCTTTAATCATGTTCATTATTTATATTTTCATTTTATATATGTTTACTAAATCTAATCCTTTCTGTTTAGTTATAGAAACTCTCAAAATCCCTTTTTTATAAACACCTTGTCATCAGTATTGGAAAGGTTTGTGGATTTTGAAAAATAGGAATTTGACCATTTTTTGTAATTGGTTACATAATGTATTGTTGATTGATTTATAATAGGAAGAATTTTTTATCTGATGTCCTGGGTTCTTGATTTGAATAAAAGTAATATCTATTTTCTGGTTGATGTGGGTAATAGATTTCATTCATTGTTGGTAGTCTTAGGAATAATAAGTTTATTTATATTGACCTGATTAAAGTCACAAATAATGAAGTATAGCATACAGGTAATGAAATTTTAAAAAGTATTAATTCTTTTTTGGTAGATATGTAATAGCAAAGTATCACAATTTAAATAAGAATTATTTTGGAACAGCTTCTGTTGTTTTATGTAGGAAACTAATCAATAGAATCATTTCAATGTAATATTTTATTACATTAAAACTAATTATTTTAATATTTTAATTGAGGTATCAGATTTGGCATTAAGTGCAAAACTCAACCACACAGACTTGTATTCTGAATGAAAACGTATGCTTCTACCACTAGAACTTATTACCTGCTGTAACCAAAATTCAGGCAATCACACGAGACAGAAATAAATTCCCAAATATTACATAGTTATTCTCAGCAATAACAAGTATTCCATGCCAAGCTAAGTAAGAAAACAGAACTAAAGTTTTTCACTCTCCACAGCAAAGTGGTAGCATCTTGGACTTTCATCTGGAGGTCCTGGGTTCAAATCCTCGTCAGGCATGACTTTTTTCATAAGCTTCAAATTTCCATTTTCATATTCCCATGCACAAGCTTCTTTGAAAGTTTTTCTGGTGAATTAATTCCATAAGTAAAAAAAAGTTCTTTACTGAGGTGAATTTACTGTTGCATGTAAAATCCTAAACCCATTGAAATATAAGTGATATTCAGCTCTACAATTTTCACCTTTACTGACTTCAGCAGGGAGCGGCAGTATATTGAACATTATTATTCGCAGAGAAAGCAACTCTTGACTGATGCTCTTATGTTTACTTGTTTTATACATCATAGCCATAAAATTGGGACAAGAGTGGGATAGTATGAAGAAACAAATTAATATACCTCATGGTATTCATATTTATTTACTCTCAATAACAACAGACTGGTGTTGAATAGGACTGTATCTACTTAGCAAATAATAACACTCTCATTTTCTGCTTTATTCATTCTGATTTCCTTTATAATTTTTATGTTTTACAATTCCTTTAACTTCCCCTTTTTAAATTATAAAATTATTTTTCAACATTCTTCAATAACTACTTATTTGAAAATTTCTATTTTATCTTCTTGCTTTTGTAATTTCCATCTTTTGTTGCTGCAAAATTTTGTACTTCACAATAATATAATTAGAATTTTTTCATATTTATTGTTTTATTTTAACAAATTTTTTCCACAAGAAGTTAAATTGCAAATATCAGCCAGTTTTTGATATCATCCTTATTCTTCTGTAATTACATTGCCTAAATAGCAAATTCTCCAACAGTCCTCATATTATTTCTTTTAGTTTAATTCTATTCCTACATCCTTTCTGTTACATGTTATTACCTTTCCTTTATATTTACTCCTGTTAAAACACTTACATGAAAATCTATTTCCAGTAATTATCTCTGTATTGATTTTACATGAGAACAATATTTTTCTGAAACATGTTATTACATTTTAAATAATGTTCTCATGAAAGTACTACCAGTAAGTTTTTATTCTCAGTGAGTTGAAGAGGAGGTTGCTTGACAAAATTCTATTAAGAGGTTAAGTAGAAATTGGACAGAATAATTTGTTATTTTACGATGTTGAATCAAATATAAACGGTAGTTTTGTTTTTTATAAATCTATTGATTAATAATATACACAATTCATTTTACCATTTCTCTATATAGTCTCCTTCACATTTACACATTTTTGCCAACGATTCGGAAGCTTGAATATTCCTTGTTCATAAAAAGTTTGAGGACAAGTTATCAACAAATTGCACATGTGCTCCTCAACATCTTCATTGTTTTTTAACTGTTCCCCTCCAAACAATTTGTTCAAGGGCGCAAACAAAAAAATTGTTATAGGAGGACAAATCTGGACTGTAGGGAGAGTGGTCAAGGGTTTCCTAATGCATTTTTCCAATTTATCCCTTGTCAAAATCGCAGTCTGCAGCCTGGCATTGTCATGAAGAAGGATGACATTTCTAATGGGCATACCCTATCTTTTGTTTCGGTAGGCGGCTGTTGTTGACTGTAGCAACTGGCAGTAGTAAACCCCATTCACTATTTGTTGATTGTAAAGAAAATCAGTGAGTAAAACTCCCTTGAGAAAAAAAAATCGTCGCAAGACGATGGCAAGAACTTTTCTGGCTGACAGATGGATTTTGGTCTTCACTGGGCAGTTCTCATCCTTCCTTCGGCACTCCTTACTCGCCATTTTTGACTCCGAAGTGTAATGATGGACCTATGTCTCATTACATATGACGCGCCTCAAAAAATGGTCCCCTTCTTGCCAAATCGATTTTGAAGCCCTTACAAAACTCCAACCTCACCTGTTTTTTAATTTTCAGTCAACAACCTTGAAACCCATCAAGCAATAATTTTGTTAAAGCCAAGATAATCAGTGATAATGGATTGAGCACTTGAGCACTTCCATAATTGATACCCACTTCTGACACAATTTCTTTAACAGTGAACCAGCTTTGATAAGCTCTCAAAGTTCTCAGCTGTGGGACTTGATCTTGGGCGTCAATCATAACTTTTGTTTTCTACACTTTCTCGCTCGCCATTAAATTGTCTGGTCCACGTAGACACTCAGTTCTGGGACAGTGTGCTATCCCCAAACTGTACCTTTAAACGAGTTAAAATTACTTCGGGTTTAACACCTTCATTAGTTAAAAATCTAGAATTATACATTGTGCAACATATAACAGAATCTCTTGCTCACTAATGGCTGTACTGATGACAGAACAGAGCAGAGAAGCTAATCAACTGGTTCCCTCTCTCTAACACACTGAACATTAACTCTCCACTCCGCCATCCAGCTCAGAACTGTTTGCTGCATAGAATAACAAAATTACCATTTAAATTTGATTCATCCTTGTAAATAAATGAATGTTAAAATTTTTTGTGAAACAGCATATTATTTGTTATAATTATTTTTAATTTTTCTAGGCAATGTTTTGGCCTTGTGCTGTTTTTGTCTGATAAATAAATTAATAAATAATTTTCTAAACAATTCAGTTCACCATTTATACTTCCACTTTCACTCTTACCCTTACCTATTCATAAATTTTGTTTTATAAGTCAAACAGAAATATATTTCAGCCCATGTATTAAGAACTTGCAAAAATCCTGAAAGGCTTTTGCATTATAATATTTACTATAATCCTTTTTGACAAGACAGCCTACTGTTAATATGTTTTA
Organism: Lycorma delicatula; assembly: GCF_047948215.1. Taxonomy (NCBI): domain Eukaryota; kingdom Metazoa; phylum Arthropoda; class Insecta; order Hemiptera; family Fulgoridae; genus Lycorma; species Lycorma delicatula. Next base: position 111,469,188 of record NC_134457.1, read on the forward strand.
TAAATGTAATATAATACTCCTGTTCATGTTTTGTATGACTCATATATGTAATTTATGTTCATTTCAAAACACTGGTGTATGAAGAGTTTCTTTTAAAAACACTGACATTTTGTTATTGTATCAGCCTATAATTTTGTAAGAAATAACCAATATTATAAATACTGTTCATTTCTCTTATTCCTACAGTGGTACAATTAATTCAAAAAACATCCTTTACTTGTAAATTTATCATTTAAATATATATATATATATATATATATATATATATGTGTGTGTGTGTGTGTGTGTGTGTGTGTGTGTGTGTGTGTGTGTGTGTGTGTGTGTGTGTGTGTGTGAGACAAATATAATATAAAAATTTCTATTTAGCGAGTGATACATGTTATTCATTAAAACAGTTGATTTTTATTAAGTTTATATAAAACAACTCATCTCAGATGCACAGTTGATACTGGGTGTTGAACAGTTTGAATAAAATAAAATAAAATGTTTCATTGGCAGATGGTAGAAGTTACTTTTCATTTATTAAAAAATAATTGTAAAAACTAAATAATTATAGTAATAAGAAATATTAACATTATTTAATAAAAAAATAAAAATGAAGGAATTTCCTGATAATTAATTCTATAGAGTGGATTTGGCTAATGAAGCATCACAAAATAATATATTTAGTCATAATTTTTTTTAAAATTGAAATATACCCAGTGCCACTCAATACAAGATCTCAACGTTGTTCATGAAAATTAAAATATTTGTTAAATGTAAAATCATTGGTTAGTGTTTATTAGTTTAATTTAGATATGTTTAAATCAATATGGTTTATTTTTGAATCAGTATCAAACTATTTCCCTAAATAATTTCTAGTTATTCAGTTTTTTTTTTTTTTAACTTTTTTATTGGTGATTTTGAAATTATTCAACTTTATTTAGTTATACAATTTTCAAACCTTTATTTCTATTTTTCATGGAAATTATTCTTAAAGAATCACTTTTCACTGTTTTGATTTTAGTACTCCCACTTGATAGGATTCAAACAGTTTTATTTTTTTGGCTTAGAGGAGGTGTTTATCATTAGCTTTAGTTTTTTTTTTTACTGTCTGTCCCAAATTCTGCTATGGATATGACAATATAAATATCCTGAGGTGCAAGAGATATCGGCAAGAATTTCTTTCTTTAAAAATAATGATGTTTATTATACAACTAGCCTCTATTGTAAACGGACTGAATATCTCAATTATAGGGCAGAATATCAACTGCATTTCAATGGGGTTGGCATGTTATATACAGCTTCGAAGAATCCAAGTTGTATAGTTTGCCTTTTGTTAATGCTCATTCCTTTCTTTCCTCAGTATACTTCATAGTATGCTTGTTATTCTTGATAATGGTTATGCTGCTTTTTTGGGATGATCTATGATTCGTGTCAAGCCACTTACAACTATTACAGTTATGAATTAACTTATATATATCATCTGTTGCACTGTATTCTTCAAATTTTTGTATCCAGTCTCGCTTGCAAATTAGTGACAGATCATTTGGAACCTGTTTCGTGAAACTTTATGCTAGAGTTCTGTGCTCAAAACATATTATCTTCTCTCTGGAATAGTAAGGTAAAAATAAAATAAAATCCATTGTACTTCATAAAAAAGCTTTGCTTCTGTAATGTGATATATACATATACTCTACAAGAAATGTATTGGAGTTACTTAAAGTTTTTTTTTTTTTATATATAAAAACATTACAGAAAGGATTAGATTTTATTCATAAGCTTAAATCTTTCAGCTTATAATTGTATCAAATCCAAATGGTTCACATTGTGCATAATGATTATACAACATTTGTTTTAAAATATAAAAATTATTAAACTTTGATTCAATAACTTTTATAAAGTATTACATTTTTGTCTAGTGAAATTAAATAGTGAGTTTTTATGCAAATTAATCTTTTGTTAGCATTCACTCATTATTATTGTTTAAAAAATACCCTAAGGAATTAGGTTCATAACAATACAGTTTCTTTGTTTTTATTTAAAAAATTAATTAATAGAATAGATCAAATTAATAATAAATATAAAGCATAAAAAATAATTATATATACAATAATATTATTTAAAATGAATATAATTATCATATTATTTGAAGACAAATTATACTTAAAACTACAGTGCCTATATACAGAAAAGTAAAAGTTACATCAAACATATGTATTACAAAAACTGTACTTCTCTGTAATTATGGCTTTGTTTAACTTTGTTGTTTTCTTGGCAATATCAGATATTTATGCAATCAATGATTGAATGTAAAAGTTAAATCAAACATACATATTACAAAAACTATACTACTCTGTAATTATGACTGTTTAACTTAGTCAATGTTACTTTCTTGGCAATATCAGATTTTTATGCAACCAATGATGAATAAACAAACAATAAAAAAAAGATCAACTTATTAATACCACTTTTTTAATGTATTACAGAATTGGTTAGAAGTGGTAAAGTGTTGAAATAATTCATTCTAGAGGCAAGGCGTTTCAGTGCTCAAAACATTTATGCAAGTTATGCTCATTTGTATGTACATAACTTATGTACATTTGTATTGTAACTGTTGTTGTGGACGACCTGACATGAATCACAAGACTCCTGAAAATGACATAGCCACCCTCAAGAATTTCAAACACAAAGGTTTACTAGAGAAATAATCTGTGAAGTGGTACTTTGTTGCCTTCTCTAAATATATTATTGCTTATCAAAATGCCATGCTCATTGATTTGCAACTGATATTCAGCCCTGCAGTTTACACCATTACTTTGTTTGAAGGGAAGGCTGTATAAAAAGTTTTATTCTCAGAGAAGGCACTATGAGTCGTGTCTCTGTATATCAAGAACTTTACATTCATCACAGCAATTAGTGTAAAATTAATTTACACCTTTTTTTTTGTGAAAAAATGGGTTACATAAACCATTGGTAGATTTAATTTATTATAAAAAGGAAGAATAAATTGCCTGTAAACTTGTTACGTACTAAATAATAAAATAATTTAAATTTATAATTTATGAAATTTATTAAATAGTAAGTAAAGTACAACAAATAAAAAATAAAATAATTAGAACGTAATAAATCAGTTAAGTGTGGGTATGAATCTGAATTTGCAGATTTTTTATGCTACATGAAGTTTACTAGCAGAGGCTATCTTTCATGTTGGTGCATTCACCAAACTAGTCACATGTTTGTGGCTTGCCTTTAGTTGACACATTTTTATGAGCTTCTGAGGTAATTTATAGCATCTTTTAACTACACGTATGTCATTTAATTTAGGGAGAGATCTACTTGCTACTACACACTTATTTTAAAAGTTATTTGAAGCATAATTATAAAAATTCTAAAAATTTATTTAAAAAGATAAAATAATAATACATATGCAATTAAGGAACCATCTGTATTTATACCATCTGTAACTATAGTTTCATGTTTCGGTTTATTCATACTTCATCTACCAACATCTGCTGGTAAATGAAAGAAAGAAACTTTAATTTACTTTTTTGTGTAATTTTATTTTTTATCTGATTATAATTTTTTATACAATCTCTTCTGTCACCATTGTTATTAGAAAAGAAAAAATCTGCTGAAGGTGCAGCTGCAGTATTGCCTTCTACATCTAAGTTCACACCTGGAAAAACAACATCATCTGAATTAACATCAGAGCCTATACCAGCTATAGATCCTTCTTCTAATGTTAATAATAATTCTAGACCAGTTTTACTTAGAGAAGTAATAACAGATGAAGTTACTAAAACAAATATTAGTAATTCCAAACCATGTGATGTACTTACTGAAAGAAGATTTTCACCCTCATTTGAATTGGTGCACAGAACAGGCTCACGTAATTTTTCAGTAGACTCAGAATCAGAGGCATCTAATGAAGTAAAACAATTTAAAAAATCAGGTTCTGCTTTAGCAGAAAGCATATCTAATGATAGCCAGATAGAAATTAATCGTGTTAAATCTGAAAATAGAATACAAATGTCACTGAAAATTCCAAAAGAAATTAAAGTGGATTCAGAGTCTTTAACTGTTAACAAACTTTCTAAGGAAAAGAATTCAAGAATTCATAATAAAACACAAAATCCTTCCAAAGAAAAAGAGTGTAATTCAGGACATTCATAATTTAATAATTTGGAACTAAATAATTGAATAATTCCATTCTCATTGATTTTGCTTGTGACTTAATCTTTTATTCTTTTTATTTCTGAAAATTTGAAGTATGTATGTAATAAATAAACAATAAAAAGTTATTCAAGAGTTATTTTTAGTAAAAATGACTTTCTAATAAAATACTTCTTTAACATAGAGTTATCATCATTGAATGAAGAATGCGACTTTTAGTGAATGTTTTTTTTTAAATTCATATCCAATTTCCTTCCTATGATCCTAATTTTGTTTTGGAAGCCTGAATTTTCAAGAGATCTCAGTGTATTTTATAACTCATTAAATTTAGCTAATATTACTTTTTTCTTCTTACTAATGTTGTAGATAGTATATGACTGGTGGCTTGCTGGGGTTTCTTGAGGTATTTACTGAAAATTGTATGGTTTTTTTATTCACAATAATTAATGGTTTATATATATATATACAGTGTGTATTTATTTATTTATGATGAAGTCATGCAATAAAATTAATTAACATTTTCTACCTAAATAAGAATTCATTTGTCCATTTATTTTAATATATTTCATGTATGTGCGTGGTATATGTGTGTGTGTGTGTGTGTGTGTGTGTTTGGGGTGCAATATATTTGCAAGTTGATTCATATGTCTATACTTAGAATTTAAGTGTCCCCCCCCCCCCCCAATTTTCCTCAATAGATATTTATTCATAAGATCCTTTAGTGATTTAATATATTTAGTAATTATAAAAATTCTATTTAGCAAGATAGTTTTCTTACATCATAGTAATATTTTAACATTTATTTTGTATATTACATATCTTTCCCATTTTTTAATTGGATTAACTAGTTTAAGCATAGTTTTTTTATTACTAACATACATTTTTTATTATATTAGGGAATTGCATGGGTTATGTAAACTAAATTATATTTATCCTTTATTATTATTATTATTACATATATGCATATTTTAAATACATTTAGTTATTATTCATTTGAAGATCTTTTATAGTATTTTAGGAAAATATGAAATATGCTAACATAGGCTACTTTTAAATATTGTAGCTTATATTTATCACTTGAAATTTATTTGAGTATAATAACCTTACTTTAATTATTAATTTTTCTTTTAAACTTTTTTATAATCTATTCACTATTCATATTCATTATAAATAGATTTTATTTTAGCTTTTACATAAAATAAATAATTTTTCGCATTGTATCAGTTTCAATTTTTTTTTAACACAAGTATAGCAATTTTCATTTTAAAAAGTATGTAAATTTTTTCAGAATTTACATCTGACTACACTGCAGTAATGAAATTAATTATTGGCTACATTCTATGAAACTAATGTAAAAATATTACTATAAATAAAAATTATAACAGTTTTAAAGTAATATTTATTAGTTATTAGGATATATTCGTTTAATATTTTTATTTCTCTTTTTATATATTTATGATTTTTCTCATAAATATTAAAATTTGTAAAATAATTTCTTCATTTTTTAAGTCTTGAAGGTCTTGTTAGAGATGTCATGCTTTCACACATACCTCTTTGCTCCTCATTCATTGCCATTCTTATTATTAATTATGTAAGAAGCGTTAAATCAAATACAGCTGTGTAATAAAAATAATAGCAGTTAATGAATTTACATTACATGTTACTGCTATAGAATTAAATATTATGTCCTGGAATTTGATGATAAACATCTTAAAAATGGACTGTCAGCTTTTCATAGAGTACAAAAAATGCCACATTCCTTTCAGATATAAAAGTAAATAGATTAATTACTGTCATAAAACTTGATTGTTCAAGGTATTGGAACATTGAGCTTTTTACTTACTAAGTCCACTATATAACAATTTTTTAAAAGTGTAATAAAAAATTTGCTTGTTATAACTGTACTTTAACTTTGAATTCGTAATGAAGCCAACACAATATGTTTCATATCTCCACAAGTTATAATTATGGATATATTACATCTTCATATATTTAAAAAAAATGAAAAGCATGAAAGTTAATAATTTGGGTACTGTTAAGACTAATTAATAGTGATAATTCTATTTTGACCATTATACAAATAATACTTTGAAATTTGAAACAAGTAATTTTGGATTTCACAAGTTGTATTCAAAGGTATCTTACCTTTGAACTCAAAATCAAAATTCTAAAGCATGCTTCTCCTTTATTTTCCTAAAAATAGCCCCTTCATGCCTGGAAAAGTTTTAAAGGAAACTGTCAAATGTGACAAATTGATCAGACAATTTTGATGTACACCTTATGAGAAGCTGACTAACTAACTATTTCTGTGATATTTGTCCTCAAACTCAACCAAGAAATAGTATTTAATCAGTAAAAAATAATTATCATTTAAACAGCTCAGTTGAATATTAGTACTTAGAAACCTCAGGAATTTTTTTTGTGCTGTCAACTGCAATAAACAGCACTTGCCTCTGTACAGCCTGTTTTATGATACTTAATTGTTGAACTTCTATTCATTATAATAGAGTATTTTACCAGTATGTTGATATCTAGGAAGCTTCATTTCTTTTTAAAGTTGCCTGATATTATAATGTTTTCAATGTGTATAACACCCATTTACCTTGCAATTCATCTATGTACACACACACATATACACACATGGACAAATTTGCTTCTTTTAGAGCCTTGATTTTGTGAGAAACTAAATCAAATGAAATTTGACAACAATCAATGGGATGAAGTGGGATATTATTAATCTATAACTTAACTGTGAATTTTCATTTAATGTAAAACTAATGGTTACTTGAGTTGGTTTTTTATTTGATAATTCTCTCACTGTTAATTTGGCTTTTTGTATTAATAAAAATTGTTATTTTTTTACCTTCTCATGTGTGTGTGCGCGCGCGCGCACAATCATGGTGTTATTACCCTGGAATAAAATCCCACATTTCTGTATAATATCTAAATATATTGTACAGATTGTCTAAGAACACCATTCAATTTGACACTTTTTACATTAAAAAATAATTAAATTACACTAAAAAAATGATTTTATTTTATACAAGTGCAAAGTAATCACTGCTTGTAAATAGATTTATTTGTTATTCTAGATTATTTGTAATAAAAGTTATTATACTTATGGGTTAAAGCATCAATATTGATGGGCTATTGCATTAATATTGTTGCCAATAATGTACATTTGGGAAATTCAAAAAACAGATTTGACGTTCATGTGAAATATTACTGTGTAATATTATACTTCTTTCTTAACAGTGAATTAAATTATCATTTCTTTCTTAACAATGATTATTTTATCAACTTATTTTATAATAGGCCTAGTGGTTAATAACAATTTTTTTTTGACACCAGTCTCTGTAGGACTACATAGAGTAGTTAACCTCTGGCTAGTTTTTTAGCTCTTCAGTATTCTTTTATTCTTTAATTTTGCCGTTTCTTTCTTCTGACCACTTTAGTATTGTTTCTTCTTCTGGGTCTCTTTGAATTCAAAGATCTTTTTCTTAAGCACCCGTCTGCCTTTTTAAATCCATCACATCTATGTTTGCTTTTGTTAGGTCATCTTTTAACCTGCTTGAACCATTTAACATTTGTCTTGTCACTGTTACACCTGTTAAAAATTCTCTTTGTAAGCTTGTTTGAATCAATTCTTGTCAGGTGTCAGTAGAATACCAGTCTTTGCTTTCGTATTGCTTCCGTGATTCTACCTAACTCCTGGTAACCATCGTTAATTTTTAATATTATGATTATAATTACTAAATATTGTGTAGATAGTAACTTGCTTGTTAAAGTTTTATTAATTACTAAGAAAATCAGATAACTATTAAAATAAAACAAATAATATAGTCTTTAAATGGATAACATTTTTAACGATTTTTGTTATATTGTATGTTACTTTTAAAATAAGACCTAAATATGGTAACTTTTTTTTAAGAGAATTTCATTATCTTTTTATTTAAAAAATGTGCTAAATTTTATATACAAAATACTTTCAATTTACAACAGTAGGTATGTTCACTGTTACATTGTTTTTATTACTGCATTTATTTTGTTATGAATACTTCTTTTCTTTTTTAAAATATAGTTTTTTATTACATTAAGTTCTTTCCATTTATACAATTAATTCCCTCAATTTTTTGCAATAATTAGAACTTTTATTAGAAAAATATTTAAAAAATTAGATCTTATTTTAAATCTTGAATCAAAATTTCATAATTTAATTCTTGGCCTATTCTGTAGAATGTCTAATCGTATTTTGTACATGATGCCTGGGCTGAGTATGAAATTAAAGAAGATTGTTTTATTTCATATTTCAGCTAACAGCAGACATTCTACAGAATATTTTGATATTACATACTTAGTAAGGACTATTATATGTGTGTTTTTTTGTCTTCAGTCATTTGACTGGTTTGATGCAGCTCTCCAAGATTCCCTATCTAGTGCTAGTCGTTTCATTGTGTAGCAATTTTTAACGTTTATTATTTTGGGGCTTAATAATAATCTTTATTTACCATATATAAAAATAATTTTGTGAATTTATTACATGATAGATCTCTGATGTAGTTCATATACTTCAATCATTATACTTCATGTAACATTTCAAATTAACTTTCAATCACTCATTGTTCACAAAGATGATTAGCTGCAAATTTTCATTATTATTTAGAATTTTTGTTAAATTAGATAAAGTTTTCATGCTTGAAAGTGGTGCATAAATTAAACAGTTCTGTGTGAATGTTCTGAGACTCCAATAAGTGTTGTAAAGTGTCTGTAATAAAAGTAATTAAACAGGAGAAAAAATATAGTTTTTTTTTTTTTAATTTATGTTCCACCTAAGAAGGTTATGTTTCTTACAGTGTTGCAACAAGAGTTGTAAAAAGATTTATTTGTTAACTTCTGCTAATGGAATTATATTGTTCTAGACTAGGATAGTTTCATTGAAATTTTGCTTTACTGTTGTTTGTCAACTGCTTACTTACTTAAAAACTTCTTGTTCATTGGTAATTTTTATTTACTATTATTAATAAATCGTGTAGTTATTATACATTTAATTTTTTTTCCAGTTAGTTAAAATTTTATTCCAGTTATTAGTAAGATATTAATTTCTTGTATATTTCATAAACATATGGTTAACCTTTAAAAAAGTGTTGCATTATTACAGAAAAAAAAAAGAATTAAATGATTTATCTGGATCATCATATTCTAGATCTAGGCCTGTAACTTGTTGCTGGAAACAAAGATGTGTTTGAAAATTTCTGCCAGTTGTAGCAATAACTTCTTTATAGTAGCCCCAAAATTAACAGATTAATGGTTGTCTGATTTTTGTCTTTTTGATAAATGTTATATTTTTATATATTAATTTTTTATTCTATTAATACTACTTACTGCATACCTATCTGAATAGAGCTGTCTCTTACAAAAAACGTAACATCTTTATCTGAAACTGTTGCTCTCTTCTTTTCAATTAATGTTAAGGAAATTTACTCTACACTTTACATATTAGTTTGGCTGATTTTAAGTGCTCTTTTCTCAAAAATTGTATCTCACAGGTGGCTTTTTTGTTTTTAATCTTCAGACCTGTGTCTACAGTGTGACTTAACTTAATGTGTGAATTAACTTTTTATTTCATAAAAGTTTGTTTGTTTTTTTTTTTAATCTTTGAGCAATTCCTTAAGTATTTTTTGAACTTTAAATAATTGTTCAACCTTTTTTTTCTCTTTATTCATAGTATCTGCTAGGGACCATGCCACATGCCAGTATCATTCCTTTAACTCCATATTTTCTTCAGTTTCTTGAAGAGAACCCATTTTTCTTCTATCATACTTTCTTCAGGTCCTCTCTTTCTTCATCTACAAGAACTTTTGCATTATTAATTATTTCTTTAAACTTCATTTTATCCCCTATAGTCCTCTTGTACACTTAAAAAGTTCCTCATTCATCTGCTTTATAAATTCTTTTGGCTTTTTAGTTTCCAAAAATTTGTTAATTTAGTGTTTTTGGTTTCATTCAGACCTTGTGACCGAGAAACTTTAATATTCTTTTCTAATCACAGTTTCTAAATCTTAATGGGTTTTATAAATTTATTCACTTGTATACGTGGGTTTCATGAGAACAAGAAACCAAAGAGGAAAGAGAACAGCACCTGGAGGTTGAAAGATATATAAATGTCAGGACTCCACCTCCATATACTTCTGACCGGCTAACATATATAATAAATAAGAATAAAAGATGTACAGTAATAATTAGAACTAAAAAAAAAAAATGTATTTTGTAATCATACAAGTCCCTTTAATAGATCTGTTTGAGATCCAAATTAATAGAATTCTTATCAGTTTTATTTAAGAAAATGAAACCACTTATTCACCTTATCTTTTAATTCTGGTTTCAACATCATGAATCTTTGATATCAAACTGGTTTATTACCGAATGCTAGGTTTACATTGATTGAATTGTATCAGTTGTACACTGAACAATTATTCACAAAATGACAAATTCTTTTTCTTAAGTAATTTCTTTTTCTGAAGTGTTAATTGATTTATCAGTTTCAGTATGAATTATATACCTGTTAACCAATACAAATAGATTTGTAATTTGTATTTTGTAAACTTTTCTTCATAACCTTAAAATGTCATTCTGTATTATTTCTGCAGTTCTTATGTTATTCCTTGAGTAATTGCATTGTTGTCAATCATTCATCTTAATAATGTTTCATTTTTTCTATTACTAAACCCATAATACTCTATACTCTTTATTCAGTCGTCTAGTCTAGTGTTAACATTTTTTTTAATAGATTTGTTATAATATTCTTCTTTATTTTATACAGCATTCATGCATAACGTAGCCAATTGAAATTATATTTTAAGGAAAAGCCAAAGAAGCAGTGGGATTAAGTTTTGTTAATTTCATAAAAAATAAAAATAAAATACATTTTTTTAATATTTAAAATACAATTATGAAAAATTAAAGTGTAAACATTAAAATTTAACATGTTATTAGAATATCTACTACCAAATTATTTGAATTTACTGATATTTTTTGATATTTTTCACAAATTATAATAAAACTTAATCGAATAGTTTTAGAGTACAGATACTTACAGAATTATTTAACCGTTTTATTGTTTGTTACATCATTACAGATGTATAATAATTAACTATTACTAGACACAATTATTTATAAAATATGTAGTACTATATATATTTTATTAAATGCTGTTACTGTAATGATTGTTGTGACAACCTTATATTAGCACAAGTTACTCTTAAAATGACACAGGCATTCTCAAGAACAACAAGAATCCCATGACAGGCTTACTGAGAAAAGTGAAAGTTGTTTCCCATGGTGTTTTTCACTGAGCTAAATTTACATCTGTTTACCTGCACATGAAACCCACTGAAACACAGGTGTTATTCAGCTTTATAAGTGATACCTTCACCCCATTAACAGTAAGAGTTGCTGTAGTGAACATCATTATTCTCTTAGAAAGCAACTCAGATCAGTGCCTCTTGTGCTTTACATGCATCACAGCCATAAGAAAGACAATGATGATGATGGAAGCAACAAAATTTTGGTCCCACTTCTGTTGTTAAATAATGCCTCCTATACAATCCTTTAACTAAGCAAGAGAAGATAGTAATAAACTCTATCATAATTTTTTATTTAATATTCCATTACAGTTAACACTTCCTTCCTTTCTTCTGGTTATTGGTATTTAAAGAAAATTTTAAATTCATACATTTCTTTAAAATTTACTGATTATAATTTAAAATTTCTCTTTGTCTACACAGAAATAATTCATTTAAAATATGGTTTAACATTTTAGTTAATTTATTCCACTAATATTTTTATCTTTCATTGCTATTAATGTTACCTAATCATTTTGTTTTAATCACTTTTTATCTATAAGATAATATTTTCCTTTTATTTTTTAAGCTATTTGTAAATAGAATCTACGTAATTAAAATCTAATCATGAAAAATTTGTAAAATTTTTATCTAAATAATATTAAATTTGTCTTATATTATTAAATACTACTACTAATTTAAAAGCACTAACTATTTTCTCGTTTATTAAATTATTATTTTAATCAAATAAAATTAAAAAAAAATTCAAATAAAAATTATAATGATGATAAAATAAAAGCATGACTTGAATGATTACAGAAAGATTTTTTTAATAGTTGTGTGTTAAGAAATTATGCTGCTTAAGTACGTATTTAAGATGAAAAATGTAAATACACAAATATACATGTAAATGTATATTAATTAGTATATACTTATATGTGTATTTATTTATAAATGCTGCATTTGATATTATCTATAATATAGATTTGTAAATATGTATTACTATTAATGTATATTGATGTACACAATCTATTTTTTTTTGTTTTTTAATGCTAAGCTTATTTTTAATCGGCTTGTTTTATTTGTTCACTGATTTTTAGTAAATTAAGGGAAATAAAACATTTTATAGATAAATTGTGCTTTATAATATATATTTATATATATATCTTTTTTTCTTTTTCTTCTAATATAAATTGCTTTAGCTAAATAATATATACAGTTAGGATGCCAGATTTTTTATTGAATTAAAAATATGAACTGTATGTATGTTTCCACAACCTACTATGTGCTATTTATAGAACATTTTTATTTAATCAAAACCAGTAGAAAGCTACACATCTTGTTTATGAAATAAAAGGTATGTCATTAGAAACTAAAAATGCCACTAGAATCAGAATCAGTAGCATTAAAATTTAACTGATGCAACTAAGTGTCAGTGTACATGTCAACATGGAAAGACAAGTGCTAAATCATATTTTAACACTTTTGGACTTAAAATGTGATATTTTAATGTAAATTTAGGTTTTCACTTCATTAAATTTAGTATTCACTTTAGCTCACACTAAAGTAAAAGCGTATTTGCACTGTAGGATATCACTTGCTTGAATGATTGCTAATACACAAGTAGCAAGTTCTGTTCCATTCTTTAGTAAACAAAATTTTACTTGTAATTAGCTCTGTATGCTAATTATGTGCACAAATATTATTATATTTGTAGGTAAGTTGTAGTTTGATGGATGTACTTTTATAGAATTGCTATTGTCTTCCAACTGCTATTATTATTAGCTGCTATTTAGTAAAACACTATGCATTTATCTGTTTAAAGGAAAAAAATTTAGTGTTGTTTTGTACCAATGATTTCAGGAAGCCAGTTTACTGAATGTGTTTAGCTATTTTGTCAGGATGTTTTTTTTTTTTATAAAATCAGTAGAATTTCAAAGGCGGAGGATTATACAATTTATAATGTACAGGAACTTTGTGCTTAAATTTTTTAAGTAAATGATTTTTCACTTTCAATACCATTGATTGCCTTATTTTGATTGCGCTAAGTACCAGCTGAATGCCACTGCCCCTTGCATTCAACAGTATTAATGTAATGTATGGGAGTCATTTTATTAATTACCATCGTTATCTTATACCGCTTTGTTTATTTTTTATGCTATTGCTAAGACATTCCAGGAATTATAGAAACATCAAATTCTGAACAATTTTTTTTATCCAGGACTGTAAATGTTTCAGCATTTATATTTATTAATTTCTTATGAGAACTATAAACAAGGAATAAATTTGCAATATGAAATATTTTTTTCAAAATATAGCCCCATGATGTTGATATTTGTTTAAAGCTATGTAAGTACTAAAATATTATTTTAACTAAAAAAAAAAAATCATATTAGTTTTTGTTTACATGTATAAAATTCAAAATGATGCAAGATTTCCTTTGGAAGATTGGCCTTCCACACCACAAAAAGTGGTTTTTCTCAACTTTTTTCCTCTGCATATACTATATTTTTAGATGTCAGTCGATAACAATTTTAAAAATTTAAGTTCAAAATAAAAGAAAGGGTTTGAAGATAGGATTTCCTTTTCACGTGAACCTTTAAAATAGCAAATTATTTTAACAGAAAATTGCAAAGAATTTTAAAAAAATATTAAATTGTGAAAGTGAACTGATTTTCTGGTCAGTTAAATACACTGTGTTAAAATATATACTATTGGTGTTGCTGTATAGGCTAATATGAGATTTTTTTCAGATATTATATAACTTGTTAAAACATCAAACCGCTAAGCTTATTTTCTCTCATAATATCTGCATACATCATTATCCTAGTTACTGGCATCCACTAGTATTTTGGTATCAGGAAGGCATAACCATATAGGAATCTACAATATAAAAAATGTAAGATATGTAAAAATTTACATATCTAAGTCCAAAACAAAACAAACATGGGAAAAACAAGCATAAATTAAAAAACAAAGAATTAGTAATGAGTAAAATAAATAATTTATCCTTACTGGCTGAAGTATGAAAATCATTGAATCACTCATTGTAATATTTGTTTCTTTTATTTTAGTAGTAGCTTTGTTTAAGAATTTTATTTTGTTATTATTATTATTTAATTATTTATGTTTATAAAATAGGAACTGTGTTGTTACAATAGTGAAAATCAAAAGTGATATGTATGAAACTAATTTTGATATATTATTTTGTAAATAACGTGTTAAATGATTTATTTTATGTGAAAAATTTTGCTGTTCTTATTGTTACCTTGTTGAGATTGTGTACATCAATTTTATATTTTTGAGTGCTCTGAAATGTACTTATTTGTGTATGCTTTTGTGGAATGTTAAAAAAATAGTACACGGTGTATTCTGTTTTTAAAGCATTTAGCATTTAATAAATATTTCTTATTTTTAAAGTTAATTATATATTGGTGATGCATTCTATTCATTTATTTTATAAATTTATTGTTCTTTGTACTATTTGTGATTTTGTATATTTTATACATGTGTATGTCTTCATGAGTGAGTATGTATGTTTATGATTTTTATATTATTATTTTATTCATAAATTATTTAGTATGTGTATCTGAACATAATTACTTCTGTGTTTAATATATTTGTATTTCCTTTAACATTAAACTTTTGTTTGTTTTTTTAAACAAATTCCAGGTTTTTCTTCTTTTTTAAACATTGCCTCTTTAACTGATGACAGTTTTTCATTTTATATGAATATTTAGTAAAATTATGTTTTTTGGGTTTTTTTTGTTATTCTACATTAAGCTAAACCTAAATTGTATTATTGATTGTTTTCAGCATATTTTTCAGCAGTTATTTCTTGAAGTCATTTTTTTTTAATGAATAAATTTATGAAAGATTTTTGTAAAAAAATATATTTTTTTGTTGAAAATTTTTCTTAATTTTTAAAAATATTTTAATTCTGTTATCTTTACTTTTATGTAGTATAAGTCTCTATAACAATTCCCCCCCTCCCTGATAATTCTAATAAATTACTACAACTTCAAGTTAATTAATACAGTTTCATTTTCAAGTGCGTTCATTTTATTTTTCTGAGAAAAAAATAAATGTGCAATAAAAACTTTCTGAAATTTACCGTGCACATCATCCTTTAAAGAATAACTTACATTCACATATGAAAGACATTTTATAATTTTTTAGAAAAATATTAAGGTATTTAATAAATTATATTATAAACTCATTTTTTATGTCTTCTGCAATTGATTTTACCTGTGTTGTATATCAGTACCTATACAAACATGAAAGCTAAGTACATTGAGCATTATAAGTAAACTGAAAAATCATTAATTACACCATGTGATAACAATCATATTCTTACAGGTTGACATCACCATAGAAATTTATAAAAACTGTACAGGTGTAAACTGCTTTGCTATTTAAATGCTGGGTAAACAAAATTAACCCCTGACATGCACGTAATTTTTCCTAATAAGAGATTACTACATTGATATTCAGTTTAAAAATTAATGCAGGCATAAATTTTTCTCAGCTAAAAAAAGACTAGCTGTAATTTGATATCTGTCTGCAGTTGCCTGAAGTGAACAAATAAATTAACATTATGTGATAGTATTCTAGCTTTATTACATTAGTTGCAGTTTCAGGAGTTAATCAAAAAAGTAAAACATTACTTAAGCTTTAAGTAAAATTACATTTTTTAAACTACAGAACGTCAAGATTTTTAGTTTAAATTTTATTTTATTAGTTAGTCACATGTTTAAATAACTTCAGTTTAAAGCCAAAAGTTACACGTCTGTTTTTGATTTTAACAATATTTTTCATTACCATATTTGTTTTATGAATAACTATCTTTTATGTCTCATTTGACTATTTATTATTTTACCACATTGTGCAGTTCATTTCTAATTTAACCTTCAGTTTCATTTTTAATGAAAATTGGCCTTCATTTTTTTAAATGAATTTAGTTTTTATTATTATTTTTTTTTTATAATTCTTATTAATAAATATCTAATTATTTATCAACTAACTGTTTATAAAAAGCCAAGACCTACTTTTACTTGAAGTAAAATGGGTTGTTTTTTGTTGATATAAAATTTTCTAATATTTATCATAAAAACAACCATTCATGCACACCATTACTTCTGTTATTTGTTTTTTTATTATTATTAAATAACATGATTATACAACCATAGATTTCAAGAAATACTGTTACTCAGTAACTCAAACTTATTTGCATTTTTAATTAATCTTTTTTTTTGTTTAGGTTATAAAAATTTGAAAGGATTTGTTTATAATTTTTTACTTTATTTTTTTATTGTACTTTTGGAATGTTTATATTGTAATATATTTTCTTGAACGTAAATTTTCTTATTTATTTATGTATTGTCATTTTTATGTGTTTTTCAGATTTTATTCTTCTTTACTTTATATTTTGTTATGCAGTATTTTAAATGTTTTTCTACTGAAAAATTATTAATCTTTGAAAACTTAAATTCTGTTTTTATATCAGTTTAATAAATTATTTAAGAGTAACTTTTTCAACCTGGAAATAGCTGTTTTAAGCTATTTCCAGGAATGTAAGAATTAAGTTTTATTTTGTTAAAATAATTGTGTATGTTTGTCTGTGTGTAAGTACATGTGCACACATATGTGTGCATGTACAATTACACATTTTGTGTTGATGGGTGAATCAATAAAATAGAAAATTGATTCTTTTGAATTTAACATATTTAATTTTATAAATTTGAATATGCATATTTCATTTTTATTATTTTTAATAAATTAAATTTTTCAAGTGAAAATTTAGTATTTATTTCAGAGCACTCATAAATTTATTCAGAATGCCTGAGCTATTAAGCAGCAAAGCTTAAATTTAGGCATTTCTTGCATTACCTCGTATGATATGCTTTTAAGTATAGTAGTAAATGAATTTTAGGTATGGCTTGGATTGTGATTGATTATATGAACTATAGTGTAGTTAGTGTAGACACCCAGTAAAATAAATCCATCATATAAAGTGTATTACTATCAGTTATCTTTCTGTTGTAATTCTTGTTTCTCTCTCTCTTTCTCTCTCTCTATCTGTCTCTGTTGCCATGGTTACACAAAATCTCTATCATCACCCCTTCAGAAAGCGGTAAGAGACAACAGATCACTATAATTTATATACTTATTTTTATTTATTAAATAACTAATAAAACTATTTTATTTACAACAGTTATTATCAATTTTTTTAACAGTGTTGATCTGTTTGTTTTAATTTTTTGAATGTGATTTTTTTTTTTATATATGTATTTATTTATTCAAAGGAAATCTTTCTTGATTGATTATTCTGTTACGTCAATTTTCAGATTATCTTTTCACTTATATGTCTTGGATTCCTCTATAATAGTGAATAAGTCAGTTCCATTATTTTTCACATAACTTGAAATACAAATTAATTGATGTATAGCTACATTTATTTACTCATAAATAATATGATATAATCAAAGTAAGCCAATTCTGCATTCTATGTATATTTTTGTCATAAATTAATCAAAGTTTTAACTGAAGAAAAATATTCTAATATCATATTTATATAATGATATGCGCTGTTTAAATAAAACTGATAAACTGAACTGTTTGCAAAAAGTGATCTTGTTATAAGTTCTTTGCTTATGAGGGCTTTTTTCCAAATTTGTCATCAACTAATATAAAACCTTGATATTGCAGATTGTAGTTAACTTGGGTATAGCAAAACCAGCCCCTCTCGTCAGTGACTTACTCACATTAATAATTAATAAATTAAATTCTGTTTGCATCAGATTTTGATTTCAATCAGAATTTATAGTAAATGTCTCTTAGAACATGTATACTTATCAATTTTTAATTGTTTTATCATAATTTAATAATTGTTCTGACTTCAATAATAAAGCTACATTAATTTGGTTATAGAAACTCGACTGACAGTAGTAGTAATGTTTTCTTGAAATACTCTACAATGTTTTATAAAAGTTGAGTACTATTGTTACTATACTTGGTAATTAGGTTATTTAAGATCAATTCCAAACTGAACAGTTATTAATGTAAACAATGTTATTTAAACTTATAGAGAAAATGTTTTTTTTAACTCTTGATGTTTTAAGATTTGCAGTTCCTAGAGCTTTGAATTAGTAAAAAAAATGCTGTTCTGAAAATAAAGTGGTCTGTATTTTATTACAGATAAATTTATACTACTTAATTTTCAGGAATTTCACATGTGTGCTATAATCTTTTGATTGTACACAAATTTTTTATCATTTATTGAAAAGACAGTCAGTTTAAAACAAAATCTGTGCCTTTTCTTATTGTAGTCATTTTGCTTCTAGAAGTGTGGAAGCCTCATTTCACATGATGAATAATTGGCTACATAGTTCTTAATATTTAACTTTATGTTACTTTATTATTTATAGACTATAGTACTTTTTATATATAAAGATATTTCAGAAATATATTACAATGCATGAATTTTTCAATCGTCATTATTTTCCAGTGAAATACTTATTGAATTATACAGAAACACTATATTTTTTATGACGTAATGTCTTTGCATCTAGATTCAGTAGTGAAATACAAAATCTTAAGTTTGTTTTTTATAGATGTAAATTTTAAAAAATAAACTATATAATTCCATACAAAATTTTTAGGTGCTTCTTTGATGATACATGTGTATTATTGTTTGTTGCTTATAAGAAAGTGAAATTATAATTTTATTTACAAGTTATGTGAAAAATACATCATGACATGATTATGAAATTTATTTTTCTTTTCCATAGTCCAATCTGTTTTATTATTATTATTAGCATGCTTAGCATGTGTTATTATTCTTCCCTTTAAATGTTTCTCTGCATGTTGTGCAAGTTTTGTTAATTTTGTCAAAAGAGAAAATGTTAAATATCACTTTGTTATTGTAAGAAACATTTCTACTATTACTAGTAATGTTAAGAAATAATCCTTATTTATTTTTTTAAACATGCATGTATTTTCATTTGTTGATCCAGACATAATTGTGTTCACTTTTAATAAAACTATTGTATAAATTTAAAAAAAATAAATTTAATTAAAATAAAATAACTCATTTTATAAAAATCAGTAATATAATTTTCTCATTACAATGTATATTTTTTTATAAAATTGTAACAAAGGTTCATCATTTGAGTAAATGATGCTATCTTAAATATGTAAGCTAAGGCTGCCAATTTTGACTGCAGCTTACATGCAGATAAATAAAACACTAGATATGTATTGTCAACAGTTCTTGCTACTGTTATGATCCATTTATTTTACTGATGATTCTTCGAGTTTGTCAGCGTTTTTGAATTCAAAGATCTTGTTTTCCATGACAGTGGGCAGAGAAGACTTTAAATCAAGATGTGTTTATGTTAACTAAGATTGTTGGTAATCATGTTACCAGCTACAACATTCAGAAATTGAAAGTAAATATAATAATAACCTGAAAATTTATTTTCGTTAATGAACATTTTCAAGCATTCTTAAGATTTGGTGTTGAATTTTTATGATATTAACTGCGTTAATAGCAGGTGTAACAACATAAATGATAGTTAAACGTATTGTACAATAGTCTTTTAAGGAATAAGAATCAATGATCATTACTGATGATAATGTTGTTACTTCAGCTCATTAACTGGTAAAGCCTCCATGAGCTACCATGTTGACTGCAATTCAAATAGCCTACTAGCCCACGGTTCAAAATAAAATTTTATTTATAATTTACCAGTTTTAACAACTAATTAATTACTTGTATTTGTAAAAAGCCATGCTATTGAAAATTACTATTTTTAAAATAAACTTAACCTAATTATAATTAGAATGAAGTTTTTAACTCTGGTCAAACATTTCCAGTTATGCACAGGTTCCTTTTGTAAGTATCATCACTTTGAATTTTATTTCACTATGGTTTTCAGTGAAGTTAACGCCATTGATTCATTTAAAATGGAAAAATAGGCATTTACAAGGTGGCAAAAACTGACATTAGATTTTAACTTTATCCATTATACAAAAACATTTATATTATTTAGTCAAAGTTACATTCAAATTATAATGCATTTTTTATCTGTTCTGTAAAAAAATGCACCTAATTGTACATGACTGAAATTAGAGTTTGTTTTATAATATTTTTGTATTTCATTCGAAACTAACCATTGCCCAGGCATTTTACATTAGAAAGGGGATTCAAATTTTAATAAGATTTGTTAGAAAAACTGATCATAATCCAACTGAAATCTTAACTGTGCTTTATCATAAATTATTTACAGTTAGGTTTTCCCTCCTCTTGAGGAATAGTAGTTGGACATTTTCTGTTTTTGGAAGTAATTGCTGATTACTTATTTGTCAAGATGAATTTTAGAAACATAATCAATAGTTCATCCATAAAATTTTAAACCAACCTTTGTTTGTGGTGTATGCCTTTTAAAATTTTTAACAGGTGTCTTGATCTCCTGTTATGAATTATTTTACTATTTATTCTTTAATGTATCTAATTAATGATTTTAAGCTGTAAAATTAAAGAGAACAATTTTTTTTAATTTATATAAACAATTTTTTTCAAATTTCAGTGGGAAACCCTCCTCACTGTTAATGTACTTATATATGTTCAGGGTGCATATATTATACCACATATTATTATTATGCATATATTTTATTATACCATAGAACAAACATTTTTTATCTTCTCTGTTAATATGAAGATTTCTCTCTCTTATAAATATTTAATGTAATTATCATTGTGCTTTATTTTATTTCTAGAGAAATTACTGTATAATTAATCTAATGCTAATGTTGGGTATATATATTTGGAGTAATGTGCTACTGGCAGCACATGAATTCTTCCAAACATGAAGCAAGCAATGCTCTTTGTTGGTACCTTATTTCAGAATTTGGCTGAATATTCTCCCTTCAGACTATATGTGAACAACTATTTGAGGATGTACAAAATTATGTAATTAGCTCATTATGTGATGAAAATTGCCTACTACTAAATTTTATATTCCTCTGTTATCCCATCAAGCTATGGTTGAGTCAAGTTGTATTTGTTGCCAAATACTTTATTTTTGGGCATTCCTACATTCAAGAGCTACCAAGCAAACTCTCAGTATGAATGGTTTATACGTGTCTCTCGATCAATAGTTTTATCTTGAGAGAAATGTGTTTACAGACCTCATCCTCAATAATTTACCCAATCAACTTTTGCATTATGGTTGTTTGAACCTTTCTTCTCAAAATTTTATTAATGTTCTGACCTGAAATGACAATGTGAGTGTCTTATCACTAAGTGAGTGTCTTAAATTAAAGTCTTATCCCAGCTGAAGCGTAAGCAAAAACATTATACAAAATGTTATTTATACAGCTTCAACTTGTATGAAAATATTAACATCTGATTGAACATAAATTATTTTTGTCACCAAATCTGTGCAACCAATTACTGGAATTGAAAAAATAAAAAAATAAAGAATTAAAATCAGTTAAAAATGTACTTAATTCACTGAAAACATTAAATTCATTATTGATTTCTTAAAATTATTAACTTCATTTCTGAAAAATTGTTTAAATCTTGACAGTTATTAGATACAGTCTGTAATTTGTAATATTTCAAATGAGTATTTCACTTTTTTAAGAGAAAAAACTCAATGAAGAAGATTATTGTGAAAACTAAAAGGATAAGAAATAAACCAAATACAATTTATAACTTTTTTGACCTAGCCAATCCCCTTGATGGAGATATTTTTTTTTATTGATACAGATATTTTTGTTGAAATATTGACTAAGGATTCTCTTTCAGATTATGGATAATAATTGATACCATGAAGAAAATTATGTAATTCAGCTAGATCTAAAATAGGTTTTCCCAATTCCTGAAAACCACCAGCGATAAATAATGCTGGAATCTCAGTGAAAAAGGAAGAATAATGCAGATAAGTTCTGGTGTTGAATTTCTTGAAATCAGTAAATAAATTATACGTAAAGTTTGGTTCAGTTAATTTTAAAAATAATTGTTTTATCTACTTTTTAAATCACAAAATAGAAAATTTTCCTTATGTAATGTAAGCGTGGTCTTTGAATTACTCAGTGAAATATGATTTTATGGCTATTTTGGATTCCATATGCTATATATCAAAACTGATAGTAAGGAAATATGAGTAACTACTGCTCTTTATTTATGTCTAAGAAAGTTTTCATTAATTTTTGCACATTGATGGTTTTAGTTTTTTTGATTATTTAAAAAGTGCTGCTAGGTTATAAAAATAATTAAACTTTTAACAATAAATTGTTAACAGTAAGATTATAGTCCATTCATATTCAGGGTTTATGTCATTCAATTAACTTAAGTTTATTTTATACACAGTATCATTTTACAAAAGCAGCTAATTTTTTTATAAACTGATGTATGTCAATTAGTTTTCTGCAGAGTTTATATAGATCAATAAAAATAAAAAGAATAATAATAATAATAACAAAGTTATGATTGACTACATTCATTTCCAGTCCTAAATGCTTCTGGAATAAATATCCCTTCTGTTTATTATGCTGTTTTGTTTTCCATACAAGGAAAACAATATGAATTTGATGGTACACTATATGATTTTGTTTTTGTATCATTATGCTTACTTAAGGTTCTCAAAATATGAATTTATGTAGAAATATGTTTTGTGTAATTCATAATGTTGTCTACTATTTCAGTTTTCAATAAAAACACCTCTTCGTTTGTGCTATTTCGATTTATCTGTTCATTTTGTAAACCCCTTTTTTATTCATATTTTTATTTTATATTGATAAATATATTTTACTTCATCACGTAACTTGAGATAATGCAACTTCAGATTTTCTGGAGACACAAAAACATTACAAGTAACAACTTCGACTTCTTAATTCAAAACTCATGTTCATCTAACTGCCGGTTCTTTGTAAATGAATTTCAATCACAAATTTTAACAAACTGGATTTGGTTGTTCAAGGATTTTTTAAATTAATGTTATATTAAAATTAACCTTAAACTTAAAACTAACCTTAACAAAAGTTTATGGAATCACTGAAATAATATCCTTTTTTTACAAAGTTTTGATACCCTTTTGTTCCCAATTCAATCATCTATTTAAATTTAATGTAAATTTATGATAATTTTCTTTCACTTTAAAAATATCTCTGAAATAAAAGCTTAGTGAAAAGTAGTGACGTTTGCATGATGTCTCAATAAATTGGAGAATCTACCGACATATTGATTAAAAAATTATAAAATAAATTGTTTTTAACATTTTATATGTAATATTACACTCATAGGTAACTAATCCTCAGAAAGTTCTGTTATTTTCTAACTTTAATCACAATATTTATGTAATTGGCCTTGATATGTAAGTTGCTTTGAGGATTTTTTTGTTACAATGATGTGTAAATAGATGCAGTAAAAATTTTTTTGTTTTTTTCAACTGCATTTTGATTACATATTTTCATCATATGAAAAATTGAATTATGTACAGCAAAAAATTTCAGTTCTGACAAATATGAAAATCAAAGTTATTTCCTCACTCATTTAATGATTCTACTATAAAAGTAGCTTGGAATTCTGCTAACAAGTAGCCTTAATAGCAGCAAAAACTTTAATAATTTTTTTTTAAGTTATAAAACTGCTAAGTAGCTTTCTTTTACGTTATGTAACAATTTTGAAAAAATGATGTATAATTTTTTTATGAACAACCAAGAAAATCCTGTTACTACTTTTTTTTGAACAGGACATTGCTGTAAACATCAACTTTTAAAAATGTTTTAAATGCTGTTAAATTCTAAGTAATAAATAATAATTTCAAGAAATTTTGAATTAATATGAAGTTCTTATTTTTTTTTATATACAATAATCAAAAAAATAATAAATTTATTCATTAAAGAATTAAATATAAAATTCAAACTATATAATTTAATTTGGTTGTCATTAATAAAATTTATAGTTACATATAAACTTCATTGCTTAGCTGTCATGGAAAAAAATATCAATAAGTTAATTTTTTAATTGATTGAAATGACTAAATTTCTGATCTCCATGGTAAAGTGGTACCATCTTGACCTTTCAAATGGGGTCCTGGGTTTGAATCCCAGTGAGACATGGAATTTTTCAAATGCTACATAATTTCATTTCCATATTCCCACATATAAGCTTCAAAAGGCTTCTGTGGTGAGTTAATTCATCAAGCAAAAAAAAAAAATTGTATATATATTTTAAATTATAATAACATAAACCGTCTAGTACAGATAACTGAGATAAGGAATTTCCAGTACAGAAGATTAATATGAATCTTAAAAAGATTACTTCAATAAAAAATAAAAATATATTTGTATGTACTATATTTCTCCTTCTGCTCAACTGAATTATATCGATCATTATTAATAAAATATTGTAAGTTAAAAATATTTTTAATACTTCATTACAGAAAACTGAAAAACAAACGGCTAAGTGTACCTTTCTTCAGTCCTTGTTTCATATTTAAATGTCCCTATTAAGTAAGACAGTTTGCATTTTCATTCTTAATTATTGTAATTTAATTACAGCCAATTATGATGATTAACTGAACTCAAAATAGCACAATATTTTCTTATTAAAAACATGAATAAAAAAATATACTTTGTGCAATCATAACCACATGTAACTAATCCACCAGAAAGTTTCATTTAGGAAAACTACATAGACAATCAGATCTTACTTGATATTTTGATAATCTGTTTTTTATATACTTGTAATTAAATTGTTTAACTTAGTAAATTAATAACATTGAAAATTAATGAAAAGAATTTTCTAAACCTGCAATTTATTTCTAGGTACTAATTTTCATGTTGGATTTTAATAAATGCATTTATTCTCTCAAAATTATTGTTAAAATGAAAACATTATAATTAATTTTTTTTTAGAACAAAAGGATTTCTGTTTTTAACTGTTAAATTTCAAATTAATGTTTTTATTAAAACTAAACTTATTTTGCAGTTAAACATTGCCACTGAAGACAGAGAAGTAGATTTGAAAAAAGACCTTTTTGTTTTTTCAGTTAAATATGTTTTGATATTATTCATAATTTTCCTTAATTTTTTATTGTTTATAAAAGAATATGTGATCTTTCATTAGAAAAGAGCAGAAGTGAGTTGTTTTATATTTAACAATTTACTACAGTGTTTCACAATAGATAACATAAATTAGAAATATGTTTGTGAAATACCTCTTTTGGATGAATTGATATGTTGGCTTATATTCTAGTTTAATTGGTCCTTTAATTTTTTTATAGAAGAATAATTTAGATAAAAAATAAGTAATTATTTTAAACTAATTTTTCTGTTTAATGTAGACTATTTTATTATCATCGTCTTTCATAATTAGTATTTGTAAAACAGTAATTATACAACTTATGTATAAGAAGTACAATTTTATAGTACTGTTAGCTCCGCAATTGTAGATACATTTATATGGATTATAATTATAGAATGTGCGAGGCTGTGAGATGTGAGGCTGGATCTTTTCCCCTTTTGGGGGAAGATCCGAACAAGTGACCAGTTGGCAAGAATTTATGATCCCACCCAATGCGAGTAGTGGGGAGATAGGGTATATAAACTGCTCTTTATATTTAAGTATTTTACTTATAGGATAAGAAATAGACGTTAAAGCAATCTTCAGATACATATTATGGAAGAGACAGATACAAAATATGTTCTAATTAGATATCTCCAGGAATACCATTCAGATTTTACAATTTATATTAACAAACTGTAATTTGTAGTTCTTACTCAGCAACGTCTACACAATATAAAAAATAATTAAAAATAATATAGTATGTTTTTTTTTTAGAGAAAGATAGTTTTTGTGTTCACATTTTATGATGCAGCTATTGCTTATATTGATGTACATAATGTTGAATGTCCTAGCAGTTGTTTTGTCTGTCAAATGCTTGAATTTTATCATAAATTGTGTAACAGACCATACTGAACATTATATATGTTAAAGATAACGTTTAGATATTGGAACTATTTATTTATGTGGTAAATCTTGGTTGCTCAACATCTTTTACTATAATTACTGTACTTTTAATTTTATTATATTTTCAACTTAGTCTTTATACAAGGCATGAGGAATGTAATATGTTTAATACCGGTGGATATGATTGTGTGCATGCATAAAGGTTTATGCAAGGCATGAATTAATTTGTCACACTTAGATGTTTTAACTGTTTTATCTTAGCTTTGAGTATAATTTTAATTTCTTTCATAATTGATTAAAATTGTAATTATCGGTTCAATTCTTATTTATTTTTATTAATTATTACATATTTTTATTATAACTAAGTCATTGATATGAAAAAACAGTATTGCAGTATTGTTTTATTTATAAAAGTATAATATAATAATACATATTGTTCTTCTATTCCATAAATTTATTATTACTTGAATTTTTTTTGTGGAGTTTGATATAAATTATATATTATGGTTTTTTACGTTTTATTGTTGCAGTAATTTCGTAGTTATTTTAATTACAAAGTGTTTTAAATTTTATTACACTGTTATCATTTTTTATGCACTCATTTTTTTATTATTGCTTTCATGTTCGTGTTATTTATTTTCTTTCATTCATTTATCAATATAAATATTTCATATAGATGTTTGAAGTTTATGTTATGTTGATACTTATGCAATCAAAATCTGGATTGGTTATACGAGGCATATTCATAATGTAAGTGCCGTTTGGTCATTAAAAAAAATAACTCTTGAGAAAAGGTTTTTACTTATAGTTTTAGTTTACTACATATCTACTTCACTTTTCCACATAATCGCCATTCAGTTCCAAGCACTTTTCGTAATGCTGCACCAGTTTCTTTAATCCCTTTGAGTAGAAGTTTGTGGCCTGGGAATTGAACCAGTTGACAACGGTAGTCTTGAGTTCATCGTCGTTTTCAAACTGTAGTCCACCAAGCCACTTTTTCAAATATAAGAAGGGGAAGTAGTTGCTAGGTGCAAGGTCGGGACCATATGGAGGGTGGTCACAAAGTAAGTAAATTTTCTTCTTGGTTAAGGGAGTGAGTGAGGACACGTGTTTTCGTGAAGAAGGATTATGCCAGATGATAGTTTCCCACGTCGTCAATTTTGGATCGCACATCTCAGTTTGGTGAGCGTTTTGCAGTACACGGCAACTGTAATTGTTGATTTGTGTTTAATGAAATCAACCAAAATAACGCCCTTTTTGTTCTAAAAAATGCTAGCCAACATTTTTCAACTCTAGTACGGAGATTGCTTATACCTTTTCGGTTTTGGGGAATCTGAATGGCGTCACTGCATTGACTCTTGTTTGAATTCTGCGTTGGTATAGCTTATCTCTATATATATTGGTATCTATATATTGGTATAACTTATCATTGTCCGTAACAAAGTGGGAAAACAAATCATCTTCATCTTGTTGATAGCAGTCCAAAAATGCTCGTCCATTGCACATTCTTTGCTGTTTGTGTTGGTCGGTGAGCATTTTCGGTACCTACCTTGAACACAATTCGTGATATCCTGGCTTTTCTGTGACAATCGTGTAGATAGAGGTGCGTCTAACACGTGGAAATTCATCAGCCAGATTGACTAATCGTCAATTACCGATAACATGGCAGTTTTCTATTCACTTCACTATTCACCTGTCACTCTGCTCTTCGTCATGCTCATTTGTGCAGCTATTTTTAAAGTCTCAACACCATTGTCTGACCTTTCCTTCACTCATTACTGTAGATCCATACACTAGGCACAATTTCAGCAGCTGAAGACCCTTTTTCACATAAAAATCGAATTACAGTGCCCACTTCACAACTGGCAGGATTGTCGCGGACACTGTGATCTGCATTCACTGACAAGCAAACGATTACTTTATGAAAACAACTGCAGTGGCTTCGTAAATAGCCGGTAGATGAACTTACATAAGTGAAATTATTTTCAGACCCGCTAATATTTAAATATAAGCTGACGGCTCTTACTTTATGAATATGCCTCGTAATATTCCTACATATGTTTTTTTTATTTTTTGAAGGAAATGTGTTTCAGTTGCTGTTATATGTTATTTGTTAGTTTTTAAATTTGTGTTTTAAATCCTGGTAAAACTTGAATGCAATTGTTTTCTTTTTGAATTCAGACTGCATTGAGGTTTGTTTTAGACCTTTGAAATGTTAATTTTTTAATCAAAACACTATAAATATCCTATTATATTGTTATAAATAATAAACAATAAAAATGATTTTGCATGCTGCTGTATTGCAAAGGAAAGAAAGAATTAATCTGTATTGAAAATTAATTAAAATATGAATAAATGAACAGTGCTACTTAATAATTCTGCTTGAAATATAAGAAATTATTTTTTTTTTTTACCCTAAGTAATTTAAAATAATGTTTAATTTTTTTTACCTATTATTTCTTCCACATGATTTGTCTGTTTACTGTTTTCAGTACATATGTAGCTTTAGTGAATTAAAAATTTCTTTAAGTAAGTACCTATCCTCTGATTGGTTTGAGGTTACTGCTGCTAGACTACATTCAGATTTGCTAAGTGATTTTCCAAGATATTTTCATTTTCTAAACAAGGAAATAATAAATGCATATATTTTGTGTATTAACATATTTTGATAGATCAGTATTTATTTAAGAGTGCAAGGTTCTCTAGAAGATCAGAAATAGGTTTTTTTGCTCTTATATAATTTTTACTTTAATAAATGTGAAATTTTAAATTGAGTCGTACAATAAAAACAATAATTAGTATCTTCTTAAAAATGTTATTTATATCTGATGAGGGTTTCCAAACAGCCACAATCTTTATTGCACCAAACAACATTAGAAAGATTGTAAATAATTATTTGCAAAGTATTTAAAAAGAATTCAGTGGCTGAATAACAGTTGAAACACTGATCATAAACACACATTAATTGTAACTGTAAAACTCAAAACAACTTTTATTTACTAAAGAGTAATTGGAAAGATTCATCTTTGAAAAATACTGATAGATTAAGTTGTATGATATTCCAAAAATCTCCAAATATGTAGTGCATCTTTGTTAAATCATATCCTGTAGCAATCTGCGTCCCTTATGTATATAGTAAGTGTATCTGTAATTTATTGTGTCCCTAATCATCAAGCCTTGCTTGGCAGTTGCATCAGAGGTTGCTGATTGAAATACAACTTTTCATTTTGGCCCAAAATGAAAAGATGTATTTCATTTTGGCCCAAAATGAAAAGTTGTATTTCATTTTGGCCCAAAATGAAAAGTTCCCTTTCTGCACAGAAAGGAAGTGTTAATCATCTATGACACCATTAAACCATTTTTAAAAACTGATTGAAAAGCAACGCAACAAAACCCAATGTGAGTTGAGTTTTACATCATGTAACATGGTGTTTGTTGGTTTGGAAACTGTCATTAGTTAAAAATAATAAATTAATGTTTTGTAAATTACATGTATAGAACCTGAAAAAAAAAATATAAAATAGGGTATCAAAATAATTTTTATAAATGTACAGAAGAAATTTGAATAAATTTCAGCATTTTGAAATTACTAGAGAGTTGCGAAAAGGTTTTTAAAACTGGTTATGTATAATGGAAGCAGTTTATATTACCAAATATTTTCTAATTTTAATATTAAGAATGCTAAGCTTTATTAATTTAAACATATAGTTCCATAGTTTTTTTTTTAATACTAAGGAAAAAGAATTTATATTTTATGCTATAAATGCCCAATTCATGTTAATTAAGTTTTACCATTGTACAACCTTTTGTGACACAATGCTAACATTTTCATCTTTCATCCAGATTTGTTTAAATTTCAGCCAGGCTTGACATTTTTTTATACTCACACTAATTATACTGTATATTGTACTGTTCTTTATTCTATTGGTTTGTTTTTCTGTAGTCATGAAAAATTGCTTATTTCAAGAAATAAATAATACTAAATAAATAATACTAAAAATTACAAACACAATACTCATAACATAAAATAAAAACACAACAAAAATAAAATACAAACATAGATTTAAACACACTCACTATATTGAATTATACAAAACAGTATTTTATTCTACAAATATTATAATATATTAACAATTTTTTGGTAAATTATTTATCCATTAATAAACAAAATTTTGCTTACTGATTCTCACAGCAGTTTAAAATACCGGGTGATATTTAAGTATGGAACCAGCTTTATACTGCATATCTGTGAGGTATTTGGAGGCAGAAAGAAATGGGGTTATACATAGTTAAAAAATTTGCATTATATTGGGTTGTTAATTTGTGTTCGCCATATTTAATTCTTTTAAATAGAAAGGTTTTAAATCGTTTAAATAGAAAATTTTAAATCGATGTGTCATATATCCATATGACACATGATTCGATTTAAAATTTTACAAGAAAAACAATTGTGAATTCCATTTTTCTGTTAATGCCTTCGTTATTGAGATGTAGCATTCAAATTTGCAACGACAGAAAAATTATGTTAACAATAAAACAAGGTAAAATGTGCTGCGTGAACGATTTTATTGCATTTTAAATTTATAATGTATACATTAACAAACTTTAAATAATGCTATGATATTGATAATAATAAACAATAACTAATAATTAACAACAAATTAAACAGCCGTATAACTAATATTATTTACTTTAATATTATTATATTTATTTTTAAATTTTAAATAAATGTTTTCAATCGTAAATTACTAATGAAATAAATTTTGAAAGCATCCTATTGTACAATGGTTCAAGTAGTCCCAAAAAAAATCTGGAGAATACAGGTCTTGAGATCTGGCAGGCCATTTTATGGCTCCTCTACAACCTATCCATTATTTGGAAAGTATTCATTTAATATTTACCTCGCCATTAGGTTATAATGAGGTAAAAATCTTGCTAAAACCCGTTATTATTCTTGTCCAACATTTTCCCAGATATTTTATAAAATCCTATTGGCTAACAAGTTGCAGTAAGCATCTCATGTAAGAGTGTCATCTAAAATAAAAGGCCCTACAATACAATGACCAACGATTCCTGTACAAACGTTCACTTTCTGAGGGTGATGTGTATGAGCTTCTAACATCCATCTGGGATTATTATCGCTCCAATGTCAACAGTTTTGCTTACTCACATGGCCATTTAACATAAAAGTCACTTCATTAGTAAGTATTATATAATTAGAAGAATTTGTGTCTATGTCTAATTTGTGCATTGTAATATCAATAATCAACTCGGCAGCCAAAATCATCTTCCAAAAGTTCTTACACCAGGTCTAGTCACAATATATATTTTTTAATTACACTTTAAGACGTTATTTCAATAAATAATAATATAATATTCTAAATAATTGCACAATTCTAGCAGACTCGGCAATGCTTTGCTATTGCTAGATTTGAGTATACATACAGATTAAATGAACCCACTTGAAAGTTTCATAAAACCTTAAAAAACTGAACATTAGGAACTTCACAAAATTTAACCTTTCACTTATAAAAGTCAGAATGTAAATAAATCCAAATGCCAAAACAACAGCACTACCTATTGGATTTAATTCACTCACTCTCTAATCACAGTATTCGGTGGAAAATAATTTTTTAACGAAAAGGGTTGTGGCTGCAAAATCATTACAATTAATACTGAACATTAAGAAACTTACAAAACATTATGGAAGTTCATAAAATTTAACCTTTCACTTTATAAAAGTCAGAATGTAAATAAATCCAATTGTAAGAACAGCTCTACCTATCGGATTAATTCAAACTACTCTCTAAACATAGTAGTCCGTTAAAAATATGAATTTTAATGTAATAACAACACTAAACTACGACACAAGTAACTGATATGCGAAGAAGCAACAAAATAAAAAAATTTCCTAGAAACCAATCACAGCACCAACTACCGCATCTGACTGATATGCCAAAAATTAAAAACAATTTCTAAATGCAAATGCAGCACTGCCTACCAGATCCAATTTTGAACCTTAACCATCCCAAGATCAACAGCAACACATAAATAAATAAATTAATTATAAAAACATTTTCTATCGGATCAAATTGTGAATCTAAAACTTAATCACACACACAAAATTTCATCAAAATCAGCCCAGCTGTTTAGGAGGAGTTCAGTCACATACACATGGTCAGAAGAAATACATATATATTATATATATAAATTTATATATATATATATATATATATATATATATATAAAGTTAAATCACATACCTCTTGGTAAGGCTGAACTCTTTCACCATGCCCATACATCATTAACAGGTTATTCTTTTGGTTTCACTTAGAGGAGGCGTTGTTATTTGAAGATTTGATATTTAATAAATGAACGAGGAAACTAATAATAAAACTTTTACCAAAAAAAACAAATTTGAACCACTAGGCCTACAATTCACTTTTTACTAGCACTGCTTAAAGTTTACTATAACACTGCTTAAAGTTTATTATTATATCCATTATGAATGTAAAATAAAATTGTCGATGTAACACATTTTACCTCGTTTTATTGTTAGCATGATTTTTACATCGTTGCAACTTTGAATGCTTATAACTTGATAACGAAGGCACTTAACAGAAAAACAAGTTCCTCCATTGTTTTATTGAAAAATTTTAAGTTAAAATCATGTGTCATATGTCCACCTTGCTATTTAAAAAAATTAAATTTGATTCAATGTGGTGAAAAAAAATTAAAAACCCACCATAATGCAGATTGTTTTTAACTATGTGGAACCCAATTTCTTTCTGCCTACAAATACCTCTCAGATATGCAGTATAAAACTGTTTCCATACTTAACTATCATTTTTTTTTAATACATTTTCATTATTTTTTTATGAGTACATTTTAACTCTCTGTATGAATATTTTTTAAGCAAAATATGTAGATAGAAATTTGTTATATAACACTAATTAAGTCTTTGCAAAGTTGAAAATCTTATATTCAGTTCTACTTCAAACTGAATTCTTTTTAGTGAGTGGAAAAAGAATGACAGTTTTCCACAGAACTAGAGCGAAATATGTCTACCTAAAAAAAACAAATAAATTGTATTAAAGTGTACTTGACAACCTTGTTCTCTTAATATGTTTTATTTGTTGTAACAATCTTTTTTTTTACCTTTTTATTTTTTCTCAAAAACATAAGAGTTATCATTATAAAACATGAATTTGTTTCATTTACAGTATATGTCTACACAAAACAATTGTGTAGATCTGAATGGGACTATACCAAATTAATTAAAAATTGCATTTTAAGTTATAGAATGGTTACAGATTATATAGTGAATTTCAATTAAGTATTTTATTTGAACATGTGTAATTTCACTGTATTTGGAAATTTTTACTGGTATCTATTTAATTGTTTTATAAAAATATGAATGAGATTTTTGTTACAACAAATTATATATTTTTTTTTTATTATTGAGAATTATTGAGTTGAAGTTCTTACATGCATACATACAAAGTTCATAAGAGCATGAGGTTTATTTTAAATAACCATATCTTAGTCCAATTAGCTATATAATAAAAATTGTTACTGCTTTTTTTAATATCAGAAGAAGCCCATCGGACTGATCTAGTGGTAAAACTCGTCATCATAAATCACTTGTTTAACAGCCGATTTTTGTTGTTGAAGGTTCTGTGATTCAAATCCTAGTAAACATTTATTACTTTTATGTGGATTTGAATATTAGACAGTGGATACCGGTGTTCTTTGGTGGCTGAGGTTCAACTACCACACGTCTCAGGAATGGTCGGCCTGAGTCTGTACAAGACTACACCTCATTTACATTTACATATCATCCTCATCTCATTGGGTCATGAGGGGTTGCTTACTGTTCACTAGTTGAACAGATTGCAACGTACACATTAGGATTAATAATAATAATATCAGAAAAAGAATAAAATGTAAAAGTAAATCTTTTTTACATGAAATTAATTTAAAAAAAATTATAATTCACAAATTTTAACTTAGTAGTAATTCATAAACAATGAATACTTGAGTTCTGTAAATATAATTTTTTACATAATTATACAATAAATTAAAAATTCTATTTTATTATTAATTTTAAAGAGTTTTAAAGTTTTAATTTTATTTAGCAAATGACAATTAATGGTACTTAAGTTACCCTTAAAAATGTACTCATTATGGTCCTCTGTATTCCCTAAAATCTTTGTCCCCCTTGTTGATTGAAAGCAGTCTTATTAAACAGTGAACGACAGAAAAATCTAATCTTTTTTAATGAGAATTGCATATTATCTATAGTTGTTATTTTTTTCCATCTAATCTGATTAAAAATGTTTTATTAATATATGTACTTTATTTATGAACTATGGATGATTAGTCTTTTAATTTATAATTTAATGTACTCTAATTGAAATAAAACAATATAAGAACATAAATTTTCATTAATTATTTATATATTTTACCGATACAAATAATTTCAGGTATTAGATATTTAATTAAAGATATACTATTAAAAATAAAAATAAATAAATTTTGATTAATGTAGTTTGAGTGTTTAATTTTTAAAGTTTAATTATTTTTGTGTATTCTAATATAAATTGCATACTCTTACTACATAGAACTACATATTTTTATAGTTTTATTTTCTGTTTGTTAATTTTAAGACAAGTTTTTATCTTGCTTTCATTGTAGGTCGTAGCATAATTACAAAGAAAGGTGATGGATCACAAGTGAAAGAATCCACAGACAGCAGTACTACCCTTGAAGATGATGATGTGAAGGGTGAGTTAATTAAATTCTGTTTTTATGTGTTATTACCAACTATAATATGTACATTAGTATATTATATATTATTCTAAAAAATTTATAAAAGTATATTATAGCAAAACCTTGTTTACTTATTCTGTAACATTATGTTTTGATACTGCTTTTTTTATGAATACGGCATCACAATAAAAAATTTGACATTCACTAACAGTAGTAAAGAAGAAAAAGAAAATTTCTGGTCAGTCAATGTAGTAGCCAATATGCCTCTAAATCAAAAGGTTGTAAGTTCAACTCATAGTGGCATTTTAATATTTAATTTAATTTTCATTTTATTGCTCACATAATTTACTGCTTATATATGTAAGCAGCATCCTTAAAAAAGTGAGATTTCTATAAATTAACATTTTTGTGTATCCGAATCATTATTTTCATAATGTTTGGTTTCAGCAGCAAATATCTTTTTGTTAAAACTGTGTTATTATAGATGAACACAACACTTAATCATTAAAATTTTGTTTTTTGTTCAGATCCAGGCTAAGATATCTTGTTTTAATTTTGCTTTTTGTTCAGATCCAGGCTAAGATATCTTGTTTTAGTAGTTTAATGTTGAACCTTTGCCAGTGAAGTAACAAGTTATTTGGTTTCAAAAATGATTTAGCTGATAAATCTGATTTAGTAGTAATAATAACTGACTTCTGCAATTTAAAAAAAAAAATACATTACACTTATATTTATTCATTAATAACTTCCTTAACATTATAAGAATGGTAATTATATTCATGCACAAACAGTTATACAGACTGCTTCCATGACTATAATCATTTAAATGTTCAAACCTAAGGATTTTAGGTTCAATCTTTAGCCAGGATCTTGACAAAATTGAACTGCCAAAACTAGGGCTTCCTGACCATCAGCACAAACTATTATTATTTTTACATCTGGGACAATGAGTTTCCAGCAGTTTATGAAGCTTGTATTTTATTATTCAAAATAAAAATAAGCTTGTCAAATTGTCTTTTAATTTTAATGAATATTATGATAATCTGAGTTGCTGAGGATTTACTGTAATTTTAACCCAATTGGTAACAGTATAATTATATATTATGAATATTATGTTATAGGTATGATGTATTGCTATATTTTAAATGAAAGTGTTCTTAATTAAATTAATTGTCAATTACAAAACGGTTTCTTCTAGTATATTTATTAATTATTTTCCTTTCTATGCAAGCCAATACAAGAATATGTATATGTTTTAATGTGATATTTTTATAGTATTTTTTAAAAATATTTTTCTATTACTTAATTTTAATGGTAAATAGATTTACGATTTTAACCTACTTTTAGTTTAAAATTTTGATATTTATATTATGTATTTTTTAAAAAATAATAATGTTTTGTTTGTTATAAAATTTTATTAATAGTTCTTTTTAGACTATTAACAGTGTAATCAAAGTATGATTATATAAGTTCCAATTTTATTAATTAATATTATTTACAATAGTACTACTAATAATAATGTTAATTTCAGTGCGTTATTAGGTAAATGTGGTTATTAAAAAAAAAAGATTAATTATTTTATATTTTTATTTGTTGGAAAAGTATACTAGTGATAATATTTATCTAAATATAAGAAATTATATTCTGTTTTTGTAAAATGAAGAGTTCTTTAATTCATACTTACAACTAATATGTGGAATTTATACACATGTAAATATGTACATATATTGATGTATGGTATGTGTAGAAACAAGAGTTCTACATATACATACACCTAAAAATGTGTATGTATTTTATGTATAATACTTTTACGTATGTTTTGGTCAGTCTTAGTTTTAAGTTGTGTGAATTCTTTTACAAATTACAGACCTTATTTAATAGTATTAAAATTCACTCTATATGACATATTATACAGTACTGCTTTTTTATTTGTTGTTTATAGTCCTAAGTAGTTGCAGATTTAGAAAATATTATTATTATCTCATAGTTTGTATTTATGCACTTGTGTAATTTTCTATGATTTAACAAATTGTAGTAGCTGATAACTTATTTTTTTTTACTTCAACTAATTTACGTAATTTACCTTTATATTATCAACATAATTAATCATGTTAGTTGCTATAATAATAGATACTTTCGTCTTTTATTTGCTTGATATTAATTATTATTATTATAAACTGTATTCAGTTTACCTATATTTAACATGATGTAGTGTTATTTATTAACATTTTTTTGTCATATTGTCAATCGAATATCATGAGAATAAATTATTGAATCTTTTAACTTTTTTTAATTACTGTAATCCTCTTACAAATTTATTTCTTTTTTTAGTAATTAGTAACACTTTTATTTTTATAAAATCTGAATTTTGCATGATTATATTTATTAGTTAAAGTATAATTAAGCTAAAAAATAGTTTATTTACATTAAAGAAATATATAGATTTTAGTTTGCACCCTTTTTTCCTTTTTGATATAATTTTATAAAATTTACTTTTTTTAAAGCCTTGTTTTTATTTATTTATATTTTCATTTTGTGATAAAACATTAATTTACATTAACATTTATTTACCTTATATGCATAGATATAAATAATAAAAGTGTCTTCTTTTTCCTATTAAAAATTTTTATATAATTATTTTATTTTTAATGCATTAATGCTGTAAAATATTAGAGCATATTAACTATTTTACTATGCATTGATAGGTTAATGTTATCTTTAAAAATTTAGATATACAGTAAAACTTCCCAGTATCGGACACGGCTCGAGAACAATAATCTGTCTGTCTTAGAGGCGTCTGCTACTCAGAAATGTGAATACAGCATTATGTTCAGTTATTGTACGGAAAAAAACAATTTGAATAGAACAACAGTAATGGTATCTTGTATATTTATTTCATGTAAATTAAAATTTAAAAAAAGTAGTTGTTAATTAAACAACTTTGTAAAATTCAAGTTTTTTTTAATTGTCTTTCTAAAAATAAAACACTATCCTCAATGTTCATATTTGAATAAAATGAATAATACTGTACCAATGTAATTGACCAGTAAAATTACTGTCTACTAAAATGGAATAAAAACAGTGTAAGCTACAAAAATATTAATCAATGAATCTACAGTAGGCAAGAACATTAATCAAGACACGTGTATAAAAAATAATGTAAAAATAAAAATAAAAAACCAAATACCGATATGTAAAATTTATTTATATGTTGATAGTTTAAAATAGCTACCTATTTTAGTTTGAACTAAGTCCTGAAAAAATTAGTTTAGTCCTGGTATATATGTTTTTTTGACTGCACTTCTAATATTAAAATAATGCCTTCTGGTATTCCTTCTGGTAATCCTTTCTGTAAGAAATATTGTTTTGATTTTCTAACCTCTTCTTTTGCTTCCCTACTTGTGATAGTAAATCTGGGTCCATTGTCATTATCATTATCATCAAGATTCATTATTGTTTGTTTTGAAGTAGCTAAAATTTTAAGACAGTAGTTTGAGGCAGCAACAAGATCACAGATGTCAGTTGATACATCCTCTGCGTTAAGTTTGTCATCAATGTTCGGGTACTCTGTAGTTTCCAAATTGTTCATAAGTTCTTGTAATTCACTCTGCCTCACAGAATTTTCATTTGGT
Organism: Lycorma delicatula; assembly: GCF_047948215.1. NCBI lineage: Eukaryota > Metazoa > Arthropoda > Insecta > Hemiptera > Fulgoridae > Lycorma > Lycorma delicatula. Next base: position 111,508,067 of record NC_134457.1, read on the forward strand.
TTTTATTCGGTTTCATAAGGTTTTCATTATTGGAATTGAAGTTAGTTTGTGGAGGTTTAATACTGGCTTTAACGAAACAATTTCTCACTGTTGCAGTAGTAACTGCTTTTTAGTCATACGAATCCATAAAATTGCATCCAACACACTAACGTTTTTAAAAAGCTCATCAGCATCCATAACTTTCATTGTTGACCTAGGTACTGTAACACCTTTTTTCTGTACTGAATTTTAAAGTTCTGAATTATCCCCTGATCAAGCAGTTGACATATTCAGTAATATTTGGAGGAAGAAATATCAATTTTACATTTTCTAAGCTATCTTAGGGTGGGATTTTCCATTGTCCAAGAACAGTATGACTTTCCTATTTTGCCTTCCCATTCTATTCAACTTAACAATTAGTCCATCATTGTGTCCCGAGTCATACAAGATGATTTTATTTGAATACCTTCAATTTTTTATGAATTTATGTTCACGCTGTTGAAACATTGTGGCTTTGCCGATTATTAGTGGTTTTTCAAATTCACCTGAAAATGTTCGCAGCCAACATAACAGTCACTGTTTCTTTTGACATCTTCTCCTGTACATTTTTCCTCTTTCAAATACATTATTTTACTGGGTAAAGCCTGGAAAAAAGGCCAGTCTGATCAGAAATAAAATTGTTTCATTATAACTCCTGCATGCATGCAAATGAGTTTCATTTTAATTCAACAAATGATCAATGCATCATTATTTTTGATTTTGATGATACTTGGTATATGATAACTACCCACCTTGTAGTTGCCAAAAAATATTTTTTTATATTTAAAAAAAAAATTTTCTTGAGTAATAGACTCTCGCAACAGGTAAAAACAGTCATTTTCATCACTTTTTCCACGGGCTGTAGCATTCTTATTCTACATCACACAGAGGTAAAAAAGGGCTTTTTGGAAAAAGTAAAGATGGAACTTCATTTTAGTGTACTCAAAATTCATTTTGTTACATAACCAAATCTTGTAATGTTTACTGAAGTTACATTTAAAATTGTTGTTCTTTTAAAAATAAATAATTTGTTTTTAAAATAGTAGTTGTTTTTTAAATAAATAATGAAGGGCTTAAGGTAACAGGCCTGTTATTTTACCTTTTAACTCTTAAGTACTAATAGTACTTATAAAAAAAAACTGGACTGTTACCAAGTGTCCTTCATTAAAAAAAAAATGGCTGCCAAATCGTAAGATTTGAAAATGTCTCATTTTTGGGACCCAAAAACCACATGTGGGACAGGTGGCAAAAATATGAAATGTTACAGAAGTAAGTACTTTTTATGTATTTTAAAACCACATAAAATCTATTTTGTTACTCAAAAGGGTTGATGAGTAATGAAGCCAACAAAACCACTAAAAACACTGTTCCTTCTAACCATAAACAACATATTTTTTCAGATTATAGAAATTACAACTAAACTCATTAGAATGAATAAATTTATAATTAATAAATAGTCAATTATAAAATTATAAATAATAATTACAAAATGATAAACAATTTAAGTACATTAACAAGTTGTTCAATTCACTTTCATCATATTTTACTCCTGCTAATGGAAGTTATGAATCTTGCCTTTTTGATAATAAACTTAACTAACATAACTTAGTGTTCCTGCCACTTTTTTATTGAGTAGAACTGATAAGTTCTCATTCATCTTTGGTGTAATGTTGTGTTCCCTTCCAGTAGTTGATAAAAACAGTTCTGAAGGCCTGAGAATCTTTAAAATACTTTCCAGTTAACCAGTACTTGATTATCCCTCAATGATTTCTTGAATGAAGTACCAGGACCCTACAGATGGAAAAGGTGTATTTTCCTTCTTTTTTAAAATATATGAGAAATGGATATAGTGTGGCATAAGTTTTTGACCTGTGATATGACTGTACTTCATCCTGTATCACAAAAGGAAAATTTTGAGAGAAGTCTCCTGTTACAATACTTTCACCCTCCAACAAGTTTTCCTTTTTAATATTGAGGAAATTAGCTTATTTCTTTGAAACAAAATGTGCCTTTTTAGATTATTTAAATTTTCAGTAAGTTTATCTAAGTACTTTTGAAATGGAAGAATTTGAGTAGTTAGTTAACAATGGGCAAAAGAAACCCACTGTTTGAAGATAATTTCAGAATTAAAATCATCCCTGCTCTCTTGCAGTAATCTGAGCATTTTGTTAGTGCCTGGACATTTTTCACAGTTTGACAGCATGCTGTACATTTGATGGCACATCGAACATATATTCAATGTATGTGACATTGAAACATGCCATGGTTGAAAGGAGAATTTTATAATCAAATTTCATTTTTAGAGCAAATAACATGAGTTTTATGTTTTGGTGGGTGACATATACACAAACAGAGCGAGTACCTGACCCTCCAGTCTGTACACAAAATTTAGGTCTTATATCAGCAAATTTTGAAAAGCAAATTTTTAAATTATGGTTTTCTTTGAAGACTATGTACAATTCTTTTAAGTTACATAAGATAAGCCTTTTTTTGAATATTAATTTTCTTCCAGTCAGTTTGTCTTACAGAGACATAATCCTTCTTGCCTGTTATCATTCAGGTGTACTCATCATTCTGGTAAAAATCTTTAACACATTTAATAACATTTTCATCAATTACATGACTGGGTTTCTTGCCGATTTGTGACAAAATTCCACTTGTTTTAACTAATTTTTTGGATTGATGGCTAAATACTGACTTACACTAAACTCATTTTGAATTTTTTGAATGCTCCAGCTGCTTGTAATAAAATGAAATATTAATTTTTTCCCAAGTTGATGCAACTGTTTTCATTTTATCCATTATTTTAATGATTAATTCTTCATATTCCCAGCCTAAATCACTGTAATTTTGTAGTACTAAATTGGTTTCTTCTATAGAAATATTTAAATCAAAGGAATTGTTAAATTTACTATTAACTGACTGCTATTTTTGTAACTTTATTTTTTTTAAAATTGTTTCCTTTGCGTTGCTCGATAATTTTTGAGCTCTAATGGGGGAAATGTCCAAGTGCTGAATAAACTTTATTCACAGATTCAACTATAACATGTTGTGGCTCAAATATATCATGACATTCTGGTTCGCTTTCTATATCATGTTGTGGTTTTTTATTTTGTTTAAATATTTTGTACACAGTGCTCTGCTTGGAATTAATTTTAAATTTGGATTGCTTTTTGAAAGTGCCAAATATACTTCTCAAAGAGATTTCTTAACCGGTTTATTGTGACAGCTAAATGGGCCAGAGCAACTTTTCCCATTAATATGAAAATATTTGTCAAAATATTCAGTTTTATGAAAAGTACAGATATTTTTTGTTTACATCTACTTTATAAAGATATCAATGTTATTTGCTATTCAGTAAACTCTAAAATATTGTGCAATACTGAATATCTATTGTAAGTTAATTTGACATACTCTTTTAGTGTGAATGCCAATTGAACACTCCATAATCATTTTTATAAAATGCAAGGGTTCTTACCATAAAAATACAGTTAGTATAAATTACAAAACTACCAATTTCACCTCACTTTGTCTTATCCCAGTTTCTCTACAGCTAAAATAAAAATTTCTCTTCTTAATAAAATTAAAAATAAAAGATATCACGTAAAAGAGAAGCTCACACTACTAATAAAGTTACTTAATAAACACGTGTAGATTACCCAACCGCAGTATTAACACTAGCAACAACACAACATATCGTATTAAAATTAAAGCAGTAACTGAGCCTTCTGCAATGTTTACATTTAGGATTATGCAAATATTCATGTCCATGCATGTCTATTCACTTTTGTGTTTAAACAAGAGTTTGTGTGTATGAGTTATACTTTAAATAACAAACTATTTAAAATATAAGCTATCTCATTATAGATATATCAAAATATTTTGTATAATAGGCCTATTTTATCTGAAAAAATACATGCTGTAAATTTTTTTGAATACATTGTTTATGGTTAGAAGGAATGGTGTTTTTAGCGGTTTTGATGGCTTCATTACTTATCAACCCTCTTGAGTAACAAAATAAATTCTATATGGTTTTAAAGTACATAAAAAGTACTTCTTATTGCTGTAAAAATTTCAAATTTTTGTCATCTGTGTCCCACATGTGGTTTTTGGGTCCCAAAAATGAGACATTTTCAAAATCTTACGATTTGGCAGCCATTTTTTTAATGAAGGACACTTGATATCAGTCCAATTTTTTTTTATAAGTACTAGTACCTAAGAATTTTTAATATAAAAATTTTATTTTAATTTTTTTTAAATATAAAAACATTTTTTGGCCTTTACAAGGTGGGTAGTTATCATATACCAAATATCATCAAAATCAAAAACAGTGATACAGTAAAATTTTTGAAAAATTTGTTGAATTAAAATGGAATACCTTGCATATTTCATTTAACTCTTCCTTTCACTTAGACACCAAATTTTCATCTACAGCACCAGCTTCACCACAAACATTTATATACGAAATGTCTAATTTATATGAAATCTCTAATTTGGAATTTATCTAATTAACCCCCTTCTAATAGTTTAAACTCATCGTAATAAAGTTCTTTAGCAATTTCTAGGGCTTTTTCACGTATTAAAGTTCTAGAGACCAGAATGTTATTAGCATGAGTCCTACGAAATCACTCATAAGTCAAATTGTCAACTGCTGTGCCTGGCATTAAATGCACATTTGCTTAAATGATTGTCATTTTCAATCTATGACTTTAGGATAACAAGTGTGCTTTTTAAGATATCGCTTATCTGAGTTTTCCCGACATCAAAACATTTTGCACACATAAGTGTTCGTGACATCACACACATAAGTGTTTGTTTTTATTAACATAAAACTGTTACTTTTTCTTGTAATGGTAAGCATTTTTGATTTTGAAATATTTTAAGTTGCGGAAACAATTTTTGTAAAATGCAAGAAATTGAACATACATATAAAAAATGTACTACTAGAAAAAAGTATTATACCATAAGAATAATATTACACATGTTCAGCATACAGTATATACCTGCACAGCAACTGATGACGGATCACGCAGGATGATGAATTGATTTAAATCATAACATCAGTGTCTAGACAGGAAATGATGCAATTATCAACAGATAAACAAAATAGTCACTCTTAATTAGCATAAAATAAAACAAGGAAAATTATAATTTTTATTCCTGCTGTCCGTTTTTCAGAACTGATTGAACATTTTTTATAGGTAAATTCATTGTCTGTATCCATTATTTAGAAGGTCTGTTATTGAGAAGTATTTTATCCATTACTACTATCACAAAACTGCTGGGAAATCTAAAATTGTCTGATATTTAGAGTAGTTTGTTATTGGAAAGTGTCCGTTAAGGGAAGTTTTACTGTAAATCAGTTTAATTTTTTTTACTGAACTTCTGTGTTTTCTTCTTTTCTGATTAGAGTACATAATTTAATTATTTGATATGTTTTGAGGAGGGACATTATTTATATTTTTGAACTGGCAAAGAAAACAAATGTGATATGATTTTTTGTAGTTATTTAAGTACTATATTAACAAACGTATTCTTTTTAAATAAAACTAATGGATCAAAGAATCAAAATGGCCACTGAATAATTGTATTTTTTTATAGGTTATAGTTTAGGTATCTGATGAACATATGGGTGAATCTGTCTTACTTATCATTAATTAATTTTTTTTATAGAAAAATATAGAAAAAGTAATTAGATGTACTTAAATATAATATTTATATATTAGAAATAGAACCTGTACTGTATCTCTCTTTGCTTGGCTATTCTTTATCTATGACTGTTTCTTTATTTTTCTGTTTTCTTTGATACTTTCTTTCTGTAAAATTACCTTTCTTGCATAGCTACATTCTTCGTGACCTACCAAACTAACCAATCAAATTTTATAAATTTTTTTACATACATCACATTTTATTAAATATTATACTCTCTTTGTATGCATGCAGAAAAGTAGTACATATTTGTGTATATACACCTATATATTATTGCGTTTTTATAAAACATTAAAATATATATTGCTTTTGTTTGTCCATTGCATAGCAGAGAAACTTGTAGAATGTAAAGATTGTTTTATAATTTGTATTTATTTCATTTGCCTAATTTCTTCTTTTAACATGTTAGTGTGCATATAAATTTAACAAGAAAAGATAATTTTTTTATATGTTAGTACTTTTTCTACTATAATTTTTTTTTCTTTTTCAACTGATAAAATTAGTTACTTTTTTTGGCTTATAACTTATTTACCTAACTAAAATAAAACCTCATTTTCTAATATTATATTTTGTTATTAACTATTTTTTTTTATGTTAACATAAATTTTATTCATTTCATAAATGTATGTAGACAAATTATTGAATTTTGACTTATAATGCAAGCAGATATAAGAAGATCACTAAAACATACAACTTTTCAAAACAAAAAAAAAATTAAATTAAAATTATTTATAAATATATATTTTTAATCAGCTCAGACTGTTTTATGAGAACTAATCTGTGGTGAAAGCAAACACCAGTAATTTCTGTTCTCTCAAAAAAAGCTGTGAGTTACTATTTTTTCTAAGTATTTTCCCCAGAATCAGATATGCTTAAGAAATGAATTATGTTTAACAGAATCATTTTTCCTTTTTTTTACAGTATTTTAAATCTATTCAGTGATATACTGTTTTTCATCAGAAAACATAATTTTTTTTATTTTAACTTAATTTAATGATTCTTGTAATGTGTCCTATCAAATGTTACAGATTTGAAATTAAAATACCAGATATAAGGTGTTAATAATACTGTTGGTTATTTTATTTTTATTTATTTATTTATTTTTTTTTTTTTTGTAATATATTAATATTAATTATATCTAGATTTATTGCATAAAGATCTGAAAGATTAATGTTAATTTTTTTTATGTAAATGTTTTATCATTTTATTGATACTCTTTTACAGTTGTTTCATGTCTAAAATGTAACAGTTTGAGTAATGTTTGTTAGGCATTTGAAAACAGAATCAAATCATTTTAAGTAAATCTTGCAGGAGATATACATCTTGTTTTCTCTTCAGAAAAGGGAATTATATTACACTAAGCTATGTATGCTTTGTTTATTACAACTAATTACTGATTATAAGATTTAATTAATTTTTTTGCCCAACTTTGTAATGTTAATTATATTTTTTTTTTTTAGATATATATTCTTTTGTATTTACAAATGGATTCAAATTAAACAGTGATTTAGTTGCCAGTAAAGTTTTTTCACAGTTTTTAGACTTTACTTTATAGTTATCTATTTATGATTTTTCTTTATAAACATTTCATTCTTTCTTAATATTTTTTTTTAGTATTCTATCTAGTCTCAGCGACCAATGCTAAAACATGCCATTGTTTTTCTTTAAAAAATTGTCATTTTTTTTTCAAATAGTAATCATGCAAATAAGTTTATTTTTTTTTTACATTATCATATTTCCTCCCTGCATTGTAAATAGTGATTGTTGTGGATGAATGATTAATATATGCATGTAGCTTTTTATTTAATGTACAATAAGATAATTGTAAATGAGTTTATAGTATTCATTTACAGAATTCACTATTCTTTAAGTATATTTCATAATATTTAATTATCATTATCATAGTCATTTGTAAATTTTCATATTTTATTATTGCATATTATTTAGTTTTAAGCTTTTAATAAAATTCATAACTTTTAAATTTAATTTTATGTTTACACATAATAATAATGTACAGTGAAAATTGATGTAATAAACTAAAGAGGAATAAATAAATAACTTATTTGTTCATTGTAAATAATATATGCAATAATGTAGATTAAAATACAAGCTGTATATTTTATTTTACTCGTAGTTTAGATTAGTATTGCATTATTTTTTATTATCTACTGTGTAAATAATTTTAAATTAAAAGGAACAGAGTAAAATAAGTGTTATAATATTGGATTTATATTTTACATGGTTTTTTCCAAATTATTATAATAGTGGAGCTTCCAGTTTTTCAGAGTTTTAATTGCTTTTTTTAAATTGTAGTTAACAAAAAAATGATGTCTAGTTCTTACTTTTTCAAGGACTAATATCTTAAGAATCTTTTTTAATAAAGTACATTCATCAAATAGTTATTAAGTTATGATATTCTTACAGTTGACATTTATCTTCGCAATGCAAGCATAATGAATGCTAACTGTAACATAATTATGTAAAAACTGTCTATGGTCTAGACTATGGAAGTTAGTAATTAATAATCAAATTTCTTCAATATATTGGACCTCATAATATGTTATAATGGTTGAAGTAATAGTGCAGTATGTAAGAAAGATTCTTCTACTTCTAGACACATTTATGTTGTGAGCTTTACATTTACATAATTTATACTTAAAAATTATTTATCTAATGGATCAATGAATTCACAATGATGCTGAACACACAGAGCATCTCCACATCATTCTAGACATGTTGTGAAGCATCTCCAGAGTAATGATTCCTCTGCTATTGTGCGATTCTTAATTTATTAAATATCAATGTGGAGTTACAGGTCTTGATTATTCCCCACAATGAATTGTTGAGTTTGATATGATTGGGGTTTTGTGAAGACCATTGCATGGGGCTGGAGATGCTTATAAACCTCCGCGATTCAGCAGGAAATTGTTCATGTTGGAAAATGTGCAGTCAAAGCTGCGCCCAGAATGACCCCTGTCCTGTTATATCCTTGAAATGAAGGTTTCCAAAACTTTTTCACCATTCACATATTCTTTAAAAAAAATGTGGTCTGAACAAATATCAGATGTCATTCTGGTCATATCAAGACATATGGTGGATTCTTTTCCCACTCATCCACAAAATGAGAATCCCTTAGCTACATAAACCACATTCCTGGCTCATGAACTCGATAATTACATAATCTTCAGAAAACAACACCTGTCTGGAACATCACCTTTAAAATGTTGCTAATAAACTACAGCTTTGCCTCTACACAGTAGTTCAGTGTGGTTAGATTAGAATAATATCCAACAATCATTGATTGAAATGGTCTCTTATTTACGTTTCCTTTTTTTTATGTGAACATTGTCGCCATGGTATATTTTATGAATAGATTTAATTGGAGACTTCTCAATAAATCAATGACTGCAATGTATGATTTCACTTGCGCTTTCTGATGTCCGCTACGCAGGATTCTTTAACACTTCCTGAAGCAAATGCACATTTCTTCTAATATCAAGCATTGGTGCTTTAGTTCCTTATAAAAGAGTTCTCAAAATATATTCATTATTTGCTTGGTGCATTGTCATTCGTGCACCCAAGCACATAACAACTGCTTCTCATCCTTGTGATCTAGAGAGCAAACTTGCCAACTGCAATAATTATTTCTGAGGAACTGAACACCACACAACTTTCAGAACAGTAGCTATATGTTAATTGTACAGAAAGGTACAGGGGTTTTTGGATGTGCTGTTCTCTGAAAAAAAGTATTTAATTTTTAAAAAAAAAAGTGAAAAAGATTAAAGTACTTGTTTAGAAAATAATATTATTTTGTTCAATATGAATTTTAGCTTTATGAAGGATCTTACTGACTTTCCTCATAACAGAACTCATTTATTTTGACTACAGAACAGTAATCAATCAATCAAGAACATTTTTTTAGTTACTTGTATTCATGAGAGTAGAATTTTGCAATACAATTTCAACAATTTTCACTGTATTTTATTTTATTTTCTGTTAATCTTGACAATCCATGCTTCCGTTAAGAAACATTCATTATCATAGGTATATATAATAAATATTAAAAGTTAGTTTTATTTTATTTTCAATAAGTTTTTTAATAGTCAACCTAATCTTTTTTTAATAACTTGTGCATTAAAAAAACCCACTTTTCATTTCTAAACTTTTTTTTTGTTCAAGAAGAATTTGTAGTCCAAGATAGATTTCATTGGAAAATATAAAAAATATTCTACCTTACATTTCTCATGTCTTATTTAAAATCTTGCTGTTATTAAAAGCATGTAATTTTAGTATTTGTTATATTATATTGCTTGTAGTTTTTTTATACTTTGTAACAAAAAACCATGACTGTAATTTTTTTTTACAGATATCTTCACTTACTGAATAAATAAATAATAGCACATTTTGAATTATTTTTTGAACATTTCTGTTTTTTATTGTTAGCAATTTTTTTTTTTTTTAAATAGATGTTTTATGTACATTGTGTTTAATTTAATGTAGAAAAATGTTGTTTAATTCAGTATCCCTCCTAAATGTGTTGTACCCAACTTTTATCAGTGAGAAGTAAATCTTTTTAATTTGTTTTGATTAATTTTATTTCATTAATGTTATTTCTCGTTTTATAAACTTCATATTTATTAATATGGGATCAGAATACACCTTTAAACTCTTTTTCTTCAAATTACTTAGATAATTTGGAAATTTAAAGCTACTATTCAGAAAAATTAAATATGTTAAATATTTGGTGAAATATGTATTTATAGTAAATTACAACAATTCACACAGACTATAAACCCAGATCATAGTTTTATTGATAGTTGGTTTCATCCAACATTCCTGAGACAGTGCCTTTTATCAGAATTAAAGATCAACATAATACTAAGTTCAGTGACTAAGTACATCAGTTACAAACTTTTAAGCCAGGTAAAAGTAACTACATTTTTAATTAGATCTGAACATGAAGTAAGTAAGTTTATAATTCTACTTTACTCAGATAAATTTATTGATGGCACATGTAAGCTTTACCATATTTCTAAACAAGTTGAACTTTGTTACTGAATTTTCTTTCGAGTACCCTGAATATACAAAGAAAATTCATCAAAATTCTGACAGCTTTAATTTCAAGTATATTTCTGATACCTCTAATTATTCTGTAATAAACCTTCATTTCTATAAACTAACTGCAATTTTATAGAACCTGCTTCATCACAAATCTTTAAAATACCACAGGTTGATTCAGATTGCCCAGTCATATCTGCAATTTTTATATCATTTATAATCAGAATTTGGTTTAAAATCATTGTTTAATAACCTTTTTGTGGTGTATCTATAATTTTCTGTACATTTGTTTATACTTCTTTACTAAGTGTTGTTTTGACTTTGTTAATAAATGTGCTTGTTTTTTATTTAACAGTTTGTAATTTATTTTATTTATCAGTGTTGTGTTGCTGTAATAATTGTTGTCATCTCTGTTTTGTGAATTTTTTTTTCTTTCTTTGAATATTATTAGGGTTTGGAAATAAAATTAATTTACTAAATATGAAAATGTTGTTTCTCAGTAACTTAAATTCTATACTTTTATAAATGCCATGGAATACACAATGAAAGTAATTCAAATTAAAGAAAAAGAATTTTTTTTAATTATATTTTATTATCTTTACAATTAAAATGATATTTTATTTCACATTCAGGTAGAATTTTAAAAATTTGAATACTTTTTGTTAATTTTTGTAATGTTAGTCTTGTTGATTTGATATTTAAACTGTGTTGTAATATTTTGGTATGTAGTATAATATATCGATTTTAAATATTAGTATTGAAAGTATTTTAGAGCATTTGCTGTAGCTGAAAATAAAAAAAGTCATTCAAACATAGTTGTTGGGTAGCTTTTCTATGAAGTTATGTCTTCTGAGAGATGAAGTCTACATTGTAAGACCTCATACAAATTTTAATCATGAATGTATAACTCAAATTAAAATTTACTTTAATATGCTAATTTTATTACTGAACTGATTATTTTTCATACAACTTTATAGAGAATTTATATTATTCAATCCAAAACTGAGGATAATGTAAAAAAATCATTTTTTAGTTGATTCAAGGATGACAATTTGTTATGTATCCAAAGAAAAATAGTTTTCTAACATGAGAAAACACTTTCTAAGAAAGGTAAAAAAATAACTTTCTAATAATATTGTTAGTAGCTTACCATGGTTAATTCATCTTTGAGAAATCAGTTGTTTAATAGTTCATTTTCTAAGGTGAAAAGTCCGAGGTTCAAATATTACTTTTGCAAGGGTTTGAATACTAGACAGTAGATACCAGTGTATTGGTGATTGGGGTTCAATTAACCACACATTTCAGGAATGGTTGGCCTTAGTCTGTACTCATTTACATTAATACATATCATCCTCATCTCATTGGACTGACCATGGAGGCTGCTTATTATTCACTAGTTGAACAAATTGGAATGTACACATTTGGAATATAGATATATATTGTTAGGATCTAAATTAAAAGATCTCAAACAGTAAAATATGAATAACAATTAAACAGTTATGAATTTTTTATATTGCTGTTAAACCTAAATATAAAAAAATTACATTTTATTGGTCCTGTATTATACACATTACTTAAATTTAGTTACTTTACAGAAATATTAATTTTTTTATTTGAAAAATTGTAATTCAAAAATGATTTTGCATTTATCAAAGTTATTATATTTTAACTTAAATTTGAAAAACACACTTGTAAAAAAATATAATTTTTAAGTTTTTGAAGAGGCAAAACATAGAACAATTGCTGGTCAGACAGAGGTAAACATTTTACAACTTTTAAACTAATTTCTAAAAACGTTTTTCAATTTTGAAGTATAGTATGTCATTGATGTAAAGATTCAAGGGGTTTATTATATAAGTAAAGATAATGAAAACATACATAAAAACATTTAAAACTTGTATATTATGTAAATCACTTAAGCAGCAGAATAAGATGTATTAAAAAACTTAACTTTTATTGCTTATTAAAATAAGTATTAAAATTTTCATTATTTAACAAAACTGAGATATGTTGCTGAATTCAAGGACTTGTTCTCTGATTATGATGGTGACATATCATATATGTGAAAGATTTAAAAGTAGGTAAAAAAGAATATTGTGTTCTCCCTTACATTTTCTACATAATCAACATCTGAAAATCTTATCAATATTTCTCTCACTAATTTATACCAATTTCCAATTTGTAAGATATTATTATTAATTTATTATTATATTATTATTATTTTTTTTTTTTTTTTAGATACTTCATGTCAACATAAACATTCTCTTCCTTAAGGTTATTTAAAAAAAATAACATAATATTTGAAGAAATTATAAAAATTGTAATTTTGGATCACCTTCTCTTAATTTCTCTTTGTATTTTTATCCTGAATTATCAGTTCTACATTAAAATTAGCATTCAAATGAGAAATTTTAATTATTGGTTATACTTTTATGTTAAAAATTTTACAAGACCTTTCAGAAGACATAACTTTAAAACCAAAGCACTTCTACACTGATGTTTTTAAATTAAATTTTTATTTTCATGTTTACAACACTAGTAAAATGTTTATATAACATTGTTACATTAATATTTATTGGAATTTTGATTTTATCTATTTATTTTAATTATATAATTTTTATCATTTACTTGAATTATATTTAACAAGCACTATGCTTAAAAAGTAAGAAATTTAATTATCCATATCTATGTATTTAAAATTTATATTTTAGTATTGTTTAGAAGTCTATCAATATTTAGTTAATTAACTAATTAAATTTAAATATTAAGTAAAAATATATATTAACATTCTTTAATGCATGTATGCTGTTATTTTTCTTTTTTACATTCTACATGTTAATTTCTATAGCTTACAAATAAATTATAATGCTTTTGCACTGTACAAAGAAAAGATTTTTTTATTTTTTATTTATTAGAAAAAAAGTTCTATAATTTGTTACTTTTCAGTGGTTAAAATTAAAATTTTTTAACATAAAGAATACCAGTTTTCTGTTAAACAGATTTAATTGATTTTTAGTTATATATGCTCTTAAAATTTAAATAATTTTTTTTTTTTGGTGTGAAAGAAATTACTCTTTTAATTGTATCTGGGACCTTTTAGATAATTTTGATACAATGCTGTTGATTTACTGTTTGGTTACTGATTTACTCTTCTGCTGATTTACTGCTTATTCTTTAGTCTTGTATTATTCACATAATATTTATAATAATGGAGTTTGAAGATTCAGAACCTTCACGTCAAAACATGAAGCATATCCAAACAAAAGTAGGCACATCATTTTCTGAGACTATAAGAAGTTGTTTTCTTGAATTGAAACTGTATCAGAATTATACAGTTTAATCTATTTTTGTACGTATGCATTTGTAATTATCTTTATAATATTATTGTAATTGCTGATTTTGTTATATTGATAATGTTTTACTGTTCATAATTAGGTAATATTCCTCTGTTTAATCCTACAGTTTTGATATTTATGAGACAGCAGTTTCCCAAAATGATTCTTATTTTTGTTTTTATTAACACCTTTACTTTCATTACTTCATCTTCTAGTTATTAAAATATTCTTTAACCAACTTTAGCAAGTTGTATATTTTTCTGTTCATCCATCAGCTCTAATGTGTCTTGTTAATGGTTTTCTACTACTTAGATATTGATTTAAAAACTGTTTTATCGTCATGTTTTTTATTTCTTACTTCCTGGCTTCATGCGCATATACTTTCTTCTTTTATAACCTTTAGCTATGAGGCTCATACTTAAAAGTTTAGTCTGAACAAAATTCTGAAATTCTAGCTCCTTTAACCAAATCTTTTGCCTACTATTTATCTTTTCCTTTCATTTCAACTCTAGTCTTTAGTTATTATTACATTTAAAACACTTATTATATACTTCACAAAATTATTAATTTCGTGATATCTCATTTCTTCTGAAAAGGTTAGGATATAAACTGCAATATTTTTATTAGCTTTTGCTTGAAATCTGTCTTGACTGAAATAATTTTGACACTTAAAAAGGCCAATGATTTCAGAGAACACTTTAAGACTAAAAGGTTTGAAACAAGAATAAAAATATAGCAGTAGATGCTAAACCATAAAATTTTCAATGTTAATTGCATGAACTAGGTATCAATAATCTACATAGATTAGTAAGCAGACCTCTCAGTTAACAGTAAAATCATTTTTATTATACCAAGGGATGAGTAAGTGTGAAAATACATTACTGTAAGTTTAAGATCTTATGGATTTACAGCCTGCTCATTATGGGTGTGGTTATCCAGCGCAACGTGCAAGACTTAGTGAGTCAGTTGGTTTTACTTTAACTGCATCCTGTGAAAACAGTCAACCAAAGAAACTTGATCCATACTGGTACCATCTGCACTATGCAGTGAAAGTTTGAATCTTACTTCCAGAGGCCAATTACTTTAAAAAGGTAGAACAAAGAAAAAAACCATGTATATGTTGAAAATAAAATAATTCTGTGGAGTGGAGTAATTTATTTTTAGAAAAGATATTCTTAATGTTATATTGTTTTCTGAAAGTTAAAAAAACTGTTAAACTTAAATAAGAGGAGCTACATTAAAACGTCTTATTATATTTTTTATCAGGTAAAGATGTTCATTTGAAATCATTTACCCAATTCATTGTGAAAAAATCAATTAAAATTCTGGTTAACATTGTACTATAGATCTCACAGCAATGAGTCATTAAATTTGACTAAACTCTGAATTTATAATAACAAATAAGATATTGTAAAAGAAAAATAATAAAATAAACAGTACAACAATAAAAGGATTTTGGTTTCTTTTCTTTGTACATAGCTTTTTTCTAATTTTTTTAAGGTAGTGATTTATTCTTAAAAAGCTGTTCATTGTTTTTAATGTTCAAATTTGCTTAATAATTTTACTTATTATCACATATGTGAGTGGATAACTCATATGTGCATATAATAATATATGTCATATATGTATATGCATGTATGATTCATTGTGGGTAACTGCTCTGAAGTGTTTGTTCTCTTCCTTAAAATGCTTGTTTTATTTGTTTATTTTTATGTGTATTTATGTTCATGTGTACATGTAATTCCATTAATATTATTTATTTTGTTTATCCACACATCCACTTTGTCATACAAAGCCTTTTTTTCATTTTTCCTTATTCTCCTTAACAATTTTCAAGCTTATTTCTCTTCATTTTCCTCTGTTGTTTCTTGCTTGATTGGGTATTGGCACACAACACAAACAGTATTTTCTGTCTGTCTCATACAGAGGATAAGATAAAGGGAGGAGTCGATCGTAGTTCAACTGTCATTGCTAAAGATCCAGAAGGTAAATCAAATACTGTAATAATAATCATAAGAATAATAATAATAAATATATATTTTTTTTAATATAATTTCCTTTTTTTTAATTGAATTTAGATCTAATTTACTTATTTTTTTTTTAAATTAAAAACAGAGCCTGTTCTGTAAAATATCTTGTATTACTGTAAGATTTTGACTAGCTAATTAGTCCATATTTAAAACATCTTAAAAAATTTAATTACATTTTCCATCTTCAAATTTATTTTATTTGTTATTAAAAGTGATTGAATTAAAATTAAAAAATTAAAAGAATTTCCAGAATATATCAAACACTGAAAATTATTAAAAATTGAGATAATATTTTTTTTTATAATAATATTAATTTCTTAACATAAGTCATAAAAAAGTTTAGTACAGTGTAGATGATTTGTTGAACATTAACAAGAATAACTGCTGCAGATGATGGCAAAGCCACACATAATAAACTTAGTGTATTTTATTGCAACAGTTTTAATTAATTTTTATTGTTGTTAACTTGGTGCTAAGGATGTTAACCAGCTAAGGAATGCTGGTTTGGTCAAGCGCTTTTTTCTTTTTTTTATAAATAATTTTTATTATCATCCATTTTGCTCTTCTTATATAGTAAAATGAATGTAATATGATTGGTAAACAATTGAAATATGCATAGTCTCTACTTTTTTAATATATAAAACTTATTCATCAGGCAGTTTCTTCTGTATTCAAGATTTAAGAAACAATCTTGCACATCTTCATTGAAACTTCTTTAACAGTTAAAATCACTAGCACAATTGCATACACATACAAAACAATATTGTATGGCTAATTTATTTGTCTTTTATTCAGTTTTGCATCAATTTGCATTAGCTTTCAATTGAATTATGTTGTAATTACCGAGTAGTTTTTAGAGATTAGTTATAATTCTTCAACAGCTTCTTTACTCCACTCATAGCCTAAGAGATAGAATAAATTAATTAGGTATCATTATTTATCTGTGAAAATGTAATTATTCTATGTAATTTGACATTTTAATGTATTGTTTCACTTGAGTTCAGTGGTGTTGGGATCAATGAAAATACCTTCCACCTCATTTTTGAAGTACCATTTTATCTACATGTGTTTACAGAATTTTAAAGTTAGAAATTACATCTGAAAGAAACATATTTTGATCACAAACTTTATTGAAAACATGAACACATGTAATCAAAAATTAAAAAAAAAAAAATAATCAGAACAAAAACACAACTCTTCATACGCATTAATATTATGAAAGAACAGTGAACCTACAAACACCGTATTCAAACAACGAAGTGAATCTAATAAATAAACATCAAAAATATTTAGCAGATAAAACAAATAAATTAACGTTTCCTAAGGTACTTTTGAATTGGAAACAGGTCAACAAACAAATACTCAACTATCAGGCAACTTAGAAGACAAAATAAAGATCACTCAGCCAAGTAAATCAATGCGCAAACATTAAAACATTTACAGCTGAAAAACTAAAACAAATAAATAAAATTTCACAGATCGAATGAAGTAACAGTGTGAACATGTTACTTTACTGATATATTACTGGTTACTCAACAAACCATGTAACTTGAAGTCACATAGTGCTCAAAAAAGTTCTGCCCATCATAAAATAAGTACTACACCCAACAATGAATACAAAAACTATTCACTTCTGCAAAAAAAGTAAATAAATAAAGACAAGGATAACCAAAATGAAGAATAAATCATGTTGACATGGTAAAGAAAAATTAAAAAAAAAAAACATAAATTAAGTTAAAGTGAAATGGATTTAATTTAAGAAACAAAACAAACCATTATTCACAGAAAACATAAATTCTACAGGAACAGACATAACTTAAACTGCTCCAACCGCATAAATTTTTGTATTGGAGAAACAGAAGGCAGCTTCAAATGAAAGGTACTGTAAACAAATAGAGGCACTATTTAATAATATAGCAGCCACATTGAAAGAAATTATAAATAGACCAGCATTATTATTTTATGCTTACAGAAATGAAACGCTTCCTAATACTCCTGAAAATTATGTGACAGACAGTTACATAAAAATTCACACCAGTAAAGAAAATAAACTGCCTCATTGAAATCGAATAAATATTTGAAATATATTTCTAAATTGTAAACAACGTCACTAGCCTTCAGCTGAAACTGCAGGATAAACAGCAGCCAGTGAGATCGAAATTAGATACAAGACTAATTGAAAGTGTTATTACATGTGTTAAAAACAGAATAAAAAAAGATCTGCCAGGTAGTTTTGTTTTGGATACACAAATTAATCAATAGTTTATAGAAGTATTATTAATAAAAATGTATTGAATTTTCTTAAAAATAAAAAAGTGAATTTTTAATGGTTAGTAAGTATTAAGGGTAGTTTAAATGGCTAGTATGCATTTTCTAATAGTAATTATGCCACTCCATGAACAAATATTTTTTATGTTGAATGATAATTTTACTCTGTTTTTACCTTTCTTTTTTTGCAAAATTAAGTATTCTAAACATAAATCAGTTTAATATATTAACCCATAAAAAATTAAATTAATATTTAAACTATGTAATTTCTACCAATCATCCAATTTGCTGTTATCTGTTATTAGGAGTCTAGAATGTTTTATTATTAATTGGTAATAGTAGACAGAAAACTTATTGAGTCATTTTGTTTATAATATGCTAATGAGCAATGCTAGCTGGCTGAAGAAGCTATTACAGTAGTAAAGTAAATTAAAAGTAAATTAATTTAAAGCAAAGGGAAGAAATTCTTTTGTAAATATTCAATGAACAGTCAGTTTAATGTTAACACTACAACAAATTGTATGGTCTTAACAATGCTGGAATATTGTCCCAAAATGAAAAAAAGGAAAAGAAACTTCATAATTTATATAATTTTGAAAAATAGGTATTAAAAATTTTGCTGTAGTTTCAATACATTTTTAGTGATTAACATAAATGTGTTACAATTACAATATTATACTGATAAATAATAAGGGTGCAGTTTTATTAATAAATTGAAGTAGATTGAACTTGTAAGAAATTCATCTAAAAACAAATCCAATGCTTTAACATGAAACTAGTGCAGAAGGTGCTGGGAATGTAAGGAAGTTAATAGACCAAAAAATAAACTGGAGAATAAAATTGAACAAATTTTTGACTTAAAATGAGAAGATTGTTTCATTTGCAGAACCTGTCAGGAAATATTAGGAATAACTGAAAAGTTTTATTCTAATTTACACAATGACCAAAATCAGTTAAGATCCTTATGGAAGAAGAAACACCGTATGTTTTAGCACTATATGTTTTAGGCTATAAAGTCAGTGAAAAACGGGAAAGCTTCAGGAATAGAAATATTACTATTGAGATTGTGAAAACTGGTGGCAAAACTATACCCAAAATGCCTCAAAAACCAAAAGATTTTGAATGGATGGAATACTGCTGAAGAAATTTTACAAGAAAGGAACTCAGGAAAACCTGAAGAATTATTATCCAATAAGCTTCCTCTCAGTTATCTACAAAGTTTTTACCAAGATAAATTCTTGTTAGCAAAAAGAATGCTAACAACAATGAATGAATAACAACCAAAGGAGCAGGCAGGACTCAGAAGCAGTTTTAGCACAATGGATTACATCCAGATTGTTCAGCAAATCATAGAGAGTACAAGTATACCATGTCCATATGTATATGCTCTTATTGGTTACAAAAGGCATTTCATTTGATTTGATAACAATACAAGCCATAACGACTGCATAACATATCCAGGGTGTAAGCACAGTCTACATAAACTTTCTGCTATATTTTAGATATATGAAGAAGCAAAAGCTACCATCTGTGTCAACAAACATAAATTAGAGATAAATTAAAAGGTGTAAGACAAGACGACACTATATGCTCTTCTCAGCATGCCTCGAGGAAATATTTAGAAAGCTGTAGTGGGAAGAAGAGAGTATATGAATAAATGGTGCGTATCTAAACCACCTGAGATTCACAGATGATGTAAATATCTTTTCTCAAAAACCTGAAGAACTACAAAGACACATACAGGAACTGTTTTCTTTTTCTATTTAGCTCCGGAACCACTGTAGCATCTGAAGGTAATACTTCAGATGATGAATCAGGATGATATGTATGAATGTAAATAAAGTGTAGTCTTGTACAGTCTCAGGACAACCACTCCTGAGATCTATGGTTAATTGAAACCCAACCACCAAAGAACACCAGTATCCACGATCCAGTACTCAAAAAAAAAAAGAAAAAAGAAGAACTGCCCTTACTGAAAAGGGTTAGTAAAAAAGTAACTGCCTTTACCAGGATTTAAACCTTAGAACTCTCAACATACAGAAACTGCAAATGGCTGGTGAACAGTATGGTTTAAGGTTCATCTTTAGACCATAGGGTTCACCAAAGACCCAGGTCATGTTCAACAAATTTTCCAAAAAAAGAAAGATTTTTCTCTCTGGAGAAGAACTTGAGCAAGTGCATCATTACATATATAAAAAAGTATATCATTACAACTTGATTTGGTACAATCGAAGAAGTTGAACGATGAGTTAAGCTTCGGTGGCAAGCATTCAGGAAACTTAACATGGTTTTCAATAACAAACTCCCCATTTGCCTTAAAAAAAAGTTTTTGATCTATGCATCTTGCCAGTCCTTACCAACAGAAGCAAAACTTGGAGATTAACCAATTCAATTCACTACAGAAGCTGAAGGTAATACAAAGAAATGTGGAACAGTGTATGCTTGGATTTACCACATGACATAGGAAAATCTGTTAATGGATCAGAGAACAGACAAAATTACATGAATTATCATGAAAGTTAAAGTATTAAAATGGCCGTGGGCAGGCCATGTACCAATACCCACCGGGTTGGTCTAGTGGTGAATGCATCTTCCCAAATCAGCTGATTTGGAAGTCGAAAGTTCCTGCGTTCAAGTTCTAGTAAAGCCAGTAATTTTTACATGGATTTGAATACTAGATCGTGGATACCAGTGTTCTTTGGTGGTTGGGCTTCAATTAACCGCACATCTCGGAAGTGGTCGAACTGACACTGTACAAGACTACACTTCATTTACACTCATACATATCATCCTCTTTCATCCTCTGAAGTATTATCTGAACGGTAATTACCAGATGCTAAACAGGAAAATAAAGAGAGGCCATGTACCAAGAAGAACTGATGCCAGATGGACTAAGTTAGCATTTGAATGGATACCGCTAGATATAAATGCTTAAAAAAATACCAAAGGCTCATTGGACTGAATTGGCAGAAGATCGTGAAAGACCATATTAGTTGGAAACATGTGGAAGAGGCCTTCATCCTGCAGTGGATTGATAACGGTTGAAATGATGATGTCGTATTTTATTTTTTTGCTAAATTATGAAGTTAATATCTCAGACTTGGAGATCTTTTTAATGTACTATAATGAATTTCATTCAAACAATGCTAGTGTTAATTATTACCATTCTGTTTACTGTTAAAAGATTCTTTTGGTTGGGATTATTAAATTCCCATTAAAAAATGTTTGCTTTGATCTCCTGTATTTCTTCCTGATATTTTCCTAGTCAAGTGGAGTCATTAGAGTGGAGCCAGTTTTGTCTTACCAGAATTAGTTTAAAACTGTTTTATGGATAATTTAATTCAGTTCAGTATTATTTCAATATAGTTGAAATTTTTGTGTTGTGTAGACCCTTTTGTCTAGTTATAGATGAAATTTTGAGCAGTGATATATTTGCAAAAATATACCTACGATACTAGCTTTAAATTCTGTATTCTGGTCGATATATTTTACAACTACTTTTTTTGTTAATTGATTGTTGTTTTCTACTTCATGAACTAATTTAACACAATAACATAATTTTTTAAGTACATTGATGCCTCCTAAGAGTCATTTTCATAGCAACACTTGTAAAAACATTTCTTGAGTTAAATTGACAAAAGTTCTGGATTTCTGAAGTAGTTTTGAAATGCTTTGTAACCTTAATTAATCAGTTAATTATACTTATAAGTTACTCAACTTGTTTATTGATACTTTATAATATTATTATACGCTAGTTTAATATGTAAATCATTTTTACTTCGTAGAACCATCTCTTATTTTTAACACACGTCAAAGTTGGTGATGGTTTATTAACAAAAGCTTAAACAAATTTTTTTTGAATAGTTTGTCATAAAAAAAGCAATACATATTCTTATACTTCAGTTAGCATAACTGGTTATTACAAATGACTTCTTTTCATAAAGAGGGTAATTTTTTCCTTAACTCATACTAGAAATATAAATTTAAAAAAATTTAATAAAACAAAACAAGAAATAAATAAAACATTTTAAACATTTAAACAATAAAACATTAAAGAAACATTTTATAACCAATACTACACAAATTTTGTTAAAATTTTTACTTTTTGAAGTCAGCATAAAAATGCGGTAGGTATAGTGTTTGTAGGTATTTGTTTTTATTAGACTTTAAAAAAAAATTTTTTAAATTGAATATTATTAACTTGTATTTTTGTGCAGTATTTGAATTTTATTTTATTTATTCTTTATTTTTATTTCAACTTTACTTTTATAAAACATCATTGAGAAGCTCTTGTAGTTTTGATTTATTTTGAGTAAATTATCCAATTGGCTTCTTTTGCAACCAGATGAAAATGTATAAAATTAGAGAATAGTCATGTTTATGAATCTAATTCTTAGATAGATTTTAGCTTTAATTTTTTCTTTGTAAACTACTTTCTATTTCTCAGTGTTTATTAATTTTCAGTGAATCTGCTTTTGATAACATTACAGCCAAATTTTTTTATAGACTCAAAACAATAATTAATGTAGCTAAAAACATGAAAGCTTGCTTAATTTTTGAGTTTTATAAATTTTGTTTAATATTATACATAACAGACTCTGTTCAGATTAACATATTGATCCATAATTAATACAATAATAATATTAATTAGATAGTAATATGGTAATTTATTATTATGTTACTGATTCTTTTTTTCTAATTAAAGTAAATTAAAAATAAATTTTCTTGACTAGATAAGTACATTTCCATTTAACTAGAATCTATTTTAAAAATTACATTTAAATTATGCATGTTTTTTTTGTAATGCAAATGAAATTTTTTAACATTCAGTTTCTTAAGCATTGTGCTTAAATTAAGTTTATTTAGCTTTCTTGTTGCTTGAAATAAAAAAATAAATAGATAATATACAACAATTATTATCACATACATACAATGTATGTAATTTATTTTTTATATATAGACTATTGATTTTTTCTTTTCATGAAAGATTTTTCATTAAAATGGTCACAATATATATATATATATATATATATATATATATATATATATATATATATATCTGTTTTAAATTGTTTTGCTTTAAAAATACTTGGTGGCTAGAATAAAAGGAACAGTTTTCATTTTTTGTTATTATAATGTTTCATTTCGAGGGAAAAATACCATTCCATGCCAATTAGGTACATCACAACAAATTGTTGCAGTTAATCTTTGTTATTTTTTAATGGAAGGAAAAATAAATTCAAATCTTTGTGTGTGTTTATATGTATCATGAGGATTGAATTGGATTAATTGTGGTACTGACATTTTTTCATATTAAAGTGTGTTGGAATATATTTGCTTGACGCATGCCAAGAGCACAATTGAGAATGTGATTAAGTAAGTCTGCAGCTTTATCACTGTGCTTTGATGTTAATTGTTTTAATAATAATGATTAAACAAATTTATTATAGGTATCCTACATTCTTAAAACAGTTTGCAGTTATTAATATAATCTCATTTTCATAAATTGAATTATTTCATTTGCAGTTATTAATTATAATTGCATTTTTACAAACTGGGTTATTTCATATTGAATATTGTTTAGTGTTTATGCAATGATATTTTATTAAGAGGTTTTTTTTGTTTTTAGTTAAAGTTGTTTAGTAACAAGTTTATTGGTTTACTGAAGCAAGCATTTAATGCTTATAGAGATTATTATACTTATTTAATGAAGAGTGTATTAAAGATTCTAATATAAATCTTTAAAATTTCCCCCTAATCTTTTTAGATTTTTATTATATTACTATGTATTTCCTACTCATGTCTTCATTTAAAGAAAATTAAAAAAAAAAAAACATTTCTGTAAGAAGTGTAAAATTTACAATAAGTTTTCTTACTGTACAATTTTTTTTTATGTCAATCAGTTAGATGCATGTATAATTTTGTAGCTTCTTTTCAGATTATTTTACATATATTTACTTTTGTGAATCATTGTAATTTGTAGATAATTAAAGAAAATAATATATTAATAGTTGTTTAAATATTCCAATGCCTTCCACCAAAGCATAAAATATTGTAGGAAAAATATACGTAGTTGTCTACATAATAGGTTATGTACAGTACCATTTCGTATGAAAATATTTTTTTTTTTTACTTTCACTGTTTTAAACTACCACTGATTTTAATTACCATTTATGTTTACTTTTTTTCAATTTATTTGCAGTGGTCTTTGTAATTAATTAATAAATATGAATTTTTTTTTATCCAAAATCAAAGTAACAGGACTATGCATTATTTTACAACAAATACAGTATTTTTATAAACTTATCTTTTAAGACCCTGTAAAATTTTAAGAAAATACACTCAATGAATTCATGTAACATTTTTAAAATAAAATTATTAGTTAAAACAATTTTAATTACGTTAATCAGATTGAGTAAATAGTAGTATCCTGGGTAGGATCTCAAACATTATCTTTTAGAGTCTGATAGTTTTACATTTAAAACATCTTGAGGAGTAGCATCCTGAAAAGTGAAGGATGTTAAGTAAAAATATTATTCCAATAGACAAACAATGTTTAATATAATTGTTCCCATTGATTATGGAAGTTAAATATTAGGTACAGTTCTACTGTATGCTGTTGCTATTTGTTAGTGACTACTGGCTGTAGCTCATAGCTCATAGCCACTTGGAATTTAAGGGAAAAAGCAAAAGTATTATTTAGCATTAGATTTATTAATTTTTTTTTTTTTTTCAATGATAGGAATAATTTATTTGCTGTTTCTTTTAACTGGCCACATGTTAGGCTTGGTGTTTTTAATTTAGCAACACAATATGTGTTGAGCATGTTACAAATTTATACTTATATTTTAGTTACTAATCTTATAGCTCTAATTTTAAGTTTTTAAGGAAATAACAAAATATTTCATTTAAAAAGTTTTTCCAAAAACTATTTTTTTTAAAAATGTTCTTTAATTGTGTATGATTTCTAAATATTTCACTAAAATGTGCCAAAATTTGTGGCTCATTATTTATTACTCCGCAGTATTGTATTACTGTTTGGCTATGTTTTTAATAAATTATTTATTTCTGCAACACATCTAATTTATTATTCTTTTTTTAATAAATAGGATTATTATATATTTGTTTCAATATATTTACTTTACTTTTATCATGTATATTTTGTTATTTCCAGAATGATGAATTATTTTATGTTATTTATAAATTAAAATTTTATTTTATCACAAACTTATTTTGATAAACTAAAATGATGCCAACCAAAAGTATTTTATTAAATTATAAAGACTTATTACTTGAATTTGAAAATTTTTATAACTTATTTCAGTTAAAGGGTTTAATCAACTGTAATCTTTTTAAAATAAAATGACAGTTTCTTTAAAGAGATTTAAGCTATAGGAACTTGAGTCTAAATAAAGTTTACAAGGTATACAAAGTTTAGGTGTGTTTATTTATCAGTAATAAAATTTTCAATTACTATAGTTGGTCAGTCAATCCATTTAGCAGTTAAGAATTTATGACTCATTCATTTATAAATAATATATAGATGTGTTGAGAGGGTTAGTAATTAAAACACAACTAATATTCTTACAACATTACATAGCTTCTTACATTATAGGTACGTTTAGTATTACTATTATACCTGAACACAGCTGTAATATATTATTAGTGCTACAACTTAAAAAAAATAATATAATTACACCTTATTGAATACATAAGAGTGTTGCACTTGTATGCATGATTTAGGTATTTGAAGAGATGGATCAAATTGAAACCATAATCACTTTTGACATCTTTTCTTAGAAGATGTATAAGTTTTTTTTTTTTCACCTGAAAATAAAAAAAAAAATTTCTTATTAATTATTTACATAAAGCATATACATTTCATTCTACATTTCTTGGTTCATGAAATATTGTTTCATTTTTCACTTCTTTAATATGCGTAACATTTCTTAATCGTTCTATAATTTTCTAAAACAAAGTTAAATCCTGATATTTTTTATTTCTTCATACATTTATTTATATTACTTATTAGTGGGACAACTTTTTTTTTTTTAATTTAAAATGCTAATTAAAACTACACAATATATTTACTGGTAGTTTTTGTTTTTTTAACTATATAAAATTTGTACAAAAATTTCTAAGTTTATTTTCATAGTTTTATCACTTACTTTAGCTTGTACTAATAATACACAGGTAGTTCTTACATAAAAATTATGTTAGACAATACCAGCTGTAAACATAAATTGCCAATCATTTGGTTCTAGAATGTCTTACAAGAATTTTAGCTGATGGATTATTTTGATGATGTTAAGTCATTGAATATTTGATCAAAATTCATTAGTTGGAAATTTACTTTTAAAGGGGCTGAAATATTTATTATAGCTAAATAATATGCTAAATAATATTATAGCTCAAATAATTATTATAGCTAAATAATATTTAGCTCAAATCATTAAATATGATTTTGTATTACATAATAACTGAAAATACATGTTATATTTTTTAATAATTTGAGGAATTTCATTGTTGTAAATATCTTTGAAACTAATTGAAGCAAAACACTATACGTATATGAAGTTTTTTGACCTTTACAAAAGCATTCATTGATTTGGAATTGTATAGATAATAAGGAAAAGAGAAATAATTAAAATAAAATAAATAAAAAATGGCATATACAGACAGAACAGTTATTTAAAGAGTCAATTTACTATAATAATATCTGGATATTATAATCTGCAGAAAAATAGAAGTTTCATACAAACTTCTCTATAAAAAGTGATCTGATAAAGATATAGTCATTCTTCCCCTTGCTTGTTATCTTATATGTTAATTTGCTGCTTTACACAATTTGTCCTGATCTTTATGACATTGACTTTTGTAAAGCATTTTAGATATTAGTGAAACTAGTCAAAGTTGCTTGTTCTGTAAATAATGACATTCATTTCTTTAATGAATTGAGAATGACTGAATTCCCTGTCGCACTGAATATCCTGCATATTTTGAACAGCTTAAGGCTGATAAGTAGCAGTATATGTGGGAAAATGAATGAGTTAATTTGAAATCAAAAAACCCTTTTCTTATTAAGCCTGTCATCAGTTCATAGGATTGAATCATTGTCAGAAGTAATTTTTTGTTTTGGTTGAATGACTCAGGTCTCCTACAATTGTTAGATTATGGCATATATACTTACTTACTTGTTATGTAGTATATATACTTGTGGAAGAAGCAGTAATGAATTAAAACAAAAATTTTAAACCTGAGTTATTAATTTAATAATTACAAGAGAAAAGATATAACAATTTTATGATTCACTAACAACTTCTATTGGCTGAAATGAAGTTTAAAGAAATATTTAATAGAATGAACATTTGGTGAAGAAGAAATTCAGTTTGTAAGAAAAATTCAAATAAAAATAATGAAATGTGGCATAAGAACAGTGATGAAATGAGATAAATATCTACATTAAATAAAGTTCATTACAAATTAAAGAATTCTGCCTTTTAAGCAAAGAAAGTGTGAAAAATTATAAAATATAGGAAGCATAAAATACAAGCATGAAAGAGTTTGGTAAACCTATTTGTAGGATAAAAAAAAATCCATTAGATGTTTGTTAGCAGTGTGGTATTTCTTGATGCTGGGCAAGGAAGATAAGAAATGGAGACATCCAGTGTGATTTTCTCTAGAGAATGCTGAAAAATACAAGTTTTAAATTTTTTTCAAATTTTGAAAAATAATTTCAACATGAAATAATAATTTTGTAGAAAAATTTCAAAGTAAAGGAGTTAAAGACCAAGTTAAATTATCTGTAATTGTTTAATTTATTTATGAAGGGAAGTGCAAATAATAAAAATTATAAGGAGAAAAAATACTATAAACAAAAGAGTTAATTGGAATTGTAAAATTTAACTAGTATTTATAATTAAAAGATTTGCATAGGATAGAAAGGAATAAATAGAAAAGTGTTTCAAACCGTAGTAAATTGATAAAAAAAATGTTGTAGCAGTTTTACAGATCCAATTTGGCAGAGTTTAAAATTACGCACATTACACATATGAGTTAAGCCTGTCAAGAAAGAAATGACTATCACCTTAAATTTTATTCACATATTGTTATTTCTTTAAACAGTAAATGAATTTAATAATCCTCCTCTTATTCTTTTCAGTCTGGTCAGTTAATTTTTTGTGTTTACTAAATCTGTTTTATTAGACATAAGTATCATATTACAGATAAGATGTCTAAAATAATCTGAATTTCTTTTAATTTTATTCAGCCATTAAATTTGACTCTGATTTCTAATCAAGTCTTTTTCTGACCAGTTTTCAGTTTTATTCTGTTTTTAATAGGCACCATAAAGGCATGACTACTATAAGGTGCTATAGGATGTTGGTATTTGCTTGTTGCAATTGTAATGTAATGAACTTCAAAAAAATATATATATTTTTTCGTAGTATGCATATGAAATCATTGTAGTTGCAAGTGTTATTTCTCTTCAACTGTCATATTAAAGCCTTTCTGGTATGGAGAAGATGAAATGCTGATTTCATGCTTTCCTTATGGCCATAAGGTTTAATGTACTACATCCTAAAAAAATAAAGTAAAAGTTGTTTTAACCTCAAAACAAATTTAATACAATTAGGTATATTAATATGACAGTTTCTACTTAATAAAATATGTACATTTATTAAAAAAGAAGTGTTTAAGCTGTCTTAATTTACAATTAGATGCTGTCATTAATTCACCAGTCATTTAAAAATAAAAAGTTTATTAAATAAATAAAAATGTTCATCACTACTATATTTAAATACATATAAAACAATGAAAATTTGTTTTCACTTAGAAAACATTTTGTATAAAAAATCTACCAGAAAGAAGCAGTCAAAACAGTTAATAAACGATTTATGATATGACCAAATTAAAGTGAACATGTAAATCATTTTTTCAAAAGAAACAAACATTACTTATTTTCTAAATATGTGAAACTTGCCTTCCAAAAATTCTTTCAGTATGATATAAACATATGGTTTACTTGTTTATAGCTCTGTTATCTTACCACAAGTATTATAATAATGTGTTACACTTTTCACACTCATTAACAATTACACTTCATCGACATTTTATTACAGAAAACAAATACAGCAAATCACTTGATTTCCCATGTTCCCAATGTATTGAAGTAATTTTCACATAAGGTGAAACAATACACCAACATGGACTGTAAAATTTAAACTACAATAACTGTTCTAAATAGTACTTATAGAAATAGAACATTTATTCAACTGCAGTTATAAAATATACATTCAAGCACTATGTCCAATATAGAAATCAACACTTGCAAATCATGAGACAGAATATCCCCACAAAGATGCAAGCAATCACAGTATTCAAATTTTGTGCGTGTCTATTCCTTACATATTGCATACATTTTTCTCCGATTGACTTCTACAGTAGATTCTACTACAGTAAATAGAGTATTAGTAAGTGGAAAAAAAAACACTTACTTGGACACGTTTGCACAGTATAGATTTATGGATTTTGTAAATTTTACCAATAATATTATATTAACTGAATAAACACAGCACAAATCAATTAACTATTTAATTAATTACTCAAAGAGTTTCCTAACCATCTTCATATCCATAAAAACCATTGATAAAGAAGGGAATTCAAACATTTGAAAGGTTTGGAAAAGCAATTCACTGGATACTAGAAAGTGAATGAATTTTTGTATTTGATACTTAATGAAGAAAACATTTAACTTTATTTTCATTATATACATAAATCAATTTAATGCAGAAAGATGATGATAGTTAATTTCCTTTAGCTGACAAGTGTTAATTATTAATCAATATTTTTAATTTGGATTTTTCTGTAATCTGTTTGTAAACATTTGCTTATATCATCAATAGTGTATATACACATACACACAAACATACATACATACATATATATATATATATATATATATAAGGTCTGTAAATAAAGTAATAAGATTAGTTTTTTCGACAGCCGTAGTGGCAACATTGTAAAGTTGCTAAACATATGGTTATAGGAACAGCTGATTTATATTAGGTATTAATATTTTTAGTGTACTGTTGCCACATGAGACATAAACAAACTTCTCATGAAACAAGTTTTTGTGTGCATTACAAAAATGAGTGATACTAATTATGAGCAATGTTGTGCAATTAAGTTGTGTTTTAAACGTGGTGAGAATGCTACTGAAACTTTTTCAGAATTGAAAAGGGCATATGGAGATGACGCTCTTGAGTCCAAGTTTTTAGGTGGTTTAAAGCATTTTCAGATGGCCAGGAATCAGTTGTAGATGATCCACACTGTGGAAGATCGTTAACGTCAAAAAGTGATGACAATGTTGAGTGAATCAGAGGCTTGATATGGTACAACCGGCAATTAACTGTCACAATCACTGCATAACAATTGAATTTGAACCTTACCACAGTCCATTAAATTTTGACAAACGAATTGGACATGAACAATGTTTGAGCAAAATTGGTCCCAACAAACCTTATTGTTGAAAAGAAAAACAACAGGGTGGAAGTGGGCTGAAGAATTGAAACTGATCCTTATTTTCTAAAAAATTGTTATTACTGGTGATGAATCTTGGATATTTGAGTACAACCCAGAAACAAAACACCAGAGCAAGGAGTGGCATACTTCAAAGTCACCACGTCCCAAAAAAGCAAAAATCAAAACCATGCTAATTGTTTCTTCGATAGTAGTGACATTACTCATAAGGAGTTTCTGCCTACAAGACAGACTGTAAATCAATAAATTCTTGAAAGACTGTGGAAAAGAGTTGCCCGTGTGAGACCAGCCATCAAAGACAATTGGATGCTGCATCATGACAATTAATCTTGTTACACTGCACTCTCAATTAATGAATTTTTGGCAAAGAAAAACATTCCTGTAGTTCCTCAACCACCTTATTCACCTGACTTGAGTCACTGCGACTTTTTCCTGTTCGTGACTTAAAAAAAGCATCTCAAAGGACACCATTTTGGAACAATAGAAAACATAAAAAAGAAATGAAACTGATCATCTGAAGGATATTCCAGTTTCTGAGTTCCAACACTGCTATGAAGAGTGAAAAAACCGTTTGAAGCATTGCGCATGACTTCCCGAGGTAACTATTTTGAAGGTGATAGAGTCCATGAATAACTAGATTGTAAATAAAAGGTTTTTCTGAACCAGACTCATTATTTTATTTACAGACCTCGTGTGTATTTGTGTGTATATATATATATATATACACGTAAACTTAGACTTTTAATTAATTTGGGACTACCTGTGTAACATCATTGAAAATTTTACAGTAAAAAATTTCACCTTGTTGAAAACGATTTGTTAACAAATCAGCATAAAAATAATTTATACACTTTAATATTTTAATACATCTTCAATTGCAAAGAAAAATTATTTTTATTCGAATTAAGAATTGATAAAACAAATTTAGGATGATTTTAAATTACTTACGATAATTTTGTTAAAAACCTAACAGAAATTTGTCACATAGTCAAGGTGTAGTATCCACATTTTTTTTTTTTTACATATATTTATGTACATATAAAAGCTCTACTTTATTCAACTGCTGGTTTGCTAAATATTTTCAGTAGTAATGTTTCACACATTTCATATACACATTTGTCAACGTTTGTGGACATATTACTTGTGTGGTATCTATTTAATACAAATAATCACCTTTTGTTTTAGTTCAGCTTTTACTACTAATATGGAGTAGTCTACATAATATAAAAATAAATAATTAATACATCTGCATTTGGTGGATGTTTACTGTTTTAAAAACTATTTGATTACTAGTCTATTTTAATAATCATTTCATTATTTTATATTATCATTTAAATTATTTTTGAATTATTTTATAGTTTATCTTTCTTTATTTACTTTTAATTGCATGCAGTCAGTCATTGCTCTTACTTGTTTTGTTTTTCTGCCATCTGCTTTATGCTTACTCCCTTTGTATTTTTTGTGTTACTGTCTTGCATCTTTCGCATCGCATCATGACCATTATTTGTAGAATTTTTTTAAATTTTGTTGTTAATCTTGTGATCTATAATAGACCGTCTCTAGTTGCTGGATCACAGTATTGTTAGATGTTAATTTAAAGCTGCAATGAGAAATATTTTTTTTTTTAATATCTAAATTGTGAAATGTTAGGTTGCATTTTGCAAAGAAAATGTCTGCTACATACCCCTCAGCATTTGTCCTTAATTTAATATGTTAATTTTATGAAAACTGTTTACTTAAATTTGCATGATAAATTTTAATAATGTTTGCTTCCATTTTTTCCTACAGTGAAGTGATTGATAAATGTTAAATTTATAGAATTTGTTTGTATTTATGTACGAGACATGAGAAAATGTCTTCATCAGTAATTAAATGTTATACAAATGAAATCAGGTATGAAAACTGAGTAATTTTCTAATTTTTCAAAATATTACATTACAGAGAATTTTTGAGATTTTGTCAAATAAGTGATTAAACAGAGATAAACTTGATCATATTTAGAGTTTGAGGTAAAGTATAGTTAACGCTAATTGTTTATAAAAAACAGTAGATAAAATTATATAAATTGAAACAAATTTTAAGTTTGTCACTTGAAAGTTGCAGTTTTCAGAAAAATTGTTAAAACAAAAGTTGTTTTATGTTTTTATGGTCGTTATTGAATAGCATGAATTAAAAGAATGGACAAAATCACCTAATACCATATATTAAAGAAAGACAGTTCAAATCAAGTCCCCTTTTTGACCACAATCTAAATATATGTCTTCCTAATTAGAAAAAAAAAACAAAGGCTCACTTCAACTGGTGTTTCAATGCAACAAGCGCAGCACAGAGTTACAGACAAAAGCTACTGGAATGTAGCTAAAAAAGCTCTAATGTGAATAAAAAGTTCAGCGATATCTAACATTTCTGTTAATCCTAAAAAATAATCATGTTTTTCATCTTTTAGTAATACAGATTTTCTGCTAGAATATTTTTTTGTAGTTGAAACATGAATGAATTCCATGAATTTTCACAGGTGTGCAACTTACTAATGGGAAACTGGCATCTTAATGTACACAATGTTTAGTCAAAATCATTGAAGCTATTTTTACAGAAAAATTATTTTACTCAGTTATACTTACAGTAGGAAAACAAAATTTTGGGCTTGTGACAAAATGTGTATGAAGAAATAGGCTGCCTGAAGAGTACAATAAAAAAAATATTTATTCAAATGTGGAGCCGTAATTTTGAAAACATATGTTTGTTCTACATTTTAATTTTATCGGTATGTTAATTTAATTATTCACTCAATAAAAGACACTTACTTTTACAAGTGGCTGAATGATATTAGATAATTATCCAATCATTTAGCTTCATGAAGTAAATGGAAACCATAAGTAGGAAGACCTACATTCCAATGAAATTAATTTTTCTGGGCATTAAAATTTTTGTTTATATCCGTCAAACTCTAAAAATGAAGTTTTTTCCTTAAAAAAAAAACAAGTATCTTGATATTTTTTGTTTGAGGAAGAAAAAATAATCATAGTTCTGACAACAAATTTAAAAAATAACATTTCCTTTTTGCAAAAGTTTTGAACTTTTGTTAGTTTTGCATTTATCATTAAAATATTTAATTTATTCATAAGAGTAGTACATGAGAATTTTTTTTTTTTGGAAACCTGAATTCTGTTAAGAGAGAATGTGAAATTAAATTAAAGTTCTGAAACAAATGGAGTTTAAAGTAAGGTGTAAGGCTTCAAGACAGTAAGTGTTCAGATCAACATTTGTATAGTTTAGTATATTTTTAATACTGGGAACAACTATTTTTGTTTTAATGGCTGAGTTTCCGTTTTAACATAGATAATGTGACATCTTACAGTAATGGATGATAATGGTGCTTAATAAATTGCTCATTAATGAAGAAATTCATATGAAAAAAATATATACTGCTTTGTGAGATATGCTACACAGATTGGTGAATTTTTGTTCTACATTTCAATTTTATCGGTATGATAATCTAATTATTCATCCTTTAAAAGGCAGTTATCTATGCAAGTGCCAGAATATTAAATAATTATTATAAATAATGTTTGCAAAAAAATAAGGGACAAAATCAAAAATGTTTGAGCTTATAAACTAAGGATATAATTACTCATACTTCTTGTGTTTATGTTTTATATGCTGAATTATGAACTTAATTTTTAAATGAATTAAACAATGCTAATATACCATAAAATAATTTTGATGTAATTACATTTTTAATTATGATCATAAAACAATATTGAGAAGCAAATATACAAATTATTTAAGAAATGTATTCTTCATAGTACTTTCATATAAGATCAATTTTTCTTATAAATCAAAACTTAACTTTACTGTGAAGGGATTTTTATCTTCAAATCGCTCTAAAAAGGCATTAATTGTTGTTATTCTGATTTCTTATAAATATATTCTTCTGGTATCATTTAATGTGTTGTTAAATTAAACATTTTATGTTCCAAGTTATTATTTACTGATTAGTTTCTCTGAGCTTTATATACTTTAAAAGTTTTTTAAATTCAGTATTTGTGTTACCATATGAAATTTATATTTGTAAGATAAAAATTAAATAATTGCAGTAGTGTTGGTGTGATTCCAGTAAAGTTCATTACATTGTACATTTATGATAAACAGTATAATCTCTAAAATTACTATTAAGAGATTAGGGAATAAGTTATATTCAAAAGTGTCATATTTAAATTTTTGTTTCAGTATTCTAATTGAATAGTTGTATTAGCATTAATGATGCAAATTTTTGCTGGCTAGATTAACTTAAATTTTGATATTTCATACATCACTTAAATATAAATATCCTTTGATTTTCCTCCTTAGATGTCAAACCTTGTACAGTATGTGTAATTTGCAGGTAGCTATAGCTAGTTACATATCACAAAAGTTACTGTTTAAGTTGTGGCTGTTTTTATGAATATAAATATTTATATTAGATTTTATCTGTAGATTTAGTGTTTCTTTGCAATCAATAGTTCTGGATCAGGCGGTGATGTTACTAAATATATTTTTACACCTAATCTTATATAGTTGTTTTCAGATTTGTTAATTATCTACCATCCAGATAAAAAATATAATAATGGTAATATGAAACATAAAATTTAAACAATATATATTTTGCAACTGCAGTCAGTTGCTGCTACTTCAGTTTAAAAATTTAAAAACTGTTGTCACATCTGTAAGATTTTTTATAACTACATCTGATAAATTATTAATTAAAACAAATCTTATATCTTAAAAAAGGATAAATCATAAATTTCATTGTTAAGTGAAATCTCTTTGCTGATGACAACCTGAATTTAACTTGAAAACACATCTTTCTTATTTAAGAATTGTACTAGTATTATAAATTAGATAACAAAAAATATTATATTTCTAACATTATTTTGCAAAGATAAGGATTTAAAACTTCAAAAAGGTATTCCCTCAACAAAGTGTTCCCTCAAAAATTTCATAAAACATGAAATACATAGCTCATTTTATTGTGTTATAATAAAAGTTATTTATCTTACTCTCTTGCTATTGATATTGCTCTAAGGTAGTTTTACATTATTATAACATTATATTGATTTATAAAATAGTTTCATTCAAACTTGAATGAGAAAAATTCAAGAGTAAACCAGTGTAGGGTAATACTAGAAAAGAATTATCAAGATATTAAAGTTAATGTTTAATAACTTAATGTATTTTTCACAATACACAATATATCATAATTTAATAATAATTTTCAGTAAATGTTTACTGGGCTATATTTTTTATTTTGATTTGTAACTGACAAAAAAACACAGTTTATTTGAAGTTGTGTTTGAAACCTAAAAATAACTTAAAAGTTGGAATTGCAAACAAAGTTTTATTAAATTCTCACCTAAATAGAGTGTATTAATAATATTTAGAAAACATTTAATAATTAAGATAAAAAAGAAAAAAAATATTATTAAGATTAGGGAATAGGTTTTTTTTTTATTTACTGTAAATTAAATAATATTCTGTTGTATATTATAAAAATAGTTCATTAATTATTATGTAAATAAAAATAGTGAATTAATTTTGTAAATCTTATTAGAATTTTCTATTTAAAGCTATTGCAGTAATGAGATGTTTATTATATTAAAATTTATTATGTTTCTTTCTGAAGGTATAATAAAACGTGGATTTAATTGCCTCCAGTTTAATGTCTTGGTGTAAGACAAGAGTGTTTTATTGTCTTGGAATAAAATCAACAGATTTTATTTTTTCTATTCATTTTTAGATAAAAACAAATATTTGCTTTAATTGCTTGGATTTCCAAATTTGTTTCAACAGTTAATTTCTCATTTATAAAACTGTAAATCTGTAAATTCCATATTTTTGATAATGAAAAAATAATGTCATTTTGTGACATTTTATTTATCATTTATGACTGTAATGAGTTACATTTATTAGTAGGTTAGAAAAAAATAGTATGTAGTTTAAAGCATACTATACATCAGTTCATTTAAATCTCAATTGATATTACATTTTATTCACTGTTACATAATTTTTTTAGACCAAGCAATATTTAATTCAACTTATGCATACATCACATCTATATTCACTGCAAGAAAAATCCTTTTGTCACTCCTACCACATGCACAACTATCTGTTAAAAACTGTAAAAAATTCAACAAAATAAATTTTTTTATTTAGTATTGTTTGTACAACGTAGTAGGCCTGTAAATTTGTAAAATATAATACTTTATTCAATATTGATGTATACATGAATGCGGTTGACATTTTTTAAAGTTCATCTACTGATTTTACATATATAATGAGAGAATATATTTTCTGGATATTGTGTAGGTGGGAATATCAGTAAAGGTTTTGGTATGATTGTTGCAGTATATTTATAATTGAATTTTTTTATAGTCGTTCATTAGAGATGCCATTCTTTTAGGGTTGATTAGGTTTATTAAGGCAGATTTACGAAGAATTATTTAAATCCTGGTTATATAAGTATCTTTATTTCAATTGTAGAATAGTGACAATAAACAAACAAAAAAAGTTTAAAATTTGGTAAAATTTTATGTATATATTATTATTTTAGAACAGGCAGGTACTAAAGATGAAACAAGGTCATTGTTTATTTATAGAATTCATTCAGTCGTACATGGATACATTTAAAAGTCAATCTGTGTTACAGTGTTTATTTTTATCTCTTAACTGTACGTAGTAGTTTAATTGCTATACTTTCGTTCATTATATAAACATTATTTATAATGATTTTAAGTATTAATTAAATATACTGATAAGTTTTTTATTTATTTAGGATTTTTTCTAAAGAAATATAAATTTTGTAGATACCTTACTGCATTTTTCTCCCAATATGGTTGTTTTTTATTCAGTATAGGTCTATGTTTTAGAATTGTTTGTTTTTTTATTGTGGCAAGTCTGTTTAAATTTTAAAAATAACCTTACTACCACTATGTCAGAAGCCACTATTTCATACTTGTTATTGTTATTATATTAAAATTAAAATTGTTTCTTTCGTGAGATATTACAAATATTTTTTTTTAATTTGATTTTTTTTTTTTTTTATATAGTATGTTGTTTTTTTATTTAAATTCCAAATTCTTTGCTGGTATTGTATAATGTGTATAATACACATTTCTTACTAAACTACACATGGTTGTAGAAAATGTTTTTTTTTTTTAATATGTATGTGCATGTCTGTGTGTGTGTATGTGTGTATGTGTGCATGTGCTTGTGTGTGTGTGTGTGTGTGTGTGTGTGTGTGTGTGTGTGTGTGTGTGTGTGTGTGTGTGTGTGTGTGTGTGTGTGTGTGTGTGTGTGTGTGTGTGTGTGTGTGTTACCTGCTATAAAACACATAATTTATATTTAATAGGTTTTTTCTTAATTATGTTATATCATGTACCATATGTGCAAGAAAAAATGTTTAATCCATCAGCAGATTAATTTTGATGAGTTATTTACTTTGGCATCAAGATTATCTCCCATTGAGATCAACAATGATGGAACAAATAAACTGTCAAAAGTAGCTTGTTAATGAAAAAACATTTTATTTCATGTAATGTGGTTCAAATTTATTATAATATTTTTTGAGTCGTTTCAGATTCCCTAAAATTATTGTTTGGTTTTAGCAGCTAAGAGATTTCTAATATTTTTAAGAAATTTTTAAATGTTTTTGAGATAAGTTGACATTGATAAGATAATTACACATTTGCAGTATAAAAGGTTAAATGGTCAAATAAAACTTATCATTTACAACAACACTTTAATAATAATAATATATTATTGCATCTCTCTTGTTATTTTATAAATAATGGTTATATTCCAATTTTACGAATCTGGAAAATTAATATATGTAGAATATACCAAAAAAAAGAGAAATCCAAAACATGCAGCAAAGCAATCTTTTAGGTAAAGCTATAACAGGTTGCTGAATATATATTAGTTGAGTTGAAAAAATTAGATCACAGAAAACTGATTAAAAATTTAAAAGGAATAGCTACAATGTCATAGTGGCTGTTACTTCCTTTAAAAAATGCTATACGTTATTGTGTAAATGAATTAATTTTTCCTTGAAAACCTTGAAAAAATAATTTAACTAAGTGGATGGATGATAGAATAATCTAGCAACTCAGACAGACATTTTTTTTTTTCAAAACTTCGACCCCCTCTGGAGAACCTCCTGATGTTTCAAAGTTCAGAGAATTCAAATCAGGACTCAAAACCGGGAGGGCAAATAGTCTTGATTGATGAAAATCCTGAACTGAATAGTCTGGATTCACCAAAATTGATTTGGTAACTTGGCCAACTTATGTTAATCAAATTCATTTTAAAATAAAGTCCAGTTGTTAAATAAATTTGATATTCAGCAGCATATCCTCAGCTTTTAATATTTGTTACTATTTTCATTTGTTAATGGTTTCTTTACTTCCATAAAATTCATTGAAGAAATGGAAAAAGAAAATAAAAAATAATTAAATATTAAATGTCTTACTTTCAAGTTAAAAATATTTTGTTCCAAAGTTCTTTTGGAGCTAAATTATTATCTCACTTCCTCAATGGAGTATGATATCATTGCTGCTAAACACAATGTTACTGGATAGTTCAATGAGGAAGTAGCTGATAAATTATCTACAAAAAGCCTTACTTAACAAAAATTCCATTAATTTGAAAGTGAGCCATCAAGTGCTTAATAATTCTTATCAATGTTTTTGATCATTAAAGAATATCTTAATGTTTCTGAGTATCAGATTACTAGTATAATATTTTTTTTTTAAATTTGTTTTTAGAAAATTAGTTAATGGTAGGGTTTTTAAATTTTTAAATATCTTAGCAAAAAATAAATATACAAATGTTTAATTGACAGCAATCTACTTACATTTTTATTTTTCTTACATTCATTTCAACTAATCCTTTTTTGTTTTGAAAAAAAAAATTGTTAGGTAAAGCTGCATCTTTTATTCTTTGCTTTTATGTGAATCATGGCTATTTTAACTGACTACATTTTTCTACATTGACCTATCTCATAGTTAATAAACTTGATTAAATGTTACTTAATTACATCCGGTATGCTATTACAGTTTAGGTAAACTATAATTATAATTTTCAATTAAAAAATGGTGGAATTGGTATAGTTATTTTTAGAAAAGATTTAGCTTTCTTAAAAAAAATTATTAAAACCAGTATGATAAATTCTTTAATTTAAAATTTAAGAAAATTTTATATTACTTAAAGAAAGAAAAGATATTTTAGTTTGAGTGTAGGTTCTCTGAAGCATTGTACTGCTTTTAATTATTGCCACTTAATCTCCAGAAATTTCCTGACAGGCATAGTCCCAGATAGGAATATCCAAGAAGGGGGAATAAATTAAGAAAAACAATTTAGAGAAATTTATCAAAATTAAGTTATTGAAATTAGTTACGTCCTTTTTTGTATCACGTTATATATTGATTGTAGTTTTAATTTTTTTAGTATCAGAATTTTAATTTTTTTTGTACTATAATTTCTATATCAGAATTAATAGATTATTAATTGTTGTGAGTTTAATTAAATCAAGATTTTTTTTAATTGTATAATTTTAAATTGCTCATATTAATTGTAGAAACAATATTAGTTAGACATATGTTTTGTTAAACTATGTTCATCGCCCCATGATGAAAATACACAAATTGTGTGTTTTCAAATTTTTGTACGTATGTTGAATTGTATATTTAAATGGTTTTTGAAGCAGGCAGGTTTGTCAGAAATTTATTTATTAATAGTTTAAAATGACTTTTAAATTATTAGCTATGATCTTTAATTTAATTATATTTAAAATATTTAAAATTATTGGTCCTAAGATTTTTAAAATTATTTGTGTCCATGAATACCCATATCTTACAAATTACTATGTTAAGTTGAAATTTTTTGCTGATTTTATATAGCAAATATCCTTTTCATGCCAACCCCTGAAAAATGGTTGAAGAAAACTATGTAGTCTTTTATATTTAGGTATTGCAGTCAGTATTACTTAATTTAGAAGAATAAACTTGTTAAGCAGTGTCCACTGATTTATTTTGATTTTTGTTTAGTAATGTAATTCCTCTTTAAATTAATTTTCTTCTACTTTATTTCCTTTTTAAACAATCTCCCTTTAAACTGACTGAAGATGAAACCTTAAGAAACCTATTTACAGTAATTAGTGTTTATTAACACCATATCATAACCTATTTTTGTTTTGACTATTTTTAAACGCTGTATTATATGGGAATCATTAAGATAGATACAATGAGTACAAAAGTAATCATATGATAGGATGTACTAAACATTACCAGGAAACCAGAAAACACATTTCCTGTATCCCAAAATAGTCTTATTAATTTAAGATTTAAATATCCTAATTAGATTACTTCAGATTTAAGAGAAAAAGAAAACATAATGCTTAAGGTTGCATTACTGTTAATTGAATGCTTCTTAATCTTAACAATTTGGTGTTTTTGAAATTTAGTACATTTACTACGTGCTTACAGCTTTGAAAATGTAGATATAACATTATTTTTTAAGTTCAGAACTACTTATAAATTTTGTTGTATTTTATTATCAGATTAATCAGAGCAATAGTTTTTATTATTTCTTTTTAAATAAAACTTTTTATTCAGTTTTAATAAATAGTTATTTTATTGAAAATAATAAAGTAAAAAGTGTACAAATTGGAAACGTGTTACACAAGTGGTTTGTAGAGGTTTGATGTAGTTACTGGTCCAGGCGTTGTGGGAACAAGTACACCTCCTCAATCACCGGCAACATTTGGTCCTCCTGGTACACCAGCTGTTGGTAAAACAACAATGATGAGTTTTGGTTCTCCATCCAGTTCAAAAACAGGACTTAGCCTGAGTGCAGTTCTCTTACAAGGAGCCCAAGGTATTTGAAACTTTTAATGTGTAATTTTGCCTGGAGTGTCATCTGTTTCAATTTGAAATAGACTGCCTAGTGTTATTTTGTTAATTCTGTGATGACTAACCAACTAACATGGATATCAAGTTTTTTTTTTGGGGGGGGGAGGGGGCTGTTGATTATGAACATAGTATCAGCTGTTTGTACTTTTAATTGTGTTATATTAGGAAGGTTGTTTTTATTATTTTTTTAAAACACTGTATAATATTGCTAAATTGATGAATAAACATTAATATTTCCATGGAGGAGGACATTACTAGATGTATTTATTTTAGTAGCACTTACTAGTATGCTCATTATCTGCTAAAAAATGCTAACACTATCTATTGAATTGTACCCAGCTTTTCTTTACTTCAATCATCTTCAGGAATAAATTCATTAAATGCAGTTTTATCTGTTGATATTTTTCCTTTCTTTTAACTCTTGAAATTGTAGATTGTCACTACTTGAGAGTTCCAAGCATTGTGGAATCATCAGGTTTAAGAGATGCAGATAAGATATTATTGGTCCAGCTGTCCAATTAACGTGATGCTTAGCACATTGTCTTTTCAATGATCAACCTTCTTACTTCCTTCAGTCAGTCATCATTATCTCACAAAAAATTTCTTTACTGAATACACCAGTGTGTTGTAATTAAACAAATTAATGATCTATTTTTTTTTATATTTGATTGTTTGCATCAGTAGTGCTAAATCTCTTCAATAATCAACCAGTAGGTTACGTAATAATCTGTAACACCTTTAACTTAACATCTGTAACATTTTTAACTTTTTATTTATTTTAATTTTTTAATTGGTATCAGTTGGTAACTCATGTAATGGATGTTAATTTCTTTAACATCAGTGGCATTAGCATCACTTACAACATATTACTCAAATGTTTCTAGCTTACTAACGTAATAGTTTCATTTATATCTGAAGTTAATTATCAGTTTTAATCTGTCTTCTTTATATCAACAAATTTTTAAAGAAACGTTTTCTCATTTATAGTCTAGTTTTGTAAATTATCGTACAAAAGAGAAAATTGTTTTGCCAGTTTTTTATACTTCTTAAAGGAGTATGTCATCTGTTAACCACATTCCAGCATGGTGTGAAAATAAATAATTATTAACCAACCTTCTTTTCTGTTAAGTTTTAATTTATTTTTATAAATTTCAAAGATGGTCTTTTTGTCTATATTTTAAAAGTTCCAAGCCACTCTTACTTAACAGAACTATTCTGGTAGGCTTGAATTTATAAATGAACTGATATATTTATTTTTGAGTGTAAAAGAATAAATTAAACCTTTTTAATTGTACTTTCTTTACTTTTTTAATTCTGATTTCATGTTTGTGATGACTAAACTTTTTTATATATATATGAAATAATCATATTATTAAATGTGCTTATTTCATTATTAATTTTTATTTTCTTTAATTTAACAGTGTTCATTGATGCAAATGAGAAAATGGTTGAATTTTGGAAGTGAGGAAAAGATTTCTGAAAACATAGAAAAAAGAAAATGTAGTAAAATTACTCATTTTCTAAATTTATGAATATAATTTCAGAAGATACTTAAAATTTTTTTAAACTACTTCATCAATTGGTTTTGTAATAGGTACTGTTGTCATTGAGGCCCATTTTGAGTTATATAGGGAATGTTGTTTTGTGTTAGATCAAAAATATGTTTCTATTTGGTATTATCTAGTATGTATTGTCTTAGCTAATAAAGATTTTTGTTTGTTTAGTTATTATGTTGGACAACCTTGATTCACATTTAAACATAGATTTAATATTTACATACAAGCACTTGTATATTAGTATGAATCTTTGTTAGTCATCCATTGACACATAAAAACTGTGCAGACAATATGAACATATTTACCATAATTTGAAACTTTTACATCAGTACAGTGCTAAAATTAATAAAAAATCAAACCACCTATTGCTATCTACCTATAGTAAATTATTATAAAAAGACACATTCATCTACCATAATTTTATACATTTAATACAATTTAATACATTTATTTTTATTTCTTCGAAAATTCACTTTCTGGGCACCTTTTTTTCTTTATAAAATTAGGGATGAACAACACCTATTTTTGTCTTCATCATTCTGCAGTTCACCTGCACTCTCCCAGACGATTCTCAACTTTTAGCATTATTTAAATATGTAATCCACCATTAATTCTATTAATGAAACAAAATGATCAATCCCTTGCACCGTATGACTAATAATTTTTCTACAACTAAAATTATTTTTTAAAATCTAAATGAAATAAGCATTTTGTTAACCTGGGATCACTTGCGTGTCTCAAAAACACATGGTTACTCGTGTGCTAGATTTT
The DNA here is from genome assembly GCF_047948215.1 of Lycorma delicatula. NCBI lineage: Eukaryota > Metazoa > Arthropoda > Insecta > Hemiptera > Fulgoridae > Lycorma > Lycorma delicatula. The sequence goes on from NC_134457.1 coordinate 111,552,301, forward strand.
ATCTAACATTGGTGTATATCTGAATAAAACTAGATTTTTTTCTCAAAACACAATTTATAATGACAACAAACTTTTTATTGTTTTAAAAAATTATAGATTGGTTATATCTTACAGTACTTATATTTATAAATATAAATGAAATAGTATACTAAAAAATTTATTAAATTTGAAACTTCAAAGAACATTTCAAAATATTGTAATTGTGTCTGTAACTATAATAAAATACATCAGTATTGTTAATTTAAATATTTAGTTCAGTGACTGAATCAATATTGCAGCCTATCATGAATTTATTTTGAATGTTCCTTTTTTATTTCATTCATTTTCTACATGATCATTATTACACTGGGAACAAGTCAGAACAGTCTTTGCTGTGTGCTCTTTACATATAGGGAATGAACAGCTGAAATATTGATACTGCGTAAATTGGTTTTTGTGCACAGGGCAGTAGACACAGTGTGGCCTTCCCTGTAGTCACTGAGAGTTTGGTGGTGGTGATGGGGGAAGTTGGGCTACCCGCTGTGTTTTTTGCTTGAGACTCACATGAAGGTTGCTGCCCTTCTCATGGGGTGTAGGTGTACGAGGGATTTTACCAGCTGGGTGGGGTAACTCTTTCTTGACATGGCTTGTTGTGTGTGTTTGATCTAAACACTATCTGAGAGTTTATAGTACCAACGTTCAACAGGGCAAAGAACAAAGTTAGAGGCCATACGTTACTGATTCTAGAAACATCATACTCACTTTTCAAGTGATCCACACCATTCTTCGTGAGTTATAAAATGTTATAACTTCTGGTTTCAAGTCTGCTGAAGTTACACCAATGGCGTCATCATTATGCAGTATTGAAAGTAGAACATTTTTGCTTTTCTTGGGGACAAATGAAGTCAGTAGGCAATTGGGGCATTTTCAAAATGCAAACATAGAGGATTTCAGAGGACAATCCCTAATAACAGTGAGTCCAATCAGGATTTGAGGTTTGTTCTTGCGAATTGTACCTGCAATAGTCAATCTAAGATATAGAAATAAATCATTTTCAAGAGGGACAACATGAAAAATCATAAATCATTTGCAAGAGGGACTATGTTGTCCGTAGTAACATTATGCCCTATATTGTCTATGGGTTCAATAAAACATTTCACTAAACTGCCGACATCAATTTGAATAAAATATGGTCCTTGAGGCTGTTGCTCAGCATATACTTCCAGTTTACTTGTGTAAAAAGTACAGACATTTATAAGTGTGTACATTTTTATCCCATACACTTTGCTGGTTTATTTGGGATGTAAACCCAAAATTTACAGCAACCACAAAATGCACCCAGCATTTCGTCAATAATGGCATATTAACTTATTGAATAACCTTCTTCATATTTTTTAACAAACTGTTCATAAAGCTACCTAACTGAAGCTAAGTTATCAATAAGTTTTTTAGCAGCTCTAATATTTTTTTCATCAATCCGTATAGCTTAGCCAATGTTTGAAATTGTCTCTTTGACTGTACAGCTGAAAAAAATTCTGGACATGTTCCATCATTGCTCCAAAACTCGTCAATATCTAGATGACTAGCTTTTTTAATATCACCTAAATAAAAAATGCCCAAGAAAGCCTTCAATTTAAAGCTTTCAATCAGTTTGTAGTACATCCCTGATGCCACATGTATATGAGTAACTCATTAGCATTAATTGTTGGTTCGTGCAGCAAACTTCATTATATCAGTTATTCAATTATGTCATCTGGAAAATAAAAGCTCTAGCAATCCATAGTTTATCTTTTCCTTTCGCCACATTTCTTATGCCTGGCAATCTAGTAACTACATTTTCTCTAGCGGTTCAATTCGGGTAGGTCATAACAATGCTGGATTGTTTGATACCAATTACTTATGCCATCCTTACCATGGTAGACTGGACCACCAGCACCACTATTCGCTCTTTGATTTGAGCGTGCACCTGCTGCTTTTTGATGTGACAAGGCTGCAGATCATCTTCTTCATTTGACTGTTTTGAAGTGTTTTCTTCCTGATGTTCAGGCTCAGCTTCCGTGTCAGAAAAAACTTATGATTGTAACTCAGTAGCAATTTCTGCTTCATCATTGGTCTCACCTTGTGTGGCTCGTTCTCTTCCAACCATGCCAGAATACAAAAGTCATCCTGTTCCATTATTCTTATGTGATAACTGAACCATCAGATTCCAAAATGCTCAATAAAATAAATAAATACTCAATAAAACTGTCACAAATGTAAAAATCACCAGTAAACTTGTACATAATCACTCTTGTGTTAGATATTTTCTAACAACTAGACTGACATGATCACTCACATGTTAGATTCCGACTAACAGACCATAACATCCCACTCCTTACCTTCAGGACCCCACTGGAAGGTCCTACACTTAAATGTTCAACCTCAACACTTGTGTAAAAATCTCCTGTTGACGCTGGAAGTTTCAGGTTCATGCTTAATGTAATAAAGTTTTTAGTGCAGAAAGTATCCAAAATGTAAGATTTTATCTAATGCTCAAGTGATCCCGGTTTAAGTACCCTTTAGTTATCTATTCTTTTCTATGTGCTTGAACAGATATTATTAACTTTCACTCAAAAGCTTTTATCCCATACTCTATATTCTAGAAAGGACTTTGATTCATTTATTTGTTGTAGTTCTTTATGAAAAGGTTTTTATTTATTTATTTTTATTATCTTGCTAATAATAGTTTAGAACTGTTATCAGTTTCAGAGAGGTTCAAAACATTAGAATCGTTAAATTTTAAAAACAGTGACAGTTATTTATTACATTATTTTTTCTTTTTATCTTTATGTGTTCATTTTATTGTTCTACTTTTTAACTTTGGTTTACCTGTTTATGTTTTTATTATAAATAAAAGAAAAATTGTAGAGATTTACTCATATTTTCATTATTATGAAAGACTCATTTCATTGTTCTTCGCTCATGTTTTTCACTGTTGTAGATTATAGTACAAACTGTTTTGTAAATCTTTATTATACAGATATTTTGTGTTAAGTATTTTTTTTTTTTGTTATAATTCTTTCATTTCAAAAACTTGTTATACAAGTGATCTGATCTGTATCTATGCATATGCATCATTATTAGCTTACTTTTATTTATTGGTTTACACTTTTTTTAACAGTCCTACAATTTTAATATTTGATATTTATTTTTATAATTATGAATGCAGTATATACTTGTTATTTGTTTTTGTTCAATTTTTTAAATTAATTTTTCTGCAAGTTTTCTAAATGATTAAAAATCATTTTGAAAATAATAGTATTTGGATAAACGTACATTATAACTTAGTTTATTTATTTTGTAATTGTTACTGACTGCATTTTGAAACTTCAATAGGGTAAAGAATAATTATGTTTATTTATTCATACAGTTACTACTTCAAGAACAAATCTAAAGTAAAATTCATTAGTTATTCTTATAAAAATAGGTTACTCTTTAAAATTAAATATAAATATTAAAGGAACATTTTAGTTTTAATACATTACTTAACAATAATAATGTATATGATAACGAAAGGTACAAGAGGTAATTACAAAATGATGATTTACCAGTAAGTGGGGCTGTGTTAAATGTATATTTATTAAGAAAAACTTTTGAAGTTGATATTTTTAGAAAGAATAAATATATATTATTATTATTATTATTATATATATATATATATATATATATGAATGCATAGATATATATATATATATGAATTTAGATGTATAAAAAGATTAATCTAATTGAATATAACTCATCTATATTAATAAAAAATAATTAAAAAGTTGTTTAACCATCTTACCAGCCAAAAAGAAATATACTGTTGACATTCAAACAGTCATGATTGTATTCTCATTTTAATTTTTGGCTTATTATAATATTTTTAAACTCCTGATGATGGTTTGAAAAAACCGAAAGATCTTTAGAAAATACATTTTTTGTTGGTAAGGTGGTTAAAAATAATTTTAAATTATTTTTTTATTATTAAAATGTATCAGCGGAAACTATGTTTAAGAAATTTATTCATCTATATTACTATGAAATGTTATCTTAGGACACGGGATCAGTTTAATCTAATCCAATAATCATTTTCAGCATACAATTTATCAAATTTTTAAATCAAATTTGAATTGTGGACTAACTTTAGTAAAAAGAATTTAAGAAAGTAAAATTCTTCACAGAGAAAGTGAAATTGTGTCGGGAGTAAATGTTGGTGACAAGAGAAACCTAACTTGCTTAATGCACAAGAAATTTAATAAGAAAGATGAAAAAGAGACCTGGTTTTCTATGTATGACTTAGATGAACAAAGAAAGAGGAAAAATGTTAATTCAGAAATATTGCAGTTTTTAAATCAGTTTTAAAATTACTTACTTTCTGTATACTAGGAAGACTTTTGCATCTGATTGTTTTTGATTTATTATGTAACTGCTTAGTTTTTTCATTGACAGATGAGCCTATGTCCTTGTGTTTAGAAAATAATTGCCCTTTTTTTTTAATGTCATTTCGTTATGCTGAATATAAATAATCCTTTTCTATTATGTATATCAAACTAAGTGAACTGAAATAATTATCTCTTGTTAATTTAAAAATTATATGGCTATTGTTGAAGTAAATGTAAGCAGTTTTCATCTCATGAAAATAAAGCAACAATCTCTATTTAGAATTATCTAAGTTAGAAAAATAATTAATTCTGAGCTACTTTAAAATAGCAATGTAATGGTACTCAACTCCGTGTCAATATTAATTGTACAATTATAGTTAAGTAAATTAAAAAATTTACAAAAAAATTAAGTAAAGGAAAATTTAATATTATAGTCCAGTATTGGTTTTAATGGAAGGGATTAAAAATATGGAAATTCTTTAGCTAAGGATGGTATTTTTCTGAAGTGATTGATTTAAAAATTTTAAGGAATAGTTTGCAGGAATCTTATTACTTATAAATAACTAAGTGAAATATTTGTGTTTGTATTGATGAGTATAAAGTGTCATGCAATTATTGATTTAAACCCAATATTTTTTTTTTATTTATTTACCCTAAAGAAACAAAAAATGACCCCTTGACCTTTTAAGTTGAAAATTTAATGGCATCAATGCCCCATATATATAGAAATAGTCTGACCAAATTTGGTCAAAATCGGTCGAGTAATTCTGGAGATATAAGATGATTTAGAGGCCAACACTCCAAACACAAACACATACATACATAGATCTGGAAAATTTCCATCCTGGTTTTTTGGTTCCTTGGGTGTTAAAATGTAAAGAGATCTGGTGAAACCTTCATATGCCCAAATTGGACCGATTATCGTACATTACCTTCTACAGCTGTAGCTGTTCTATAGCAATAGGTGAGAAAGTAAAAATTACCTTAATATTATTCTACTCAACTTCAAAATATGATTTTACATTTTTTGAATGATTTATCCGTTTAGTTCATAGATGTTAAAATTTTTGTTTATTTTAATTGATTTGGCTACAGATTATTGTAATCTAATTAGAATTTACATTTAATTTTAAAAACTTCTTTCATGGCATTAAACACAAATAATTTCAGAAGAAAATTATATATCTGAAAATTTGTGAAAGAAGCATTTTCACAAAAGAATGTATGTTAATATTTAAGTAAGTCAGATATTACACTTGGAAATAATTTTAAAAATAAGTTTAATTATCATGTAGAAATTCTTTTGAAACTCTTCAGAAGTTCCTTCATCAGAAAATCTTTGCTGATGGACTACTGAACTTTCCTTTTTTTTAATGGTGGTGTTGGTCAAGTAAATAAACTGTCCAACTTGTGTTTAAATAATTTTCTAAAGCATCTATAGTTTATAAATAGAAATTGCCCTTTCATACAAAAAGGATGCAAGTAAGTATTTTAATCTACATATTTACATATATTCTTAAAATAAGCTTTTTTAGACACTTTTTTTATGGATTACATCATTAAAATAATTTGATCATTCTTTTTTAATGTTTATTTCTTATAAAATAAAATGACTCCTTATCAGCAAGTTACTTTATTGTTTGATAAGTTATTTAGAACACTGTATCAATTGGACAGTTATGATCTCTAAACCAAAACTTTAATTACCTGACTTCTGAGTGTTCTAAAAAAGAAAATTGCCTTTTTTGTGAAGATAATAAATTTTTAATATAAATATATCCTTTTAGTTTTCGTTTTGTAAAAAAAAAAAAAAAAAAAAAAAATAGCATTTGCAGTAAAAGGTATTTTTTTTGTTTAAAAAAGCAATTTATCTTTCATTTGCTAAGACTCAGTTTGTAATTTTGTTTTGTTTTTTGTTATAGTTAATATAAGTACTAATTCTACTCTAAATCATTATTAAATAACTTTTTAATGAAAAAGAAAAGGTTTACTCTTAACTTCTACTCAGACTAAAAAGTGTGGAACCAATTGTAGATTTTCATAATATTTTTAACATATAATTTATTAAATATTTTTTATTTAAAAACAGTAAAATGATGACATTCACCTACATAGTGATTTTATTGTTACTCAGAACATGATATAATTTTTTTATGTGAGTTTCATAATTTTACTGTTTTGAGGTTTAGATAACTAATTAATATTAATTAAATGATGTTTAATTTTTTCCATTGTTAATATTTATTTTTTTATTCATTTTGTACTTAGTAAAAAAAAGAAAATCAGTTAGATTTTGTGTACAATATTATATAGGTTTAATTTGTACTTATCAGGATATTGCTAACAGAATTCAATTTATTTTACGTAGAATCTAAAATAAAATTTACAATATGACATAAATTTAATACAATATATTCAGTTTTAATAGTCAGTTTGAATATTTCCTTCGTTCTTCACTGCAATTGGTCATTAAGACTAAAGACATTCTATTGCATTAATAAAATTAATATATTCATTCTTAGAGTTAGGTGTTTAAACATTTTTATTGATAATTCATAATGTAAAATTTTTCAGGACAATTTTGGAAATAGTTTTTAGGTTTCTTAGAACTTTTAGGTTCTCTGTTATTTGATGGTTTTATTAGGATAATTGTTAATTTAGTTATAACTTCTGCAAATTTAATGGCTTTTAAAATGTTATATTTATGAATTTACTGTTATGAGTTTTTTACTATGATAACAATAATAGTTTTTATTAAGTATGAACATAATAAACTACTGCAATCAAGAATACATATATCCTAATTTTAGGTCGATTTGATAAGAATGCTACCTATTGTAATGGGTACCATGATTCAACTTCTGGAAAATTTTGACATATCTCTGCGTTTCACATCTCCCAGACCCCAAAACCACTGTCAACTCAAAAGTTTTGATATATATATATATATTTCACTTTCTTGTGGACACGATAACTGCCATAATTTTGTGCCTATCACTTTTAAATTGTTCCTTAAAAATAACTTGTCCCAAAATCTTGGTTGAGTTCCTTAACGGCCAAAATCAGACCGTAGGGGTTGAAATGGGGAGGACTTTTTCATAAAAACAAAATATCACTATAACTTTCTTATTAAGTGAAATATTGAATTCATTTAAAGTTCCTACTGTTCTTTTGATAAAGGCCTAAAACTTATGTAAGTAAAGTTGTTTGATATCACCACCCATTGGCCCAGCGGGTGGAAAAAATGCAGTTTTGAAGACAAAAAATAAATCATACCGCCCGTAATAGGGACAGTATCGAATCAGTTTAAAGTGGTCATTACTTCTCTAAACATTACCTAAAACTTTTGTCTGAAACAATTTTTGATATGACCTACTCTTACAGCAAGGGACAACCAAAATCTTGCTGGAATAGTAAGAAGATGGGGCTTATCGTATGCTAAACATGTGAAACTTTTTTCACATGCAACTATTATCGTATTGAATAAATTTGAAGGTTTTCTTAACTTTAAGGTAGAAATCTTTTTTATTCCCTACTTAGCACCAGTGAAATCTACCTCTTCTTTCTGGCATGCTGAAAGGGATTTTTTATTTAAATGATCTTTTTTCTTGTAATTATAATCATTTTTGACTATTAAAAAGTTAGGGTTTTTTATGGACATATAAGTACATGTATTTAATCATTTTCATTTACTTGTTGAAGATGACAATTTTTAACAGGATATTTAACTAAGTTAAATGGATTCTTACAATCAGCATTCAAACGTCTGAAAAATTAATTCCCTAGTAGATTTGAAGTGATTAAATCTTAAGCCTTTTATCAGTCTGTCACTATAGAAATATCTGCTCATAGTAATTGCATGTGAACAACCTTGATTTTATAATATGTTGATTTCCTTCTTCCAGATTGCTTTTTTTATCTATTTGACCTGACAGCAAAGTATCCTCTTGTTTTTTTCTTAACTGTGATGTTTTCTTAAGCCTGGAATTTAATTGATTAGGTATTTTGTCTTTAAGAGGTATTTGAACCAACAAAAAGACTCTTCATTTTATCTCTGATATAACTCTACAAAAATTAAAATTTCAAATCATTTTGCTGTAACTAAAATTGGAAAATGATTATATCAGAGTTGAAGTTAGAGAAAAAATGTATGTTGATCAGTGGTAGGTGAACAGATGTAGTGGAATACCATGAGCTTTTTTAACCTGTCAGTGTGTTAAAGATGTGAATGACATCCTTAACAAACAAAAATTCATTGATTTAAAGATAATTCACTCAGTCATGTTCTTAAATATCATAAATATTATTCAAGTATATAAATTAAAACTGGAAATTTTTATTACTTTATTACACTATTTCAACTTTTTCATCATCAAGGAAAATTATGATATTTTATCAGCTTATCTTTATATATAAAATAGAAAACACTACCAACCACCCATTTTAAATTGCTTTTATTAGTTACATATTTTAATTCATCAAACCATCATCAGCTTCCTTAGTAGAGCGGTAGCAACTCTACCTTTCATTTCAAATGTTTGGGTTCAAATTCCAGTTTGGCTTGCATTATTTCCTGTGTTATCAAGTTCATTTATAATCATTAAAAAATTTATAGGGTAGTAATAATTGGGCATAGGTTTTTAGTTAATGGGAAGGAAATAAATTAGTTTTCAATGGATGTTAAAACAGTAGACACGGAAAACACGTTCACTGTAATTAAAGTACAAAAAATGAAATGCATAAAAACATGCAGTAACGCCAGAATTACACTTGAGCATGCTCTGAGTGCTTTAATTAGTGTGGTACCACACTAATTAAAGCAAGTAATCAGTCTGTGTTTTCTATTAAATTAATGAAAAATGTAAACATAAGAGTTCATACCATTTTTTAATCATATTTCTAATATTAACATATTTACAATAACATATTTAAAGAAATATCAGGTAAGTCAGTTTTCTGTTACATTTGCATCTACTACTAATAATAGTATAAGTTGTTTTTCAGACTGTACTTACATATTAATTAAAAGATTTAAAAATTTTAAATATTGATTTTTTTTTTTGTTTTTTGTCCACAGATCAGTAATAAGTTTTATTTAAAATCACCTCATGCACCTTTTTAAAAAATTTCTAATTAAGTTTTGATAATCTAAAAAAAATATTAATATGTATATATATTTCCATATTTAAATAGCACAAGTTTCTGAGGTCTAAAGATCTGACATTACACTAGCTTTAGATTAGACTAGCTTTCTATTGTATAATAGATAAAAATTGTTTTAATTATCATATATTCATACTATTACATTTAGCTCATACTTTTCATTTTCATTTAATGACTTCTATTCATGTGTAACAGAAAAGAAACATATTTTTTAATTTCCTTAAGGAAGTATTGTCATCGCGAAGAATGTTGGTTTTCAGATTTCAACAAAATATCCATTTTTACCATCCCTGAATCCATTTTGACTAATTTCAGCATGACGTCTCTACGTACATACATATGTATCTTGCGTAAGTCAAAAACAATTAGCCATAGGATGTTGAAATTTTGGATTTAGGACTGCTGCATGTTGTAACATCTAGTTATGCACCTCCCCTTTGATTACAATCGACTGAACCAAAAATGTTCAAAAGCCCAAAATCCAAAAAAATTGGATTTTTGACTTTTCCTTAACTGTAATAATAAGTCCTCATTGAGAACTTTTCAACAATATATCATAATTGGTACTTATTTTCATTGGTTCCAGAGCTGTAGCCAAATGAAATTTTAATTAATGAAATATTTGGATCTTGAAAGGAGAAGGCACATCAATTCAAATCAGATTTCATTTCCTTTTTTTTAACTTTTTTTTATTTTTAATTTAAATATATTGATTTATGAATAATTATTAATCTCTGATTGTAAAAAAGGTTTTACAATAAATAATAATTCAATAAGAATAAAAAAAATATATGAAAAAATATCAGAAGTTATTATAGAAATAAAATGTTATATACTTTTCATTTAAAAAAAAAAAAATGTGTATATCTGATTTAATAGGCGTACAAGGAAGTATGAGGTGTTCACATCAGATTTTTTTTTTAATTTACTTAATAATGATTTTTTTATGATTCTTTAAATTATTTATTTCATTAGATCAAATATAAAAAATCTGATTTGGACATCACATAACTTACTTGTATGCCTATTAAATTACATTTACACATTTTTAAAAATACATAAAATTTTATTTCATTAATAACTTCTGATTTTTTAATATTTTTTTATTGTTATTATTGAATTATTATTCATTGTAAATTGTTTTACAATCAAAGGTTAATTATTAATAAACCAATATATTTAAATTTAAAAAAAAGAAAAGGAAATGAAATGTTGGATTTGAACCGATGTGCCTTCCCCTTCCCTTGTAAGATCCAAATATTTCATTAATTAAAATTTTATTTGGCTATAACTCTAAAACCAATGAAAATAAGTACTTATTTATTGTTGTATTGATAAATAACTTATGATATATCGTTGAAAAGCTCTCAATGAGGGCTTATTACTGCAGTTAAGATAAAGTCAAAAATCCAATTTTTTTCAATTTTGAGCATTTTTGGAAATTTTTCATCCAGTGGATTGCAATCAAAAACTAGGATGTTACAACACTCCTAAATCCAAAATTTCAACATTCTACAGGTAATTGTCTACAAGTTATGCGAGATACTTACATATGTGCATCATCACACCGAAACTAGTCAAAATGGATTCAGGCATGGTCAAAATGGATATTTCTATTGAAGTTTGAAAACCAACATTTTTCATTCCAAAAGGAAATTATTTCATTATTCTCATAATGAATTTGGGATCATATTTACACTTATATACCTCTAAATCTTTAATATATTAAAAAAAAAAAAATTGTATTTGTATAACATATGTAAACATCTAATGCTTTGCTTTATGTATTTTTCATATTCATACCTTACATTAATGTTTTGTTAAATTATGATAAACTTGGGATAGAATGTGAGACACATTATGGAAAGTACGAGAAGATGAAATTTCCTTAAATGTGCACAGATTATTACTGACAATGACAACCTCTTGATGTATAAACAAATTCAGATAATTGCAGCAGATTTAAACTTTCTGCATCCTGTTTAAATATTTCTACTCATTAAAATATTCTTCTTTATTTTATCTGCTATTTATTCATAGATTTCTTTTTTTTTTGACAGCATGACAAAAAATTAATGTTATTAGTATTAAATGAACGCCTTCAAAATAATGGAATTTGTGTCACAGAGAACCTTTAAGAGTTAGTTATTGACATTATCTTCAGTTGAGTTCCCAGTAATGTTATTGAAGGAACTTTCAAGAAGTTAGGAAACTCCTCTCCTTACATGTAATCAAATAATATGTATTTTATCTATATACCATGTTTGCACTTCCAAGGAACTCAAGCAAAAATTTCACATAGCAGAATTAAATTTTGCAAATCACCTCATATAAATAACACATATATATACAGGCATTTACCACATCTTGCAAATTTTACTCATCTTGCTTTTCACACATGAGCAGTGTGAAATTTACAAACACAAAAAATTAGCAAAAGAAAAATTAAATGAATAAATACAACATAAAACACACGTATTTGATTACAACCTTAAGGTTACCTAACCTTTTTAAGGTGGGTACCATTAAAAAAGTATTACCAGTAACCCAACTGAAGAAGGTGCTGTTGATTGTTTCTGAAAAGTACTTCAGAAGAAAAAGTTTCACTAATTTGATAGTGTTTCATTTAAGGTTTATTAATTTTAAAACTGCTTTTTTTTCATTTTAGTCATGACATGATTAAATTGTAATAAATTTTATTTGTAAAAAGAGTTTTATATAATTATATATTTCTTCACCAATTCCAAAATATTATTGGAGTGCTATCAATGCTACGTAGTTCAGTTTTCATGATTTTGGATGTATACAATTTACAGTAGCTTATTAGTGGATGAAAAAACTGGATTGTTACTGGCTGTTCTGGAATGTTTTCTCAACATAGTTCTGTTGTCCAAAACTTTCATCTATAATATATTTAATATATATATATATATATATATTAAATATAATATATTTTATAGTGTTATTTCCTATTTTGTTTCCTTTGTTCATCTACCTAATGTTTATAATAAATTATATTCATTTTTTCCATTATCACCTATGTACTATACCAATTCCCCCTTGTGCAATTTTTGACCTAAGGTCAATTTTAGGTACCAAATTGATCTAAAATTATAGTTAAGGTTGCTGTCTATTTCTTTAGTTTTTCGTATCCAGGTTTCTGATATTTCAATATAGATTGATCATAAGTTTTTTCTTCTTATATTGATGATATTCTAATGTTCATTCTGTATAAGCAAGTTTCTATAATAATAATTTGGTTTGATTTTCTTTTAAATTATAAACTAATTAAAATGTAAATTACATTCAGAATGAATGAAATTAATGTGAGTGCTTCATTACTTTCTTTTTTTTTCTTTCATGTACAAAGTAATAAAAATTACTGTACAACTACTCATTCAGTAAATGTATTACTTATTATTTATTTATTATCATTTTACATATAGTTCTGCAACTTATAATCAAATGAAATTTTTGGTATCAGCAAATCCATACCTGGAGGGTTTTCAAATCCAATAAATGGAACCTTGAAGAACAATACTATATTAATCAATAACACTGATAGACAAAAAAAACTTTTAATATTTCTCCAAGTGTGATACCGTTACTTAATTACTTTTTTGCGTACATTACAGATTTATAAATACAATTTTTCTATCACTATTAGTTTTAAATAAATTATGCTTCAAAAAAATTAAGGGAACATATAGTTAAAATCTGAAAAATTTATAATTTTGTATGGCCGTATCTTGTTAGAATGACTTTGCTGATGCTTTTCTTTTATAAATAGCCTCAGGCACATCCCGAATAATGTCCAACAGTAATCGGCTAGCATTTTAGTATTCCATTTCACTTTATAGCGGCTTACCATCACCGAAATATCTTGATGGAAACATTCACCATGTTTATCACTTACGTCTCTGAGGTTGTCCGGGAAAAAATCCAGATGTGATTAGAGGAAATGTATTTTCAAAGACATATTACATCCCATCACTCTGTATGAAGTAAGAAGTTGATTAACAATGTCACGGTAATTGTCGGATTTTTGTTTGCTGAGAAAATGTTTGTAAACGTTTTTAAATGAAGCCCAAGCTGTAATTTCTACATTGTTTAACATTGAATTTAAATACATCATCCTTGACCAACTCTCTTATTTGAGGACAAACAAATATTTTTTCGTTAATTTTTCCTTCACTTACATTTAGAAATTTCTGCCTGATGTACAAAAATCTGCGACTTAATAAATCTACACCTTTCTAGTTATTTTGAGCGACTGATTTTTCTGTTAAACATGTTAACTGTTACTAGGGATAAATAACTGTTACTAAGGGAAACATTCCTTAGTTAAAATAGTAAATGAGTAAAATTTTATAAAAAAAGGAGGGGAAATGTATATACATTATAATCTATTACTACTATCCAAAAAAAAAAAATATTATTACCTTTCTTTTCTAAATTATGGTTCAGATTCACTTACAGTACAAAATTTAAACTGGTTTCCACCAACTACAGCACAAGCACAACGGATAATTAGACGATGCCAAAATAAGAAAGACAGAAGTGATTCCAACCAAACTGGTAAGTATTTTTATTTATTGTTTTTTATACCTTAATATTTATTTGTTCAAAATATATAGAAATTGCTTATTCCCATATTTAAAATTAAATCTTGGCTAAACCTTGATGATGATATTATTCTCATATTTTTACATTATTAAATCTGATACTATATAAAATTATTATAACATTTTTTATGCTGTCAGTATTAGTTGAAAATGTTCACACAATATATATAATTAAGACACTTTTTTATTAAAATCAATTAAACTTCTCTTACAATCACAATATCCTTTTTTTCAGATTTTATAATAAGTATAAATTCGTATTATAATAGAATACTAGAAAACATATTAGTATAGAATTCCATGTTGTTAATTAGTACCATGGTTATAAAATATGTTTAAAAATAAAATTCAAATTCATGCTATAGATGTTTTAATAATTTAATACATATACAATTTATTGATTTCAGTTTTTGCGCACAATTTCTTTCATGTATTCATTTCACAGTAATTTTTATTTTGTTTGTTTTTATTTGCATACTGTTCTAAAACAGAGTTCACTTCTATAATCAGGTGTCACTGATGTAATAAGTTTGATCGCAAACAAGATGTCTTAGTTTGTTTTTTGGATACCAATAATATTAGTATCACAGTACCTACCAGTGATATTTAATCATTTATGGTACAATAGTAATAAATCTGTTTAGAGTAGAATAAAATTATAATTTTGGTGACCTCATTGATAGCAGTATCTTAGCCTTTTTTCCATAAGGGTCTTCGTTTGAGTCCCAATCAGGCTTGATCTTTTCAAACACAAGAATATTATATATTCTCACAAACAAATTTTATGCTTCTGAAAAATTTTATCATGTGGGTAAAAAAGAACAACAGTCTTTTATTTTGCGTTTTAGTGGTGGATCTGTACTTCCAATTAAAATTACAGATAAAGTAAATCCATTTTATTTTTCAGTCCTGAAATGAATTTAGTCCAATTCTAGTAGCTTAGTAAAGATTAGATTACTTTTATGTTAAAAATTATTTGTTACTTTAAAATAAAATTAAGGTATTACTGAAAATTCTATATTATTATTATTCAGCAAAGGAATATCATTTTTATTTAAATCTCATGTAGTTTTCTTTCATCTCTAGAACTCCTCTAGATTATTAAAATAGAAAAAAGTCCAATAAAATTTAATTAAAATGTAACTTTCAAAATTTTAGAAGTGGTTTAACGTTTATAAAAAATGGGTTTAGTAATCTCTAAATATTGTTTTAATTATTGCTTCAATGTTTTTATTTTTTGTGTGCGTAATTAATTTATGTGTAATGTAATTTATCCCTTTCTGATACTTTTATTACATAAATTTTATTATTTATTTCCCCTTGAAGTTTTTTTATTCAAATGATTAATAGTAAAGATTCAGTGGAAATAATACCATACATTAAATTATAAAGCTTCAGTTATCAATTAGTAATCAATATTTCAAACAACAATAATATTGATCCATTTCAACAGAGCCATTCCTTGAATGATTCTGTTGATCAGTATTTTTATTTCCCATTGATACCCAGGAAGTTAAAACATGAATGTTGATGAAATTCCTGCCTATGTTTTAAAAGAAGTTGTAGATGCTGTTATTGTCCCTCTTATAAATTTAATTAATGAATCTTTCAGCGATGGAATATTTCCCACTGCCCAGAGACTTTTGATGTTATTCTCCTCTTTCAGAAAAGTTTGGCACTTAATTTAAAGATTATGGGCAAATCTCATTATTATCCAAATTTTCTAAAGTATTTGAAAAAAATAGACTTAAATTTTTTTAAAAAGCATAATGTATTAACAATCTTTCAGCATGGTTTTAGGTAAAATTGAACTGTCATAGCCATTTCCCAATTTTTTTAGAAAATATTTTTAATTCTGTAGGTTACAAAAAAGATACAACTTTCAATGTGTTGCAATCTTCAGTTTTTTGGATTCAATTTAGTACCATATATTTTATAAAAAACTTAGTGATCAGTCATTCCTTACCTATCATAAAACAGGTAATTGAAATTTCATCCTTCAGTAAAAATATGGTAAGGAATTTGGTAAAATTTAGTGTCCTCCCTTCAAGGTGTAGAATGTGAACATTTCCTTGACTGTGTCAAGGAAACCATTCATTGGTTTTCCTTTTATTTGTTAATGATCTGCCCCAAAATCAAGAACAGTTCATTATCACTCTCTTTGCAGATGACATAACTATCTAAATCAGAAGATAATAAATTTAGTAGGAATGAAATGCTGGAGAAGCAGTTGAAAATATTATTTACTGGATGAATTTTAACCATCAAACTTTAAATATCATTGGATTTTGCTTCTCAAATAGTTGTAACATTGTTGTTCAGGTGGATAGAATTTCCATTAATGATAACAATAGTATTTTTGTTGCCCATAATACAAATTTCTGGGTTTTTTATGAGATGACAAGTTCTCTTGGAATGTTCAAATTTGTTTCGTGTGTAACTTTGGGCACCCTTAAAATACTAAGCTTGTCATCATTTTTGTTAAATATTTGGTATGTGTGTGTGTGTGTGTGTCACGTATTCCCATCTAAAGTATATAATCTTTTGGGCTCCCTCAAAAAATTAGATCAAATTTGCTAAAAATAATGGTTTCTTATTCTTCAATGATTTAACAAAATCCACCTCTATTAAACCAGACTACAGAATTATTTATGTACAACTCAACAAAATACTTTGCTCATGAGAAAGAGACTTATGAAGCTTTCACTGTTTTTTTTTAATAAATTGCCATACAACTTTTTAAAATTTTTTCACCAGTTTATTTAAAATACAATTAAAAGATTTTCTTTTTTAGACATAATATTACTTTGTTGTTGAAATTTCAAATAATGCTAATTAAAAAATTGTTTAAATGCTGAATTTTCTGCATTCCGTTTGATGTATATGTAACAATTAACAATAATTTTTGTTAATACCTTCTGAATTGTGTATTATTTTTATTATTATTTTTTTATTTTAATAATATTTCACGTATTATATTTTAAATAATTAACATGGACTTTAATCATATGTATCTCTTTTAATTAGTTGTGTACTCCATAATTCTGCTATGATCAGTTTAACCATAATTTCCCTTGAATCATCTAGGCAAAAAGTGGGACATTTCCTTTCTTTGTCTGTGGAGTAGCTTATCTAATAATCTTGGTATGATCTATATTATGTATTCTAGTATATCAGAATAAAATTTATTTATTTATTTATTATTGCTTTTCAGAAGCTCCATTGTAATATAACTACATATAACAAACAAACAAAACAAAAATTGTTATAAACAATAACTAAACTGTTTATAACATTTTTTTTTAATTTAGTAAAAACTGAAATGTGAAAGTAGAAAACGTACTTTTAGCAACATTCAATATCCCATGGTCTGGTAGGACTTAAGAAACTTTTATCAGGTTTTATTGTTTAAAATAATTTTTACCACCCTCACACCCAACTGTCATGCTGCTAAATCCTTTTGGTTAGTTTCCCTTCAAAAGTAGGGTCATGAATCACTTTATCAAGTCCAATAAATTACCCTCTTTGAGTTCACTTAATAGTAGAAAAATTTATATTAAATGTTTAAAGCCTTTATCTTCTTTATTCCTGGCCTCTATAAAATTTTCATCAATCCTAATTTGATGGGAAGGACAGCAAAAAAAGAATTTTCTAATGTAAAAAACACTATTTCTCTTATATATTGTCTCATCAATTATCTTAAAGCTCATTATCTGTTACTTTTAAATTCCGACAAACTTGGTAGTTAACTGTACATACTTAATTTCATCAGAATTGCAACCATGTTACTGCATCTTTCTTTCACTAAATTTGAATAAGCAACTGGAATAGATAATTACTTCTTATTTCCATTGTGAGAAATTCAGCTTGCTGGATTGACCCAGGTCAAACACCAAATAATTTGATTTGTTTTGATGGGTAAAGAAGGGATTATGAAGTTCATTGGATATCTGAGGACTTTAAGTGGGATCAAGAATTTTCTTGAAAAATCTACCTTTTTCATCAGCTTCTTATCATCACAGTCAGTAACTCTTTTCGATAGGAACCTGTCCAAGAGCAGATGGCCCATATGAATATTTTTTTTTATCCTTCTGTGCAAGACATATAAGGACTAAAGTAATGATAAGACTAAAATAGCAATCATCAAAATTGTGGGTTGCCTTATGCCCGATACCATACAGACAACTAATGACTTACAGCTTCTATAGTTATTCATCCACTGGACAAGTGACATTACAGCTTACACAAAAAACGTGAGGAACCAAATATTTATATTAAACCTAATTTTAAAACTAAAAAACAAAATAGGCCTTTTCACTTCTTCCTTTATAAGTTTCCTTGTGACTTTAATTAAAAACATTCTCAGAGAAAACAGAATTAATCTGTTCAATTTTTGCAAGATCTGTGATGAAAACTTGACATTTTGAAAGTAAACTGCACTGAAGAAAGGCTGTTTGTCTCTGTTGGATTAAATACAGACAAAACCAGTATTCCATACCTCCACCACTAACATTGTAATGTAAAAATACTAAATTATGGTTGAGGGTGTCAGTTAATGATACAGTAACATAATGTGAGATGTTGGGATTTGTTTAGTGTTTGATACCTAAATTGTAAGCAAATGACAATTTGCTTTGTGTTACTGATATTATTGACCAGTGTTATTTCTTAGTCACTACTCATCTTAATTTCTTGCACTAGTTTTTTCACAAAATTAAATATCTTACTTGTAAGAATGTAATATATATGCATGACATTAATACTAATATAATGCATGTGCATACTCATTTTTTTATATCAGAGGACAGTGATATTGACTACCAACGACTTGAATGTGAAGAATCTGAATGTAAGTTTACATTTATGTTTATAAAACATATAAAGTATTCTACTTCTTAGGTGCAGACTCCTGTAGTAAAGAATTAGAAAAATTGAGATTTTCTTCCAATTCCTGTATTGTTACATCGTATTTTAATATGAGTGTTGTTTTGAGTGGAAGCATATTTGTTCATTCATAGATAAAATATTCTGTTCACAGACTTGTTTGTTAGCCCTTCCTGTCTAATGTATTTAAATTTGATATTTTAATTAGATTCCGAAGTAAAGTATTTAGTAAGTGTGAAATAAAAGCTAGTTTATTAAAATATTCTCTTCTGGTTTTATTTAAAATTAAATTACATATTGTTTAGAAGCACCAGTTATTTAAAAGCAGACTTAAGAATAGTGTTACATCATAGCATAGTATAAATATAACATTAACATTGTCAATAGTTATAAACTGTTACCTATGAAAGATTATGTCAAAATCTAAAATTATGGAAAAACAGGTACAGGTTGACTACATTGATTTTAACAAAAGGACAATAGTGATATGGTCACCGAAAGATGTTTAGTCTACTGTAAGAAGCTCCATATCTGAGTTTTGTGAATCACACAATCAAAATGAACAACATTATCTATTGTATTCTTTTCTTGCTTCTAGCCTCTTTTTTTATATATGTATTAACAATAGGAAGTAGTTTGATTTATATAATGATGAACAGATTCAGGGTAAAATTGTATTATTGTGTTCATTGTTATTGTATATAACTAATTTTCATCTTAAAAGAGATCAATATTAATTCCGGAGCTTATAAATTAAATATAGTTAAATTGCAATTGTTTTTTTTAGGCTTTCAGTTCTCAGCTTACCTCTGACAACTGCCTTCAGAGACTTCAAATGTCTGATTTCAGGTTTTGTACTTTATTAGAAAACATGTAAAACTGAGCATAGCAAAAGATAAGACAAAGTAACATTTAACAATAGAAATTTATTACAGTATGTGACTCATAAATAATTGAGTTGATTTTTAATTTAAAATGAATTATGAGTTGTTGAATTGACATAATATTCTGTAAATATTCATAAACATTTGCATCTCACTGTTCAATGTTTATAATTAATATTATTTTTTAGTTCTATACACAAGTTTTCTAACATATGTGAGTGCGTTGTCTTATGATTTAGTTTTACTTTATTTTATGTATTAATATTTTTTTTTAAATTATAATTCTATTAGAGATAGACTAGAACATAAAAACTGAAAATGGGAAATGGAAAAATATAAATCTAGATATTTTTAGTAATCTTAATATAAATATTACTCTACCAACTATCTAATTTACTTACTTTGGCCCACAAAGGAAGATAAAAATATTGTTAATGAGTTAAAAGAAGACAAGCACTGTTGTGTGTAGTTAATTGGCAGAAATATTATTTATATATCTGATTATGTATTTTATATGAATATAATCATTGTAGTGTTTAAATTAGTGTTTTTGTTGTATTTATAGTTTATTTTAATATTTTATACTTAAATATATTAGATGGTTTTAATTTTCTAAGTTTGATTCATTTAAAAAAAATATTTTACCGTATAAACAATGTAAAGTAACTTTGTAACATTTTAGTCTGTTTGTGTGGGCTTTTATATTAATAAGACAATTAGTATAGCTGCCGCACTAAATTTTGAAGCTTTGATTATGACAGCTAGTACTGGTCCAGTTATCAAAACTGAAACATTCACTTTAATTTCACATACAGAAGCAAATTGCTATTTTGTAAATACAACTTATTTTCTAATTCTGTTGTTTATGAATGACAACTTTATGAATGATTAAGTATCTTGCCATAGAAAGAAATGTTTTGGTATTTTTTTAAATGTTATTAAAATGTAGGCCTATTCTCAACAAGTATTATGTCAGTAGACAAACACTAAATGATAAATTAACTAACATTATGATTGCCAAACATATATAAATGCAATTTATAATCTATTGTAATTTTATTTATTGTAAAAATAAAAACATAGATAAGCCAACTATTTAACTCAGGAAATGAGTCACCATTCTTAGAATCATCAAGAAACAATATAATGTTATTAAATGTAGGCCTATTGTTTTCGAATGTTTTTTTTAATTGTTTTATATATATATATATATATATATATATATATATATAAGACCTAAAATAACAACCTAAAAATAGATAAATTATAATATAGCATTATTTTAAAATCTGACAAAACCAATACACCGGTCATCGTGTATTCTGACAAATACAAAAATTTAATGAAACTATATATAACAGATAATGATTTAAAAGAAATAATTATCCCTACTTAAACTTTTTTAAGAATTACCACAAGTTTAATAATGGAATTTCATAGTATTTTTAATTATACAAATAATTTAACATATCATACTAGATTGTACTCTTATGAACCAAGTGCACCTATATTAACTGGGTTACCAAAGTTATACAAACAAGGTATACCTATCTGTCCCTTTATTTAATTTTAAAACCACTCCTTTTTACATTATATTTAAAATAATAGATAAGATTCTCAGAAGTAAAATAAAGTTAGAGTATAAATATAGTATAAAAAACAGATACAAGTTAGAAAATAAACTAAAATTCTTAAATATAAATGATAAAACTAGGATGGTTAATTATGATATCTGTAATATGTATGTTAGTATACCCATAGAAGTAATATTAATATATTAAAGATAAAATTAGTACAAAATCATGAAGATTCCTTATTTATTGAAATTATACAAGGAACATATGCAAACAAAATTATTTTAGTTTTGATAACAAATATTACATCCAGGAAAATACACTACCGTTGGGTTTTCCTTTGTCGTACATATTATCTGATGTTTATTTATAGGAGTTTGAAGGTAAAATAGTTTACAGGATAACACATACACATGATATTTTAATGTGGACTAGATATGTTGATGATATTTTCGCAGTCTATAATCCGGTGATAAATGTTGAACATTTAATAATCTTGAATAAGTTAAACTCATACAGTAATGATTTGAAATTTACGTTTAAAATTGGCAACCATATAAAAATAAATCATTTAGATATTAGTATTGAGTTTAGTAAAAATAATCAGTGTATAACTTCAGCGTACAGGAAACCCACATCTAACACATCCACTATACATAGAACTTCAATCACCCATGGTTACATAAGATTAGTACTTATACAGATATGATAAATAGAGCAATTAATTTTATGAAACATAACATAAATAAAATGAATTAAACAAACAATTAATTATTATAAAACAGATTGCTATATATAATGGTTATAATAGTAGATTAATAGATAATATTTATAATAAGCAAATGGTAAAAATTAAAAATAACACAAATTTAATACCAATAAATAAATGCAAAAAAAAATTGACAATGTATATTTAAAATATGTATATACTTATAAAATAGTTGAACACGTTGCAAAGGTTTATGATAATAATAAGTTTAAACCTGCATACCAGACAAATAACCACATAATAAAACACCTAATAAGTAATAAATGTAATAATACTTCCAATGTATAAAATTTGAGTGGTATTTATAAAATTGAATGTAATGAATGTGACCATATTTATATTAGTAAGAGCACTAGATCTTTTAAAACCAGATTCATGGAATATTGTAGAAGTCATAAAAAATGTAAACTGGGTTTTTCAAATGTATCAGATCATTTGATTAAAAATAAGCACACAGTGTAGATATTCAGACAAACTTAAAAATATTAGAAATTAAAAAATGCAATATGGATAGGAAAATAAGGGTTTTGACATTTTAGAAAGGTATTATATATATAAACATAAGAATAAATTTAATATGATCAACCTTCAGACCGAATATGGAGATGACGGTATTATAAAGGCTGTGGTAGGTACCACAGTGGTGGTATCTGTTTTGATAATAATGTTGAATAATTGATCTTCCAATCTGGTTAGTAAAGTATTTTTTTTTAACAAAAAGGGAAAAGCATTTCACTTAGTGAAGTTTTTAATTTTTTTTTTTTAAGATGTTATTGGTTTATTTTTTTTTTTGTAGAGGTTCTAGTCTAAAGTTATTTTAGGTTGATATTTTTGGAATAGTATTAATATGAGCAGTATGTTTAAATTCAAACAAAATTATATAATTAAGTAATGAGGTAGATTTAAATATGATTGGAAACAATCAATTACAGAATAATACCTTATCAAATTTATTATTTTTTTTTTTAGAATTCATAAAAGGTTCCTCTAAATTAATTCTTTTTAACAATTTAGATATCTTTGTTATCCAACTTGGTATAAACAAATTTTATTGCTTAAGAAGGATTGGCGGTAAATAAAATTTGTCTTTAGGCAGCTTCTGTTTAAAAAAACACAGATTCTGAAGTTGTATGTTTTATTATTGTTTCTAAAATAATAGAATTTAGCATTCTACTCAGGAACAGCAAATGATTATGATGCAAAGTAAATAAATCAGTTTTAGCTTTTAAATAACTTATTAAATTAATTGTTTTTGTGCTACTGTTTCATTTTTCATTAATTATATGACAAAATATGATCACTTGAAAATTATTAAAAATTTTAATTTTTCATATTCAAATCATTGTAATTATACTTCCTTTGAAGGTTAATTATTACTGACATCTTCAGTGAAATATTTGCTAGCAGTATTATGATAGCACCTGTCTTAAAAGAGGTTAGAAAATTCTTCAGTATGTAATGAAATAAATAATATATTTGATTTATATTATTATACAAAACTAACAAATGACATATTTAAATATATTCAACTTCATTCCAAAAGAGTATCCTAATCTTCTTAAGATGAGTTTTATTAACAACTGTGCTATTAGATATTTTTCTGAGATAGATGTTAATAAATGATTAGTTACTTTGTAACTAATCAAAAATCCTTGGAAAAATAGTTTTGTTGATTTGAAAGTATGTCACTTATGGATTATGTTTTATTTATTTGCTGTTTTTAATAAGATTATTATAAATGTAATAAGTAACACTAAACAGTTGACTGTTAAGATAAATCTAGTTTATATTATCTTATTAATTACTACATTATAAAGCCTCATTTTTCTTAAAGGTGTTCAAATTTCAACTGATTTTGTTTTCCCTTTATTATATTTGACTATCATGTGATAACAGGAATATCTTCCTTACTTTCCTTGTCATATCACTCATCTTTTAAGTTTTTTTTCCATTATCATTATTATTTTAGATATTAGTAATCTTTCATCTTCTATCTCAACTAGTTATCCAGTATTATAATTTTAATTGTTATAATAACATTAGTTGTTTTACAACTTAAGTTTCAGTTTACTATGTTACATAGGATCTAGCACCAGTTTTGTTACTGAGATCTTTATGAACAGAACTATGACAATACCTTTGTGAGTATATTATTATAACAGCCCGTAGATTTGAAGTAGTGTAATTAATAAATTTCTAAACACATTGACTACTTTCTAATGTGTTAGATGACTCAAAGTGCAAATTTTTCTCTGGAGACCAATCTTTAATTGAATTATCCTAATTTTTAACAATGTTAATGTCAGAACAAACACTGGAGGGAACACTGTCACTACTGATTACAAATTTGCATTTGAATTGGCTTCTTCCAATTCAAGGAGATTGATGTATTCATAATGTAAAGTGAGATTCCATTCTCTGATTACCCTTGTACAAATTAATTGAAACAAGATTGTTTTTGTAATACAGATATAACATACAGTGTTGCATTATAAAGGTGACACTGTTTGATAACAAATTCAATATAGCATGATTTATTTTTCAGCAACTGATATTAATTTGTTAAATAATTTTATTGCATCCTGCTACTACTTAACCATTTCTTTAGCACACAGATTGAGTAGTGCCAGTAATAGGCAATGTCCTTACTTCATTTTCAAAACTAAATTATTCATCACTTAATATGAATTCATGTCCTTGAAAAATACATCTAATACTTTTTTCATGCATCATATATTTTGTACAACATGGTTCATTATGTGTCATGTATTGTTTGTTTATAATATCCATTACTTTTATATTTTTTTCTGTTACTTTCCCGTTGATAAATTTTAAAGGTTGGGGTTATGATATTTTCTTATTAACTAACTAAAGTTATACTCATACGCTATAGTAATTAAAGAATTTTATTGCAATTCAGGTTTGGAATTACAGATTCACCATCTGATTTGATTTAATTATAATAAACAGAAATGTTTGTTAGAAAATGAAACATTTTTTTACTTAATGATGGATTGTATTAAAGTAGTAGTTTGAGTTCAGGTTAAAATAAATAGCACTCTAAAGTTTATAAAATTGAATTGGTGTGCTTAAAGAAAATTTTTTATTTTATTTCTTCAGATAATTCATTATATCAGTAATGAAATGTTTATCCAAGTTTAGATATTTTTCATATGTTATGTACTTTTTAATAATCTGTGTTGTTACTATTTTATTTATAGCTTATTATAAAATTATCTTTTTTTATTATCAGCATACAAGACTCTTTTGAATTATGACTCAGGAACAAAGAAACAATGTTCTGTTTGCTTACAGAAAAAGAAGATATTTGAAGAAAATAAAATAAAGTATTTTTGCACACTTTTTGTTAACTGCAATTATCTCCTTACTACAGTATCTAATGTACATTTAATTATCTCCCTTTAAATAAATTAACTCTTTCTTTATTCTTTCACAAAATTTGAGTTTTAAGAACCTTGCTTAAATCTGATTCACTTTCACTCACAAACTTCCAAATTGATGCAGGTTAGTATATACTAATGCAATGAATTCACAACTGTACTCTTACTAGCCAGACAGTAGCACTTCTCATATTCTACTGATTAGCCAGCGACTTTTACTCTGGCAACCCTTGAATTCAAAAACCCTCAAGATAAATCATTTAGGATTTTACATGTGGGCATGCATATATTCATGCATATACTCAGATATTATTTCCTTTTTTATGTTTTAGTCAAACATTTTTCAAGTGTTAATATAAAAGAGCCACATCTTAGTAGAATTTTCATCTTTACCTTAACAGGATGAACTCAGCATTACCAAGTGAGATATCTGTCTTTCAGTCCGTTGATAATATTAAGAATAATATAAAATTATAATTTACAGACATTTTTTATAAATATTCTTATATCTTAATTTTCATTAACATAATTATAATAATATTTAATTAGGAAAATATTTAATAAGTAAAACATTTGTATAATCTGCTATCATTTGGTACATTATACCAATACATTCGATTCTTTTTTACATTAAATATTATTACTACTACATAATTAATAAAACTATTTCTTTTCTGTAATTTATTTATCAAGGCTGAAGGCAAATACAGAACTGTAAATAGGTCTCTCAATTATTGAGTTCTGTTTCATTACTGTAGTTCATGTGTTGTTTATTAATATTGATAAACAGTATATGGGCAGTGTTACAAATTTGTAAAAGAGTTTTTGGTATTTTTATTTTTTTTAATAGTAAATTATTTGTGATTTTAAGGTACTAAATGATAACCTTTAAATTGATATATCTAATACAACAATACTATTGATAATATAAATTATATAAAAAGTATTTCGAATTCCAACTTAAACTAATAAAAATTTTCAAACAGAATTTTTTTATATTTACTTCCTTCAAAAAACAGTTTAAATATTTTTTGTGAGATTTTTCTTGTGGTATGTAAAATCATACCATATAATAAATACCATACCATATAATCCATACCATAGAATACCATATAATCTTGTGGTAGTATATCTTATTTAGCATCATTTCATTTTTTATAGAATAATTTTTAATTAAAAATGTTTTGTTTAATTATTACTGTGCAAAAATTAGGTATCCTGCTTAAAAAGTTTGATTATACCTGTGAGTTTTGTGTGTCGTAAATATCATTGATGAATTTAATTTTTACACATCAAATTTTCTTCATATTTAATATTTTAAGTATTATTTAATGTATATTTAAAAAAATGCAAGATTGAGAAGTGTGTTTGGAATTGAAATATCATCTTGTTTTGTGGAGTAAGGAGTTTCTATTTAATAAACAAATATTTGTTTATAAATGTTTATTCAACTGTACCAGCACGTTACAACTCACCAGTCATAGTATATACTAAATGACTTAGCTACTCTCTTTTGGAACACATGCCTACTCCCCTCTTTTTTTTAATATTCTTCTCTTTGTTTAAAGTCCCCACTCTTAGGTTACTTTTAGTTTGCTTTCATGCTTTGAGTTGAAAACATGGTGCTAAAGAATGTGTTTCTCCTTCGGCTCATATGGCACTTGTGGTTTGTGGTTAATTTAATTTATTTGTTTATTTATTTTGTAGATTCCTTTCATTCTTCATTGATTTTTTTCCCATTTGTGAAAATTTATACATTTATAAACATATAATTTCTAAGTTAAACTAACTGATCATAGCTACTTATTATTATAAAATGTATAATGTAGATGTATGTATGCTAAACTTATTTTCCATTTATGTAGATATGTATTATATATTTTAACACTTTTTATGAAATAATACCTCATAATATATTTGAATATAATCTATTATACTTTAGTTCTGTATAGAGCTGAATAGGGAAAAAACTTTTCATATTTTTACTTATATATTTTTTATATAAAAAATATAAAATTATATATATAAATAAATAATACTGTTAAATTTTTTCAAGTGGTTCAGCTAAGTGAGTTTCATTACAAAATCATCAAACAAATTCTTGGTTTAATATTATCTCAGTTTGAGTTAATTTTAATTGTTATAGTTTTATATTAGAAATTACTTTGTTTATGTGCTGTGATTGTTTATGTGCTGTAAAGTCATTTATTCACAAAAATAAGACTTTCTTTAAAAAAAAATTTTACATAACAATAGTTCATTTTCATACAATTTATCATTTAGGAATTTTTGTTTAATATGTATGTATTAAACAACTGATCTTAAAAAGTAATATATATATATATAATATACTTTTTTTGGCTTTTTGTGGGATTTGAATAATATTACTGGTAATACTACAGTGTATTTTAAATATAAATTTGTTTTAATAAGACTTGATTTAAAATAGATTTTTATCCTTTCAGATTAATATTATTAATAAATAAAAATAATGCAAACCCAGCTCACTTTAAGTAACATAGTATTTAAACATACACTTTATTGATTATTTACATTCAAAATTACTCTTTTTTATTCAAATATGGTGGCAGGTAATGTGTTTAAATGTTCTGCTTCTTTATTTGTGGACTTATATCTCCAGAATATTTGCACTGATTTTTATGTATTTTTTATCAAGTTATCTATCTCAGTAGCATGAGTAAGAGTGTGTATATAGTCAATTTTAACACATAAATTAGTAGAAAGTAGTTCCCATTTTTATCTATTTAAAAAAAGCAAAATGTTTAAATTGATTGAGATATTACCTAAAATCACTTGAAAAGAGATATATTTGTATTCATGCAAAAATATAATTATTACAATAATCATGGAAATATTAACAAAAATAATTGAAGTAAATTTGAAATTGATTTTAAGCATTTTGTTAGTTATAATTAAAGTAAATAATTTAATTTGAATCAAGTAAATTAAAAAAAAATTAACTGGCCAACAACCAGTGGGTATTTGTAGTGGGTACAGTGGTAGATGTTCTCTTTAGATCAGATAATCCTAAGTTCAGTTCCCAGCAAGGATCCAGCATATTTTCACCTATCATATCATTCTACTCTATTAAAATAAATGTATTATATATCTGAGATTGTAATATTAAAATGAATATATAAATTCAAATTGTATGCTGAAAAAATAAAACAAGAATGAAGACGACCACATTTTGCCTTAAATTAAAAAAATCTGCTATCTGGAGTTTATCCATAGTTAGTTTTTTGTTTATTTTAATGCCATTTTTCCCCTTTACATGCTGAAGGTCCTAATAAAAACTTAAAATTTGACTAGTTGCTTTATATCACTGTAACAGTATATGATAGTTGAATTCATTATTGTCCATTAAAGTTAATATGTTGGGAAGTTGTGTTATACTTTTAGTTCTTTTGTTAATATTAGTGTGACTAATTATATTGTTTCTTTCTTCCAAATTCTATGCCATCCCATTATGAGTTCTTGAAAGGAAATATGTTGTTGATCACAGTTTTAATTTTGTGTGTATGTATATATTTATATATAATAATTGTTTATGTGAATAAACCCAAATATATTTACAGAGGAAGAATGAAATTTCTTTTATTAAGATCTAAGCTATAACATCATTGTTCGTAAGAAATCTGACATGATACACAGGTTAGTTCTGAAAAAGGACATAATCAGACTTCAAATGTTCCATTCCAGGTATATTGCTTTCCATACCAAGAGTGTGGTAATGGAAAACCTACAGTGATGCAGTTAGCCATTACCATTTTAACTAATATATTATTTTGTCAAGATTTAATTAACAAAATTCATTGCTTTTGAAGAAAATCTTATTTTAGAATTTTATTATAATTCATAGTTTTGATCCATGAAATCTTATGTTTCTGTTGTATTTGTTCTGATTTCAAAGAAACTGCAGTTTCTTTAACACTGAATTGGCAATCTCTTTAAAATTATGTGGTTTTCTTTTATGCACCATAAATTAATCGTGATCATATTTATAAACCGTTTAAAATAATTTTATATGTGATTTAATTACTAACTAAAATTGGAGTGTTTTTTTTTTTTTTTATAATTAAGTTTTCAAAACACAATTTCATAGTAAGATGAAGGTAGAGTAGGTTATAGTTTGGGAAAACAAGATTACATTCACAAACTATTTATAAGAATTTCACTTTTCAATCACGATTACCATCTAAACCTAGATGACCAATACGAATGTTAAACAATGATTGGAGTAGACACTTTTCAAAAGTGTAAATAAAAAAGTCAATAAATAACGAATATTATTTACCAAGAAAACCAGAATCAGGCCAAATTAGATGTTTAAATGGTTTAAACACTTTCAAATAAAGTAATGCTTTCTACTGGAATTCTGTGAATGGCAATAGTTATTTGTGTTATAATGGTCATTTTATAGCGTTCAGTAAATACTGTTTGTCATTTGGAATTTATTATAATTACTTCTTTTTTTGTTTTATTTATTTACTCTTTTAATTTATACTTTTCCACAGTACCTACTGATAATGATTATTTAACTATTTAAATGGCCATCTAAGATTGTATTTTAAGTAAAAATATTTTAAATGGTTTTTGAGCATTATCTTGTCTTCCAGTTTGCTTCAGTAACTGTTGAGAATAAATCTTTATTTGGATTTAAAATAGGTTATGATAAGTGCTCTACAAGTTTATGTGGGCATAATTTATTTATTTTTTTTTTTTTTTTATAAAAGATAGTAATTGTGTATGTAAGTGCTTCTGTAATATTTAGGTATATATTAAAAATCTATATGAATGATGTTCATAAAAATGTATAAAGTGTTTTATCATTTATATATTCAAATGCTATTTTTATTTGAATGAAAAGTTTTCTCACTTATATTGTAGGTATACATTTTATTCATCAAATTCAATTTGAATTGCTAATTCTATTTAAGTTTTCTTTCAGAGAATTGTTGCAATTGATTATTATATGATTCTGTAAACCATTTTTTTTTTTTTTTTAATTGGTTTAACTTGGATTTTTAGTCAATGTGCAAAATTATTATTTTTAATTTATTATTCAATTAGATTTTCCAGTAAGTTTGATTTATGTTGTATGTATTTGTTTGGATTTTATCTTCTCGTGATTAATTATTTACTGAAAAATTTTACATTATTGCAAAAAGTCACAGAATATAACAATGAGCTGTTAAAATCATATTTTATGATTTTAAAGATCCTATTTATTTACTTCCATTTATAAATTAATCATATAAAGTGTATTGAAATAAACTCGTATTTTCAATTTATTTGGAATTTTCCATATATTTATGTAACATTATAGTTAGTTACCTTGTAAAAAAATATTTTTGTGATAAGTTCCTATTATAAAATGTGAAAATTCATAATAAACTTGTTATGTTAATTAAAGAAAAAACACTAATAAGTACAAATTAAATTATATTTTTCTTGAAATATTAAACTGACTGAAATTACTTTCCGAAAAAGGTAGAGCCTTATATAAAGATTATAGATTACTTTTGAATATACACCAAAAAAGTAATAAAAATAAAATAATTTGAAATACCATTGTTCTTCAGGATACTAAATTGTTGAGACCAGGACAAATATAAATATGAGATAACATCCTTTATCTTAATTCAATTTTAAGCCCAAAAATTTTGCTTTAATTTAAATTTGGTATAACTCGTCTTATCAGTAAAATTACAAATTAACTAAATAACTTCTATGGTTTACACTGACAACCTTCTTAGTGGAATGGAGCAGGTCAGCATGTTATCTGGAACGTCCTGGATTCAAATCCTGATGAAGTATGGAACGTTTTATGTGCTATAAAAGTTCCATTCCATATCTCCATGCAAAGTTTGAACTTACATTAGATCATAGAAACATATCAGGAGATTAAGAGTTAAAAAATGATATGCAAAATAAAGTCCCTCTCATCCTTGATGTTACATTTTACTGTCGATTAAAATCTGATGATTTAACATCATGTTGTAATTATGATCAGATTCCACAGAATTTATTTCTTAATATTTAAATGCATGAAGAACAGTTTTTGTTTTTATAGATATATTGTTGTTTAGACTGCAGTCTGATGAAACAGAAGTTTAAAAGTACAATTATTTGATTTCATAAGATTTACTAGTAAAATTTTCTGTTGTGTTTTAATTAAAGGATCTGCAATTGAAGGAAAATTCCCATTTTACCCAATAATATTGAACAGTTTATTGTAATAATTAAAATATATAGCTTGGAAAGCAGCTAAAGAGGAATATTATTACAGCAAAATTACGTGGACCTTCAGCATATTTCGTGGGTCATTCAATAATTAAACAAACATTTTTAGTGAAGGAAACGCTTAATGAAACGTTTGTAATTATTAGTTGGTAACCTTGCAAAGAGTTTTAGTTAGCTGTTCGATTAATACTTACATAAACATAACCTCTAAAGTCAGTTACAATGGCATGTCCAACCAAAGAAAATACTTCAGAAAAACAGCGTTCTGATTTTTACTTTTGGAAAGTGTACAACCATCAGAAATATTTTCTTAGAGGAACAAAAGAAGGAAGGCAGTAGTTGCATTAATCGTGCAAGTTTTTACGCATGGGTGAAAAAGTTTAATAGTGTGACCGACGAGCCCGCTTCACGCTTCCTGTAATAGTGTCAACCTTGCCATTAGATTCAAATATTGATTCACTTATCCAAGAAGACCAACAACTTACAGTTGAACAAATTGCAGAAAAATGTCGAGTAAGTGTTGGCACAACTCATTCCATCATTCAAAACAGACTGATTTAACGTAAGACTTGTGCATGTTGGGTTCCGAGAGAGCTTACCATTCATTACAAAGCCAAGAGATTTCACATTTGCACCAAACTCAAAAATCATTTAAATAATGAAGGTGATGCATTTTGGACAGATATTAATCTGTAATGAAACTTGGATATATCATTTTGAGTCAGAGTCCAAGCGTCAGAGCTTGCAGTAGAAACGCCATGAATTGTCTGTCCGTAAGAAATTCAAAACCCAACCATCAGCTGGTAAGGTCATTTTAACCATCTTTTGGAGTGCATATGTTCCAATTTTCTTTGAGGAGCAACACACAATCAACAGTCTATACTACTCAGCCATGATTGAGAACAAAGTCAAGCCTGTGTTAAAGAGTAAATGTACTGGATGGTAGAGGAAAGGTGTGCTTCTTCTTCAAGACAACACTTGACCTCATACAGCACAACTAACGCTGGAAACTATTGGCAAAGTGGGTTGGGAGCTCTTACTTCATACTCCTTACAGTCCTGACCTTGCTCCTTCAGATTTTTATTTGTTTGGTTTGATGAAAAAAGCTTTGCGTGGCATCAAGTTCAACAACAACAAAGAGGTAAAGAAAAAAGTACAAAACTGGCTTCGAGATCAAGGTAAAGAATTCTTCGCTGAGGGGATAAGAAGACTCATAAACAGATGGAACAAGTGCAAAGAAGTTGGTAGAGATTTTTTTGGAAAAGTAGACAAAAAAATTGTATTTATTTAATAAACAATTTTTGCTGTACAGCTGCCTGTTTAATTATTGAATGACCCTCATAATACAATATGTAAATTCCTCTTTTTTAATACATTATCCAGTTTTTTTAGCAATATGATCAACTGACACTACCATTTAAAATTCTGATTCAGTATAAACTCTCAAATATATTCTAATATCCAAATTTGTTAATTCATTAAGCTCTAACTAGATTAAATGATTTTATATCCAGAAATAGTAATTCTGCTGATTTTATTAATATTGAGAATGAGTTCACTATTATCTTGCTTTAATTTATCAACATACAAACTACTTTCAGTGGTTTTAAAAATATTTTTGCAAACTTACCTGAGAAAAAAGTATGCATCATTTGTAAAAATTAACTTTTCTATTATCAGACTGTTACTAAAAACGTTATCATTAATGGTTCCCCTGCTCTATCTGTCCAGTATTCTGTTGTGTAAATCAGTAATTCAGTTTTCTTTGGTGTTATGTTTACTTGTTTTCACTCTATTTTCTCAATACTTTACTTGCAATCTTTGTACATTAGTGCCACAACTAATGACATAAAACATAAAAATGATTTCTTTTAATCATAATCAATAATAACCAGCATTCCACCCATATGTACTAGATTAAGTGAGGAATGAAGTGTTTTAACATTTACTGAGTTGAATATACTGATTGTAGTTCAACTTTACACCAACCCTGCCATAATGCGGGAAATATTCAAACCTACAAGTGACACTTTCACTCAGTCCTCCTACAGGGACTGAGTCTATACTCAGTAAGATCATGCATGATCTCTGAGTCTAGGAGTAAGATCATTACTCCTAGAGAAAGCTAATTAGTGCCATTGGTATCTCAGATGATATACATATATCATAGCCATAAGAAATACTGCGACAGATAGTGTTACTCAACAAATTAATTTCTCCTTTTCTGTAGGAAACAATGAATTTTATATACTGTCTTCTCAAAGGGAATAATCATCTTCCATCATTATCTTAAGTATCTTAAATTTATGTTTATAAAAATTTAAATGGTCATTAATGAGTCTTTATCAGATGGATTAATTCATTACTGTATTCAGGATTATTATACACTCATCATTAAAAAAGAAATAGCTGATTTAAACATGTGAAAATAAACGTGTTAATACTAGAATATACAAATATCTCTTCTTTACAGTTGAGATTATTAAGATACAGTTTATGTTTTATATTCTGATAAAGACTAATCTTTTACACACATATTTATCAGTTAATTACATTGTAACAGCATAATCCCATGTCATTTTACACATTTTGATTAGTTTTATCCCTTATTAATAATTAACCTTTTATTACAGAATTTTATTTAACTACTAAGATACTTAAAAATTAACATATTCACAAATTATGTTGATTTCTGTTAATATAAAATTGTTTTACATGTTGAATCTTATTTATAACAAAATTATTAATAATAATATAACCACCAAAACAGAATGATAGTTATTTTTTGGTATTTTACTCCTTAATTTGGGAGTTCTTTAAAAGTTCTCTCATCAGGATGTTATTATAAATGAATTTACTTTCAGATAATGAATATTTTTATAATTCTGAATAAAATGATCAGAGCCAAATAATAATAACTTTATTATTATTATTAACCCAGAACATAGTAACATATTATAACTTTTCCAAACTATGAAATTAATCATAAATAATAATAAAATTATTATTTATTTATAAATTTCATAAATAGTAAATTACTTGAGGAAAAAACAGTTACATAGACATTAGCCAGTTCAATTGAAATGCCTGTAAAGAACTAGTGAAACACATCTGATATTGAAGCATAACAGCATTACTTTTGCCCATATAAAAACATATCAAGTCTCTAACAAATTCAAACAGTTTATACAACAAATGATTTTCTGCATGATTTAGAGTTAGAGTAATGGTGCATCTGTAAGGATATATATATTTAAATTCTATTAAGTAAACCAGCTAATATAGAATTTTGAGATAAGACACATCTTACTTTAACTTTTCATTAAATTACTTTTACAGGATTCCACATCTTTAGTCATGATTGAAATAATTATATTATTGCATACTAAAAATAAAAATACTAAAATAATGATAACTGCTATTAATTTACACCAGTGCTGCTATGTTTCAGTTATTATAAGAATGTCTCCCTCAAATATTCCGTCTTATGGTTTATCAAATTGAAATTTTGTTTGTATTTATATTAATGTAATATTTTTCTAATATATTTAATTTTATGTAATCTTTATTAATTTTTAATGTTTATAAATTTGTGTTAATATCAGGAATAGAATGTTTGGTGTTTATTAAATGGTCTGCCATTATCAGATGGTCTAGCAACTTTTTGTAAATTTTTTATTGTTCAAGAAATCTAGTTTTAAAGGATCTATTTGTGTTTCCTATATAAATAACATCACAATTATACATTTAATTTTATAAATTCCATACAGATTGTTTATTTTATTACTATTTTTGTTTTTTTAAATAATTTATTATTAGGTTTGTATTCTAGTTTAAATTATTCTTTATTGTAAACTTAAGTAATGTTTTCAATGGTATTATTAGTGTACAAATACTTTATATATATATTGTCACACTTTTATGTCTTATGTATTGTTTGTAAGGTAATTATTTTGTTTTTGTGTTTTGATAGTTGCTTTTTTATAAATAGTGTTAATTTTATGAGATCAAGGGTGATTTGATTTTTTATGAATTGTTATACTATTAGATATAGGTTTCCTATAAAAGTTGAAAATGAATATAATAATTTCTCTTGAAAATCTTAGAAATTATAAAATAATAAATTAAGTTTAATACGGCAGGTCGTCTAATAAACATTCTATTTCTGATATTTACACACATTTAGAAATTTAAAGATGACATAAAATTAAATATATTAAAAAAATATTACATATATGTAAATACAAACAAAATTTCAATTTAATAAACCATTAGACAGTATTTGAGGAAGACATTCTAATAAAAATTACAACAGATAGCAGCACTCGTGTAAATTAATAGGCAATCATTGTTATTTTAGTATTTTTATTATGCAAAAACAGAATTATTTCAATCATGACTGAGGATGCAGGATTTTGCAAAAGTACTTTCATGAAAAGTAAAGATACGATATGCCTTATCTCAATATATAATAATGTACTAGGTGGTTTTTTAAATATAATTTATCTTATCTTTAAGACATTAATCTTAAAAAGATATATATAATGCTAATAATTTACTTCAGGGCTCTAAATTTATTTTTTAAATGGTAGATTCACATGTATAATATTGAATAGTATAATTAAAAATATCAGTTAATGGTTATCACCAACAATTATATTTTTTAAATGATCACTATTTATCATCAGTTTGATGTTCTATGGTTTGGAAAATATTTTGTGTGTTTATGTGTGTGGTTTTTTCTAAACTCAATCTAGACGTAGGCTAAACACTAAATCTGAAGTCCCATACAGCCCAGCTAGAAGCAAGCAGAATTAAGGTGTAAAGCAAACTCATGAAGGTGTAGAAATGCTTCTGACTAGTTAGCTTTTAAAATAGATATATTAAAATAATAGTATTATATGTTAAAATTATATGGTTTGTGTGATGTATCTAATTTTACATATTAAGAATATACATGTATATATATATATATACTCATGTGTGTATATATAAATCCAAAAAAAGATATCTGATATTAAATTGTTGGTAGTCCCTTATTAGGTATTTCAATACACATACTACTAATATAATGTAATACTATTGTATTACATCTTTTGTAAAATTAATTGTTAATTAATTTTTAGGGTTAATTTTATTGTTATTCATTATTTATTTAATATTGATACATATTTAATCAGTAATTCTGTTTATCTTCCTAAACTAAATTAATCTTATTTTGTCGTAAATTTAATATTTTATATTACCGTGGTATCTTAATAAATGAAATTTTCAATTAAAAGAATAAATAAAATACACTAGCCTGTTTGTAATTAAAACAAACTGTTGGTGGTATTAATTAATTGTTAACAGTTTGGGTAAGCAATTCTTGACATGTTTTTTTTTCGGGCCTCTGAATTATAGTCGCTTGTGAATATAATTGATTTTTTTTTTTTTTATTATTTAAAGGACACAAATGTTCACTAACAAATAATAATTTCTTAATCTCTTCATCTGTTTAGTAAATATTTTTTATGGTTATAAATAACATTAAATACAAGAGTATATGTTCAAGATGGTAAACTTTAATACAAAAAGAAAATAATAACCATGAATTGAGGGGGTCTATGTTAATCTTTGTTTTAATAGCAGCTAATTAATTTAATGATATTTTTAATAAATCTGTTATAAATTCAGTATATTTAAATGTATCACATTTTCTTTATAATTTAATCTAACATATTTAAATTACATATTGAATAATATTGGTTGGCATCAGTAGTTGTGGTAAAATATTAATTTAATGAAAATTGTTAATGCTTTCTTGATAACTAAGACAATTTTACATATTGACACTTATTTAATTTTTTTCTTTTATTTTGCTTTTCACAAAATTTTTACACTGCATTATTTTTTAAAAAATGCATGTATTTAACATAAAATTTTAATGTGATGTAAATGTTAATTATTTTTTATGCTAATCAAGTACAATTTTCATTGTTTTTTTAAATTAACAATTCCTATAAAAATTATAAATTGACATTAATTAAGAAAGTTTTTAGCCTTTGGACTTATTTCTTCATTTTTTAAAAAGTAATTATAAACTTGAAATTATTTTTATATTTGAAAACATTTTTTTTTTTTAATTATAAAGCAATAATAGTAATTAATATTTCAATTAAAAAAAAAGATTTATTATTTACTATAAAAAAATTAATCTACATGTAACTATAAGAAACTAATAACATGTACATCACACAATTTAATAAAAACAATTAATTTTTTGATCTGCTTCAATTTTTAAAGTTATAAGAAAAGTTGTCTTGGCTTCAATTTAAAAGCGTCTTTTTATAAGTTTGTTTTTATTGTTTCGTTTTATCTTTTAACATTCGGTTTGGGTTTTTCCTCTCCTAGAACTAAGGATTGTCTGTCCGAACAAGACTTTCTCACAGCTTTCCACGAATTCCTATGGTTCAGGTAAGGGACGGCATAATGTTTCGTGTTGCAACGATGTGTGTACGCTTTGATATCCATTATCTACTTTTCTGTATTGTCTAAATATTTTTGTTCTATGTTAGTTATATTTTTTAAAAGTAATTTATTTAGACTGAATGGTCTAATAAACCTAATTTTGATTACTTATTTTTATTATTGAATCAATATGAAAATTACATGGAAAATAAAATGAATTATATAAGTTTTCTGTTTACCAAAGAGCTTTTAATGATTAAATTATTATTACTTGTTATTCTAGAGCCTAAAGACTATGTTAATGTATAGTCTACATTTCATCTATTATTTTTGTATAACATAAGTAAATAGATCATAATTTTATTATTTTAAGCTTGTTTATTCTATGGATGAGAGAAAGGTTGAGAATGGAAGAAGTTAAAATTGATGCAGGATTTTCGATTTTTATATTGCATTATTGTTGTAATATTATTTATATTTTATGACTTGTTCAGGAGTTTATCATGGAGAATACCATAATCCATTTGTCATTAGTAACATATGACAACACAACATTATTTGATAATCTACAAAGTATGTTTTGAATGAGTAGTTTTATATTTGTTCTGAATAGAATTTATAAAATATCCTGCCAGTTTGACTGATTTAAAGATTGTTGCTGCATTAAGTTTGTGTACACCTAAGAATTATTTTTTTGTGTTCTATTTTGTTATAAAGATCTTTTTACATCATTTTTCAATAACTAAATGATTTTTATGTTAGTTTTGGAAAATAGTATTTGTGTGCAGTAAATTTATGTATTTTCAT
The DNA here is from genome assembly GCF_047948215.1 of Lycorma delicatula. Lineage (NCBI taxonomy): Eukaryota > Metazoa > Arthropoda > Insecta > Hemiptera > Fulgoridae > Lycorma > Lycorma delicatula. The sequence goes on from NC_134457.1 coordinate 111,591,507, forward strand.
GGTTTTTGTAAAGAATTTTAAATTTTAGCAGTGCATTCTTTATATATCATATCAGGTGGGTTAGTGGGCATTATTAGTTTGTTCTGTTTCTGAATAGTATTGAGCCCAGTGTCTGATAGTTCTTTTAAAGGTCTCTCCAATATAATACATCCAATGAACCCATCCTAAATTATTTACCTTTAATATTATCTGCCCTCTAATGCAAATTATGAACTAATTACTACCAAATACATGACAGTAGATGCAACAGTAAGTCTCCTGTGAGAGAAAAGTGAAGGATATTCCTTAAAACTGCTACAACTATTTGCACAATAACTACCAGATCAGTCATTCAATTGACATTAAATTTGGATAAGTTATTAATGTCTAAAGAAACAGTAATAATTTTGAAATTGGTCTCCTTTTTATTATAAATAATATATCAAAAGTTCCTTTTGATACAAAAAGGAACTTTTTATATCAGCTTATTCAGATTGATCATCTGTATATAAGGACACTTTTTTCTATTCTTCCCCCCTACCATTGACAACCAACTGACACCTTGCAACTACTTTATTTTAATTTTTTTTTTCACAAAACACATTAATTTTTCTCCATGTTTGAAGTTAAAACATCATATTCAAATACAAGATTTCTGTGGACTTCTGACTGGTTATCAGACAGAATATTTTCTTAAAAAGTTTATGACTGCTTTCATTTCTCGCAGAAGCAATTTATCACAGGAAAGTTATCACAAAAAAGGAATAAAATTACATATGTAGCGTTAATATTCTCTCTACAAATGGGCTGATGCAGAAAGCAAATGAAAAGTCACCCAGTCTCATAGTATGTTTTTGTCAGTAGTAAGTAATTGTAGTTTTAGTTTATGATATACTGTGTAGTTTCATTCTTGGGATATTAAGCCAATTTTCTGTTAAAAAATTCATTGAAATATAAAGAAAACCAAAAAAATAATATTACAAAAAATTTTCAATAAACTTGCTTTATACTTTTTAGTCATACTTTAATCAGATTATTATCATCATACATTTTCAATAAACTTGCTTTATACTTTTTAGTCATACTTTAATCAGATTATTATCATCATACATTACATGAGTTTAATTAGTAGGTTAATTTGGATTTCAAAAGATAATATCATATATTGAAAATTTCTATATATTTATAAAATATCAAACAAATTTTCAATCAAACATTTACTTTAAAAAGTAACAAAATTCTAAACTACAAAAACTCAAATCGGTAACTTAAATTCGAAACCACTAAAACTCCCGTACTAAGTTTTTGTCATTTATTTTTTGTCAAACAGCTATCGGATTTGTCATCTACGACCCCAAAAATCCTGCATAGTTGTTTTACAGATTTTGCAATTTTTTTACACCAGCACCCTTAATTTATCCCCATATCGGGCATGTTTGCAAAAGTTATGGTGGAATATTGTATTGTCACCCAACCTTTGTAAATGTGCAAAATTTCATCAATCGGCAATGTCAAAAAGTATGTTAAATTAAGGATGCAAGATTTAAGGACAAACATGAAAAAAAATATGAGTTAGTAAAAATATAAAATATTAAAAAGAAGTAGGTAAATATTTCTTTCTACCCTGTTGTTTTACATTTTGACTTCTTTTCCCAATCCTTCTTCAAACAATTTTCATCACATTGACATTATTGAAACTACTTATCTTTACTGAAATGTAGTTAATATTTAAAAAAAGCCTCATTACAAAACACAGTAACTGTATGCAAAAAATACATAACTGTATTTTTACTTTAACTTCCACATTAATTCATAGTTTACAAAATTTTAAGTATAAGATATCACATTTTTAACTCAAAAGAGTTACTCTATATAATATAATTCAAAATAAATAAAAGAGGCACCTCCATTTAATCTCCTAAACAAAACAAATACAATCTTTCAAAATTTTACGGATTCGAAAGCGTTTCTTTTTACTTAGTTGAAATTTAGAGAAACAAGAAACAATCAATACCACCTATCATCTTTCAGCAAATATTTCACCATTTTCTCTCCAAAATAAACCCAGACGCAATAGTATATATAGATGGATCAAAACAGAATAATACTGTTGGATGCACATTTGTTCTTAATAGCAGAATCTATATGTTATATATAGATTAGATCCTACGTGGCTATATTCCTTAGCCACGTAGGAATTGTGGGCAATGGATGTGCAGATTCTGCTGCTAAAGATGCATGTAGTCAACCTTCCTTCACCACTCGTGTTACTACATGCGATTTTATTAATTGTGTAAAACATGCTCTTCAAATAAAGTGGTAAAGACGACTGGATTGCCATAGTGGATAGTAAACTCCAGTACATTAAAAACACAATGTTGTCATGGGACTCGTCATTCAGAAAATTCTGTCGAGAGGAAGTAGTCCTTTGTCAATTGCAATTAGGCCATACTAGACTCACTCATGGGTATGTGATGTCAACAGTAAACGCACCAATATGCATACGATGCAATTGCCTCTTGACTGTGCACCACATTCTTGTGGATTGGATATGTTATGCAGCCTTGTGTTGTAAATTTAAATTACCCAGGAACATTCGTCAAATCCTCGGCAATGATAAAGCAGTTTTGGACCGGGCATTTTTATTTTTTCGTCGTGTTGGTGTTTAAATATGTTTTATTATTATTATTATGAATTTTAAGTTAAATTTTAATTCTTTGCCCTTTTCACCCCTCTTGGAGTTTGTTAAATTTATTTGATTTTAGTTTTATGTGGTTTTTTTTTTTAAATATTATTTATTTTTAAGCTTTTATCTGTGATAGTAGTTGTAATTAATTTTTTAGTTTGTTAGCTGTAATAGAAGTTGTATGTTCTTATGTTTAATATTTTAGTTTAAGTTTTTATTGTATTTAAGTTTTTGTTCTTTATTAGATTTTATATTTTTGTTTTCCGAGCGACAGTAACGTAAAAACATGTTTTCTGCCAAAAAAAAGGAAATTTAGCTGGGTTGCAAATATATGCTAATCCAATTTCATCCATACTCAAACAAATAGTACCCTTGTTTTCAATGACAAACTTCATTAAAAGACTGTATGTGTATAATAACATCAACATCATATAATACATCAGTCAGTGGGTTTTGTTTTTCTTCAAGTAATAATTTTATTGTAAATATAATATTATATATTAAATTATAATGTAATCATCCTTTATGTTCCCTAATTTCAGATTGATTTGATCTCTAGTACTCAAAAGTGTTGTTTGTGTAGATCAGCGAAGCAAGAATGTGTGACTATAAATGCATATTTGTAACCAGGAAGTGAAAGCATCTTATGCAGCCACCTCCTACCACCACTGCTGTCATGCATGTTTATTTTACTTGTTCCTTAGTTTTGTGTCTGTATGTGATAGGTTAAGAGTGAGTGACTTGAGGACATACTGGTAATTTTTGTTCTCATGTGTCCCCTCCCTCATGAACCAACAGACCTTCAGACTTCAAGGCACTTTAGCATTTACTCTCTCACTAAGCTTACATATATAAATATATATGTTTTTTGTTTTATTTTGTAGGTAAAATTTATTTCACTTTGTTTAAAATTCTAAAACATTTAATTTCTGTTTACATGTTTTGAAGAAATAAAGTATATTTTATGATACTGCAAAACAATGAAAGTTGAGATAAGATAACTTAAACCAGTATTGTTTTACCTGATATTCTGAAGAAACCCGATTATGAATCAGGTTTGCCTGCTGATACAGTATTATTATACTATATTATTGTTACTTAATATCCTTTATTTAGGTGGTGGATATTTCTCCCTGAAACATTCTCAGTGATGGATTTCCAAATTCTGCGTTAGCAAGTTTATTGTCTTTCCTAGAAACATTTTTTTTTTTTTTTTTTTGAGTTTGTGTGGGTTTATTTTTATTTAAATGTCATTCCAAGGTGTAGTCATCATCCAAAAGCTGATTTTTGAACTAGCTTTCATCTGTTTCTATATAAGCGATAGCCCTAGAGAACTGTGATATGCGTAAAGGTTCAGGTAAGTCTTATCATGACTGCATTCTCTACAAGTGAAATGTGTTCTCTGGCTAAGTTTTTTACGGTTAACAGTTTTACAGCTGAAGAAATTTTTTTTTGTGATTTTAAATAAATCTTTTCCTGATAAAAATAAATTGTAGATTTAAGTTATCTGGAAACTTTGTTTGTTAAAATCAATTTCAAGTAAGAAGATTAATAACATTACAGTGGTAATAACTCCATCATCAACAGTAATATTACTTGTTAGTTGTGAAAAATTGATGGATGACGTTTTTAATTCAGAACATGGAAATCTTCTTTGGGGTTATTCTACATATTTTGTTTACTTTTTTCATTATTAGTTGAATAGGTTTTTTGAAAAAAAGGTTATTTTATTTAATTTTGATATTTGGAAATAATAATAATTATTACACTATTAACAAACTATATTTTGATATTAAATATGTAGAATGAATAATTGTTAGATAATGGATATCATCTCAAAGCATTGGCATCATACAATTGCACAATATGTCAAATAATTTATTGAAGAATAGTGAAGTTTTAATAAGTTTAGTTTTGATTTCTCTCCAAAATAATTTACTTGTATTTATTTTTGCGGTTATTAATTTATTGTGTGTTTATTAAATTATGTTGCAACAAAATTTTGCTGGCAAAGTACAGTAATAAAGTAATACTTTAAAAAATAGTTTGTATCTATTAACTGTTTAGAATGTTCACATATTTATTTTTGTCATACTACATTTCTCTAACTTTTTTTTTTCTCAGTGCATTTTTTTGCCAAGTATATCATTATTTCTATCTCATTATTGCTTTTCTATCTTCATACTTACCTTATTATTATTTATCAGAATATGTATCAGATCTGCTTAAATCACAATACACTTTTGTAGTTTTATCACTGAATGGTTTTTTGTCATTTTAAACAACTTCTTACAATGAAAATATTAGCTTGTTTTTTTCCAATGTTTATTATTATTATTATTATTAATTTCATTTAGCGCATGTTGTGCTTTGTAATGGGTACTCAAACTTTCAGTTAAATTCTTTCTACCAAATAAGTGAACATTTTATCTAATACAAGTTGAATTTAATGTTATAAAATGTATTTAAAAAAAATACAGTCTGCATTAAGATAATATTATCACTATATCAAATCATTGTAAGTTTATTATAATTTTGAAACTACATTGAAATTTAGTTGTCTACCGATATATACATTTTATTTTCATCAAATATTTTGGAGGAAATCAAGTAACCCAGCTACATGCAGATGATGCAAACTTTTTTTTTATACATGGAATTTAATAAGTTATTTTAGGATAAAAGTAAAAATAGTTAATATTGATGTTATATTGTTGGTGTTTCAAATTCATTGTGCTAAATCTATGGCAATTTTTTTTTTTTTTTTTACTGTACAAATATATATATATTTGCTTTAAATTATATGGATAATTTATTAATTCTGGCATTGCAGGTGTATTTATTTTTTATTAAATTCTGATCAGCTTAAGGGGTGCTTAATTGTTTGTTTTTATTATTATGAAAAATGTTAATACAAAAATAGAATTGAGTTTTTATGTTGTTTGTCGAAGAAATTTTTTTTTCATATTTTTTTTTTTTAATTTACATGTACATATTTGTAAATTTGGATGTATTTTATATAAGTAGGTAATCAACTAATATTTTGTTGTGCTTGTTATTTTATGTGTATTTGTGTGCAGTTTAAATGCTTAGATGCATTGTAATATTGTAGGATTTTAAGAGCTTAAATTTAAATTAATTTGTTGTTTAATTGCATAAAATATAATATAAAAATAGCTGCTAATATATTACTTAGAGAAAATTAATTAAAATATGCTTTACAGGATACATATTTTTTTCTAAAACAGTAATGCAGAACATTAGGGTATTCTATGAGAATAAAAGTTAATAATATAAAATTTACTGTAATTTAATAGATGTTTAATGTCTATTTCTAATATCATAAACATTAAAAATATTTCTCTTCTGAAGTGTAGCTTGCTCTGTGCAGACTGGATTATTTGTATTCATTATTAATAAATAACTGTATATAAATTAATATCGATTTTTTAAATTATACAAATGCAATTTTTTTTATGTTTATATTTATATTTTTTAAATATACTGAAAAAATAAAATAAAAAATATTTATTTTGTTAATGTTTTGTTACAGCTCGTAAACAAGAAGTAATAAAGATGACTGAACAGTTGTTGGAAGCAATCAATACAGGAGATTATGAGGCGTACACGTAAGTACTTTTCTCCTTATTCCATAAATTTCAACAAGGATAATATACCTACAGTCCTGGTTGACTAAAAACCTTCCACAGTTATTTTTAAATAACTATTTCTTTTAGTACGATAGTAAAACTATATTTGGTTCAAATCAAGAAATAACTTAAAAAGCTGCTATGAAAGCAAGGCTTTGATAAGAGAATGCTTATGGGCTGAGTGGAACCAGACAGAACCAGGCTTAATTGCAATTCTGGTTGAGCTTGTCTGGGAGATAGTGTTACCATGCATTAATGATAATTACTGGGAATAAATAGTTACAAGGCTGGATGCAGTTAGTGGTTACCAATCACAAAAGCCTATCCTACCAAATTTTCCCAAAGCAATGATTGTGTGAACTATGATGAGTAAATGATGCTTATTTACTGGCAATATTTACTACTTGGTTCAAACCAAGCTAAGCTATTGACAATGTTGTAGTCGCCTATTAAGAAAGGCTAGGAAATGAAAGCACATAACCAAACCTAATTTCAGTGAACCAAAGTCAATAGATGAAAAATGACAATGCCAACTATCATTGTGGTAGATCACTGACTTCAACTTAGATTAAATGAATTTTTCTTCTGATATTTCAACTACAAACCAAAGGCCAGCATAAATTCAGGATATCCTCCTGAGATACGCAAGAGTCAAACATCCAGCAGAGCCTGTTTCTTGTTTGAAACTATAGCCTTTCTCCTAGCCATAAGTCATAAGAGTTATCTTTTCTTGAAGGAAAAACAAATATGTTAAACAAAGATAATAAAATGGAATATAAAGGAAGATAATAAGGAATTAAGTATAAAGATAGAAAACTATGTACCGAAAATGAGAGAATTTTGTTATTTAGGTAGTAAAATTACAAAAATTGACAAAATAAACAAAATTGATTTTTAGAAGTAGATTTGCTCAGACCAGAAAATATAAATTTATTTACCAAACATACATTTAGAAATTTAAAGAAATTCTTTATAATATTTATAGATGTAATGTATTTTAAGCCAGTGAAATATGGACAATTGAAATGCTAAAAAACATTAAGGATTGAGGCTTTTGACTGAATAATGTCAAAAATTAGGTGGATTGTTAAGTACAAATTAAAGAGGTTTAAAGATTGATTTGAGAAGAAAGAAATTTGTTGCAGAAACTTATAACAACAAGATTAAAATTAGTAAGCTATATATTAAGGCATTCATATTTAATGGATATAACTGTATAGGAAGTATAGCTGTAAGAAAGGAAGGTAAAGATTAGAATGTATGAAACGCAGAATATCTGAGTATAGATGTAAGATGATGAGGCAAAGGAATGAAGAAATGCATCAGAATAATTGAAAGATGAAAAAAATTAAAGGTATATGAAAAGAATGGAACATCAATCTTGAGGAGTAATACCTGTAATATTTTTAAGTTACTATCAGGTTATTTTAAGTTGGCAGGATCCTGGAAGTACTAAAGAAAGGGAAATACAGTGTAACCTCGCTCTAACGCAGTTATCAGGGGACTTACGTGACACCCACGTTTTAGGCTAACCGCGTTTTTTTAGAGAAGTAAATATTAAATCACAAAGGGGATCAGTTAAAAAAATAGGCAAAAAATCAATCAATAATGGTTTTATAGAAAAAGCCAATACAGTATAACGTGTACTTATACAGAAACAAGTGCGGTAGATAGGATATTTTTTCTTTAAATGTAAATTATTTTTTTAAATAAGAAATAATTGTTTTCTTTCACAATTGTATGTTGAATTCTTTATAATATATTACTTTACACTTTGTAAATGCAATAAATGACGATCATCACTATCACTTTGTTGCTCCATCCATGTTATTACACTATTTACATTTTCCAGAATGTCTTTTATTGAGGGTGTAGACCTCTCCGTAACAGCGACCTCTGGAACACCTTCCCCTTCTTCCTCCGATAAACTATTGTTAACTGGTAGAACAGAGTTTACAACCTACCTTTTTCTTCATTGGTCATATAATGGGCAATGAGTGTTTGATTGTCTTCTTGAACCCACTCATTGAGATCACTTACCAAGAATTCTTGCTCGGTTAAATTTGACAATTCCATTGCATGTTCGTCAGTAAAAATATGAAAATTTCCTGTTTCAATGCCTTCTATATTATTCTATGACAATACTGACCAACAATTTTTAATTGTAATAGAATTTACGTTATTCCATGCTGTTCCAGCACTGTATATAACACTTTTTGATGACTCAGTTTTAAGAAATTCAGTTACTTGCAATTCTGAGTTAACGATAGTGGTCAGTAGCTCTCATCGGTAATAAGCTTTAAATGCCCGAATAACTCTTCGGTCTAATGGTTGGATCAAAGATGGGGTGTTCTTGGGTAAAAACATTGCAATTATTTTCCCATCTTTAGATTTCAGCAAGTCAGAAGGCGGATGAGCAGGGCAATTGTCAAGAAGTAATAAAGCTTTTCCTTGTAATTTTTGAACTCTTAAATAATTTTTAACAAGACACAAATTCGTCGTTAAACCACGTTAAAAAACATTACACATCATCCTAGCATTTTACTATTTTTAAAAATAACCAGTAATGAATTCATATTAACATTTTTTAAGCAATCTGGACTGGCATACTTGCCAATGACGGCTTCAATTTATGATTTCCTGACCTACTGGCCCACAAAATAAAAGTTACCCTTTCTTTTTTCATTTTCATACCAGATTTATTTGGTGCCCTTTTCACATCTAGTGTTTTTGTTGGCAATAGTTTATAATACAAAGCAGTTTCATCACAATTATATAACTTTTTGTCACTAAAAAGTCTGTAAGTTATTCTCTTCTGTAACTGATTGTAATGTTTATAAAAAATGTTCAGCTGCTGTCGCATCTGCTGAACAAGATTTTCCTACAATATTTACTTGGCCTATGCCATGATGGATCTTTCATCGTGATAACCATATTGCTAGAAGCACTGAATTCTGCTCTATTGCTAGTTTGTTCATGAAGATTAGTGCATGAGCTTGAAGTATTGGCCTGATAGGGCATTCCTTCACTCTGTATACTGTGCCTTGTACAGGCAGCACATTGATGGTCTTATCGCTGTTGCAGGAAATGAGTCATGTACAGTATATCATAAGAATTTCTCCTCATACTGTATTAGAATCATAGTCTAGTTTTTTGAATCATGTTTTTGGGAATTCCAAGGCTTTAAAATTAATCGTAACTAATTGAAAGATGTTATATTAGAAGTGTATTGTTGACAAATTTCAAAGAATTTATGGCAGGTTGTACACCAGTATCAAATATAGTGGTAGGGTGTCTAGCATTTCTTCGTCCTATTTTATTTTTTCAGATATTCAAATATTTTTTGGGGACAGGTTATAATCCGCGGTATATCGAGCCTTGTTGTAGTGGGGCTGTACTGTATTAGATTTTAAATGGCACATATTTTGATATTATGTATAACTAGTGAATGTGTTTAAACTCTTCAAATTAACATTATTGTATTTGTTTGTGTTGTAAATCAAGAATATCTTGTAATTTTAATGTTATAGAAGTAAGAATAAAATATGTAAAATAGTAATTTTTAACTTTTTGTTTAATAGGAAGATCTGTGATCCACATCTGACTGCCTTTGAACCTGAGGCGCTAGGTAATTTAGTCGAAGGAATGGACTTTCACAAATTTTACTTTGATAATGGTAATTTGGTTTTCTTTTTATATTTTGCATGTGTCTCATAATAGTGTAACCTACAATCAAAATGTGTATACTTCAGTAAATAAGGTACAGTACTATTAACTCAATTTATACATTTATTAATTTTTATTGTTTTTTTTTTTTTTTTATAAATATGATTATATAAAATACATAATCGATTCAATTATAGCCTGACTGCAGGCAGTTCCTCCAACGATTGTTCCCATCCTTCTAACCTTCTTCATCACCATTGCTTATCATTTTGTTTTTCTTCCTTAGATTAGGTCCACTGGAATTGTGTCCACCACTAGCCCTAACTTCATAGATATATCATGCACCTTCTAGTAACTTTTCTGTCACTTGCTTCTTTATAGATACTAAGAGATGTGCAAGACAGACTTGAATATCCAAACAAGATAACAGAATATCTTGTTCAGATATTCTGTTTCTTGTCCTAGGTTTGTACAAGAAACAAATTAGTGACAGAGTTGATAGTCACGTTAGTTACTATCTAAAATGTTGCTGATTAAAATGACACTTCTCACTAGTGAAGAGATTATCTATTGGGTATAGCCATGTCATGTCTCTTATTCTAAAATCAAACGATTTTAATGCAACCTAGTAATATGATAAAATCTAAAGAATAATCTATAACAAATACTTTATTGCCAAATGTAAAAACACAGAGATGATTGTACTGTGTGAATATGTAGAACTTGCACAAAGGAATTTTAGTTACAGTTACGAGTAGAAAACATTAGAATCTAAAAAAAGGATTGTTGACCATGTTATGAGGCAGAGAAATAAAGATTAATTCAGTAATTTGTTGGAATACTTGTGTTGTGGTATGAGGATAAATTAGTAATCGTTGTTGTAATCTTGGCAGGCCACTGAATTGAACATAGGTTTCCATTTCAATGATCCATTTCAAGAAAGGCAAAAATTTTTAGTATCATTTTTCAAGAATGGATTAAAAAATTAGTCAAAAAGATTATTATGTAATACTAAGGAAGAAAAGTAAAGGAAAATAAAAATAGTGGCAAAGCAGTTCAAGTGGTGGTGAGGTTTGTTTTTCTGATAAAACACATCATTGTCGTTCTACTTATTATGGTGCTATGAAGCTCCAGAATCTGTGTTAAGATACAAACAAAATTATATTTGGACTTAAAACCAAAGTTGTTGTTGTACTTTAATTGCTGGGATTAAATTAATGAAATATTAATGGCAAAAGGAGTTTAGACAGGACAAACTGCAGTTCTGTTGAGAGGCAAAAAATTTGCAACGAGTGATCATATCAATTCAGAGAAATGCATAAAGTTTGGATGAGTTACTACAGAAAATCTTTGATGATTTTTTTCAAAAAGACAGCATTTTCAGTGATGAATTACTAAGTAATAGGCTAGACGTAAAGTATCTTTAATGATAACCAGATTTGTGAAGATTGTAACACTTGAAATTTTATAGTATTTATACCACTAATATGACTTGATTTGATGTTTGTGTGATTGCGTTTAACAAATTTCTGTTGTTTTCAGAAGAGTTTGCTAACTATGTGAAAATTATGTGATATGTTTTGGCACTATCTTACTGTAAAACTTATTTACCTCCTTTTCATATTGTCAGCTACCTGTATTTGTAACTATCCTTTATTTCAAAATATACTATCTTGAATACTTTTTTGAGTATTTAGTTTTCATTATATTTAAAGTTATATTCTTATTATTTAATTTGATTTATTGTAATTCTTTATTCATTTCTGTTTGCAAGTTTGACGCCTTTTTATAAATACATTATGATATAATTCATAGACTTCTCTCTTAATAATCTGCTCTTTATTTTTTACCATTCATGCTGTCTTAAAAATTTCATCAGAATTCAATTAGGTCAGTCTACCTTCAAATCTTTTATTTAACATAGTTAGTAATCTTATGTTTATTTGTGACAGTTTGAGACTTTTTATCACCCATTTAAATTAAATAAATTTAAAAATAAAATTTCCAGTTTGGAAAGAATTCTTTGTAGTTATTTATTAGTATTCATTTTTCTTCTTTTTTTTGACTTGAGAAGTAAATGTGGATCTGTTTTATAATTAGTATTTCTTTTTAAAAGATTTAATGATTATTTTTAAACTGGATAAAAATAAAGTTAATATTCATTAATACGTATTATACTATTTCTTTGAATATAAAAATTTGTCTCTATATTTACAGAGGTATTAAATGACATCAGCTAGTTCTTTTTTACCCATATGATTTTCCTTGTCATGTTTGTTGTGTAGCTAAAGGAACAGCTTCTGTTGACAAGGTAAGTAATTTTTGGTATTTTATTTCATTCAGTTGAATATATTATTTTCTATTGTAGGTTAGTTTATGTACTTCTTTGAGTGCTATTGATATCATGAAAATATTGAATTTAACTCAAAGAATCCACTTTGAACTGGTAAAATTATGTAAAGAGGTGAAAATTTGCTTTAGATGTACTATTTCAAGTGAGTTTGACCAAACCTGGTCATTTTTAAAGCAATTAAAGCGTATGAAAAATGTTAATTTTTTCCCTTTTAGTTCGTGCCAGTGCATCTCTTGTGCAGTTTGATAAACAGAAACCATCTACCCCAGTGAGTATTCTTACTAAAGAATTACCAACCTTGTTTACTTGAATATGACCATTTTCAGTTTGAGATCTATTAGTAAAATAATTGATGTCCACTCCTGAAGTAAACTCTCTGCCGATATTTCACATAAAAAATTTAGGCTTTTCTTGTACAATTTATTTTATAACAATTTCTATTTCATTTGGTATGAATTATTTTTATATTATACATAAAATTAAATGTTGAAAATATATTTTGTGATGTCTTGTGCACCTTAAAAACTCCTTTTATCTAACATATTTTGCAGTGTCATATAATTTCTCTCTGCTGTTGCTTAGCAGTAGTTTACAATGGCATAATCTCCTCATCCTTCAAAAAGAAAACCTCTTTTGTATTTTGCCGTCACATGCAAAAGGCATGAGACATATCCTCATTAGGAAAAAATTTAATTATATTTATTATTTATACTATCAATTATTAAGCCAATAACTTTCAGGCCAGTCTTGAAAATGATTAAGCAAATAATTAATTTATGGATTTCATAAGATTATTTTCATGAATTGGTTTACATTTTTAATGTTCTAAATGCAGTTCATTTATTTGCTATTGTAGGTGTTCGTTCTGTTGTATGAAATGGCATTCTTAACAATGTTTTATTAACTTTCCGGAGATGATTTCAATAGAATAGTAGTGAAGATTTTAAAACAAGGTTTTTATTTAACCACCTTTCAGTTTTTCCATTCTTTTAAATATAAGTAGAGCAGACTTATTGGTCTAAATGTCTTTGCCTAGTTCTGGTTTTAATTTTTGTGTAATCTTTGTCTAATTCTAGTTTTTTACCTTTATTTTATAAAAAAACACCATTCTCATTTCTTTTCAAGTGACTGTAATACGAATATTTAACTTTCAACTAAACCATTCTAAATAGCCTACAAAGCTCTATTTCAAGTCTTGCAGGAGCAACATAGAGTCAATAATATCATATAAATATAGTTGAATATATGCTTTAAAAATACTTATTGCTCACTGAATCCTCTCACCAGTCTTTATTAATCATAGTCTCTTAGTCCTGTTGTTTTGTCCTAAGATTAGAACTTTAAATTATACATCAGTCATAAGCAACAATGTTCCTGTTATGCAGAAAGTACTGATACAATACCAATTAGTTCTGGTAAAGTATACTTAAGTTTGGGTTCTTTGTGAGCATTTTCTGATATTTAGTTCTGTTTGGAATGATACTTTTCAAGAATTCTTTTTGGATAACCTTAAGTTTCCGTTGAATTCTCACTAGTAAGTTTCCCAGTTTTCACTGTTTTGACCTAGTTTAATCTAGTGTTGACCAAGTCTGTGTTATTTTATTCTAGTTTTATCCTTTTTGACAGATGTGTCAATCTATAACTATTCAAAACTATCCTGACGGGACAAATACTGTACTATCTTGAGTACTGTCTTCTGAAAATTAAGGCTCTTCATCTAATTAGGCTTAATTAGGCCTTTCATCCCAGGCAGCCAGACGCCAGATTTTCTGATTGTCACAGCAGCTACATTTTGCGTTGAATATTGTGTTCAGAAAATCATTAGATGTCTAGTCCTTTCCAGATTTGTAGAACTCTGCCAGGTTCTTTGAAGTCCTAGAAATCTTAAGTCATTCATCTTTGGTAAGCTGTTAATTTAAAAGTTTCCCATTAGGTATCCTTAGTTCCCTGAAACCCACATCCTGAAGATTTATTATTAAAGATATTTATCCTCTCCATAATTTATGAGTGTCATACATCCATAAATAATGATAGGGGATTATTCTTACCAAAAGGGTTCTTGTGTGTTTAGCTTAGGCGTCATTCTGTGATGAAGTTTATCATTGCAAAATAATATAATTTCTTTCTTCAAAATTTCTATATTTCAATTTATGTTAATTTTTGTAAGTCTATTGGAACATCTTTAAAATTGGTTAAACTAAGAGTCCTTATCCTTACTTTATAAAAGTACTGGTAAACAGTCCCCTTGGCCTCAAGTCACTCAGAAATTTCTTGATTTATTGAAAGGTTAAACAAAAAAGTTGAAACCTCTAAATAGTGGGTTTAGTAATCTTTCCATTTACTCTTCCCACCTTTTTTAGCTGGTAATAATTGTGTTTATATTTTTAGAATAAGAATAATGTCAATTGTCAACACATTGGTCCCTTTAGTCAATAAACAGATACTATGGGTAAATTCTACTACACCAGCCCCTAAGTGGAATTTGGATAAGTTGCTACTATAATGTTACACATATGATAATTATACACATTTGTATTAATTAATATTTTTGAAGAGTCTTTGCTCTTTGCTGTTTTGTTGTTGAAGAATCTAGTTGCTACATTCATCATTTTTTTTCAAGTTTTCAAATCAGTTATTTACACAAATTAATGAAAGATGATAATGAGTGAGAAAAATTGAACTTTACAGAAATTTAATTTTGATGTTGTTTAAAACTATTTTTAAAATCTCATATTTTATAGCATTAATACTCATAATTTACAGATCCGCAATTGCAAACTTTTACATTACAGTATATTTTTTAGCATATATTCCAGTATACGCCCCTTCTTATCAGCTTGATAGCATACTTAGTAACTTAGCGAGTGGTTACCAAATTAGCTTTCAGATCAGCTTGTTTTAAGTCTAAGACCAAGAGTTTGGAGTTGTCATTTGCTGTTTCATGTATTTCTTCTTGTTAAAATACAATGAAGATATGTGCTCAGATTTACTACAGGGTGGGCTGGAAGTCCCTTTACATTAGTTATGAAATTATTAGGATAGGTGCACCACACCTTCTATGGATCTAAAAACATCTGTGTAGGTTCTACCATGTCCAAAGCACAGCTGTATGCGCCTCCATGTCCAGTTGTTTATCCGCAACAGCATATCAGGGGTGATCATTTCAAATGCTGAACAAACAGTGTCTTGGAGCTCCTCTTTGTTGACGTATCTGCATTTTCAGGTCATCTCTTCTTTTACAAAACCCCAGAGTGCAATGTCAGGGCTTCTTGCTGACCAAGGAAATGGAGCTGGTAACTCTACTGACCCATATAAAATCCAGCGATTTGGAAAATTTTCATTGAGGTGTCTGCAGACTTTCAAAGCAAAATGCACTCACTGGAGCACCGTTTTGCTGAAATATAATGATGTCAGTGATCCCTTTTTGCCATTAATCCTGATAACAACCACTCAATAATTCACAGATAACTGTGTTGATTAACTGCGCCATCAAAAAAATAAGAACCAAGGAGTTGTTAGCTGTCATTCCAGCCCAAATCATAACATGAGACGGATGGTGTTCAATTACTTCAACAGAGTGAGGATTGTTTTTCACCCAGAAAGAAACATTTTGACTACAAGAGCTTCAGTAAATCGATTAAGGGCTTCGACGAATCACACACTCATCTGAAAACATGACGTTCTTTTTATCATTTGCTCTCGGAAGGCGTCAAGCAATAACTACATAAACACATTGATCATGGTCATTGCCGCTCAACCCATTAACTGTGGCTGGACAAAAACATTTAACTTTCAAGTCCTTTCACGTATGGTCTCGCATTGATGTTGGAATGCCTAACTCTGCAGAATATTTGTGTGTTAATTTCATTGGTGATCGTTTAATCGATGCCTCCACAGCAGTACATGTCTCAGCTCAAGTGGTTTGCCTCCCACTGTGTGGTGTATCAAGAAAACTTCCCATTGCTAAAGCCTTCTTCTCCCATGTCAGTAACGTTTGCCATGATGGTGATGATTTCCCAAAACGCTCAAAAAATTCATTCATAATGTTCCAATGTTTTACCAGAATGTGAACCCACTCACAAGCTATCAATAATCCTCGTTGATAATGAATGTACTCATATCTGCTATTATTCCACACTCCACTATGACTGAAGTAGAATTGGTAGCAGTAAAGCCTGATTAAACTGGCTTTATTAAAGTGTAAAGGGACTTCCTGCCCATCCATACTATAAAAAAATAAATAGAAATGAAAACATACTAGTTAGAGTACAAAGCTGAAGACTGTAAATGTCTGATCTTACAGAAAAGAAGAAGTATTATATTGAATTTATACTATTACGAGGCATATTCATAAAGTAAGGGCCATTTGGTCATTAAAAAAAAAATTAACTCATGAGAAAAGGTATTTACTTACAGCTTTAGCTTACTACATATCTACTTCACTTTTCCACATAATTGTTATTCAGTTCTAAGCACTTTTCGTAACGCTGCACCAGTTTCTTTAACTCCCCTGCATAAAAGTTTGCTGCCTGGGAATTAAACCAGTTGACAACGGCAGTCTTGAGTTCCTCACCATTTTCAAATGGTTGTCCCTAAGCCACTTTTGCAAATGCAAGAAGAGGAAGTAGTCACTAGGTGCAAGATCAAGACTGTATGGAAGGTGGTCAAAAAGTTCCCAATGAAAATCTTGTATCTTTTTCTTGGTTAAGGCAGCACTGTGAGGATGCATGTTGTTATGAAGGATTACACTGGTTGACAGTTTCCCGTATCGTCAAATTTGGATCGCACATCTCAGTTTGGTGAGTGTTTTGCAGTACATGTCAGCTGTAATTGTTGGTCCACATTTCATGAAATCAACCAAAATGATGCCCTTTTCATCCCAAAAAAACAGTTGCCAAGTTGTTTCTACTCGAGTACAAAGATTGCTTAAACTTTTTCAGTTTTGGGGAACTTGAATGGTGCCACTGCATTGACTGTTGTTTCGATTTTGCATTAGTGTATGATATCCACATCTCATCGTCCGTAACAATGTGGGAAAACAAATCATCTCCAGCTTGTTGATAGCATTACAAAAACGCTCATGCACTGCACAATCTTTGCTCTTTGTGTTGGTCAGTGAGCATTTTCAGTACCCACTTGCACACAATTTGTGATATCTGAGCTTTTCTGTGACAATCGTGAAGATAGAGGTACATCCAACATGTGGAAATTCATCAGTCAAGCACTAATCGTCAATTGCCGATCACACTGTAATTTTCTGTTCATTTGTTCAACGATTTCATCAGTCTGAATACTGGGCCTACCACTCCACTCTTCGTCTTGCCCATTTGTACAGCCAATTTTAAAGTCTCGACACCATTGATAGCCTTTTCTTTACCCATTACTGTAGGTCCATACATTAGTCACAACTCTTGATGAATTTCAGCAGCTGGAAGACCCTTTGGCACACAAAAATCGAATCACAGCACGCACTTCACAACTGGCGAGAGAAACAATTGTCACGGACATTCCAATCTGCATTCACCAGCAGGCAAATGACAACTGAATCAAAACAACTACTACAGTAAATAGCCAATAGGTGGTGGCCCTTCATGCATGAAACTGTGTTCAGACCCACTAATATTTAAACATAAGCCAACGACCCATACTTTATGGAATGTGTTTTGTAATTCTTTCCAAGAGTTTGAAATATAAATAAAAAAAAATAAAGCAAAGGAAAATAAAATAAAAAACAAAGAACTGTGGTTTTTTTAGAGTTAGTTAATAAAATTGTGATACAATATTAGCAAACTCAGATGTAATGTCGAGATGTATTACATCCAAGGATACATGTTGCCGTAAATGGCAACATAACCAGTATGTTGCCATTTAAATCAATTGAACTTAGATTTGATTCTTGGTATTTTTCACCTACCTATTGAAAAACATTATATATTCAAAACATTAATTTTCAGAGTATCTTGCTTCCATGAGTCACACCAGAAAGTCAGTGGTGTCAAAAGTAATTTAGGTTTGCCCTATTGCCTTTCATAGGCTCCCGAGCCTTTTCACTTAAATAATTTAATTTATGATATTCAAATTAGTTTTTCTAAAACTGTTTTCTTTCTGGAAGACAGAAAATTGAATAGTACCGAAATTGATCCTTCTTAGTATGTGATCATCTTTGTGAACAATTTGTGAGCATCTTCAACACAAATTTAAATTTGGCAAAAGTTTTCATTAAATTTAGTACATGTAAAATCAAAAGTTTTAGTTATATAATACCTCATATCCTTTCATTTAATATAAAACTAACACAAAGCAAATAAGTTCATTGCCAAATTAGCTGTATAAGTACAGCATTTTCACAGATCATTAAATTCTCCGTATATATCTGTAGTGTGTACACAAAATGAAACTGTGTTTATAATGATGTAAGTTTCAGCCAAAAAGTAGAAACCATTTGGTTGTAATAAATTTAAAACATGTAATAATAAGAATATTTATTTACAACCAACTTTGTTCATTTCTTTATATAGTCAAAATTTATGTTTAAACACTAATCATATTGTGTTCCCGGTTTTTTTATCCCACCATTATAGAAATCTACCTGTAGTTCGTCAGCTATATAGTAACAGTTCATTGTGACAACTTAGGACTAATTGACTTTTCTTCAGTGGTGGGACGTCACTAACTTTTTTTACATTTTTAATAATCCTAAAATAAATTGTACTTAATTATGAAATCATTGAGATTGATGGTGTCTCTTGTAATTTATTTATACTATAAGTAGGAAGATCTAGTAGTTTATTTCTAGTAGAAATAAACTACTAGATCTGCCTGATAAAGCCTGTACGACTTAGTACAGTCTCTTGACTGCAGCTCACGATCAAAGAAATATCATATTTTTGACTGTACATGTGATAGTTGTAAGTATATAATCTTTTCTTATTTTATTTAATACATTTATTAATTTAACATAAGAGAATGTAAAAATATTGGCATACAATTAATTTACCATTCTCATCTAAATGTTGATTTTAGGTTATTAGTTTTAATAATATAAATTTTAAGTCCCAGTTTCAACTGGGAACAGTTTCTTTGAAACTGAATCTTCTGTTATTTGAATAGAATATTAAGAGCAATTATTAGTAGAAGATATTTTTTTAATTATTTCATTACATTATGCCTTCTTAAGGTAGGTGCATGAAATTATTATATTCCTTTTTCAGCAATGATATATTATTATTTTGTAGATGCCTGCAAGCATGTGTGTGTGTGTGTGTGTGTGTTTGTGTACAAAGTGGCTTGAAATTGTACAGAAATCTCTTGGAAGATGATTCTATAGCCAAAAATAAGAAAAAAATTTCATATAAACATAGGTGAGAAAACAATTCATTAGCAAATTTCTGCTCACAAAAGCCTCTTCTTTCTGCTCCCTCTGTGAAATTTAACCATATTAAAATTCTTGGGGGACAAATTGAGGGATAAATTTGATGCTTCCTTATGATTTTTGATGTAAAAAATTGAATAAAAATGGTCCCAAATATCTATTTCGCTTAGGTTTTAAGAAAAATAGCATAAACACGAAAAAGTTTTGTTGGAAAATACACTTTTTTAGATTTGAGATAAAATAACTTTGTTAATTTACCAGTAAACAAATAAAAATTTCTAGTTTACTTTGTAGAAAATCTAATTCTAAGAATACTGTTGTAAATAATGTTGTTAAAATTAAACACAAATTTGCACCCAAAATCATTTCAATTTTTCAATTTAGTTTGTTTGATTTGTTTCTAATTAAATTTGAATAATTTTGTTAAATGGATAATAAACACAACTTTTAAACGATACTTGTAAAAAAGTTAATTCTGATCAAAATAGTATAAGTTGAATAAACCAAAGGAAAGTTAGAAAAATTTGAATTTTATTTAGAAACAGTCTACTAGACATAAGTGAATTATACATACCAGTTTATAATAAATGTTAAAAAATTAGCTCTCCATTTTCAACAAATTTCTTGGCATGCTTCTGTACTCTTTTCTTGGTTTTTTTTAATTATTTAGGGCTTTCCTTAACTTGTTCAGCCACATCCGTAATGTGGGAAATTAATTCCTCCAAGAATGTATTTTTGTTTTGTATACAATATTTTTCATCCATGCCTTGATGCAAAGATCTAAAAATGTTAGATCTGGCAATCTTGGTGGTCAGGAATGTGAACCTCCACGACCAATCTGTTTCTCAGGGAAACGATGATTTCAGTGAGTGGGAACAACATAAAAGATGACTGGGAAGTGTGCCATTGTGCTGGAAGTGTACTTTTGCATCCCAGCGCTAGAGGAACATTTTCAAGTGGCTGCGGCAATTCTTGAAAAAAATGCTAGTAGATCTAGACAATTATACTTGTAGAGCTATCAATTTGTATTCCATCGGAAATACAATACACTTGCAGAACTCCAAGTGAAACAGACCATCTCCTGAGTCTACATGTTGAACTGGCTGTTTATTATAAGGATAAAACTTGTTTTGTTCAAGTGTCTTCCAAACCATCGAATGTGAAACTCCGATCCACTAAAAAGATATCATGTGTTGACGCTTGGACCTTGCTGAACTGCATCATTAATAAGTTTATTAATAACAGTGTCATGTTGGACAGGTCATTCTTACCTAGTACAAATACTAGATAGTCATCCTGTTTTACGAAGATTGCAAAAAGTCACGTCAATTGTTTTGGGATCTGGAAACCTGCGATGTGAAAAATGTTTTTCATATTCTATTGCAGCCACTGTAGCATTACCATTATCATACCCAAAATGAAACCATATCAGCTATTCCTATGTTGTAAATAAGAACATTATTACTTCAATGGCAAACCGATCATGTTGAAACTAAAATTCACAGAAAATATTTGCTAACAACAGCACCAATCATAGAACCCAATATACTTAACATACTTTACAGAATGATTTAAACACTAATACAGTTTTATGCATTCTTGTTATTTTATTGCCAGCTTTGAAGTAATAATTTATTGTATTTCTGTCATAACAAAAAAATTATTATCTAAGTAATTTTTATTTTATAATTGTTGTGAAATTTACAGTATTTTTTTTTAATTTTTAACTGTAAATTTTGTTTTTACAAATTATCTTCATCACCAAAAAAAAAAAAAAATTAGTTTTTTTTTACATTAAATAAGTACTTTTTCTGACAAGTGTAGTACTGTTTCTAAATAAAATTCAAATATTTCAAACTTTTCTTTGTTTTATTAATCTTATCTTACACCATTTTGTTCAGAATTAAATTCTCTATAAGTATTGTTTAAAATTTGTATGTGTTTATTTCCCATTTAACAAAGTTATTGTACACCAAACAAACAATTGGTTTGGTTTTCACCAATTTATTGGTTTTCACCCCTAGATTTCTCAAAAAATACTGCAGATACAGTTTTGAGACCTATTTTTTTGATTTTTCAGGACAAAGATCATAAGAGATTATTAATTCTGCCCCTTAATTAATGTAATGTCCTAAAAATTTCAGTATAACCTCATTTCACTGGAATAACTGAAATCCAAGCAAAATCTTTCACTAGCTGTAACTTGCTAATGAAGCATTTAAAGACATATGTTTATTAGAACTTTTTTCATTACTTTCATGAGTAGAATAGGTTATGAAAGCTCTAGGAGAACTTCGTGATACACCTTGTATGTAAATATATATATACTGTTTAACTATTAAATTACTATTTTAACTATTATTATTTTTGATTATAATAGACTTACTTGTTTTATATTTTCATCTCCTCTGTTTGATTTAGTTGAAAATGATATTGCATGTTGAGTGAGTAATAATTTTTTTTTATCAGCCATTAACTTATTATGCACCAATTCATTTCTATTCTTCTTAATCTTTTAACAAAACATATCTGTTAAATCCTGCTTCCTCAATTACTTCTTTTGAATATCTACTCCTTACAAGGAATTTCTTTTAATTCTTTCTGCATTTTATTTTAGAAAATTAATTTTCTGTTTCAAAGCACTGTACTATTTATCACCTTTCTTTTGGTAGACATATTTTTACTTTGTAACCCTACTATCAAAATAACATCATTTTTGAATTAATAATACAATAATTTTGTTTTCCTTCCTTCATAACAATTTCCAATTGTATTACATTTCATTATATTATCTTTCTTTTAAACTTCTTTACTTCCAAATTGAATTTCTCCCACAGAAAAGTTAGTAACATTCCTTCTTCTCATGCTTAGTTTCAATTAAAAAAACAGTATCATCTAGTACTTGTTTTTACTTTTTTCTTATGATCATTACTCAGGACTCAAATTTCTCAATCCAGCAATTCCTATTTGCAGAAGGAACTGTTAATGGTATTACCAGTAGTTCTGTGCAGGTGCTAAGAGTACCTGCAATATTAAATTACTTAGCAGTCTATATTGTTTCAATAAAAAAAAGGATAAGATTACATCTTTGTCTAATCATTGTCTGTGTTGTTACTTGGCATTCCACATATTTTATTATTGGTGTTTAATTCAGGAACAAATTGTAAATAATCCTTCTCTTTACATAGCTGTTATAATTTTCCCTTCTGATAGGTAATGTACTTACAATTACTACTTTTTCTTGAAATCTTAAATATTCTGTTCCATTCCACACTATCAACTTGGTTTTCTTTTGCAAGATTTACAGACGTCATTGCGTACATTTGTTTTTCTTCAATCTTCCTTCTAAACAATTAATCTGAAGACTAAACTTACTTGAATTTAGTAGTCCTTCTTACTATTCTGTAATCAATTAGGTAATATCATACATTCTCTTGCCCTTAACAATGTATATGGTTTTATAAAAGGTAGTTCACTAAATCAGTTAATCAGCATGACAAAATGTGGTGTAAATTTACTTATTTAGAAAAACTTATTTAGTCTTTAATTTTAAGTTTTCACAGAATTCGAAAACATCAGTCCTCATTTATTTTTTTAACTAACCCTACACTCCCCATTCAAAAGAAATTTTTCTTCCTTTACATGTAGAAATTTCTCTTCCTTCATGTAGTCTCATTCACGTCTATTATTAATTTCTAATCACCGTTATGTATATTTATTTGATTATTATACATTATTTTTTTAATATATTTTTTAAACATTTTCTGAAAAGGTTAGTATTTAAACCAATATTACATTAATTGAACTTGGTTTTGAATATGTCCTGACAATGAAAATTCATTCACATCATTTGTTGTAGTAGTAATCTATTTCTTTTACTTTCTTTTTCATTGTTATTCCATTTTTCATTTCCATATGAAATTTTTAGCAAAAAATACATAAGGTAAATCAGATTAAGATTAATTACTTTTTATTTTCCTTCTTGTTCTTTTATGTACCCTGTTCTGTTCTTCTGTCCACTCCTTGCTGACTAATTCTTACAGTGCTTAATCTTAGTGGTTACATTACTCATTGTAAATTACCTTGCCTAACTCTTATTTTAATTTATAAAATAAATTCTCAGACTTGAAAAATATTCTATCATTAGTTTATCTTTAGATAACCAGGCTTTAATTAAAAATCAAAATTTGGAAAACTATCTTTATTCAAATTACATAATTTTTACTGTGTTGCTGAAAATATATACTTAAGTAATTGATTGTTTTGTAGTTATTAGTTTATAGAGTTTATATTTTTTAATAATTAAAACTAAAGAAGACAGTGGTTAGTTGTTCTTGCTTTTTGTAACAAGATCATGTAAGTATGGTGTTTACCATGTGGTTTTTTTATTGAAATTAATAATAGCACTATTGTTGTGGAATGTATCACGGCTCTCTTTGATGATCTCTATGCATGCCGTTTATTTATTTTTTTAATTTAGTATAATTTTGTAAGGTTATCAGATTTAATCCAGGAACTTAAAAAGATATGTTTGCAGATTAAAAACATAATGACTACCAATCCTCCTGAATTTAATGACTGCTTAATATATACTAAAGCTTTAAACTTATATAATAACGCTTTCATTATTATTATGTTGTGGTTTAATTTGAATGTGATAGAAAACGCATGATGATATTTTTTTATGTTAGTGTGCATCTGCCTTTCTTAAAAAATGTTTTAATAATAGTTATTTTTGCTGGTTAGTGCTGTTAGAGTTACTGTATGAATTTTCTTTAAGATAGTTTGATATTCTTTTTTTTTGTTTAACAAAATTATTCAAAAATAATCTTTTGGCTACTGAAAGGCAGCTTCATTTATTACAGTTTTGTAACTAACTGGAAAGAATATAATATATTTTTGGTAATAAAAGCCTGTTCTTTTTATATGGTTTTATTTTTTTATTAAATACTAGTTTAATAAAAAAAAAAGTTTATTATTTATGTTTGCAGAAAATTGCAGGAAACATGGTTTTTTTATTTTTATGTTTGCATTTTTCTGATCTCTGTAGCTCTGACAAAACAAATGTGTAAAATTATGTAGTGAACATTAGTTAAAATATGAGCCTTTATTTCCCCCCTTATAAAATTGTAAATTGTTTCAGTGATTAATTAAAAATTATTTTTGGCCAGTAGTAAATTGTTCTATAAAAAGAATTCAAAAATGTGTTTCTTATAAAATTAGAATCATGATATAAGAAACTAAAAAATATATTTTTTTAGTATTCTGTTAAATATTCATATTAGGAAGAGACAAAGTATATTTACTTTTATGTAAACTAGTCTTTTAAAATAGATTAGTAATAATCAGTTATCATTTAGAACAATAATTAAATTGTTCTAATCAGTATATAATAATGCATTGTGTGATCATGCTAGGAATGGATAACTACACTACACTGGTCAGAAAAGGAAGTGGTTAGCATTTTTTGGACGGATTAACAGAAACCATGGTTAAACCTTGATCCAGCATCACTAAATACACACAGTTAATTATAAAATAAAAAGTAAAATTTGTTAAACTTATATTAACAATTTGAATTTATATAGAATAATTACAAAAAAGTGCAACTCAGAAAGCTTTTTGAATATTATCTGAGCACATATTTATTTATGCATGTGTTAAATGGAGATGCAGAAAATTCATGTTTTTCTTTTATTACATTTTAATTAGTACTATTTAAAAAATTATAAATAGAATAATATTGTTTCTGTAAAATAAAATTAATGGTTTTTTAAATAAATTGGTGGAAAGATCTTTTAAATGGTTTAGATATTTATTAACAATGACTACAGAAGCATAATAAGATTCTTGTAAACTGAAGTATTGTACTAACATACACAAAAGTAGTTATGTTTGGTTTGATATAGGTAGATTTTTTTGTGTATTTTTTATATGAACAAGTGATTTCTTTTTTAAACAAAGATTGCTTATTCATATAAACACATGTATAAGTTAACATTTTTAATTTACTAATTATCCATCTACACGATTTATACTTGTGGGTACTAAACAATAATCTTGCATATTTTTGTTTACTGACTTTTAATTATCTTCTCTTAAGTCCATCTAACTTTTTAAGGAACTAACATATACTATACTATACTGATACTATACTTCAGACATGAATATTAATATTATTATACAAAATTTATATTTAATAATGAAGGTGCTTAAAAGTTTATTAATACATTTCTAAGCAAAACACTAAATGGTTTGTGTTTGTTCCAAACAAAATCAGTTTAATTATCGCATGGGATTGCCATGCTGCAAAATGTCTAATTGTTTCATTATGAATAACAGAAACACTATCATTGTCATTAATTTGAATTTTACACATGTAGTGAGCAGTGTTACACCTGTATACACTTGTTTTTTCTATGTTTAAAGTCTGATAATTACTGGTGAATAATTGTTTAAATTGCTGATGTAAAATTTTTAATGCATTTTAAATATTTGCCTTTGGACATATATTACCTTCTGCAATGAGGGTAAATACATTGCTTGCAAAAATATAATAGCTTAATATTCAATTTAATAACTAGAAAATTATTAAGATAACATATTATCAATGATAAAGTGTTCTCTAACACCAAAAATTAAAACTGGTGTTTAAGTTAAATATACTTTTAGTATTAGCAAAAGTTAGAGTTACTATAGTTTTATTATCAGACTGTTTGCTGTAATATTTTTATTTAGATAATTAAAAGTAAAATTCATTGGAAATGCTAACATAATAATAATGCTGTTATTATTATTTAATAATACCATTAACATAAACATTTTCATTATAACTTTATATATTTCTGTATAGAATTATGTTATTTGGATTAATTTTCTTTTGATCAGTGAGCCTTGATAAATAAGCAAAACAAGACTTACAACACTTTAACAAGATTCTAATTTTAGCTACTTTAAACATTTAACCAGCACTTAAAATATTAAAAATATAACAAAAAATTTATTTGCAAATAAATATTAAATTTTCATGTAAGCATCAACTGAATACTAATAACTCTGTACTAATAAAAAGTAGTAGTTATTTTATGCAGTAAAACAAAATAATAAGAAATTAATTGTGCTTCCATAAATCTAGTTATTAGTTTTTAATGTTTTTATTATTAGAAGTGACTGTCATTCATGAGCAGACTATGCCATTATAACATTAACTACAAATTTCTGATTTAATTAATTTCATTTGTTCCTTTCAACAACACACCCAATTTGATAAATAGTAATATTGAATTTCTAGTTAAAATCTGACAATAGTAAAACTTTTCATGATTTTCAAAAACTTATTTAAATAAAATGCGACCGATTGAGATTATACTTTTTTAAAACATCACAGTCAATGAAAGAATTACTGAAATAAACTGACATTTGATGAGGTAAAAATTAAATTGCAATTTTAATTTATGTTTGCTACATATTTAAACATTTTTTTCAATGTTTAAGAACATAGAGGAAATTGTATATACCAAAAAAGGGGTGAAAAACAGAATATTTCTTGTCATTTTTAGGAAATGTGTGCATTATATTTTTTTCTATTAATTATGAAGTTATAACTCATTAAAATGCCTTCTTTCATTAGCTAAATTTTGGTCTAGTGTTACAGTGTTGAAATATTTCTTCACATTGTAATCATTTTTGGTTAATCATTCTAAAAACCAATCAACCAAATGATTTATTATTCATGATATGACATATATCACAAAAGTCATTTAAGATGAAATTCTAAATATCTAATCATTTTATATAGTATATACATGCTTATATAAAAGTATACTTTTTATATATATATATATATATATATAATAAGTATTAAATGAATATATTAGTGTATCTTATATAGAATAAAAACAAATGTTATTTTAAATGATCCAGATTCAAAGTGTAAATAAAATTACCATGAAATCATCTAAACCACTCATACCTCATGAGATAAATTTACATCAATATGTCAAGAGATAGAAATTGCATGAGTCTTAAACCAATCAGACCGATATCCTGTCTCTTGAAAAAATTCTAGGGAAGGGTTGACTGTTTAATGTTCTTATGGTAGGAAGCTTTCACAAAAGAATTGCTAAATTTAAAAATCTCAAAAGCTCTTAGATATTGTTTTCCTATCAATGACTTCATTGTTTGTAATTCATAATATTGTTTATGATATTATATTTATGTTGTTTATAAATTTGTAAATATGTATATATAAATATATACACAAGGTTTTTCTAAAATGGTGAACTGACTATACTTTATCGGATTCTATTTGTAAAACTAAACAAAAAATATCCTTAGGAAAAATGGTAATTTCGCCTTCGTTCTCCCCCCCCCCCCCCACCAGTTACTGCTACTTTTTTATTTTTATATAAAAATTTGTACATCAAGTCTGAATTGAGGAATCACATTAATATTTGGTAAGCATCTTTGTAATAAAATTTTTAAATTAGCAAAAAATCAAGATTTAAATACCTTCAAAAATTGCAAAATGGCCGCACATTTTTATTTTTTAATCTGTTATATCTCCAAAATATAAGTTTTATTAAAATATATGTTATTGGTAAAATATTAAGCCTTTTATTTTGAACAAAATTACATTTTTTTTTTTTTAAATTGGTTAACAAATAACCAAGTTGTGACAGAAAATTGTTGTAATTTTGTGTCTTTTTCATGTCCTCCACTTTACGTTTTATTCAAGTAAGTACTAATTGTTTTTATTTCTTGTTAATTCTAGTATTGTAAATTAGTATCAAATTAAGTTATAATTTTCTCACAATAAAATTTAATATTACATAATAATAAAACAATTGTTATTAATTTTTCACTTTTGAATAATTTTACCCAGCGATTATTACTGCTGATCATGTTAACAGTATAAAAATGAAGCTTCTTTCAACAGGAATGGTGTTGAAAATTATCACAACCAGGATATCTGGAGTGACAAGAGTCCTCATGGTACCTTCCAAAGTAACCATCATAGCCATCAACAAAGATTTTCCCCGAACATATGGGCAGGTATTTTTATTGACTATGTTTTAGGTCCTGTCATTCTACCAAATAATTTAAATGGAGAAAATTATGTTGCTCATTTGACTGAAAAGTTTCCTCATTTTTTGGAAGACCTACCTCTACAATTAAGAGGGAATATGTGGTTTCACCACGATGGAGCTCCAGCACATTTTAGTCAGTCGGTATCAGATTCCCTGCATGAAACTTTCCATGAAAAATGGATTGGCCACAGTGGGCCAGTGCCCGATCACCTAACTTAAACCCTCTTGACTTCTACCGGTGGGGACTTTTGAAACATATTGTTTATTCAACTCCAATACCCAACATTGAGGATCTTCAACAAAGGATCCAAAATCTATTTCAAGAAATTAGAAATACTCCCGGAATTTTTGAACAGTTAAGACAATTTCTTGGAAAAAGACTGGAGACTTGTGTAATTTCTAATGGTGGACCCTTTGAACATCTCTTATAACTTTTAACAATTGTTAACTGTTAATTTAAAAAAAGTATATCTAATGTTCTACAATTAACATAAGATTATCACAGGTAGTTGTTTTATTTTTTTAATTATTAGATCTATTAGTGTGATAAAATTATTACTTAATTTGATATTAATTTACAATACTAGAATTTACAATAAATGAAAACAATTAATATTTAATCGAATTGAACATAAAGTGGAGGTCATGAAAACAGACACAAAATTACATCAATTTTCTGCCATAACTTGACTATTTGTTAACCTATTTTAAATAATAAAATGTAATTTTGTTCAAAATAAAAGGCTTAATATTTTACCAATAACATAAATTTTGATAAAACTTATATTTATTGAGATATAACAGATTAAAAAATAAACATGGCCACCATTTTGTAATTTTCAAAGATATTAAATCCTCTTTTTTTGGAAATTTTAAAACTTTATTACAAAGATGCTTACCAAATATTAATGTGATTCCTCTATTCAAACTGGATGTACAAATCTTTATATAAAAATAACAAAATGGTGGATAGGGGGAAGAACAAAGGAGAAATTGCCATTTTCCTAAGGATTAAGGATGTTTTTTGTTTAGTTTTACAAGTAAGTACTACTTTAGTAGTAGTAGTAGTAGTAATACAAGTAATCCAAAAAAATATAGCCAGCCCACTATTTTAGAAACACTGTATATTTATTTATTTACGCTAAGTATGTACAAATAATGACAGCTTAACTAATTTTGAAATGGATATCTAGTTTAAGGTTTTAAGTAAATTTTTTTATAAATGGTTTTTGAATATTTTCATGTTTTCC
Organism: Lycorma delicatula; assembly: GCF_047948215.1. Lineage (NCBI taxonomy): Eukaryota > Metazoa > Arthropoda > Insecta > Hemiptera > Fulgoridae > Lycorma > Lycorma delicatula. The sequence goes on from NC_134457.1 coordinate 111,621,552, forward strand.
AATTTAAATAAATAACATTTCAAGATTCTTTTATATTTGTTTTTGATAAGTAAAGTTATCAAGTAAAATTAATTAAACAGAATTACCATTTTTATGATTAACTGAACCAAATTTAATATTTTCAAAAATAACAGATATAGTCATAGCTACATGATTTGTTGTTAATGTTGTCATTTTATTCAATACAGATTCACTTGTCAATATTATTCTTTTTCACATTGTATTTCTACTGTTTTTTTTTTCAATACAGAAATTATGATATTCATCTTCCTATGTCTTTTATCCTAAGTAGTTTTTTATTTGGCCTTCTCTCAAATTATTGATAAGAGATAAAATCTGGAGATTATAAGGCACAGGTTCATCAGTGTTTGGTTGTGATGGAAGAAAACTAATTCAAGTAGATTAGTGAAATTTCATAAAATACATTCAAGTATTATGAGGGGGCTAATGATCTTTGAAATTAAATAACCATATTTCATTTATTCATAATTATACTGCTTGTTAACAGGATATTACACCTGTTATATTTTGGCAATTGTCCTTACCTAGTCTCAGGCTCTTAAATCATTATTTTAATTAGACCTTTACAATTAAAGTTCCAGAATTGCAGTAACTCAAATCTTTTTATAAATAATTTTATCTATAAATTAATTTAATTAGAATTTAATATATTACAGTTACTTCTGACAACTTTTATTCAACAATTCTATAAAGATTCCTCAGATGAAATTTGTTCTATCATTAAAAATTTTGTGTTCTGTAGTTTACCCTGTAATTAGCTATAACATCAACCATTTTTTAACTACTGATCAGTTGTCTTGAAAAGCTCAATACTCAGTTAGTTATAAGTTACTCAAGGCTCTTGAACTTAGTGACTCAGTTTACCTTATTGATTGACTATGTTGAATTCACATATTTTTAACTGAAGAGAGCCATTCCCTCTTTGTTTACTATGCAGCAGTGTCACTGAAATAGATTTATTAATTTACAGTAGAATCACTAATGAACAGCTGAACTAACTGTTAGAATCAGCATTCAATTTTTTACTCACTTTAATACTGACATCACTGCTATCTGTCCAAACTTAGTGACATTTAAAATAAAACTATTTTATGAATATTTTTTAAAAAATAAAAAATTTACCTAACCATTTTTTTAATGGAGAAATTTAAAAAGTCCGGTAAGAAAATGCCAATACTGAAAGAAATGATCTTTAAATTTCAGAATATTTAAGGATTGTTAACTGATTACACTATTTAATGAATATCAATACCACTTGATAGATAACAACCAATTGCTTGCCCTAATTTTACTATTTATCTGTTTAAATATATTATTTTATAAGTTAATAAATTTTATTTTTATCTGCTTATGTTAGAGATGTTATTGATGTATCAGAACTTTTAAAGTAAATTTCATGATATCCATAAATGTCTTATCTTTCCAATGAATTACTTTACAACTAAAATATACTCTGTGATGAGTCAAAAGAAAGAACAGATATTTGTGCTTATAAACGAATAACCTATCACAATAAAACAATGTAAAACTTAATTATCTGATCACTGTTGTTTTTATTTTATAATTAACTCCCACAACTAGTATCATAGCTTATATACAGCCACAAACAATCAAATTATAATAATCTGATTGCTCCAGAAGGATAATATGTTTGAGTTGTGTCTCTATAACTTGTAAATATCTTCATTGATTATCATAAAATAGATAGTATTAAAATGAATAAAAAATAGTTATAAATTTTTTAAAGTATTTAACATTTATTATAAATAACATGAAAATATTTGAAAAAATAATTAAAATAAAGTGAAGATTGTTTAATAAATCAGTAGGAAATGGCTACAATAGCCTAGCCAGTCCCGTTTCCTATATTCAGTTACATTTAGCTTCTTCTTGTTTTCTCTAATTCTCCTTAATATTTCTTCAGTTTTTACATGGTCTTGTCATTTGACTTTTATCATTCTGCACCACACCCACATCTCAAAAGCCTCAATTCGTTTTCTGTCAACAAGCTTTTCTCATCGTCCACATTTCAGCTCCCTAGAGCATCACACTCCAAATAAAACATTTCATTAATCTCTTCTTTATCCTAAAATTTACTTTCCACACAGCAGTCTTCCCTTCTTAGTAGATGGCTGCTTACTTCTTGATAGTCTTGTTTTAATTTCTACTGTGCAAGTCTTGTTATCAGTTATAAAGCTCCCTAAGTACTGAAATTTCTTCATCTGCTCTAAAACTTCATTTCCTATTTTAATCTCAATCCTCTCCTCTTTTCTACCTAATACCATACATACATTTTGTCTTATTTTGGTTATCCTGATACCCTTACTTTCACAAGCTTCATTTAAGTCATCAAGTACTTCATTCAGTTTACTTGAACTCTCCACCATGACATCAGCAAAACAAATACCTTCTATTTTTCTTCCTCCGATCTTTATTCCTCTTTTCCCATTCAGATAGCATTTAATTATGTATCTTACAGATACATACTAAACAGTGTTGGTGATATGTAGCATCCTTGCCTCACTCCCCTACCAATCCCTGTCTTCCTGACATTTCGTCTCTTATCCTCACTTGTTCCTCTGGTTTCTTTCTGATCCCTTTTTCTCCATTATCTACTACGTGGGTAAAGGACTTACCCTGTTAGATTTTCTATGTTAAGGAAGCCATGACCTGAAAGCCCAGTGCGTCCAGTATCTAGTAAAGGGAGCTGACTAGAACTATATTTCTTGTTCATTGCACAACAGTTGTTAAGGCTGCACAACAAGCCTAATGCCTTAAGTACCTGTTAAGTAAAACTGAGCCTCCTAAACTGTCTCTCCCAATAACAAATAACACAGTAGTATATTATTTTAATACATTTTTTTATTGTTCATGACTGACTGTATCATTATGTACTGTAAGTGGAATGATTATGAAAATAATTAAGAATTAAAAAAAAATGTTGATTTCATTTTACGATTTATCAAAATGATAAATATTAAGACTAAAGCTGTAATCTTTCTGTATTTTTACTGTATAAAGCTGTAATCTTTCTGTATTTTTACTGTATAAAGCTGTAATCTTTCTGTATTTTTACTGTTTACACAGTAGTAATTTTTTATTAATTTTCCCAAGACAAAAAAAAAGAGGAGGTGTTTTAATAGATCCTATCTTCCAAACAACTAATTTTTCTATTGAAAAACTTTGTTTTGTGAATAAGATCTTTCTGTTAGGCCATATTCTCTGAGTAAGTTCATTTAAATGATCCAAAATGCCTATAATTGCATTTCACCATTTTTAAACATAATTATGAGTACTTTGTTATTAATGAACTTTTGGAAAGTTAAAAACCCTTATGTAATATGTGTTCTTTTTTTATCTTTTTTACATCCATTATTAAATGCATTAATTTTGCAGGACTATTGTAGTGTCAATGTATAACTATCTTATTCTTGTTATTATTAATGTTATCCTTTTTTATTTTATTGTTTTATGTGGAAATCTCATAGTAGAATATTTTGTAATCTTTTGAACACTTACATAGTATCTTAAAAAAAATCTGTACAAAATATATAATTTAATCTGGTCAATTATTACATTTTTTTTTATTAATTGAAAATTTTTATTTTACTCCTGTAACATTATTTAATAAAATTTTATCGTACCATATTACTATTATATTCCATGTAATAAAATATTTGTTATTTTCTTTCTGTATAGCTCCTTTGTTTTACAAATTGGTAGAACTTTTAATTGAATTATAACGTTAGATTATATTGTTATATTTAATATTTTAATGATGTATTTTTTTAAATTAAAATCTTTTTTACATTTCAGTTGTCGGGAAGAATTGTAAAGCTATTAATACTACTATCCTGAATCCAACTGTTCACCTGCTTGGTGATGATGCAGCTTGTATCGCATATGTTCGACTGACACAGTATATGGACAAGTAGGTTTCCTTTTTAAAAAATATAATTTATTTTAAGTGCTATGAAAATTTTAGTATATGGTTCTCTTTTTCCAATCTATTAGTTGTAATAAATTCTGTAAAAGTTTTTTTGTATATTAATTTTTTTTTAGTGTGATGTATATTTTACAAAATTTTCACTATTTTTACTCATTTTTCATTACAGACTGTTATAAGAAAATTTGTTTATTATTCATTGATTAATGTATTAAATGATTGTAACCATATTTAATCAGCTTAATAGCGATGCAGGGTAACAGTATCTAAAAGAAACATCACAAGTTCATTCATCTTGCTTTTTTCGTAGAAAGTAAGAGAGTGGCCCTCTGTGTAAGCAAGATATACACAATAAGTATAATCCTTTCAATAATAATAATTTTCTTGTTACGTATTTTTCTTCTTTTTTTGTAATATCTTTTTTATTGATTAAAGCATTTACAAATTATACTTGATCTGATGAAATCCATAACCCATGAAAACTGGTAAAATACTAAAAATAGTTTAAAATTGTTAAGAAAAAACTCTTTTCTCTTTCCTTTTAAATAAATTTGCAACAACAAAAGCACTAACAAAGAAGAATAAAAACATGCTACAAAAAGGCAAGGATCCTTTCATGACAGAATATTGTTTACGTAGGGAAAAAAGATACATCTGGAGTGACTCCCTATATATTAATAATTTCCATAGTTTTAAGAAATGAGTTCTGCCATCTTACATTTGTAAGATGGCAGAACTCATGATGTAATACTTTTCTTAAAAATCCATATTTAATTTCACATTTCTCCTAAATTTTTGTATTTCTTGTTTATTACTAATTTATAAATTTGTATTCTCTATTACAGTGAAACATTTTACAACAGTTTTTTACTGATATGATAATTATCTGTAGGTAAGATGAAAGATAAGCTCAGAATCACGAAAAGAGAATTATAAAAGTTTGATTTCCGATAATGAATGAATAATCGTCACAAAAAAAATGTGTCTAAATCTGTCCTGTTTAAGTGGTCTGGGATTGCTGTAGGATATTCTACAAAGGGTCCAAATGTTTGTATGTAATCATTCATGTCAGCAATCTTTAAAACTGATTTAATAAAAGAATGATTCTTTAATGGCAGTTAGAGCATAGTTTCTGTTATGATCATTATAGTGTAAAAAATTAATAATTTTGATAAATATTCAGTGAATGAATTATCTAAGCTTCTTTTTTATGCTCACTTTTAGTAAAATATACATAATATAAATATATTGTGTGTTCAAAAGTAACAAGAATTTTGAAATTTCGCGGGTTGTATTAGTCTGATTCTCAGGATTTTTGCATTGTTGTATTGGTAAACATGTCTGACAAGTATCTGTACATTTTTAGTCATATTGAATGTTTGTCTGCTGTCAGCTGTCAAAAGGATAACATGTGTTTTGGTTCAATCGGTGATTTTTTATTTGTATAAATAACGGATCAGAGAATTTGTATTAAATTTTGCTATAAGAATGGAATAAAGTGTAGCAATGTTTTAAAAATGTTAAATATTGCTTTTGGTGAGTCTGCTATGAGTAAAACAAGGGTTTACAAGTGTATAAGCATTTCCAAGGAAACCGTGAAGATGTTGAAGATGACAAGTAGTCCCAGATACCCCAGCACATCAACAACAAATGAAAATGGGGAAAAAGTGAAAGAATGATTGCCGAATCACAATCAGAGAAGTCGCTGATGATGTTGGGATATCAATTGCCTCATGTCATGAAATTTTTTCGGATGTTTTGGGTATGAAATATGTGAGCAAAATTTGTTCAAAAATTGTTTAATTTTGAATAAAAACAGCAGCGAATGGAAGTAGCTCAGGAGTCGTTAAATGAAGTCAACAACGATCCAGAATTGCTGAAACATGTCATAACAGGTGATGAATCATGGGTTTATGGATATGATGTCGAAACTAAGGCAGTCGTCCCAGTAGAGGCATTCTGGATCACCAAGACCAAAAGAAGCTCAACAAGTACGGTCAAATTTGAAGGTTATGCTCACCGTGTTCTTCAATTTTAACAGTATAGTGCATCATGAGCTCTTCCCACTAGGTCAAACGATCAACAAGGAGTATTACCTACAAGTTTAACACCGTTTGCATAAAGCAATCCGAAAAAAAACACCTGGATTTGTGGCGAAACAATTCATGGCTTTTGCACCACGATAATGCGCCTGTTCACACTTCATTGCTTGTTTGTCAATTTTTAGCCAAAAACAACACTGTAATGATATCCCAGCTGCCATATTCACCAGATATGGCCCTGTGTGACTTTTTCTATTCCCAAAAATAAAGAGAACCTTAAAGGGCCATAGATGAGAAGGGATTCAATAAAAGTGAATAGCTGAAAGGGCTAAACACTATTCCAAAGATCGAGTTCCAGAAGTGTTTTGGGGATTGGAAAAAGCGCTGGCATAAGTGTATAATGGGGACTATGTTGAAGGGGATAACATTAATGTAAACAAATAATTAAAATTCTTTCCAAATTCTTGTTACTTTTTGAACACACCTTGTATTAAATATAAATATGCATTTACCAGTTTTTTCTTCAAGTGTGCTACTTTTAATATTAAATAAAAATAATCAACAAAATACTAAAATAACATGTTAATATGAAACTTACTAGTTTGTGTAAAAAAAGTTTCAAATCTCATCAGATTCATCATCAATTAAAATGGATGTAATAAGAAGCAATCCAATACATTTCTTACATGCAATAACTAACTATTTCATTTTGAACTAATTTAAGTTAAATAGCCATTTATTAGTATTTATAAAACTATTATAAATTAACGTATAAGTTTGTAAAACTACTAGTCCTTTAAACAAAGATCTTTTGAACATTTAAAAACATACAAAAATAAAAGAAGTTTTCTTATATTGTTTAGTCATTTCAGTGCAGTTAACATTATGATATTGGATGTATAATATCAAATATAAATGTAATCTACAAACAGTAAATTAAATAATAATAATATGAATCATTCTGAAAATTTGGAGAAGTATTACTCTTAATACTATAAATATAAACAAATAGATTTAAATCTTACGAATGAACAAATAAATTTTAAACATGATGAACTATTAAAATTGGCTCACCTGTTTTAATATGAGGCACGGTTCAAAATTAAGGGCCAATGAGTTTAAACAGCTGGCAACATTGACTGGTTTGCCCATGCACAATAGCACATGGGCAAGTGGCAGACCACTTAGCTTTAAGTGGTCTGTTGGGCATGTACCCTCCATATTGCTGTCAGTTTATTGTTGCTTAAATTTGCAAGATAGTATATTAAAATGAGTGCAGTATAACAAATCCCACCAGTTGTGAAGTTGTATCATTGATTAGATTTTTTAATGCAAGAAGACATAATGCAGCTGAAATTGACCGTTGTGTGAAACTTATGGGCGTACCACAATGAGTGAAAGAAAAGTGAGGTAATGGTGATGTGAGTTTAAGGCTGTTCAAATATTCATGGTGAACAAAGAACTGGCAGGACTAGTGTCTGGACTGACACTCTTTTAAAAATGTTGAACATGTGCATCACACATTCAACAAGTGAGAGAAAATCATCACTTTATGATTAGCAATTTTCTCTAGAATTTTCAAAAGTTTCAGAGAAACATTATTGGGAATCATGACTGATGCTCTAGGCCAACGTTTCTCAACCTGGGGTTTAGAAATCTCCTTTCATATCATCGCGACCCCCTGAGGGGGTCATGAAATTAGCCTACAACTTTACCTATAAACAATAATGAAATCATTTTATAAGAAAAAAAATCATTTATTATAAACATTTTACTTATCATTTATAAGTATACCTGTAAAGAAAGTAAATTAATATGATGGTTGCATTTGTTTTTCATCTAAAATTTCTACATATATTGATCAATGTTAGAAACACACAAAAACAAATTGTTTTCAAGTGATTCATATTTTTAGTTTTTAGTGCAACCATATACAAAAACCCTTTTCATAGAAGTAAGATGTGGCAAAAGGAATTAATAGTTTCAATGCTTCTGGGACTAAATTTCCATATTCACATGACAAACAAGCCAAAACTTATCTAAATCTTCAAATGTGAATTGTAGCTGTAACGTTTTATCGGCAGACATTTCAATGAGCTGATTTTGAATTTCAAGTGGTAACTAAGCAGCTGCAACAATGTTTTCATTAAATGGATTCAGTACCCATCTGTGCGAGAAATCATTTTTAACTTCCAGGAAATACTCCACCAACTGAATTTTTAGCTTGTAGAAATGGTTCTTCATGTCTTCAAACAGTGGTGAATAATAGTGTCTTCTTTATCTAAATTTTTCTTAATATAATCAGAAGTGAATGGAAACATATAAAATATTTTGCTTTGAAGGCAAATAATCCAGATATCAAGCTTCTTAACAAAACATGAATTCTGTTTGTCATTAATAAAATGTTTTTACCACGACCTTGTAAATTCACATTCAAGTAGTTTAAATGCAAAAATACATCAAGTAAGCCAGGTGCAACATATATTCATTATTCTGTAAAAACATTGAGGATGATGTATGTTTATCCTAGAAAAATATTATTAATTCATCTTGCTATTCCAGTATCCATGTTAACATTTTCCAATGCAATAACCATCTGACTTCTGTATGGAAAAGAAGAGAATAAAGTTAACCACTTTTACAACTTTACAAAGAATTTGTTTGAGATTTTCTGCCATATTTTCTGTGGCAAGAGCATGTCTATGAAGGAAGCAGTGCATCCATTCTGCCCTTGGTATAAGACAATCTTTTAATGTTTCCAGAAACCCACTGTTCTTTCCTGTTTTATCACCTTTCCAACATCACTACATACTATAATACAGTTTGGCCAATTTATATTACAGTTTTAAATAGCTTCATAAAAAATATCAAAAAGGCATTGTCCTGTTGCATGACTAGGTATTGATTTGCAAATAAATTCATGCTTTCATCAGAGCAGACTTGAAAACAAACAGCACACTGGATTTCCATCCAATTAGGTAAAACCATAATTTAAATAACTGTCATTGTACATTCTTGTTTTTTTTACCAATCTATTCACTGGATGTAGATGGTTCATTTAATTTTTTCACAAATTTATCCATTTTGAGTAAAAATCTAATAGAAAACAAAAAACAGTTATATCGTTTGACTGCACACTAAAAAACTAAATCTGAAAAATTATTATTTTCAGTGAAACTATGCATTTAAAAACTTAAATGAAGGCACCAGACACACACTTTGCATTCAAAACTAAACTGACTTTCTGCAGTCCGTTACGCTTCTTTTGTAGTGCTGAAAGCACGACGTATTCAAACATTTCATATGCATGTTCAAACATGATGCTTGAATATTATGCAAGCAATGTAAATTACAAGGAGCACATGCATATCAAGTTGGAACCTGTAAATTGCTCTTGTTTGTACACTTCATACATGCATGTTCATACCCGTCACTATCAACCCAGTTAAAGAGTTTTAACTACGTTTCATTGGGTTTGGGGGTCACAAAATATTCAGTATTTTTTTTTTTTACTTTTCAGAAATCATGGAGCTAAAAAGATTGAGAATCACTGCTCTTGGCTATTATAAACTGTGTGCACTTTTTTTGGGTGCCAAAAATATTGACAACTACTCACAAAGATCACAGAATGACATCTGCACGTGCTTTTCTTGACCAGTTTAATCATGAGAGAGATTAATTTCTTCACCTATTTCTCTGGTGACAAAACATGGATTTCATACATCATTGCCAAGACGAAACAACAATCTATGCAATGAGTCATTCCAGTTCACCTAAACCAAAAAAATTCAAACCCAGCCTCAGAGGAAAATTCACAGAAACTGTATTCTGGAACCAAAACGGTGTGTCTTTGTTTGATTTCTTAGAATATCCATCACATCACAAGTCTATTGTGAAACACTTTCTAAACTGCTTTATGTCACTGAAAACCAACAACAAGGATGCTGAAATCAGGAATTATTCTTCTTCATAATAACGCATGTCCAACAGAAACGATTCACAAATTTGGACCCCTCCATATAAACCCCAGGGATAATAAAAAATCTAGGGAGATTTTTGATCAATTGTGATCTTTACAATTATGATCTTATGCCCAATAACTGCCATCTCCTTCTGCACCTCAAAATCTGGCTTGCGTTTCTACAATTTGAGGAAAGTGAAGATTAAAAATCTTGGTGCAAAATGCAAAAGTGGCTACAGTCCCAGGTGGCAGAATTTTATGCGTTGGATCTGAAGAAACTTGTTTCATGATATCAGAAGTGTTTAGAATGAAATGGTGATTACGTAAAAAAATAATAATTCTTGCAAGTAAATATTTGAAACCATTAATAAATTGTTTCATCTGTTCTTATTTTGTTTCCGATCAGCCCTTACTTGAACCACACCTCATAGGTGACTTAACTGTAACCAATTTTTTAAATCAGTTGATCACAACAAATATCAATTTTTATTTGTAATGGTAGTAATGCATTTTATGAGATTATATTATTTTATAACTGATGATAAATACATGGATTCAAAAAGCTTTTTTATATAAATTGGTAATTTTTTTTATTAAACCTCTTTTTTTGTGTTGTTTTTGCTATTTGTCCATTCATGTATGTTAAGTGTCATAATCACAGTGATTGTAGGCATAATCAAGTGAAACTAGCATTCATACCAAGTTTACTGTGGATAAACATTTTAAAATAGGATATGAATAAATTAATAGTTAACTTCTTTGGTCAGGGAATAAAGAAACTTCTTGGCGCAAAATATTCATTTTTAACCTAATAATTTTGTTTGGAAATTGTATTTTTAGACATTTAAAAAAAAAATAGACGTTTATTTAAACCAAAGTTGTTGAAAAGTAATTTGATTTTGATTAATGTAATATTGCTAATTTCACATGTTAAAATATTTTTCAGGCAAGGTGTAGCTCATAGTTCACAGTGTGAAGAAACACGAGTCTGGCACAAGAGAGATAACAAATGGCAAAATGTTCACTTCCATCGCTCATCTAATTCTCCACCATTCACTTTTGCGCCTACAGCACATAAATAAACTATTTAAAATGAAAAAGATATAAATAGATTTAAAATAATTGAAATAAGTAAACAACAATAACAAAAGACTTTTTTGCCTCATCTGATTGTCGTTTCTGCTCTCTGGGAATTTTCTTGTCCTTAATCCAAGTATTATTAATCACTAATACCTATAATTCTATTACTACTTCTTGACATATATCTGTCCTGGTGACTTTATTATTATCTCTGTGCACATCCTGTTTTTCAGTGTCCATACTTCTGTGTAAAACGTACTACTTCCTGCTCTTGTTATGTTTGATCTCCATTTCAGTGATAAAATAAATCAGTCAATAAAAAATTGTACTTAATTATATAAAATTTAATGCATGTGATTTATAAATATTTTAGTTAGCGATTATAAATATAAAAATAAATTAATAATAATAATAATAGTATTAATAATTGATAAATAATTTAAAATAGAACATAATATAATTAATGTATACTCTGTAACACTTTCAATGTATTAAGCTTACATTTTTTACTATTATGTAGCATTAATGAATTTTAACTCTCCATCCTTCACTTTTTATAATTATAGTTAAATAATTATGAAGGTATATAGTTAATTTTAGTCCTTAAATACAGACCACTTATTTGAAAGTAAAATCTAGAAATAATTAATCTGTGAAAATTATTCTATATTGTAGTTCCTTTTAAATAATCTATTCACAGTGAGTACCTTAAAAAGGTTATGATATGTTGTATGATTGCTAGGTGTAAGTTGTGCCATAATGTGAGTCATATTGGAAAATTGTTGTGCTAACAATAATTTTGTTTAATTCTTAAGTGTTCTGTATTTTAAAAAGCATTTTATTTCATCATTTTTAATTAACATGATAATCATTAGATCTTTATATTCTGAATAAGTATATAAAGATTTGTATATGAAGGCGCTGTTGTTAAGAGTGAGCTGTCTATTATGTTATGTCTTCTATAAAGAGGTCTGTATTTAATGGTGAAATTACATCAGAATCATAAAACTTGTTAAGGTAGGTTATATTAATTTATTACATTAACTTTGTCATTATTATCATCACTATCATCATTAATATTAACATTTCCTTTTCCTTTCATTTTATTACATTTTCATTTATTAATTTTAGATTAGGTTGTAAATATTTCTACTCTTCATTGTATTGGATAGGTAAAATAAATATTAAATTATTTTTCTTTTTTTTCTGTTGTGTACATCAAATTCTGTTGTGATATATATCAAATTTATTGTGGTGATTAGTTTTTTTTTATTAATCTGATACTCTAAAATAATTACAATTTTTTATTTTTTTTTATTATTTATAAATTAGGCTCATTAACAAATAGTTAAAATTGATCTGGCAGTTAGAGTAAAATACAGAAATACATTATGTCTTAATATATTATAATTAGTCATTTAAATGTAGAATTTTATTTATTTTACCTCATAATTCTTATATTACTATTATCACTATTATTATTTTTATTATTATCACTATTCTTCTTATACTATTATGTATAATTATTTCTGATCTGTTTTAAAATCTAGTCATAAGTTTGATCTCAATAATTTCAGGTCAGATATAAAGTTATTTCATTTTTTAATGTACAGTAGTTTAAATATGTTTGTTTGCTTCATAAGTAATAGTGAAGAATAAATAAATACTTAAAAATTATTTTTGGTTATTTTTATGATTAGACACCTTTTTTCTTATAAATGTTTGTTCAATATACAGAATACTTGGTTACCTTTTCATAGAAATGAAAAAAGAATAACTTGAATAAAGGTAATAAAATATGAATTAATGATTTTTATTCTATTAAAAAAAATTGAATTTGTACAAATAATTAGTAGGTCCCTGAAAGTCATAAAAATTATTGTGTAAGCATCTTTTTGACAAGATCTGTTGGAAATCATGAGTCACTTTACTTTCATTTTGTTTTTATGTCACATTTTATAATTTGCATGACAATTTATTCATAATAATATGTTTTTATTATTATTATATAGTCTGTTTTAAGTGGGCTGGAGAGAAAAATTACAAAAAAAAAATAAATAATATGGAGATCAAACAATAAATGTATTATAATATTGTGTTGCTTTACTACTATATTCAGAAGCTCACTTTTCAATAATTAATTATTAATCAATTAGGGCATTTTTTTAGTAAGAAATATTATTGTTATTATTATGATTACTATTGCATTCATTATAGTATGTAACTTTTTACCCGTGGTTTTCTTTTGGCACTGAATATTACTGATTAATTAAACATATTTATGGTATATAAGAATTTGTAAGTAAGATAATAAAGTATTTAAATATTTATGTTTGAAATGTATGAATTTTATAATTTATAAGTAATTATAAATTTTACTGTATTTTATATATATATATATATATATATATAATGTTATAATAATAATAATGTCTTTATATATAAAAAATTGAGCTTTTTAATGAGTGCAAGAGAGAGATTTATATATTATATAATATACATATAATGGATTAATCTCTTTCTCAGTTTCTGTGTTTTTATATAGGGGTAGTAGCTAAGGCGATCTCAAATCAGCAATTGTATGCATTTATTCAAAATAAAATAAAAAAATTAATATCTTGTACAAAATATTACATCACTCATTATTATTTTTTGTATATTGTTTTTTTTTTCTTTTTTTATGTAAAATTGACATATTTTGTTCTTTAATTTTAACTATTATATATTTTATTTTTTTGTTTTTATTTTTACCTGTACTCAATTCTTTAGAATTGAAAATGAAGCCTTTTTTTATTAGATAAATTTTTTTACTCATATTCTTACAGTAAAAAGGATATTAATGTTTTATAAAATGTGGCGATAATAAAATAAAATACTTCTAAATTGGGCACCTATTACTTTTAACCTGACTTATTTAAGATGCTCTTCCATAGAAATTGAGAGAAAACCAAAGAAAAAAAGTCAGATTTTGTATGGGTATCTTCCCACCACTGGAATTAGAAGTAAAGAAAAACTTTAGTGATACAAATTTTACAAGCGTGTATTCTCTGTTGAATCGTAATGTAGAAGAGCGTAAATATCTATGAAGAGTAATAAAAATTGAATATTTTAGCTGTTTGTTTCTCCCAACTGCCTGATGAGGCAAGGAGAAGAGAAGTTACATTGTGTAGTAGCTTGCCAGCTTTCTTATAATAACTGTTTGTTTTGCTTCTCTGTATGTTGATAAAGTTGGTGTATCCCATTTGTAAGTTTCCTTACAAGAGAATTTCCTTCTCTTCTCTTCACCTCAAGGGGCAAGCACATTTGAGGTTGTTTTTCAATTGCTGTATAATATAAACAACACCTGTTAGTTATTCTTAAAATCTGATTTTTAATTAATTCAACTTTTAATACCACTTAATCATTTCTAGATCCTTAAAAATAGTTCAATTTCACTTAAAAAATCGAAGCGTTTTTCATGAAATAACTATTAATACATATTTATTGTGATTGAAGATATACATAAACGTATAAACTAAACAAATTTAAGCTTGCATTTTCCCACTTCTTTTAAATGTCCATTTCAATTTAGCGTTATTCAAATTTTTGTTTCCATATTCTAAAATAGTGTTTTTATATATGATCTGTATAACTTTTTTTTTTCAGCTGTTATAAAGATAACTCATATGTGTTGTATTAAACTTAATTTTTAAGTTGTATTAAACAATAATTTTTATGCATTAAATCTCTTTACCTTCTATCTCAATATTGCACAATTCAGTCACAGGTAAATAGTTAAATTTTTTTAAAGTTTATTGTATTAAGATCGTTAAAAAACTATATATATATATATATCTGTTCAGTTTACAGAGTAATTGATAATTTTAAACAAGCATAGATAGCTCTAAAAAGAATGTCTTACTAAAAGGTGTCTAAGTTAAGAGGTTTTATTTTATCTGAGATATTTATTGTTTTAACAATTTAAAAAAGTTATTTTTTTAATTTAATATGCTGCATTATGTTGTTAACACATTAAACATTCTTATAATAACAATCAGTCATAATAATTGTAAGTGTTTGGCCTAATTGTCAACTGTGAATTATTAATAATAATAAATTATTGCAGTTTATTGTTATTTAAATGAAAGACACATTTAACTAGATCTAGTAAATTTAATTTACTGCATATTTGTATATATATATATATATATATACATATGTAAGCATGTAATAAAAAATATTCATTATAATATGTTGTGATTAAATAATTATATATAATAATAATAATTGTTATTATTATTATTAACATTATTATTATAATTGTCTTCAATTAGTGTAAAACACTAGTAAGTTAAATCTGAATGGATGATAGGTTTTTTAATAAATAAAATTTTAGATTTTCAAAATAATGGAGTAATTTGCATGGTAGAATATAGGTGATGTTTAATCAGAAATAAATTTTTGATTAGTATCCTCATCAAATTTTATTTATTTGATGTATGATAAAATTTTAATACCATTCATTCATATATTATTGTATTACTGTTAATACTAAGTAACCTTTTAATGTATGTGTGATAAAACTATTATATGTTTAATGTTCATAAAATTTTGTTTTTTTTTAATCCTTATTTTGTTGAGTGGCTACTTTTTTCACATAAAAAATTAATCCATTTTAAAAAATGAATGAATTATTGCACATTATAAACTAAAATTAAAAAATTACTTCTTTTACTAAATCAAATAAGTTTTAAATTTAAAAATAGATTGCTTTGTATATATTTAAGGTTTTCACAAGATTTGTTAATATATGCTTTTAAATAAATAATTTGTTCATATATTAAAGATAAATAATTAAAACAGTAATGAAGCTCAATCAAATTACTAAACTTTTGTTTGAGAAAATTATTAAAAATTAGCAATGCTGGATATTAGCATGTACATTCCTCATAAACCATTTTGATTGGAGCTTCATCTATCAAACTGAAAAACAGTTTCTTAAAATAATTTTTATATTCTTGAAAACAATTATACTCTGTGAAGAACTGTGAATGAAGAAAATTAACAAAATATTTCCTGCAAAAAATTTCCCATCTTTCTGTTAGAAAATTTTTTGCTATAATATTTTTATATTTAATTAGCATATTTCAAAACAGTTCTGTTTACTTCCCATGAACTTCATTTCACAGCATGCATAATGATGCTTTTATGCCTTTTTCATAAGCCGTGGTTGTGTAACAAAATGTTTTGTAAGAATAGAATCAATTGTTCGCCAATCTTGCTTCGAAATGCCAGCTCAGGATAGATTAAATTAGGCTCTCTTCAGCAGATTTTTATGCAAAGGTAATGTAGATGTAAAAAATAAAACTTTTAGAACATCTTTATTATAATATTTGTTTGGAAATCTGTTTTTAGGTAAAAATACCTTTCACTTTTTTTATAAAGGCAGTAAACAGTAACCTGTAAACTTTCATTCAGTACAATTTAAAAAAATAAAACTTGTTAGCATTCAGCAAATACAATTATTTGAAATTTTCCCTGTAAAACTCTTTATTGAGATAAATTTTTTTATAAAAATTATTTTTAGTTGATGATATTTAGTTTGCTGAATAAATAAAAAATATCCTTTAAATAAGAATACTGAAAAACGTTACTATTTTATTTGTAAGCTGTTGATTCAGTGTTGGCTGTGAAAATCATTCAGCTGAAATCATTCCTATTATCAGATTTGAAGGGGTGTCAAGGACCACAGTGTTGAACAATCCTGAGTTCAGAAAAATATTTAATTTTGTTGTTAGACGTTTATATAATTTTTTTGTTCGATTTTTTGTTAGATTTTATATTGTACATTACTAAAATTATTTTTCCAATAAAAAAAATTATTTATTAATAATTTAGATATAAGAACCTATTGAAGTGTTATAATTATATGCAAAAATTAAATATATGAAATTAAGTAATTACTATATGTAGCAAACCTTGTGATCTCCTATAAGTATTGTTAAAATATTATCATAAAGTAAAATAAAAAGAAAATAAGTTACACTAAACTTCTACTAAGGTTTAAAAACATTGAGGAAATTTAGGTAACATACAATGAATGAATGATAATATTTTTTTAGTGTTATTTTTAACAGTATTTTTGTGTTTTGTTGTAAAGAGTGCCTCATTTATTTTAGTTTTTATAATTTAAATACTGGAATTATTTTCTTTAAAAAAGAAATTAAATTAGATCATACATTGTTATTTTGACACAATTCATACAATTTAACACAAACATTTAAGGATTTGATATCTAAGATGAAATGGTGTCAATAATTTTATTGAAAAGCTTTAATTTAATAGCTTTAATTCTGTTTATCTTTTACATTGGTTACAATTTACCTGATATTTTTTAAGTTTTGTATATTTTTTTTTATTTGTGTAAGCATTCATTAGCAAATAAAATGTTAACTTTATTTTGTTTACATGTCAGATACTTCAGTTTTGGGAAATTTGTATATTAATAAATATTAATATATTTGGAAATTTTGATTTTTCACATTGCATTATGCTGTAAAAATGTATCAAGAGTTATTATCTATTGTTTATTGTTGTTATTGTTATTTAAATATATTTTAGACACATAAGATATACATACACTGTAATTACCAATACTTAATGATATATAACTAATGAGTGTGTTGGGTGCTTTCATTTTAATTAACATTTCTTAGCATGAATATCCTTATGGTGTTTTTTAATGATAACAATACTTGTATGATAATTGTTCTTCACTGTAAATTTTTACGGCATGTTAAAGAAGGAGAATGAATGTTTTTACATGTGTTACTAAAAGTAATTATACCTTAAGTCACTAGCATTTTGTAACTGCTTATAACTTTCTATATGAGAAAATTAGAGTAGATTTATTACATTAATAAGCTGTCTATTTATTCTCTCTAAAAGAAATCAATATTTTTATCAGGGTAGTTTAAAAAATCTATAATGTCCCTCTAAAGTTAGTGATATAATAATGCCATTAGTTTCATTGTTTTTAAAAATTAATTTTCGTTTTTATGTGCCATTACTGAACCAAAATTTACTGAAACAACTTCAGTTTATAGCCAAATAATATGCTTTTTATTACACAAATTAATTTTATTTTTATTCTTGTAACTATGTTTTGTTTTATTTTATATGTAATTATTTTAATATCAGAGAATGTAGAATTCAATTCTGAAACCATTCTAAAGTATTCACATAGTATTTTTTACAAGGAGTATGTCATTCTGTTACATCTGTTCAACTAGGGCAGCTTTAGCCAATCCAAACATTCTTCCCATTCACTGTTTTTATTTGTCGAATTTTCATTTTTACTATTATTTAATAATTGTATTTTGAAAAGTGTATACCTAACAAAAAAAGTGGTTGTATAAAAATGTTGAATTTCATTTTCCAATCTTTTCTTTACTCCATAGGATTAATAGAACTCCACAATTTTTGATATAATAATTTTCCTAATTTTTAAAAATCCAACAAAGTCTGTACTCAGGAATAATGTTATGGTAACATATTTTTGTCAGGAATCTAACCTAGGAAGTAAATTTATTACGTTATTCTTTTAAAACCCAAGTAATAAACAAAATTTGGTTACGAGTGCTTTTATTAAAAGTAGCCCTCTACAATTTTTTCTTCTAGAATGTTCTTAAAAATTTTCACTAATTAAAAAAAATTAAGTCTAATTAAAATATTGAAGTTTAATAAAAGTAAATCAACTTTTCTTTTTCTATTAAAAAAACTATTTAAATTTAGTAGTTTAATATAATGCGTTATGAATTAATTACAATTTCTTTTTTAAATTAGATTATAACTTGATAGAAATAATTAAACAATTTTTAAAAAAAAATTTGCCAGTTATAAAATTTATTTATTATTATAAAATTAAAATGATGATTTTAAAATTAAAGTAATGAAATTTAATAAGCATTTCATGTATAATAAATATTAATATATTTCTTGATTAGTCTAAAAATAAATTTGATGTTATCTACTGAAAATTTTATTTATATTTCATGTTTAATCATTTGTATTTAAATATAAATATACATGTTACTTAATAAGATTAACATGATTTTGTCATTTGTTTGGAAAATAAAAAATACCTAATTCTTTATTATTCCCATATTTAATTAAACATAAATTATTAAAATAATGATATGAAAATTTTTATGTAAATTATGTATAATGTTTGTTGTAATAATGTGAAGAATATTTAATTTTATGATAGTTTATATTTAAAAAAAATATATATATATGTATAATACTCGCATATATTATATACATACAAATAATATAACGTGAAATTTCATATGTCGTTAATTAATTACCAGTAAGTCTTATATTATCGCTAATATTATTTTGTATCTTATGAATATTATTGTTTTCTTTTAAATTTGGTTACTATTATAATTTTAATATTACAGTACATACTCATAAGTGTATTCCCCAAAGAAGATTATTCTCAGGGTCATATTACATCCTTTAATAATGGACACCATAATTATACTTCATAACTTCTTTTTTTTAAAGAGTTGTTCATTAATAGAAATGAAGTTAATGATGCATATTGCAGATAGAAATTTCTGCATTTTGTTACACATACATGTAACAAAATATAGATATGTGTAGTATATGTATTTAATAATCAATATTATGAATGTTCCATTTGAGTTCATGGTTTTAGCTTATTTGATATGTTTATACATGATTAAAGTTAATTATCATAATATAAATGAATCTTTTTTTTAATGTGGCATCTACCAAACAACCTAGACATGTTTTTTTTTTTTTTTTTTTTTTAATTTTAATATAAATTAATTTTATATATTTAATTATTGTATTGGATATTATATTTTGTTATGTATATGTAACATTTTCTTCTAATTTATCTTAAGTTGTCTTTGAATAAATATATAATATAATACCTTTTAGTGTTTAAAACATGAAGTACTACTGAAAAAATGTGATAAATGAAGACAAAACACAGCAAAGGAGGTTTTAAGATGAAGATGTAAAAAAATTAGAAAACCTGATGAAGGTGGTACAAGAAAAAGTACATGAACAGGGACTTCTTTGTTATCACATTATAAAACAATTATATGATTTAAGTTCAGAAGGTAACTAGAAAAAAAATAAACCAAAAATTATGTTATAATAAGTAGTTTGTCTCATATATGTGCAGAACAAAATGGAAGGTATGGATGATGATGACGACAAAGATAATCGATTACTAGTTTGGTGGTGATAAAAGTGCATCTTATAAAATGTTTGCTTATTTTTTTCTTTAATTTTAAAACATGATTTTTATGTACTCTAAAATCATGTATTCTAAATTATATCTTTAAAATAAATAATAAATATAAAATTCACTTGCTTTTGTTGATAATTAAAAACTAGCACATTACTTCAGTTTTGCTATAAATATCACCATTAGAACAGCAGTTTTTCATCCATCTTTATGGTGATTGAGCAAAAGAAATTTCAGGAAGTTTATTGGAATCAAAAAGTACTAAATTCCTGTTGTAATTTTATTTTAATTTCGTAAAATTATATCTTGCAATGGTAAATTTGATATACTGAAAGAGACAAATATTTTTTAGTAAAAAGAAATATCTGCATACAGCCTTTCTGATAATGTTACTTCTGTTATATAGCTACGTAACAAAGATGATCAGGTAGAACCATTTTCATAATATTTAATGAAAAAAAATAAATCATAAAAACTATATGATAAAATTCCTTTTGGAATTGTAACAAGTGTATATATAAGAATAGATGGATAAGTATATTGCACTGGTCAGAATTTTTTTTTTTTTTTATTAGTGTTACAGATGATACTATACTACAAATACTATCGCTAGTGATTCTATCACTACAAGGCAGTTTTTGGCTATTTTTACTCAATTATTAAGTGCCAGATTTAATTGTTTACAGAAAAAAACTATTAAATGAGAATAAATAAAAGGTGACAGTAACTTTGATAATTTGTATTTATCATATTACCTATCACTGTCTCTAATGTAGTTTGTTTTAATTGTGAATTTTAATTTATATTTTTTCAGTCTTGTAATCAGCTTTTACTGTTTTGACTTACTCTAATAAAAATAAGCTTCTTTTTCATTATGAATAATCCAGTTGTGCATATTATTTACTATTTTCATCAGTTCTTTACCTTAGTTGCCATACTTTATTGCCTTTATATCTAACCCTTGTATTTATATTATATTTTCCCTTGTTGATCTTGGTCAATTATATGTATAATAATTATTTTATTTTAAATGGTCCTCATTAAAATATAGTCCTCACCAATAAAATAATGTTTTTTTTCTACTAGTGCTTTGTAATACTTCAGTTTTTTTCTGTTTGATAAAAGTCATTAAGAGCCAGATTATTAATACAATGTTAGCATTTGTTTTTGCTTAATTTCATTTTTTCTTAAATATTCATATGTATGTCATATTTTAGTTGAGTTATTTATCTGCCTTATTCTCCCTGAAGCTGAAAAAATAAGCTTAAACTTACTGTCATATTTAAGTTAAGTAATGAAATTTAAGTATTATAATAAGCTTATTGTATTAGTCTGATCCTATAAGTCTTATTGTATTCAGAATAAAGAGATTGTTTTTTTTAAGGAAAACTTTAGAAAGTAATCAAATTTCAGAATATACTGTTATCATTTTTTCATAAATTTAAAATAATAACAATAGTAAATTATTTGTAGTGATAATTATAAATTATAAGCAATAATTATTTTTATGCATTAATATGGAATATAATTATTTGCTCTTTTTAATTTACCCCATATTATTAATGTATTTGGTAGAGAAATAAAATTTACACTTTATTTTCATTATTTCATCAGACACAATTTCATCTTGCTAAATGCAAAAAAACTATTTATTATGCAATAAATATCATTATCCCAAAGAAATTCTTCTTTTTTTCATTATTTTCTTCTTCATTAAATAGTAAGATTCGTATATTTTTTTAATTAATTTGTAATATTTTTTTTGGAAAAAGGTACTGTTGCAAAAAAATTATATGTTAATGACAGTAAATTCATGTAAAAATAACCACCTACACTAGGTTTAAATACTTCTGAGATAAAAAACAGTAACATAAATACCATAATGCAAAATTGCATTACTTATTTCTTATTGGATATTTAGCTTTTTTATAATAAGGAAATAATTGATTTCAGCAGGAATAAAAATTATTAAAGTAATCAATATGCCTTTAGTGATTCTGGTTGTAAATTTAGTTTAATCAGTTTTTATTAACATTTAAGTTTAAAATTTTTTGATTACTATAAACAGTGATCAAAGTTAACTACTAATCATGATGTTTCAAGCTTAGCAGAGGCATTTACTATAGAATTGTAATTCAAGTTCACCATTTAAATTAATTTTGCCTACATTTTGATCAAGCAAAACCAAGTTTTATTGAGCACTGGTCCATAAATAATGTTTAGAAATCAAAATATAATAGAAAAGAGATTTATTGATATTGCTTTTATTATGAGAAATTGCATGGTCATTTTTAGCATTAAGTTTGAATTGTTAAACATGATAGCACTTCACAAAAACATTAAAAATTATTAATAACTTATTTTCAAAATTATACAGAAATTGAACGTTCAGAAGATCTTTTTAGGACTAATTATGCAGCTTCTTTTCAGTGGAGTGAATGGCATTCATTGCAGGTGTAATTAAAGAATCGTCTAGTAGAGTTAACTTCACTGAAGAAGGATTGCATAATTAGTGATGCAAAAATCTTCTGGAAGTGCATTTTCAGTTTAATTGTGAAATAGAGTAAAAAAAGTATATTAGTATAAAAGTTATTTAACATAGTTTAATTAAATTTTCTAACATTTCAATTTTGTTGGCCATTTTGAATTATATCAAATATATTTATTTTATGTAGAAAATTAAAACATTTTATTCACGAACACATTTTTCCAAGATATAATATTTTAGTACTAAAGTTCCACATCATAGGAATATTTAATTGCACAGATGTAAATAATAAGTTAATTTCAAATTATTTACTCATTTATGCAATTAAAAATATTTTAGAATTTAATCCTATTCCTAGTAAAACTATATAAGGTGAAAATTTTTTTAATTTCCTCATACATTGAAATTTTTCTGTTATTTAAATACATGCCATTAAAATTGAGACTGTCTCATGAAAATTTATTTTTTAGTAAATTATAAGGTAAACATTACATTTTAACTTAAACGTTACATCTCATTGTAACATATTTTCATCGGATATTACAAGTTGTATTAAGTTATATTTAGTGCATTTAGTAGAAATAATAATAATAGTAATAAAAAAAATAGTAGTAACTATAATAATAAAAATTTCATTTCATTTAAATTATCCAGTGCATCCGTAAGAAGAAAAATAATAGGCTTTAAAAAGTTATTCATATTATTCAAGGAATGTTTCCTTCAAACTTAGTTTAATTATAAAATGCTCCAGAACTGGTTTTATCTGTTATTCCTAGAACTGGGTTAGAAAGAGGCAATTACACCCTTAAGTAACAGTATACATACTTATGTTTAATTAACATAAATTAAATTAATAAATAAAATGAATTTCAAAGAAATAGTTTGCCTTACCCCTAGATAAAAAATTTTGTCACTGAAATAAGACTTAATTCTTTTACTGTAAGAATTTATAAAATATATACCATAACTTAGCATAACTTTTTTGTATACTATGTAATTTTATTTATTGTATAATTGAAATATAGATGTTTTAAAATAATTTTATATATATTTAAAACAGTAAAAATAGTAGAATGAAAGTTATGAATTGTATTTACTGATTTTGTTTTTGTATTTTTTTTTATTGTTATGGTTTTTACCACTGCCCTGCTCTTACCACATCATATACTTATTATTTAACAGTTATATTATTATTCATATTATTATCATTAGTATTGTTCATTACTGTATTTTATTATTGTAATTAGAGATTGTTTTGTATTGATAAATCAAAATTTATGTAAATTTTCATAAGATATGTGTTAGAAATTACTTATTTTTGTGCCATCGTTATTTTCTTTAGGAAGGATGTGCTTGTAAGTTATAATTTTCTATAATCTTACAAAACTTTATTGTTTATTTATTGATTTTATTATATACATTTTATAAATCGTTATATGTTGTGAAAGTATGTATGTTGGTATGTATGTGTGAGATTTATTATAATACTTTGTGTACTTATGCTTGGAGGAGGAGTTATGTTTTTCTGATACATTTAAATTTAGCTGATAATTGTTATTATTATGTACATTATGTAGTAATTTATTATTTCTTATAATCATTATGGTTGGTCCTATTATTAGTAACAGACAATTCATTAATTATTACAATGCCAGAACTCTTCCTCTAATTCAAACAGATTATATCTGTTTTGCTTCTTTAGAAGCATTGTACATGTGTTTGGTAATTGCAACATTGTTACATTGTAACAATTACACACACATACATATATATATATATATATATGTGTGTGTGTGTATGTGTGAAATGTTTTACGAATATAAATTTAAAAGAAAAGAGAAATAAGTATTGTCTTTTTGATCTTCTTTAGTAAAGCCAGTGAATTATGCTGTTTAATAGAATATTGTAATTGTTAATAATTATTATTATTATTAATTAATTCATATAAAAGTAGTTATTACTACAAGATTTAATGTGCATACGATAATAATTATATTGAATTTTTTGTGTATATTTCCTTTAAACTGTTTTATTATTATGTTCTTGTTTTATTTTTTGTTATATTTTTTAAATTGTGTTATGTTTTATTCCAGTTCAGAAAAAGATTTGTGGAAAATTAAATTATGTCAAAAAATCTCACAACTTTTTGTATATTTTGTTTATTTTATTAAGTTTCTGTTTTATATAACGTTACTGTATATACTGTATTGCTTCACAACAGAAGTGCATTAAATTGTCACTTGTCTCTGTTTTCCCAATTTTTCTTATAGCTCTGACTTATTTTGAATCATCTGAGGTATAAAAACAATTGGTCAGCGTTGCTTTCACTACACGGGTGTAGTGAAAAGTTATCAGCAGATAACTTTTCACTTTTATAGCGAACTGTTGACCTTCTGTCAACAGGTGTAAACCCTGAGAGTGGTATAGACCCTTATTGTGAAGACATTGAGGTCACTTTTAAGACTGAATTTCAGTGGGTTAGCATGCTGACATGAAACAATATGTTTGGCTCAGTGGATAAGATAACAGAATAACACTTATGCACTTATTAAACACTTGTATTTTGTTTAAAAAGTGATCAGCATTTCCCTTTGTCTTTGTAAATTTATTTATAATATTTTACAAATTATTAAAATATTTTTATTCATAAATGACTCTCCAGCCATCCCAGATGAAATGCCTTTCTCATCTTCAATGATGAGGAGGTTAACATTTGTTGCACACATTGGTTGAAATATTAGAAAAATATGCATAGTTCAATTTAACAACCATCTCTTTCTGTTAATCTGTTCATCAAACTTTAAGAGGATTTTATTAGGTGTCTTTTGAAATAAATGTATATATTATAAATGAAATAAATCAATCTAAATCAGTTAATAATTTCATATGCAGGATCATCAAAAAGGTTGCATCAATTTAAAAAAAAATTGTATCTCAGAAATTGCTAGAGATAATCAAACTAGTATTTTTTCTAAAAAATCACTAACCCAAAAAGTTTTTTTACATACCTTAGATTGTTTCAATATGAACTTTGTTAGTTGCTCTGCAAACATCCAGCCAATAATCGACTTCTGCCCAGATCTAGTGGATCATTGCAGGCATAACTGTGACAATAGCAGCGATGATCTGTTGTCTTAAATATTGTGCATTCCTGATTTTTTCACTGTAGATAATGTTTTTAACATATCCCCATAGAAAAAAGTCTAGGGGTGACAAATCGGGGCTTCTTGCAGGCCAAAGCACAGGATCGGTCCTACCAATCCAATGATTAGGGAATCTTTCATTGAGAGCATGTCGAACACCTAGGCTAAACTGTGGAGGTGCTCCATCTTGTTAAAGGTTTACAGCAACATTACATTCTTGTTCAATTTGGTCAACTTGCAGGAAAATATACAGTTGTAGCATGTAGCATGTCTAAATAAATAAACATTCCCTGTGATAGTAGGCTCAAGACAATAGAACAGTCCAATCATACAATCAGACCTCAAACTGCACCACACATTTATTTTTGGGGAATCTCTGACATACTCAATAATTTCATTCGGGTGCTGAGATCCCCATATCCTACAATTATGCCAAAACATTTAAGACTACGAATCAACGCTGCTATTGTCACAGTCACCTGATGACCTAGTAGACCTGGCAGAAGTCGATTATTGGCTGAATGTTTGCAGAGCAACCAATGAAAATCATATTTAAAAGTTCTAGGGAATGTAAAAAAACCTTTTGAGTTGGTGAATTTTTTAAAAAAACTTAGTTTGATTATCTCTAGTAGTTTCTAGATGCAATTTTTTTTTAAATTGCTGCAACCTTTTTCAATGACACTGTAATTTTTTTTAATATAATTAAAATATCAACTTATGTGTGTGAATCTATCTGTAGAATATTGAAAAAACTTAATACAACAATATAAATATAATATTATAATATATTTATTTATTTTATATATAATAATATATTATAATATTATAAACTCTGTAAGTTAATATGAAATTAGCATAAATTAATGCAAAATAATCTGTGTTAAATTTTGCATATAATAGAAATTGCTAAGTATTATAACAAAACTCAAAGTGAATAAAAGAAAAAAAATGAATACATTTTAAAAATTCACATATAAATCCAGTCATTTTGTAACAATTTTATAATGACATTATATAATTTAGTGAGAATTATAAATAATTCATATAATAATAAATTAAAAAACCACAATTAACTTGTATATACATAAAAATATAAGTGGCCCATAAAAATGTAAAACAGACACATATAAATACAAAACTTATACCTCTACCATTCATTAGTCCATAGCTTTTTTAACACGTTGACTGCCATAGTCATTTCTCCTGTCATTCCTCTAGTACCAACTATGAAAACCTACATTTTGATGTTTATAAGATACCTTACATTATTACAATGAAATTGTTTATCAATTCTAGACATGTTTCTCAAAAAAAATATGTGTGTTCACCCGTGATCCTCGTGGCACCCTATTAATGTTGTGTAACTAGTGTGCTGTGAGAATCACCGATAATACCCAGATTATTTCATAAAATTATGTCACATTTATTGACTTATGCTATATCTAGATATATAAAAATTAGTATATATGAATTAGTATGTAATATATATGATTAGTGTATATCATTGCTATTCTATTGTTACTAAATTATTATTAGTCTTTTTAGTTACGTCTTATTACTTGTGTACGTCCAAAATTTGTCAATATCTGTCAGATTTTTCAATGATTTTTGAAAAAACAAGTTATACATATTTGTCACAACCTGAGAACTTTGTGGAAAGCAATTTTGATTGTTTTTGTGCTACTTCACAGCCTTCTGTGGAAGCTGTTGCCTAGCAATCCAAGCATCTTCTTCATTTCAGACGATTTGTACAATCTCTTTCCGTATTTTTTGATAATATGTGTTTATCCGGTAATTGTGATAGAGTACTTTTTTGTTTCTCTTCAATTCCCAATATCTGTAATAGAAGAGTTTCTCGAAAATGTTTTATTGATCATTTTCTTCCGTGGAAGTGGTTGTAAATAAGCCAAGAATTTATGACAGCTGTGCTCAAGATCAGTTCAAAGACTACTTTATGATAACACTTGATTGTCTTTTGCAGTGGAGTAAAATAGCTTGCCATTTGATATGAAAAATCAATGACTTGTTTTCCTCTATTGTAATCTATTATTGCCACAGGTATTGTTACTTCTTCTCCCATCCTGTTCCTCTTTCCTGTAGTTGTCTTGTCTAACATGTGTTTTATGGTCAGGAAATGAACCTCACACTTGTCTTTCCATTTAGCAACTACCACTCCACAACTGTCTTGTTTCCCAACTATTTCAATTTTTTCTCCATAATGTCTTTTGGCAAATACTTCCTATTTTTCCGTAGAGTGCCGATCAAATGTGCATTTTTCGTGTTCTTGCAAGGGGAGGGACTGATGTGTAGAAGTTGTCTGTTACTATTATTTGCCCTTTGGATAAAAACTTTTGTGCCAAATTCAAAACCACAGTTTGACCAACACCACCTTCAGTACTGCCATTATCTTGTCCTGTGTATACTGACACTTGAAGGGTGTAACCAAGAGGATTGCATAGTTTGAACATTTTAACTTCATATTATGTCCTTTGTTGAGAATATATTGTCGAAACATGAGGTCACCTCAAAAAGGAATCATTGTTTCGGCAGCCATGATTTCAATAGGACATACTCAGCACTCAATCGGTCAAGAATTAAATTTGTGATTTTCCTTATCTTATATAGCCTATCTTGCTTCTTAGCAGTTGAATTGTCCGCAAATGAACAAATTTCAAAAGCAGTTGAAATCTGTTCCTGCTCATAATTTTTTGGATAAAAGAGTTTATCCGCAAATGAACAAATTTCAAAAGCAGTTGAAATCTATTCCTGCTCATAATTTTTTGGATAAAAGAGTACACTTTGTCTCCAATAATCTGAAATTTGGGATTATTTGACCATCCCCATGTAAATAATAATTGCAAAAAATCCCCATATTTCTTCAGAATTTGTGTCCCGTCATTGATTTACTCGACTAGAATGAGATGTTACATTTTGTTGAATAAAAATATTGGTGTTCTTATTGGTTTTTTCAACAATAATATTCAGAATTTCTTTATCAAAAAATCTTTTATATACCGTAATAGGTGTCAAATCTCTTTTATTTGTTGTATAACTGTCATTATATATATATATATTTTTTTTTTCTGTTCCTGTAAACTGAATGGCAGGTAGTTTGGATGCATCAACGTCTTGCCAATCAAACTCATTCAAATTGTTAGGATTTGATATAGGCCTACTGGAATCTGTGATTTCATCTTCTGAAGATGATGATAGTTCTGATTCCTTAGGCTCATAGTCAGAACTATAATGTGAAAATATACTTTCATTTTCACTGCCTTGTAGCATTGCACGAATTTCAGCTGCAGTCAATGATTTTGACGTTTTTCCTTAGACCTCAGGCTGTTCATTACCCATAACAAAATTATGTGTAATTACACTTACCAATTGTACAATCATACAAAGCCTAAAATCAATAAAAATACTTCAAAAACACTAAATTGTATAATCCAATATTGAAACAAAACTTGATAAAACTAATATACAGTACGTAATGTAGGTAAAATCTTTTTGCACATATAATAAAATGACACTCGAAATTATATAGACAGTTACTTTCCTGAATACACAACCCTTTTCTAGACTAAAACTCAATAGAATGAACAACTAACAGAATAAAAATACTGAAGAGCAGCTGTAAACATTAGAACAGATGTTTATAATAAACAGCGTATAATTACTTCCAAATGCCACCAGAAGATATTGTTTGCGTATAAAAATAATAAAAGACTGGGCGCCATACTACAGATTCAATTCATTGCTATGCTGCCAAATTGATTTCTCTTTCATAAAAGAAATATAAGACTGAGGATGCTATGTGATTCTGACGGCACTGTAGAAAACAAGCTTGAGGATCACCGGTGATCCTCATGGCAGCCAATATGTTAATAATAAATGTGTGAACACGCCAATGCAATCAATTGGGACTGACCTAAACATGAATTCAGGATTTTCACTTGTGCTTTCACCAAAAGAGTGAATTGTGTTATTTCTCTTGCTTGGTTATGTAGCCAGTATACATCTAGTATCACAAATTACTGAAAATTTGCTATCATAAGGTATGTGTCTTGTACTCTGTTCCAACTCTGCAGTAAATTAGATTTATTTCATAAAAATATGGCTCAATAATGCTCAAAAGACACAAAAAGTTATTACATAAAATTGGATCAGGAGAGTTGCCACACCCACCTTAAAGTCTAATCTTGCACAATCAGATTTTTTCTTTTTGTTTTATGCTCTGAAAGAATTTTTACGTAGCTCCGAGTTTGGAAGCAGTCAGCAGGTACAAGAATGGCTCAGACACCAACATAAATGATTCTTTACCACTGGAATATGAAAGCTCACAGAAAGTTGGAACAAGTACCCAAATACAGCCAGGAATTATGTTGAAAAGTAGTGATAGTTTCATTGTCATTGAATAAATAATCATTTTTCTGCTGTTATTTGTCTCTTTAATTATTGAATGACTTTTATTATAATACAATTGGCTTTATCCTGCAAATAACTAATTCTTTTCTGGTTGATTTATATGGCATCAATAATGAAATAATGCTGATCTATTTAATAAAATAAGTTACGTTACTGTAAATTTCTCAGTGAATTTATTTATATTAAACTATATAATTAGTAATGAAATTGTATATATTTTGGTAAATTAATTACCAAATAATAAAATGTTAAAAAAAGAGTGGAAGATTTTTTGAATAAATCTTCTGATTTATAATGGGCATTTATTTTTTATTATAAAAGTAAATATTAAAATTAATTTAAAAAGGTAATACTAGTAAATAAAAATAAATAAATGAAATTTAAACTTAAAAAATAAAAAGCAATTCCACCTGCCAATTTTTCAGTTAAATTTTTATGTTTAATTTTAAGAACTTTAAACAAAAGCTTAATTCACGCTTTTTATCTGTAGAAAATGATTCAATAACTGGAAATTATTCATCATGAACATTTTACATTGTGCAAAATGAATTTAATGATGTTATACAGTGTATGCACTTAACTATGTATACTAACCACAATATATTAGCCATGATAATATTCACTAAAAAGTATACAATAAATAAATAAACAGAATGAATAAAAAATAAATGTATTTCTTAGGTCTGCAGTTTTCTGTTAGGTCATCAGTCATTGGAACGGTTTAATACTATTCTCATTCTTTTCCATTATGTGCTAACTTTAACTTCAACATAATTAAATATTCCAATCTTTGTCTCCGTTTTAAAACTACACATTCCCTCCATTGCTAAATTAACTAAATTTTGATGTCTTAATTGATGGTCAATCAACATCTCTTTAAATTTTCTTCCGCACATTTTTCTCTTTTCTTTATTTAGATTAACTGAATATGATATCTTGATGCATATCCTTAATCTAGTTCATCTTTTAAATATATATATCCACTTCTGTTTGTCTTAAACTTCATTTTTTTTTTATCAATTACATAATTTTCAGCATCCTTCTGAAATACTACCATATAAAAGCATCTATTCTTCTCTTCCCAGAGTTTTCTTTTTTTACATTTAATAAAACTGTAACCTTCCAAGTTCACATGTTTAAAATGTTATTAAAGTATAAGGAGCGTTAATTAAATTATACTTTTTTACTCTTATGATACTGGTGTAATGTGGATGGTAGTATTGTATTAAAAGAGCCCATTAGGACTGACTGGTCAATTTAAATCTGGAAAAGATTATTACAATACTGTGATTGATTTGATAGCAATATAAACTCTAAAAATCTCAACATAAAAATTTTGTTAGATTACACTTCTTTCTTTTATTTTAATCTGTAAGTATTGGCTGTTGGTTACTATTAAAAATAGTTAAATTATGAATAGCTTCTTAATAATTATTTCATTTTTATTTAATTTAAAACTATTGCTTTTATGAGAACATTCTCAAGTATTACTCTTCTTTACTAAACAGTCAGTCTGTGCATGATTTGCTTGTATTTTAGAATCTACAATTATATATTTATACTTTACTATTATATGACAGTTTATCAGAATACTTTTTTGTGTTATGAAATATAAGTAGAAATCTATAAGAATAATCCTTATGGAAAAATATTTTTATTTTGTTATGGAACAACACAATAAATGTTTTTATCAAATGAAACTTTAATTCCTATCAATGTTTTTGTAAGTAGTTAGAAAACCCATATTTAAAATACTTACTTGAGAATTCTAAAATTGATATATTTATAGTAATTTATTTATTACTTGGAAGGGGAGATACTAGAAACAGGGAGAGTCAGCGTTGTGATAAGCTCTTAAATAAGTTATTATTTTAAGTGGTTAAAAGTGACCACTTTTGAAGTGATTTGTGTTATAGTGATTAGTAGCAACTGTTAATGTATTAGTAAATCTGTAATTTTTTACTTTCTTTTGTTATGTAATCTTTAAAAAAACATTTATATTTATTTAATAGTTTCTGTGACCAATATATTTCAAAATAATGATGTAAATCAGGTTGTGAAATTCACTTCTTAACTATACTGCTATCTTATCTACTGCCCACAGACAAAATTTCTATTTGCCATCAGGGTATAACTGTTACCAAAATTGTCTATGGAGCATGTGCTCTCTGAAAGTTGAGTATACTAGTAATAATATTCTGTTTTTTTTGTTTTTTTTTTTATTGAAATACTAATGGTTTAACTATTTGACCTTGATATTATCTTATGAAACAATTGTTGTTTGTAACATTGAAACTGGATTTATTATGATTATTAAAATTAGGAACATCTAAAATAAAAATGATTTAAACGGTTTCACTGGAAGTAAAAAAAATAGATCCGTTCTGATCTTGCTGATTGGGAGGATGTGGTTGTTGATGGTGTAGCATTTTTTGCTGCACAAATACACAGTGAATTATTACCCTCAATTGACAAGCATGGCCCTGAGGACTATACTAACTTGATTTTCATCATTATAGAAACTCTTAAAAATGCAAATGAGCTGTCACTTGCATCTAACGATTATGATTTATCTTTGGGAACTATTAAAATTGACAGCCGACTTCAAGATAAATTGTATAATAAAACATTATGTTTAGAACTTGAAACATGATTGCTAAATCTTGAAGACAGTGTTTCGACACTAAATAAAGTCCACAAATTATCATTGATAATTATAAAATTGAAATTAAGAAACTGCAAAACCAACCCTGAAAAATCTCAGATGTTAATGATTCTGAGACAATGCATTAATCTTCATTTAGAAGGTTATCGTTACCCTGATACTTTGATTGAGAAAGTAAGAAATCCTTTGTTTCCTGATCGCAGATAGGATCCGAGAAGAGCTGGACACTGCAGGTGGGTGGTTTTTCCCCTGATCAATATGGTTTTGTGAGGGGAAAATTCACTATAGACGCGATAAAGCGTAATAGGCTGGGTAAAGGAGCGGCGAGCGGATCCTGGTGAAGAAGAAAGATCCCGCTGATCAAACTCCTGTACATCAAAAACGCCTTCAACAGCGTGCCATGGAGGATAATTATGGGGACCTTAAGGAGACGAAGAATCGGCGACTATTTTCTCGCGGTAGTCAACTACCTTCATAAGAGATCCCTGACGGTACAGACGGATGACGAAGAGGAAATTTTTAACATATATGGCGGCGTACCACAGGGATCGGTACTTGGCCTGTTGTTTTGGAACTTATCATACAATGACCTCCTGCGGTAAGAATTACCTGAAGAAACACAAGCGGTAGCGTATGCTGATGACCTAGCACTTCTGGTGGCGAGACGAACGGAGGCGGAAACAGAACAGGTGGCCAACGAAGCGGAGGCTTGAATGAGCAGCTGGCTCCGTGACAGAGGTCTGAGCCTGGTCCTACAAAAAACTACGATAGTCCCCATCACTGGACTTCGAGAAACACCAAGTACCTCGGTGTGTGGCTAGACAGACATCGGGTCTGTCACGCGATGTCTGGTCTAACACCCACTTGAAGGAAGTCGTCTCATGAGCTAAGCGAGTCTTAAAAAATCTAGAAAAGTTGATGATCACCAGAAGCAGACCTCAAGCAAGCAAACGACGGTTGATTCTATCGGCAGTGACTTCCATTTTGCTGTACGCCACACCGGCATGGAAGGAAGCGCTCACTCGAAAAAGTTTTATAAGATGCTGGCATCCCTGCACCCTGCAAAGACGAGCAGCGATCAGAATCACATCGACCTATAGGACTATCTCTGGTGAGGCAGTCGAGGTGATTGCTGGGGTGCCACCAATAGATCTTCGGGCGGAGCAGTTGGTAAAAGTTTATGAAGGAATGACAAAGCTGGAATCCAAGAAGAGAATGATGGAGCAATGGCAGGCATCTTGGGACAAATCAAACAAAGGGGCATGGATAAGGAGGCTTGTCCCAAGGATTGGCTGTGGGTCCGGAGGAAGCATGGAGAGGTGAATTATTACCTCAGCCAGCTTCTTTCCAGTCATGGAGATTTCGGTTCATACCTCCATCGATTTAAAAGAAGATGGACCCCAAGATGCCTGTATTGCAGCCAAGAAAACTCGCCAGAACATACCTTCTGGTGCATACATACCTTCTTTGTGTGCACCAGATGGGAAGACATGCATAGAAGGTATGGACTCCAAGACCTCACACCGGAATATACTATAGTATACATCTTAAAAGAACAACGTGAATGGGAAGCAGTAAAGCACATGGTGGCTAGCATCTTAAAAGCAAAAGAAGAAGCAGGATGAGAGTGAGGTAATGATTTTTGAGGAGCAACAAAATTCCATGATGGCATGGAATCCTGTGTCCACCATTCTTTAGGATAGGATTAGCATGTAAAATGTATTAGGCTAGGAATTAGGTTTAGGACTATGTGACAATGGGAAATCAAGGATCAACAACACAACTTCACAGGATGAACATGGAAAAAGGATCAGTGCCCGATCCTCATGGTGGAGTTATGATAAACTTTAATTTATAATGTAATTGTTCATATATTATTGTTAGGCTTAAGATTCATAAAACAAAGTACAGGCTGTAGATGATCTGGTATGGGGCAGAGATGCCTGGTTGAGCGAGAAAATTAAGATTAACCCCAACTTTGGGGATGGATTTTAAATGTGTATGTTGTCATGAACGTCCGGATAGGTATCAAGAGACGCAACAGTGAGGGACTTAAATTACATTGTGGTATCATCATTAGCATTAAGCCATATTATTTGTATAATTGTCTTTGCTAGTTTTGCTACATTGTGGCATATTAAAATTAAGCTGTATTATGTATATATCACTGTGTTAGGTTAAGACTAATCATATTATAACCACGAATCAAGACGAAAAGGGAAGCATGTAACTACGGTGTGGCCGATGTCCTGCACACAACGATGGGAAAAGTGATTTAGAATGGAGGCAGCCGAATAAACAGGAATGCAGGTAAGGAGAACAGAACAGCATTCTTCTCCTGCTGGTTGAACGCAGAATTGAAAATTGCTTTAATCCATTTTATCATAAGAAGTGTCACCAAACTACATAAGTGTTAAGAAACCACTCAACATTATATTTTATTTATGTTATTGGGTATGGAAACAAGTAGACAATATTAAGGAAAAGGCCCATAAGTTGAATGAAGAGGCAGTCACATGAGGAGGTAACTACGACTCCAGGTAAAGACACCTGGGTGTACCACAGTAGCAAAGAACAGGCAGAATCAAAAAGTAGTTCCAAATGGAGACAGACTATGAATGGCTAAGGAGGGGTGAAGACACCTACCTGTGATTTCTTTTAAAAAAAAAAAAATCAATAATGGATGAAACATGGCACTGTGCAGAGCAAGGGAGGTAGCCCCTATGGCTAGGTTGTTCTGGCTGTTCACACAAGAGTGGGGGGTCAGGGCTCCCTGATGGTGGCATAGGGGATCCTCGAGGTATGCTGAAAACATGTGGGGAGAATGAAGGTTGTGCGCAAAGCACTTCTGGATCTGATAGGCTAGGACCGGTAAGGGTAGCCGTTCAGTGGAGGAACGTGCTGGCAATCCGGAAGAGGAGGTCAGCGTGTTTCAATGAAGCAGGAGGGAACCCGACAGGTAAGCTCCTGGGAAAGGAGCAAGATAGGGTGGGAAGAGACTGCTGCTACGGCACTTCAAGGTGATTGTGTTATGCTTAACAGCTAAGACCAGTTGCCTTGGAGATGCTTAAAAAAATTCATGGTTTGGGGATGGCTATGAGGGGAGTGAGGAGGCCATCCTTAAAAGATAAAAAAAAACATACTAATATAAAATTAGCAATGTTACCATATAGGTATAATTCATGTGAAAATTTTGTTGAAATTAGGAAAAATTTAATATTAGGAGAGCTGCATCAAGGAATAATTTTGAATTAATTGATATACACCTATTTTATAGATTTTATCTAAATTTCATTCAGTTGCCCACCTCCTGCCTGCGGAAGAAGCTGCGAATGGAAGCATGGCAGATGGAATGGGACACCACAACTAAGGGAAGATCCCTGTACAGGTTTATATGGGATGAGGGGGAATGATATGCCTTGAATTCGTTTTTTTCGATTTCGCTTGGCATCTGACGAGCTGTGCGTCTGCGGGGAGGTCCAGTCAAATGAACACCTGAAGTTTGACTGCCCTGCTCTTGGGGAGGCTAGAGACTGGACCACCCTGGAACTTAGAGGTCAAGGGGAAAATTGGCCACTCACAAGCAGCGAGTCAGTGTGGTGAGAGCCACATGTCAGACCATGTGGGAGTTCCTTGAGGCAGTTGCTTTGTTCAACCAACATCAGTAGTTTACTTAAGGGACAGACTTCTACCGCACTGTTGTGGGAAGCTAACCTAGAGATACATAGCTCACTACCAGCCAATTAAGGCTCCAAACACTTTAATATGGTAGACTGGTACTTGCTGGCATTCAGCAACCTAGGAATGGCAGCGAATTGCCGTTTTGACAAACTAAATTTTAATTTATGGATGTCATATATATTTTTAGTTGTTGAAAGTGTGCACCTACTCATTTTAGTAAATTTATGACAAGTGAGCAGTTGGGACACGTAACTAAGCATGGTGTATGGCACCACGCTTAGTTCCTCACGCTGTTAGGTAAGCTCTAGGAGTTATTTAGGATACTGGTCGCTAAACTATTTCAAGGCTCAGTACCCATTTGTGACACAGACATTCGGTCTTACGCTTTAGGGTGACCAAATGGGGTGGGCAGGAGAAATGCCAAGCAAACCAAATTCCTATCATAAAATAAAAATGAATGTGAAAAACCTTATTGTCTTAATTTTTACACAAATGCACACGACGATTTAACAATAACGACTGTACTTAGTGTTTTCTATACAATACAGAATATGTTTCTTTGTTTTTAATGTTGAATTAAAATGTTTGTTTTTGTTGGTGAAATAGATGACTCATACACACATTCAATTTTAAGAAAGTAAAAATTTATTGGAAAGAAGCAAGACCCAAGCCTGATGATCATTATGCTTAGACTATTTCAAATGTTTGTAGCTGGCAGTTCGACAGCCGTGAATTTGTTTACAAGAACATTAATGAATGCAA
This sequence comes from Lycorma delicatula, assembly GCF_047948215.1. NCBI lineage: Eukaryota > Metazoa > Arthropoda > Insecta > Hemiptera > Fulgoridae > Lycorma > Lycorma delicatula. The sequence continues at coordinate 111,659,034 of NC_134457.1, forward strand.
ATTGATGCTTATAAAAAAATTTATGTAAGCAACAAAACAACTTGTTCATTTTCGATAACTGACCAATGAATGAATTTATTTTAAAAAAGTTTTATACTGCAGTATAAAAAAATTATACAAAAAAAATGTGGCACTGCACATTACGCATGTACAGTCATTGAACTGTAGCTAATGTTTTTAACTTTCATTTATAATTTTAATTGAACTCAACAATCTCAGACTGAAAACTGAGCAATCATGGCTCCCACTCCAATAAACGGCTTGGGCCTGTTACTTTAAGTAGTGGGGAAAGCACCTTGCTAGAACAGCTCTGCTATAAATGACTTGCCAAATGCAATGCATCTATTGAGGCTGATTATATTCGTTGACAATACCACAGTAGCTTTTATAAATTAAAAATATTCTAATTTCTCTAATTTAGTAAGTAGAAATCTTAATAGAATGAATGAATAGATTTTTTTGTTAATGATTCACTTCTTAATTCCAATAATACACAAGCAATAAGGTTTCATTTGAATCATGATATAATTACTAATACTATTATTTATGAATGCCGTGAAATTTTCAAGCTCTGCTGATTTTCTGGGTCTAACGATTGATGATGCCCTTACTTGGAAGGGCCAGGTTCAGTCTCTGTCATCTAAATTAAATCAATTTTTTTTTGTTCTATTTACAGTATCACGTATAATGAGCAGCAAAACTTTACTGATGGTGTATTTTGCTTATGGTATAATCCCTTTTAAATTACAGAGATATTTTTGGGGGTAATTTTGTTGATAGCAAAAAAATATATATTATTCAAAAAAAGATCATTAGCATGATTTGTCAATTGTAACCTGGTGAGTCATGCAAGAGTATTTTTAATATATTTTAGAATTCTCATTCCATCCATTTATATTTTCCAGGCTATACTATTTATTGAAAATAAGCTATCAAAATTGAAACATAACTCTGAGTTTCATACTTATTACACTCTGTATAAAAATGTCCTTTCCTGTCTAAAGCACAGGACAACCACCTATGAACGTGTACAAATTATGCTGGTTTGTATCTTTATTAGAAGCTGCTGCCACGTATTAAAATTGAGGTAAATCAAAAGGGACTTAGAAGGGTTTTGCAGGGCTTTTTGGTGGACAGGTACTATTTGGTAAGCGAATATCTGTTTGATGACTGGTAGTTGCCCATCTTCATCATCATTTTCCAGGTACTCAAGCAAGGATAATAAATGTAAAATGTGTTAGATTTAATGGAAATTATCTTTAATTGTGCTTTACTTGTATATGCTGCTGGATTATGTTTGGAAATAGTGTGTGTTATAATTATAATTTTCATATTAGTTTGTATTATTTTATGTAAATTTTGTGACTCTTCGCCTGCCACGTAGATTTATTATTTCTGCATATGTTGGGTTATGCAATAGTGATGAAAATAAATTAAGCAATAATGATAATCTGTGATTTCATACAGTTAAGCGCTATTTTCTAAATGCTTCCTTTTTGTTTGTTAAGAATTTGTTGTTCTGATAAAATCAAAGGTGTTCAGAGGTCAATTTTCTACAGTGTGTGTATTTCAGTGATTGTGCAAATTTGGTGTTCCTACAATGACAGTAATTTTAATTTCATAAAAATGATTAATAGAGAAGCCTAGCATACAATAAATGGAATGTTTTTAAAAATGTTTCACCCATTCTATGAGTTAAGCCCAGAGTAGAAAGTAATAAAATCAATGCTTAATAATAGTTTAAAGGTAAACATTAATTTTAAAAACATACCAATGACTTGATAATGCTTAATGCTCCTGAAATGTATTAACTCTACTGTTTTGGTTGGACACTTTTCTATTTTGCACAAAAAATTGCAGCCTTAAAGGTAAATGAATGTTTATTTTTCAGACATGGTACCAATGGTATGTTAAATAAATAAATTAACAATTAATATAATGCATCTTATCAGCTTATTGATGTGTTCTCTAGATCTTTCAGCTTACTTGGAAGCCATCATTAGAAGTTAAAATTAATGCGTTTAAAGTTAAAAGTTTAAGAAATCATAGTTAAAATTTAAAAACAATCATGACTGTCTGGTCCTACTAGTATACTCAATGAATGTAACATAGTATTTATAACCATATATGCTCAAGATTTACCAACCTTTAGAAATTAAAAATCAACTAAATTTAATGAATATGCCAACATACTTGAACATTTTTAATATATGTAAATTTTCACAAACATCCAACAACAATATATTAAATAAACTAACAAACACATTAAGATTTAGTCTAGGTTTTGAACACAAATTAAATGACTATATTGAATTTCAAAAATCTGCCAGCAATAATATCACTAAAAAAAGAAAATTGAATCTTTAATTTAACTTCAAGAATTACTCCACTAACAATTTCACTAATGAAGAAAGATGAATTTTTATAGTGTACAAAAATGACAAAATTGACCTGGGGATTCAAACTTAGAACTTTCTTGGGGTGAAAGGGTGAAATGATAGCACATCTCTACATGATACATTTTTTAGACCAGTTGTTCTCAAACTTTTTTTTTTTACATACCATTCATGTGAATCACTGATCAGTAGTGTACGACTGAATTATTAAATATGTAATATATCATTAGAATGGCGAATAATCTTTACAATCTTTTATGATAATCACAATCTATTTATTTTACTTAAAAAACATTTTGAAAATTTTTTATTACAAATTTTTTTATCATTTTTTACAAACAGATTTATTTACTTTACAAAGAAATGTTATATGTACTTTTTTTCAATACTGATTACAATATCCTTGAAGATTAATATTCAGAGAGAAGAATGGTTTCATGTTTGAAAGAAGTGAAAATCTGCTTCAGTTGAACTTAATTTTAGGCAAATTTGGGTCAAGGTTCAGTTCATTATAAAATTTATTTTTATTATCACCATAGAAAAAAATCCAGTTTCACTAAGATATATGGTAGAAAATAGAATTAAAAATAAATATCAATGTTTTTCTGGACAGTAACACATATTTATTTTTATACTTTACCTAAAATTTATAACTCCAGTTTAGCAAATTCCGCATTTCATACTTTCACTGCAAGATAGTGCTATTAAAGATTTTGTTTCATTGTTAGGGTTTTACAAATGATATGCAGCAAAAGAGGATTTCGTATCGATAGGAATTCAAAACAGTCTTCTTTAAAATATTTTTTCAAAAGTTTCAGTGAACATTAGGCAGTGACATTTTGTATTATTGATGAAATTATCTCTGATGTCAGTTTTATGTACTCTCACAAAATATTCCAAATTTGGAAAAGACAGCAGGTTTTCACTTGAAACGCTATTATTCATCATTTGACATTTTTAGATGAATGCTTTTATTTTGTCATCTACTGAAATCTGATCTGTTCTTTCAACTTGCAAACTTAAATTTAAGTGATTGAGGTTACTGGAAATATCTGATAAGTAGGTAAGTGTGATCCCACAGCTCATCTATCACGATCAAGCAATTCAAAATCGGTGTCCATTAGGAACATCTGCACCCCTGAATGTAACTCAGTTAACCTGTTCAGCATTTTTCCGTTAGAAAGCCATCTCACTGTTTTGTGTAGCAATTACTGAATGTGGTCACTGCCAATTTTAGAATATGGTTTTGAAAATAAGAGTTTAAAGTCTACGATTTTTAATTGACCACTTTGATGCCTTCTGAAGAAGATGATTAAGTGTTCATGCAATTCTTTTACTGCTAAAGCTTCTCTGTAGATGCAGCAATGAGTGAGGATACAATTTTCTGTACCCGATTCTACTTTGGTGGCAACATCTACATATTTTCCTGTAATAGCTTCAGTACAATCAGAACAGAAGCCACTGCATTAATTCAGTCTATTTTCTGAAAAGTAGTCATCCAACTTTTCGAATATTTTATTGGTGGTAATTCATGATGTTAGCTCATCATATATAATTATTTCTCTTTAATTGTACTTTGAAATACGTACTGCACGTAAACAATATGTTAAGCACAGTTACTTACATCTGTGCTCTCATTGAATTTTATGGCGAAATTAATACAGAGAGATCCAAGTCATGCATATCAAAATTAGTGTCTACAATTAGTAGTATAGTTGAAAGAGTTCTCTTGGCTAGCCTGAGATAGTACCATGGATATATACAACAATAAATCTACATGCCATTGTGATATGTATTGACCACACGACTTTTGCAATAGTGCTTTGTTTATTGCTTGGTAAACATGTCGTTTTCCCAAGAGCAATAGTTTTCATTGTTGAACATTATTATTCCAGTCATTCTTATGCATGTGTTAGATGAATTTCATGGGAAATATATGGTTGTAATATGCCTAAAAACTTGATCATAATGAGATTAATCGCCCGTTTTAAAGAATGTGGATCACTTGCAGACAAAAAGAGAACCAGGAGACTGGCCATTTGAATGATGCTAATCTAGCTGAGGTTAAGAATGTGATGCAAGTTTGAAGAGACTATCAGTGCACTCTCAGATTTCATATGTAAGTGCTACGAGTAATGAAACAGTTACACTTTCGTTCTAAGAATTCTAAGGTTCAAATCCAAGTAAAGGTTTTATATGGATACTTTTATACAGATTTGAATATTAGATTGTGGATATTGGTGTTCTTTGGTGGTTGGGTCTCAATTAACCACACAACTCAGGAATGGTTAACCTGAAACTGTACAAGACTTTATTTACATTTATACATATCATACTCTGAAGTAATACCTTATGGTGGTTCTGGATGCTAAACAGAAAAAAGAGAGAGTGAGGGTTCAATTTTGTGTATATCATGTTCGCAGTGTTCAGGAATTGACAGAGCTGAATAAAGAAAAGCCCGTAATGTACTATATATGATTTCAGTCATTTATTGACAACCATGGAATTCCAGAGCGTGACCTTGTTTTCTTCACTGATGAGGCATGGTTTCATTTTAGTAACTAAGTGAACAGTCAGAATTCTAGAATGTGGTCAACTGAAAATCCACATGTGTCACATGAAAATCCCTTACATTCTTGGGAAATAGGATTGTGGTGCACTATCATGTCATCAAATAGTTGGTCCCATTTTCTTTGAAACTACAATGAACAGTGTTGTGTACTAAGGTATCTTTACAGTTTATTGCACTTCTTGAAGATAATGAATGTGATTATTGGTTCCAGCAGGATAGTACCACATGTCACACATCTAACGAAATCATGCATTTCTGGCAAAAGCAAGAAAATTTTGGTGAGTGTACCATCTCTAAAGGATTATGACCCCCATGTTCATCTGATTTGACATCCACAGATTTCTTCCTGTGGGGTTATCTTAAAGGACATGTCTATAAAAACAGGCCACACACACTGGAGGAACTAAAGATGAACATAACAACAGAGATTAACAACATCAGTAAACACGCACTTCACCAAGTTGCCTTAAACATGGTAAAAAGAGTTTGTACATGAATTACTGAATGGGCAGCCATTTTGAGTACATGTTGTGAAAATAAAGAAATTCTTAAATATTATTACTTAATGTTATTTTTTATTACTTTAATATGCCCAACTTTTGGATCTCTCTTTATTTAATGTCATGCTTTCAATTCTGCGTTGCACAATATCATTTGACTGTGAAATTATATTTAACTGTTGATTCACCCAATTACAAATCACCATATCTTTCACATCAAGTAACAACACCTCTTCACTTATTATATGAGCTTTTACACACTTTGCTATTCTCAAGTTCACAAGAAAGTTGCCACAGTTATTTTTTAAATACTGCCTGTATAAGACAACATAATTTTCATTAAGGATTTTACTCCTGACATTTTTTGAACAAAATCATAATCCTTAAGTCTGTTTACTAACATTAAATGTTTAGTACTAAGATGCTATTTCAATAATGAGGGTTTCATGCTTTGGTTTAAAAAAATCTCAAAGCAGATAACACAATGAGTCATGGCCATTACATCAGTGACAGTATTATTTACATCAGTGACAGTAAATCCAGTATTATTGTATTCAGGATCATATTTTCTTACAGCTTTCTGTACTTTAGTAGGAAAAAGATCTTGACTCATTGGAAATTCTGATTCTGAAATAGAGCTCAATGGTGTAGGGTTTTTAATTGACATTATTTTATGTGTTGCTGCTCTGCCACTTATCCACTCTGATTTATATGGGGGACATTCAATAATTAAAGAGACAAATTGATGTTGAAATGAAACAGTTTGTAGGGGGCATTTTGTACTTTCATGACTTTAGGTTGGCATCACTGGGATGAGCTGAGAACAGCTGATGGATAAAAATTTGATTTGTTTATAACCTCAATATTGCATTTAACGATGGCATGTCCGCTTGAAGTTCCCACATTAGTTGAACAACATTCAGTGATCTGTTTTTTGCTTTCTGAAGATGAAAAACCGGTTAAAATCTTTTCTCGAGAATGATTTTACAGTATGGTAAAAGTTTTATGAACCACGGAAATTTTTATAAGTGGGTAGAACAGTTCAAAAATGGTCGAACCTCGGTGACTGACGAACAATGTCCTGGCTGGCCAGTTAAAGTGTCAACTCCTTTGCTTGAAACCCAAATTGACAACATTATTCGTGAAGCCCATCTATGTATTACAGTTGAACATATAGCAAAAACAATTGCAGTATGTGTTGGCACAGTTCATAACATTACCAGTAACAAGCTCAAATACAGAAAAACAAGTCAAGGTGGGTCCTGAAACAATTAACACAACAAAACAAGACTCAAAGTGTGTAAAGACTTGAAAAAACGCTATGAAAAGGAAGGAGAAACTTTTCTAAACAAGATTTTAACATGTGATGAAACTTGGGTTCACCATTTTGAAACAGAGTCCAAAAGACAAAGCATGGAATGGAAGCACACCAGCTCACCTATCTGAAATAAATTCAGAACACAAGCTTCAGCAGGAAAAGTCATGTTGACTGTCTTTTGTGATTATTTAGAAAATCAGCATACAATAAACAGCATCTGTAACTCAGACATGCTGATGAAAAAACTAAAGCCAGCAATGAGAGAAAAATGTTGCGGATCTCAAAGAAAAGGCGTGATATTGCTACCCGACAATGCTTGTCCTCACAACACCCAGCTGACCCAAGAAACCATTGGAAAAATGGGTTGGGAGATACTACCACATCCTCCCTACAGTCCAGATTTGACTCCCTTGGATTCTCATTTGTTTGGTCCACTCAAGGAGGCATTACATGGAAAAACGTTTAGCAACAACAAGGAGGTCAAAGAATTTGTGGGAAAGTGGCTCAAACAACAAGACAAAGACTTCTTTGCATCAGGTATTAAAAAACTAGTTCATTGTTGGAACAAGTGTGTAAGTATTGGTGGGGATTATGTTGAGAAGTAGTAAAAGTCTCATTTTATAAAAATACACAATTTTTTCTTCATCAATTCGTCTCTTTATTATTGAATACCCTTGGTATTTTATGTCAACTGAACTAAACCAAATAAATTCAAGCAAAGTATGTAAATAAGTGTGCATATAAGAAAAAAAAGGCCCTTTCAAGATATACATATACCAACACTAGCACTTCAATTTTATCAACTGAAAAAGTAACACAATAACAATAGTTTCAAGTAAGATTATCATAAGTATGTAAATCATTGGAAGCAACATTGATTACAACAGACATCTGTCTGTCTGTAGGATAACTACAATTGATTTGCTTAACTGCTGGAAGAAAGTAGGACAATTCTTTTATAATTACCATTAAAAAACTTGTTCATAAATGTGTGATGTGGTGTATCATAGGACAGACAAGTCCAAGTCACTACATATGAAAAAACCCACCAGGTTGGTTTACTGGTAAACTTATCATCGCAAAATCGGCTAATTTCGAAGTCGAGAGTTCTAAGGTTTAAATCCTAGGAAAGGCAGTTACTTTTATACAGATTTGAATTCTAGATCATGGTTACCGGTGTTCTTTGGCAGTTGGGTTTCAATTAACAACATATCTCAGGAATGGTTGACCTGAGACTGTACAAGAATACAATTCATTTACTCGTACATTCATACATATCCTCCCTCATCCTCTGAAGTAATACCTTACAGTGGTTCCAGTCTAAATAGAAAAAGAAAGAGTCACTACATGTGTGCTGTGACATGTAAGAACCCATCAGCGTTACCTGTTCATTCTTGATAGCTGAAAAACTGACATTCTTATTTTGGCTATATACAAATAATTTCTTCAAATTAAGAGAAAAGGAAATGCTTATTAAAATACTTTTGTATTAAATTACATCAAAAAAGTCTGAGTAGCGCTGATCCATTTTATTAATAATAATAAATGAATAGTAATAATAAATATCTGTTACACTAATAATTTATTATAAAAATTGATACAAATTTTTTGTTATAATAAGTCTTTTTTTGAATTGTTGTGTCTGTTTGTATACCACCTTGAGAAGAAAATTGTTTTCATTTAATTTAAAGTAAATTTGTGGGAAATTTAAAAAAAAACTATAATAAACTGAAAGTGATGTGGAAAGAATTGGTTATGTTTGATAATGGAAGTCATTTTTCATTGGTCAATTTTTTCACATACCAAAAGTGAAAAAATTAAAATTTCTAATTTACTAAATATTTGCCTATGTTATGTATTTACTGGTATTAAAATAAGATCTGACAGTTCATATTTGTTTTCTGAAAACTTATTCAGACGTTTTCCAAAAAAATGCACCTGGTTATTTAGCTCCTAGATAAAGTATATTTCAGAGAAGAATGCACATAGAAATAAATATTTCATGATGATGACACACTTTTATGAAGTGTGATAAAAAAGTATTTATCTGATCTTGGTTAACAAAAGCTTAACCTATTTAGTTCAGTGATTTGTCTCCTTCAAAGTATACCTCTTTTGATTTAATACACTTATCCCAGCAAAGTTTCCATTATTTGGAAAGATTTTTCAAAGTATTTCTAGTGAGTATTGTAAGTACTGTGATAACATTTTTCTTGACATCTGTTCTGTCTTAAATCTCTTTCATTTTAGTGGGATTTAAAGCTTAGGAAAGAACCAAAAATTGTAAAAGGGAGCCATGACTTGTGAGTAAGGAGTCTCCTGAATTTGTCAATCCTGTCTTTTGCCAAGAATCTCTGGTTAAGTTGTGATGGATGGGCTGGAGTATTGTCATGATGAAGTCTCCAATCACCATTTTTCCAAAGCTGTCATCTCTTGTGTTAAACAGTATCTCTTAATCAACAAAGAACAGTTATGAAGTACTCTTTATTGCCAGTTTTTCTTTGAGGAGCTTTAAGAAATATTTAAAAATTTTCAGGTATTATAATTAGAGTATTGATTTATTTATACAAAAAGATATTGCAATTAAATAACTTTGGAATTAATTTTAAAAATGAAATGAATGTGAATTTGTAAATGAATTTAAATGATAGTTGAAATTACAATTAAGTACATTGATTTTTTTTTATATTAGTGAATATAATGATATACATTTTAAATCAGGAATAAATATACAAGCATAAATGATACTCTTTTTTTAACTTTTAATATGTAATTATGTATTTATAAAAAATAAAACTTTTTAGTTTTTATTTGTGTATGGATTTAAAAGAAAAATACACTTTGCCTTATTACATGACTAACTGTCCTAATTAATTTTTTATCTGGTAATAATCTCTATTTTGGTTAATCAGTCTCGTGACTATCTCTCCACAAAATAGATATTGATAAAAATGTGTTTTGCGCCGATCACTTGCAATGATTATCACAAAAATTAATTTTATTATCCTAGTCTATATATCCGGAGTATCTGCTCATATTACTTGGTCAGTATAAATATGAATAAACAATAATAATTATTATGATTAATTAATAAAAAGAAATAGTTTTAGGTTATTTATTGAGCTAGAATTTTTTAAATGAATAAATATCTGTTTCTTACTTTTTTACTCTAATTAAAGTGTAACTTTACAAACAGGTAATTTTTGCATTACGTCTGTAATTATGTCATTCTGACACAGCCAGTTCGTGAGAAGGTTATTCAGTTGAATTTAATGCGACGCTCTTGTGTATTTATGTAAATGATACATTTTTTCCTTAATGTGTTTAGAAAAACTCCGGGCTGTTTAAAACAAGTTTTAGTTATTCATAAATGTGCGGTACTTAAAATTATTGATCTGAGTTTGAATAACTGGAACTCACAGATCTACTGGTGAGATAAGTTTTTTATTTTATTTAACTTTTTTGTCATTACTTAAGGAAATTGTTAGGCAATATTAAACAGAGACTTTGAACTTCTTGTGTAGCCTACGAAATTATCGTCTGTTGCTTGAAACTTGATGAATTTCACGTTACCGTAAACGAACAACAGATTTCAGGTTATGTTGTGCTTAAAAAAATTCAGTTTATCTGTTAATCGTAATATCGTATATAAAATGTAACTGCGTACTAAAATATTTAAGTTATGTGTACTACCTATACTTGACAATTATTTATGTGGATAAAGTAAAGAAAAGCCTTGTAAATCGGATTCATCTTATTCTGTATAATTTTTTAACTTCAGCACAATTAACTACATCTTATGTTGTTAATTATGTTTTTCTATAGGTTAAATTCCGTTTTATGGCCACCGTCACCGTCGTTACCAACAGTAACAGTCACCGTTCGTTATTCAACAGTATGTGATTAACAGGTTTTATTACTGTAATTCAAGTCTAAGATAGTGGTTTTTTTTTGGGGTGGGGGTTAGATTAAGGTAGGTAACCAATGATATGTTAATATCAGTTTAACCTAACAAAACAACCCCAATGCTCTAATTATCCTTAAATATTAAATGCTGGGGAACCTAACGAATGTTTTAATTTTATAGATAATTTTAGGAAAACAAACAATATTATATGTCCAGCAGAGGTTATACTATGGTTATAGTGGGCTTATATAAAGTACTAATGCCATCTAGCGAGTCCTGAGGATCTGTGTCAACAATGTTTTTTGGGAATGTAACCGAATTTAACCCTTATATTTATTGCAGTGTTTGTCTTTATAGTTTTTATCTTCTGCACATTCCTCCATTATCAAATGAACTAAATCTGATACGTTAATGCATAGCTTATCAATCTAGTTTAGGCTTTTTACGAGCTGCAGTAAAATCTCCTTATTCGTGGGGGTTAGAGATCGTAAAAATCCCATAAATACAGGAAACTGAATATAGATTGGAACTAATACTCATTTAAGGAAAAATGGTAGGTTCTATGTAAAATGAAAAAAAATCATGCATACTTACTTAGGACAATGTTATTGATGAAATACAGATGGCAACATTAATTATAAGCACTGGCTTAGTATAGTACATAGGTACACTACACAAAAAATATTTAACAAAATACATTATATTTCCTAATTTACATAAGCACTTGCTGAACTGTTTGATTTAAAACCTCACTACAGTACGTACAATATATACTGTATTAAAAAACAGTATTACATGTTCAATTCGTACTCTGTAATCATATTAAAAGTCAAGAAAACAGCACTGGAGTACTACATAATGCTAAAACTAAAATTACTGTAAAAGAAATTTACTAAACTAACCAACAGTATTTTGGATTGCATTTACAAAAATTTGTAATTTTTCTTTGGCTTGCTCTGTTTCTAAATCCGTGTGAAGTTCTAAGTATTCTTCCATGGCATCTTCAATTTTGCACTTAAAAATTAAGTTTCTATTCAAAGATGGATCAGCATCTATAAAAAACTGGATAAGATCATGGATTAGTTTAATGTCTTAGTTAAGCGTTTTGACATTTAATTGTTTTCCAGGGATCATATGTCTTACCTCTCACGTTCATACTTGTGCTATTAAATTTTTTAATATTTTTGTTTTCTAATGTCGCTACATAATGTAATGCAAGTGAATACCGAAAATTTTAGCTGCAATTATAGAAAAGACATAGCAAAATATTGCAGTGCGAATAATGAAAGCACGAAAAAGGAGATTTCACTGTACTATTATGTAAATTTATTCCCTCTGGATTGTCTTAAGACTTCTTTATTTTGTGTATTATCTACCTACCTGATTTTCAGCATCCACTTGTAATACCACATTCCAAAGGCATATATCTTTTTATATTATTGACCTTGTGGCAATTATACACAGTAAGGGACTCACCTCCAAATTTGATGTAATTTGCGAATATACCTTATTTAGGACCTAAATTATTTGTTACAATTGAAATTATTTGTCAGAACCACATTTCACTTGAGTTACATCCCCAGGTTACACAGTACAGCCACCAAAAGTTTTGTTAGTTCTGTACAAGTGTAATATACATTATTTTTTAACTAAATAATTTTGTGACTAAATAATCTTATCTTTTTATTTGGGTAGTTACGCTCAGCATTTTCCTTCAATTCCTGTATTGATTGACTTTACTTACAAGTTGGAAAATATGAAAATAGATTACATTCTTGGGTACTTACGTATTAACGCCACCGCAGCTACAGCTGCTGTTTAGGTTATGTTGACTTCGTACGTATATGTTATAATTAACTCTTATAATTAACATTAAATATGCATAATATATACAACTTATTAATAATATAACCTTAATGTTATAGCCCTGAAATCCAATTAATGTTAATCCACCGAAATCCGATTGACTACTTTGTTTTCAAATAAAGCTGTAGCTGCGGTGGTGTTAATACGTAAGAGGTTAGCGAGTGAAACGAGCGTAGGTTATATTTAGTTAGGTTATTTTGATATACGTACGAGTTGTCGGTACACGAAGTCAACATAACCTAAACAGCAGCTGTAGCTGTGGTGGCATTAATATGTAAGTACCCATCCTTGTCTCTCTTCTTTCTGAATTAGAGCACATTTTAATTTTGTACAACTGTGCCTAATTCTTGTTTTGGTTATAAATAACTCACTTTTTCTTGTATTTCAATCCCGATATTTCTAAAATGTTATTCCACTTAAATGTTAAATACTTTCTTTAGATTTATAAATACTAAATATTTTTTCTTCATGAATTGTTAAATTATTAATGCAAGAGTTCTCACATTTGTTTGCGCCTTATTCATAATCATTGTCATATATTTTTATTCATTATTATTCCTACTCCTCTTTGAGTAGTCCCTACCTTAATATTCAACTAGGAACTATTTTAACTTCATGAAGCCTTTTGTAAGGATTTAATAAAAAATAAATTAGGAAAAAAAATTCATCAGAACCTAAAATCTTAGTTTTTCCATTGCTTCCAGTCATGCAATACTCAAAGACTGAATTAGATAATGATTATGTTTGTTGTTCATGCCTTATCAGCAATCAATATGTTGACACCTTGAACAACTACTGAAAATTATAGTACACCCTATTAGGAATTATTTTTTCGATTGGCCCCTTTGCACATACTCGCTTCATATTTTTAGCATTTGTAGTACAACTTTCTCCTTCTCAAAGGCAGCAAATTTCTGCATAAAGGGTATGTTGTTTTATGTAGCAACTGATGATTAACTCTTGCATAACACCCATATCAAAATTTTGGCCTTTTTTAAGGGTACTTTTGCCTTATTCAGATAATAACTTGTACATCTCTGACAGTGTTGTGTCCTTCCCATAAAAACTTATTCAGATTGCTTCTTATTTACTCCCAACAATCATACTAATGATATTTACACTATTCACAACTTGGAAAAATGTCCTATTGCCGGAAGAAGGCTCCCAATCCATAGAGAAACAAGATATGTTTACTTATTGTAAACTATAAACTATTAAATATAACTTCAAAACATCATTATACACAACAAGATTTATAAATTGTAAATATACTCAATAATAATTTGACAGTAAAGTGACTTAACAAATTTAATGATATTGGATTCTGATTAATTACCAGATAGTCAGTTCTGTCCGTCAGATTTGAACACTAATCTTGATTATTAATCTTCTGTTAGTTTAACTTTCTTATCATATTGTCTGCATATCTAGCTTTCACATACTCTTTTTATTTCTGTAATACAGGTGTAAAAAAAGAATATCTGGGTTTTAATTTGTTACTATCTCTTTGATGAGATGTGTCATGTTTCTTTAAGACTAGAAACAATGGAGCAAAAAGGACAGTTTTAGTTGTGCGCATCCTGTATATTGATTTCCCACCTTTTTATCTAACAGTGCCATTAGCAAAGATGATAATTCCTGAACAGAAAGCTTTCCGTTCTTTGCAGTTTGCTAAACGTGATGTATAATTACAATTCAACATGTTGTAGAGAATTTAGTTGTGACCTACATTTGACTGTAACATTTGCCGATGCCATAATCAGTTGAAATGACCAGAATGTCTTGGTAAAGGGAAGTGTATGGGGAAACTGAGGATGTCTGAAAAAAAGTTGAATACCCCAGGAGTCTGTTCTGCATAGTCCTAAAATATTGGTTTGAAAGGCTGGTCACAAACTAATAATGCCGCTGATGATGTGGAGGGCTTTAAGGAAATGCTTACATATGTGTCCATACTGTTTACAGGTGTTGAAGCCCACAGACTATGTTGTGCAAGCTAACTTCACAATTTAGTTGTTGCAGTATGAAGAGGATGATTTTCTTGATCACATTGTGTTTAGTAATGAGTTGTCATTTTATCATAGTGCAAAAATTAACATATTTAATGCTCATATCTGGGTTGCAAAAGCTTCATGATCTCTTTTAAGTGTGAAAGAAACTAACCAGAATTAAATTTTTTTGGTCTATATCCCAATGGCACATTTATTTTTACTGAAGCAAGGATAACATGAGTTGCTGAATTTGGACATTCTGTGTTTCATCAACTGCAAGAAGGATGAGCGTTGCTACTTTGACTAGAATTTTTAGGATGCTCTTTGGTGGTTATTTCTCTGTTTGCTGAAAAAAGGTGTGCTAAAGTTGTTGTTTAAAGGTGATGACAAGGACCCCCCCACTGTGAACTTCTCTTATAGGTCTTTAATTGTTCCTGGCAATTATTGGAAACGTTTTTGAGAAAGTTTTGCAGCTTTGTTTTACTGATAGATTGAATTTTAGAAAGTTGTTGATGAATGTTCAGTAAGGTTTTTGCCTTAAGATGTTGTTTTTAAGGTTACGACATTGTTTCTTCCGAAACAAGTGATTCTGAGAATGTTTAGGTATCTTTTTTGACATATCAGGATTTTTATTAATGTGTGGTGGCTGTCTGTCCTATTTCAGCTGCAGAAGCATGATTGTACGCTGAATGAACTGAGTGTGTTATATAGTTATTTCAGCAATTGAGATATTGTACTTTGAGACAGTGTCTCAGAAGTAGAAAAAACTATATAAAGTTTGCCTGCAGGTTAGCATTTTAGGACTCCTGTTCTGGGTTGTTGAATTCAATTTTTTGATGCAGTTGAGGTTACCCAGTGGGTGCTGCATTATCGTGTATGTCTATAAGGGGCTTTTATTGGTTAAAAGAGATTCAAGGAATGAAATAAAATTCAGGGCAGCTCAGGTCTGCAAGATACTCCAGTTGTGGAGTTTGCAACATAAGATGTTATTTAGCCCAGAGAAAACAATGATGATGTTGCTCAAGGGCAGACTAGCTGTTACATGACGACTTCGTGTATCAATGGCAGGTTATTCAAGTAGGTATGTCCTGCAGAATTATCTGGTGTTATCCTTGATGAGAATCTTCATTCAAGGAGCACTTTCAATGTGCTACCAAAAAAACCTGTTCTGCTTTGTTTGTTATACAGAGAGCAGTTCACCCCTATTGGGGGCTTAATTCCAGACCAATGCATGTTCTATATAAGAGTGTATGTGAAGCCATAATGCTGTATGCTACACCTCTCTGGGCTCATTGATGAGGTACAAATGTTGTAGGAATATTTTTTGAGAGCTCAGTGTTTCCTATTGTTATCTGTGAATGGTGGCTATAGGACTTTCTCTTGAGAGGTAGTCTCTTTGTTATTTCTGATATTAAATCCATTGATATCCTTGTGATTGAGTGACAATTACATTATAATGCCAAGATGGTAGACCAACTTACCTTTAAGGGCATAAAAGAAATAGATGGTAAAGTTTTCCATTTATGGCAGGTCAGGAGGACTAAATCGTTTGATGGCTGTTACATGCATGATATTTTTCCTGATGTGAGAAGTATGCAGGTTATGGAGGTAGTTAGGTGGATTTCCCTCAATCAGCATATTACACAGTTTCTTTCTGGGCATGGTGGCTTTCGAGATAGGTTGACTACCTTTGGTTTGATTAATTGAGGCTTGTGTCCGAAGTGTAGAGCCATTGATAATGTGCTCCATGTCTTATATGTCTGCCCCAGGTACAAAGCTGAAGTACCAAAGTAGGTAGGATCAATTGTGGTTTTGATCTGCAAGTTAGTTGGAAAATGAAAAGAATAGAACATCCTTATCTCTAAGGCTTCCTTAGATTCTTACCCTTGTGGAGGATGGCATAGGGCTGATGCTGTTATAGTTGTATAGATAGATTAACAACCTGGGTAGCTATGGGCTTGCTTGGGTGCTTACTTCGTCAAGATAGGCAGTTTGGATCGAGCCACAGTTAGCTGAGATATTTGCTATTAGGATGAGAATAGATATGTAGAGAACTCTGATGGAGCTGCAGTGTGGGAGGGTGTAGACATTGACCTTGTTCTCAAAAGCAGACCAGTGCAGAGAGAAATAGAGCATGTTCTCATTAGAGGCTTACTAAATTTGTGAATCTGTTAATTGATTTTTCAGCAAAACGAGAGGACTTGTGAGTAAATTGAAATGTAGGACAAAATTGTCATTAATGCAATCAACACTTGTTTTATTTGGTATGAAGGTAGTATTTTTGATGTTTAATGACTCAATCAAGTAATGATCTGAGTTCATAGGAAGAGTTTTTATGTGAAAACGGGAAGGTGCGAGATTATGCTTCTGTGAATCTGTTGATTTGATAGTTGAGGGTTGTAAGTTATGTTATTTGCTATGGTTGGAATAGGATATATGAAGGTGATAGTAAGTTGTGTAAATACACTGTTAGAAATGTCTGCCGAGGCGTTTGCATCCTAATATAGGCCAGACTGATGACTGTGATTTGTTATTATCAGGTTTTGAGTGTCTAAAAGATGACCTGGTAAAGCTCATCAGGGCTAGGAACAGAGGGGGTAGTGTGGCGACTGGGATCTGTCTATACAAGGCGAGTGGATGAGAGAATTTTATTTAGTAACTAGTTGACCCGGCAATGCTTTGCTATTGCTATGTTTGAGTTTATATATAGATTAAATAAACACAATTGAAAGTTTGATAAAAGATTAAAAAACAGAACATTATGGAACTTCACAAAATTTAACCTTTCACTTTTACCATTTTTCCCTATTTCTGTGTTTCCCTGTTTCTCTATTTCTCTGTTTCCCTATTTCCATTTCCCTTCCCCTTCCCCTTTTCTTTCTCCTTTTTTGATTTTTCTTTTCTCCCCTTTCTCCTCCCTCTTTTCTCTTTCCCTCTTGTCCTTTTTCCCCATGTGTAAATCGGCCCAGTAAATTTTTAGGCTACAGCACGCACACATATGAACATTGCCTTTTATATGTATGGAAGAAGAAAGTCTATTTGTTTATTTTATAAATATTTCAACCCCAGCGCCATCTAGCGGGTCCTTTGTAAAAAAATATTTCTTTTCACGTAACCAATATATTTTCTGAATATGAACTAAATCAGACTATAAATACAATTTTTTTTAAATATCTCGACCCCCAGTGCCACCTAGTGGGTTCAAGTTAATTCAGAAACCTTCGAGGGCATGCCCATAACAACTTACCAAAGTTTCATCTCAATCGAATGAATGGCATAGGAACGCATATGGAACAAAGAAACATTCATTTTTATATACATATAAGACAAGGTGGTGCACCTCCTCACTGGCTTAATTATGTATGGGATCATTTGAATGACTTTCTCAGCCGTTGGCTCTGTTGGCATGAGCCCTATAACAGAGCTTGCTTGCGGTAGCCTCCAAGGGCACACTCGATCTAACCCCATTTGATTCTGTCCTTTGGGGTTTTATAAAGGATCTTGTATGTATGCCTCTGCTATCTACTGATCTACCCAATTTGAGGCACAGGATTGAAGTAGCTGTTGTTTTCAGTACTCCAGACATGTTGGTTAAAGTGTAGTACAAACTCTATTATCAGTTGGATGTGTGCTGCTTTATGAAAGGTACTCACATTGAACACCTGTATGGAAAAACTGTGAAGAGTTACTATTTGAGATTCATTACTGTAAATATTAAACATTCATTACTGTAATATTAAGCATGAGGTGTATGAGAAAAGTAATGAGATTGATAACACTGCGAGTGGTCTGGCAATGCTGTGTCTACCGGTCTGTGCTTGATTGGTTTGTTCTTCCCTTTCACATGCTCAGTACGAGTTTCAACTCTGTTCAGCCAACACATTATTTTTTACAGCACCATCAGCGAAGTTGTGTTTTTGTTGTGGGTTATGAAAATGGAACATCGGAATTTAGAGCAATGTTGTGCAATCAAGTTTTGTGTTAAACTTGGGGAATCTGTGAGTGTGACCTTTGAAAAGTTGAAACAGGCATATGGGGAACATTGCTTATCAAGAACACAGGTTTTCCGCTGGCACAGATCACTTTTGGAAGGCTGAGAACACGCTGAAGATCAACCTTGCTCAGGGAGACCTTCAACTTCAAAATCTGATGAAAACGTTGAGTGTGTGAGGGTTCTTGTGAGATCACACCGTTGTTTAACAATAAGGATGATAAGTGAACAGTTAAATTTAAACACTCTCACCGTACATCAAATTTTGACAGACGATTTGGACATGCAAAAGGTTTGTGCGAAATTGGTGCCGAAAAAACCTCACAATGGAACAGAAGGACAATCGAAGAAACCTGTGCGTTGATTTTCTTGAGAGGATTGACAATGACCAAGAATTCTTCAATCGTGAGATCACAGGTGATGGATCCTGGATATTTGAGTACGATCCTGAAACAAAGCGGCAAAGCAAAGAGTGACACACTCCGTCATCTCCTCAACCGAAAAAATGTTGAATGAGCAAATCAAAGATCAAAACCATGCTGATTTACTTTCTTGACAGTAGGGGTATCAAGCATAAAGAATTTGTTCCTCCAGGACAAACTGTCTACCAAGTGTTTTAAAAAGGTGTCCTTGAAAGGCTCAGGAAAAGAGTGATTCGTGTGAGACCAGACATTGCAGTCAAGTGGATGCTTCATCATGACAATGTCCCGTGTCACATGGCCATTTCCATCACGGAAGTTTTGACCTTAAAACGCATTCCTATGGTTCCTCAACCCTCCTATTCACCTGATTTGTCCTTGTGACTTTTTCCTTTTCCTGAAATTGAAACATGTCTTAAAAGGACATCATTTTGGAACTCTGGAGAACAATCAAAAGACTGTGACCAAACAGTTAAAAGCTCTATCAGTTGAAGCCTTCCAACGCTGTTACTAGGAGTGGAAACAACAACTCCACCAATGTGTAGCTGCCCAAGGGAACTACTTTGAAGGGGATAATATTGTTGTTTGAAAAAAATAAAAACTTTGGTAAGTAAAAAGTCAGTCTCATTACTTTTCTCGCACACCTCGTAGCTTTAAATCCATGATATATTTTTTGTACACTGTATGTGCTGAGAAGTTTCATTTACAACATCTAGGTTTTACTTTCTATATATTCATAACCTAACAACAGCCTGAAGACCCAACTCTTTTTGACATGCTCTTATTTCTAATCTGTTTTTTAGTTCTAAAATATTATACCTTAGTTTTATATAATTATTATTTTTTGTTTTATTCCAAAAGTACAAATATAGTAAAGTTCATAAACAGTACCATTTACAATAAGCAGAATTATGAAATTATTCAAGAATTCCAAATTTTATGGACATAAAGTTACATAAAACCTTAAACTAAATAATGTTTTCAGTATATTAAAGAAATTAAATTAATCTTTGTCAACAGTACATTGAAATAAACTATATTTTTCTTATATTAAAATTTGTGTCGATTTTCAAAATATTAATTTATTGTGATATGGTTTATTTTGGGTTGATGCGAAGGGTGTGTGTTTGATAAGCCTATGGAAAAATAAAGAAGTCATAATTTGTTGGGAGAAATACTTTTTATTTTTTCTTTATTTCTCAAAATAATTTCTTTTCAGTTTATACATTTAGGCTAACAATAGTCGAGTTTTACAATAACCACCCCTTTTAGTCTTGATTTATTCAGTCTTCATAACAAGCTTGTGTTTCGTCAGTAACTTCATCATTTCCAGTAAATCCCTCTCCAGCGAGCTGCTTGTTCATATCTAAAAATAAATTATATTCCAAAGGTGCTAAGGCTGATAAGTAAGGAATGCAGAAGAACTTTGTACTGTAATTTGAAAAATTTTTTTGTAAAAATTGCAGAATAGTAAGGCTTCCTTTCACATAGGCAAGTAAAATATGATGCACCTATTCATTTGAGATGCTGCCTATTGTTTTATCAATTTTACACACCTTCAGTCTTCTAACCTTCATCACCAGTCATGGATTTTTTTATAACATTGACTGCAGTTGTAACCTCAACAGGCTGTCTAGAATGTTCAGTATCATTTGGTATTGCAAATGTATATAATCACTCCAAAAGTAATCAAACTAACTGTAAGCTATTCTAATTTATAGAACTGATTCACCATAATATTATCCAGTTTGGCTTTAGTTTCCTATGTGGTTTTGCCTTTCAAAAAGTAATGTTTGATTTGTAAGCAAAATTCTTTTCTGTTCATTTTTCACAAATCATAGTACTTAATCGACTGAAATGATGATAAACAACAGAATTATGAATATATCTGACCGGAACTTGATGTATTGCGCTATCACTGGTGCAGGAATATAAGAATGACTTCAACAATCTATTGTGACCACCATGTTTTAATCTTTCATGAGATGTTTACATCTGAAATTACAAACATTAACAACACCATGACAACATACATGAAAGAGTGACATCTTGATACACTTGAGTATTGTAAAATGTACAAATTTTCCCTGTGTGTGGGCATGGGTGCGGATGTGTGGTGTGTGTGTGTGTGTGTGTGTGTGTGTGTATGTGTGTATGTGTATATATGTGTATGGACACAGTTATACCTAGCTTATACCTGATGTAATTTTAATACATTATTTTTGCGTAAAAGTTGAAAATTAACTGGAAAACTGAAGGGAAAGGTCTATATTCTTGCATTTCATAGAGACTTAGCATTCGTGTAATAACAACTGTAGCACGTTATTTATTCTTATTTTTTGTCTACATGAGCATACATGAGGGTCTACATGAGCATTGGTGTTTCTTGTGAGCCATTTGTTTTCATTTGAACATATTTTTTTCTGAGCCCGTTCCTATTTTAATTAAAAGTAAAAATAAAATTTGTAAAATGATATAAACAGAAAAAATAAAACCAACATAAAAGAGCCATAAAAAATAATGTTGTTTTTTCAATTTTTTATTTAATGTGTGTTTTTGAAATTGATATCAAATTACGGGTTAGAAATTTGTTATTTGTATGGCACAAAGTTGTAAAAGCAAAAAAATAGAAAAAGTAGCCTCCTTTTTTTGCCTTATATTTTTTTAATGGTTTGTTTATAATTTTTAAGAATTATATTGAACTTTTTATTGTTGTAGGAAACTATATTGTACTGAAAATAAAGTTATAAAAATGGAAGGAAACCATAATTCAAGTACAAGTATATTCAATGGTGAACGTGACAAATTTAATGGAATCATTATCAAGTCAGAAAATAATCTTTGTTCAGATGAATCTATTTTTACTTCAAAACTAGAAAGTAAGTTTTATTGCAGGTAAAAATGAATGATAATTAAACTTTATGTAAATATCGGGTGGGCCAAAATCACTTCCTATGAAAAAGAATTGCAACTTTTTTACTATTAAAATATTATAATTTTTTTCTTTCAGATTAAACTTAAATAGAAAAAGGATTCATTTTGTAAAAATACCCTCCAAGAAAGTATAAAAATAGTCAAATTATATGTAGAAAGTCAGAACAGTGTTTCTGAAACACAGTTAAAATTTTGAAAGTTTCACAAAACTAGAAAATACCTTCTGGTGTAGCCATCCACCCAGTGGTTTTGAAATTTGAACAGATTGAATGAGTGGAAGATTCCAGAAGATCAGGAAGACATAAATAGAGATCTTCCAGAAATAATGAAAATGTTGAGTCTGTAAAGAAAAGTGTATCGGAGGATGCCACAGTGTCAACACAACATTCTGCTCAATCAGGCATTAAGTGAACATCATTGTGCAGAATATTTGACAAGGATTTAAAATTATTTTCTTACAAAATCCAATTAGCCCAATAAAGTGGACTCCAATGATTACGCATTGTGCCTGGAGTACTGCTAGCAGTTTATCAACACTGACAATTCCTTTTTGCCTTTTGTGGATGTGAGACAAAGCTCGTTTCCACCTTAGTGGCTATATCAATATCAATCCACCTTGGTGGCTATTGTTTTTGGGGTACTGCCAATCCCCAAGTTATACATGAATGTCCTTTACAGCTATAAAAAGTTACCATGCGGTTTGCTCTTTCTCAACAAAGAATCATTGGGCAGTATTTTTTTTAAAGAAAATGATGTTCTAATGACAGTGAGCAGCAATAGATCAGCAAATGCTTAAGGAATTTTTCATTCCGGATCTTGGAGATGATGTCATTATGGCCTGATTCCAGCAAGATGGAGTCATGGCTCACACCAGCTGAGCCACAATGAAGTTCCTTAGGTAAAAATGTGGAAATAGAATAAGTTTAAGAAATTTAGATTTTTGTTGGCCTCCAAGATCACTGGATTTGATGGTACCTGATTTTTTTAAATTATGACTATTTAAAAGAAAATGTTTATGTAACTAAACCATAAAATTTAGAAGAACTAAAAATCAACATTGTGCCGATATAGTGGCAGTACTGGAAGAAATGTTGGTTTTAACTGTGTAAAATGTTTTATTATTTACAAAACCTAATTCATTAAATCTTATTTTGACTGAAATTTAAAGATAAAAAAATTAATTTTGAGTTAATTTGTGCTTCATTAGAAAAAAAAAGTTGAGAAGTTACTTTTGGCCCATCCCATTATTTTCTAATTAATTATTGTTTTGTCTATATATTATTAAAGAATGTTTTATGAAGGTTGGGAAGGTAGCTATTATAATAAAGGTAGGTTCTTTAAATATGATAAACTCATCTAAAAGTTGTTATTTTTGTTAAATAATAATTTTTTTACCAATTTTAATTTTTGAAAATGAAAAATGTCCTGGCTAAAGGTGTCCAAAAGTAATAGCCTATATTTAGAAAACAGGTTGTTGTATTCTCTTAAACATAGGATCGGCTGACAGGAAATATCTCCAAGATTTATTCTGCATAGTCTCAGGGTCAGTGAAGTACTCAGACTTAGGCAAGCCAACTCACAGTGCAATTGTAGTCAGTTGAGATGTGGACCCCACTTCAGAAGGTTCAGTGCATGGTTTGGTAGCAGAGTTTCTATCAATTATGCATGTTCAACGGCATGTACAAACTATTCCCTCCTACATTCACATCCAAGTCTATTCGTCAGTGGGATAAGACTTTAAGAGATACTGGAAGTGTGGTTTCATACACTGAAATCATCCAAAAGTTTCAGTTAGTAACAAGACTGTTGATTGTGTACATGATGCTTTCAGTACGAGTCCTGGAAAGTCAGTTAGGTGAGCTAGTTAATGACTACAAATTCCTTGTTCATGACATTGTTCATAAGCACCTCCATTTGCAAGCTTACAAATAAAAACTCCTTCGTCATATTAAACCAGATGATTGCTGCCTGTGATATCAGTTTGCTACAGAGGTGATGTACTGTGCTGAAAACAATCCTAATTTTGCTGATATGTTGTTATTTAGTGATGAAGCAACCTTTCATATGCGCTGAAAAGTTAACGCAATTGTCAAATTTGGGATATTGAAAACCCCCATACAGTAATTGAAAATGAAACGGACACACCAAAATATTTCTGGTAAGGACTGCACAAAAATGGTATCATCAGTCTGCTTTTTTCATGGAGCCTTCTGTGACAGAATGCATTTACTTCGACATGCTTGAGACTTTGCTGTTCTTCAGATTTTTGCTTGGGGATTTGTTAAAAGTTGTGTGTACCAAAGAAAAGTTTGAGATTTGGATGATTAAAAGTAAAAAATTGTTGAAGCTATTGGTCTAATATCATTGCAGATGCTCCCTAAACACCTGATAAGAGTTAGATTATTGTATAGATGTCTTGCAAGCTACAAAAGATGCATACATTTCAACTTCTTGAATAACCTACATTAAAATTTGGTGAGTTTCTGTGATTATTTTTTCTAATCAAAGGAAATTATTTTGAGACTGTCAGATCAGTCAGAATGAAATGTACATTTGGACCAACCTGCTCACTACATAAAAGGTAAATGAGCAGTAAAACAGCAGGAATGTATTGCTTGACTGGATTGACAGGTAATGTAACTATAATTAAAAAGTCAACTAAAGTAGCAAATCTGAGAAAATCACTTTTCTTAGTGAAGCAACTTTTTTTCAACTGTGTAATTGATATCATGGTCATGTTCCAAGTGATTGAGGCATATCTAAATCAGATCTGTTTAACAATATACAGGGTCTATTACAAGGTTCTTCTGGGACTTTCATAACCTACTCTACTCATGAATGTAATGGAAAAAGTTCATATAAATATACATACTAAAATGCTTCATTTATGAGTTAAGGTTAGTGAAAGATTTCGCTCAGATTTCTGCTACCCTGGTGAAATGAGTCGTATTGAAATTTTTAAGATGTTAATTAAGGGGCAGAAGAATTAGTGATTTCTTGTAGATTTGACCCGAAAGATCGAATTAAGTAGGTCCCAGAACTGTATCTGCAGTAGTTTTTGAGAAATCTGGGGATGAAAGCCAATAAATTCAGATAAAAAACCCTATTTTCACGAGTAGAATGGGTTATGAAAATCCCGGGAGAACTTCATGATGTACTCTGTGTGCAAGGTGTCTCAGGAGTATTCTGCTAAACTTCATAGGATTATTTCTGTCATTAAAATAATGAAAAAAAATCATATAAACATGGGTCTGAAAATGCTTTGTTAGTGAGTTACGGCTGGTGAAAAATTTCACCCCGATTTTTGTGTCTTTTCTGAAGTGAAACTCTACTGAAATTTTGGAAAGGTAAATTAAGGGATGAATTACTGATTTGTTATGGTCTTTTACCTGAAATTTTTTTAAAAAATGGGTCCCAGAATTGTATCACCTTTATTTTATATAAAATAGGATGTAGTAAACAATTAAATTAAATTGAAAAACAGTTTTTTAGCTTTGGAGTAAAATAATTTTAAATGCTATTGATAATAATTAGTAAGTGATTTATTCTGTAGTAAAAGAGAAATGCCATATAAGTTTACATATTAGGTATATGCCTACATTCATTTCATCTATGGTATTTGTAATGTTAGTGCTATATGAGCTGTTGAAGAACATTGTTGAGTTCCTAGTCTAAATATTCCTAACTGGCTAAGTATTTGCAGATACTTACTGACACTTAAGGGAAAGTGGAACACCGCATCTGGATGGGAAATGAGTGTAAATGAGCTGATTTTATGTTTGATAGAATAAAGAAGAATAATGTCCAACTACTAGTACTCATAAATTAACTGCATGTTTGGGGATTCCACACAACAGTATATGGTGGACATTGCACAATGAAGGTCTCTATCCATATCATCCTCAGTTCAGTGTGTTGAAGAAGGTGATTATAATCTGTGGCTGAATATTGTCAATGATTATTGCAAAACAGCATGCTTCCATTGCTGATATTTACAGATGAAGCAACATTTAGTGAGATGGGATAAACAATACATGACAACAAACATTTTTTTGAAAACATGACAATCCTTGTGAAATAATTGAAACTAATTTCTTTGGTTTTCATTAAATGTCTGGTGTGAGATAATGGGTAATTTTCTTATTGAATCGCACATTTTCAGTGGTAGACTCACAGATAATGGTTACCTGAAATTTCTTCAAAATGTACTGTTGATACTTTTAGAGGATATTCCACTTTTAGAGGATATGTATCACAAACTTGATGGCACACAGCCTATTCTTATAGTCCTGTTACTCATTATCTGAATGAAACATTTCCTAACCATTGAATTGGTTGAGGTAGACCTCAACTATGGCGAGCTAAATCACTTGATATGAATTCCTTGGATTTCTTTCTGTGGGGCTGTATGAAAGCACTAGTGTACACCTAAAAATCCGGAAATGCAAATGAACTTTTACAGAGAATCACGTGGGCCATTGAAGAAATAAAAAATAACCCAAGAATGCTAGAAAATGCTATCTTATCTCCAATATATTGTAAATTATTTTCAAATTGATGGTGGACATTTTAAACAGTTGATGTAAGAATAACTTATGCTATTTTATTTGGTTTTAGATGTATAGTTTGTTAGAATTTTATCCAGTAATAGAAGGTTTCATTTTGGTCTAATGTTGTAATTCAGAATTTTCCATATTGGTACGTATTGTTCTGCATTAAATTATACTTTTTTTTTTCACTATTGTTTATTTTTGATTGACTTTATTTAAATCAATTTTCTCATAATTAAATTCTCTATCAATTTTACCAATAAGTTTTATTTGTTTATGACAATTTAGCAAAGTTATTTTTACACCAGAGTTAAAAAACTGTGTTTTTCAACTTAAATTATTTTATTATTACATCCTATTTCTTAGAAAATAATGATAAAATTCTGGAACCCATTTTAAAAAAAAAATTTCATGTCAAAAACCATAAGAAACCGCTAAATTCGACTCTTAATTTACTTTCCCAGAATTTTAGTAGGGCTTCATTTCCACGGAGGAGCAGAAATTGGGTGAAATCTTTCATTAGCCATGTCTTGCTGAAAAAGCATTTTTTCAGACCCATGTTTATACAAACCTTTTTTATTATTTTAATGAGAGAAATAAGTCTATGAAGTTTAGCAGAATCCTCCTGGGCATCCAATAAACATAAGAATAATTAAAAATTGTATCCCAATGTCAGGATATAATAATCATTTTAAAATCAATTAAACAGTTATTTAACTTTACTTCTTTTTTCTTCTTTTGGAATCTCTGTTGATTATGTTACAGAAGTCTCTGCTCCTTCGTAACTGATTTTTTTTTTAATAAATACATTTTTTTAAATTTTATGTAGATAGCTATCATTGATAAAAATTAATTATTCTGATGCTAGTACGTTTAAGGTTGTTCAAAAAGTTCCCCGAATTAGTCTATTTTTCTGATTTTATAAATCAGGACTAAATTATTGAATAAAGTGTGTAATTCAGTTAAACACTGCCTTGATTGCATAAGGGTAGAAGGATGACTTTTTGAACATTTTTTTACGTGCTTTAATAAGAACTTTTTTTTTTGTTTAATATTTTTATTAACTACTTTTTTAGTAGTAATTTGGAAAACTGATTTTTTTTCCACCTAAAATATTTGTATTTAAATTTGTATTTGCATGTATTCTGCACACATTCTTGTTTTCCTTTCTGTTTGTTTAATTAATTGATTTATGTTTGAACCTGTATCCAGTCCCACTATAACTTTTATTCTTTAACAAAAAAAAAATAATTAAAAAATTTTTGCTGTTAAATTTTTAAACGTGCTTTGATTTATTAAATCTGATTTTGAAGTTAAATATACATTTTAAAATGATCTTATAATATTTTTAAAAACTTCTTATATTAAATTTGTATTATGTTACTTGTACACAAAGCATTTAAACAATTTTTTTTTTATTACTTCTAGTTGTATCTTCTTTTTTCTTCCTTTTCTGGTAGTTAAAGTTATTTTTTCATCAGAGTCAAATATACAGTATATTTTAAATTAGTTAAACCTTACTTGTAAAGAAACCTTATCAGTATGTATCCATGAAACTGTGGTACTCTGTGCATTTGACATTCTGAAACATTGGTATGATTAATTTTCTTTGCTAAGAAAATACTGAATTGATATAATTTTAGTGTGCTCAAACATCTGTTTGAGGTATTATTCCCATACACAGTTTTTTCGCATTATTCCTGGGAGATTCTTATTAGCTTATTACGTTGTATACCTATTTTTTTTTTGCTCTATAATTCAAAAAACTATGTTGTATAATGAACATTTAAAATCTTTAAAACATATAAGATAAAATGTTTAACTAGTTAGATTTAAATGAAAAATAATTATATAGATTAACTTCTTCTCCTTAATCTGCTGACTTTCTGAACTTTTCATCTGACAATTACAAATATTTTATGTTTGAAATTTTAACATCTTTGTATACTGAACAGTTTGAAAATGTAAAACATATAAAATAAAATGTTTAACTAGGCAGATTTTGATGAAAAGTAGTTATAGAGAAGAGAAAAATCTCTTTTTCTTAATATTCTGATATTTTCTGAACTTTTTATGTTTCAAAATTGTCTGTTACAGAATCTAAATAAACTACTATTTTAATTAGAAGAAATTTTCTTTTGACAAATTAATGTAACTGATAATTAGTGATTTAACTTAGGGGTTTTCTAATATGAAGAACTAAACTAGGTTAGTTTATGTAAACTTAAAAATTGAATAAAAATTTGAATTATTTAATAATTAGTTTTATTTGTATTGATTATTTTCCTTGAATAATTCCCAAAAAGTAAAACATATTTGAAAACTTAAATGAAAACAAAATTATTTTGCTTTTTTTACAGAAATTTGTGTGTAATTCTAGATGTAATAAAAAAATGCTAATAATTTTGTATTAGTATTTAATTTAGTTTATTTGCTGGCAGTGAATTCATTGAGTGAATGATTTCCAAACACAATCATAATTTTTGTAAATTCATGCCCATAACATTCATTTCATTCATGGTGTCTGAAGTTTCTCTATTTTATTTTGGTTTTATTTTAATGTAACATTTTTTTAATTTATTTTTTTAGTTTTCTGATAAATTGTGCCGAAACAATGAGAATGTAAATCCATTCTAAGTATGAATGATACGAATTTTATCATTCCAAACAAACAAAATTTCTTCAAAAGCATGGTTGGAAATTCCATTAACTATTTCTTAAATTTAATTTATTTCTTATATGACTGGGCACAGACGTGGGAACAAAGTGAGTTTAGAACCAGCCTGTAAGAGCAGCAGCAGCATGAGCTGGTGTAAAATTGTTTTAACGTACTGTAGCAAAAGGTCATTCTGTACTTAGTGTAAACTCCTGATAAGCTTGCTTCTCTCATCCTGTGGCTTTTTTTTTATTCTACAAAAGACTAGTGTTTTCTGTTTTTAATGATTCCACATTAGTTTTTTACTTGGCATAGCATTTTAGATACTGTTTTCAGTGTTTACTTCATTTAAAGATTTTTCACATGCTATGAAACCTTCATTATAAAAAAATAATAGACTGTTTGTACTTATTTAAAATTAATTTTGGCAACATAAACTTATTTTCTTTAACTATCATGCTTTATTGGCTTACTTATTTTAATTTTGAATTGAAACAGTTCTCTCCAGTCTCTGGTCATTATGAATTGTTTGAGCTATACATAATGTAATCTTGTTTATTATTAGTAATTTAATATTTTTTTAGATTCCCTTGAAAAATGGAAGAAAGATGGAGTGCGAGGTTTATGGTTTAATATATCCCTAGAGTACGCTTTTTGGGTTCCAATATTGGCGAAGGTAACTGAGAAAAAACTTGATTTCCTATAAAGTTTTTTTTTGTAAAGTTTAATGTATTTGTATTGTAAAATTAGTTTCAGTTTTCTTTCCCTGTTCAAATTTTGTCTTATTTTTTTCATTATGTTGAATGTTTCCACTATTCAGATAGAGATGGAAGTATGAACAAAATTTATCATTGCTTATTTGTAGGTTGAAATAAATCAAGTTGTAAATATACAGTTTATGTGCTTTCTATGAGATAGTTTAGAAGGGAAAGCAAAATATTTCATTGGTTTTTTCATTTGATGTTAGCTATTTTTAACAGTTATTTCAACAGATAATATTATTTTATCTACCATTTTTTTGATTGTGAGTATTTAATTATACAATTCATCTGAAAATAAACATGAAAAATTCACTTTGAAAGTAAATGTGTAAAACAAGAGGGAAACATAATATTTCAGAAGTTACTGAATTTACTATTTAGAAAATAATTTCAAATTATTAAAAAAGTAACAGAGTTATTAAAATCAGACTGGTGTAAACCATGAAAGCTAACAAATAGAAATCACAGATTTTGGAAAGACGTTTTCGAATAAATGAGAAGAGAAAATTTATGGCAGAATCTTGCAAAAAGAAAAACAAGTTTGGTGGATTTAGTGGCTTATTTGATACTGCTTCTCTAATCTTCCAAGGGCCGTATGTATATTAGAACCAGTAGTTGAAAGGAGTTCACATAACAGCTTCTATAACATTTTTCAATTATTTTGATTTTTCAAGTATTTAATTCTGTAACTATTTAAAATTAAATAGTTACAATTAATTTAGTCAAAGATAAAATTAATAAAAAGCTCAGTGGTGGAATATGGAGATTTTTAATTTTTTTCATTTAAAAAAAGTTATTTAAAAAAAAAATTAGAATTTCTATAGTATATTTATAAAAGTATAGTAGAAATTTCTTTGTTAAATTTGTTATTTAATTATTGCTGTTTATAAGCGTTATGTAAAAATTTGTGAACAGTATGTAATATTACTTCTGTGAAAGAAAAAATAAATGATTTTAATTGGTGGGAAAATTTTTTAAGTAGTTTTTAATTTTTTAGTAATGGAAACTTACTGTAAGGCTTACATGAGATGTCTAATCATTTGCCCTAAATATTTAAAATTTTAACCCATATTTTTCAAAATCTTGAGTTTAATGAATTCTGTTTATTTTATTTTATTTATATGATTTTGTTATCTACGTAGGTTTGAAATTAGTTTCCCCAACTCTGGTTATTTCTTTAAAATAAGTTGAATATTTAAGATTTTGATTCCTTACGTATATTTTTGTTCCTAGAATTAATAAGATGGATTTCTAATTCTACAAAAGATTCCAAAATGTAATTTAATTATTTCTAAAGCTGTAATGAAAAATAATCGGCATATCCCTTATTTGATATTGGCTTTTATCAAAAATGGTTCGGATATTTCTTTTATTACAGATGTTTCTTCAAAAAGTCTGTATTAATTTCTTTTGCATGGTGGGAATGGGAGTGAAAATGAATTTTCTCTATGTTTTGAGGTATGATGTATATGAAAATGTACATATTTTATACGTATAAAATATTGTGACTTGAAAATCTCCAAAAATATTGGATCAATTTCGTTGAAAATTGGATATGCTGTAGTAGTGTATCTGAAGTTTTGCATGTGAAAATTTGATGAAGATTGGTTGAGTTACGCTCAATTTAAGGTCAAAAAATTTGAGCAAGTTAGAAGCATGGTTTGTTTTGATGATGCACGTTGGTATTTCTTTATCTGCGATATCTGTTGTTAGTCGTTGTTGTTAGTTGTTAGCGATATCTGGCTAAACCAAATTAAAAAAAAAAAATATTAAAACCAAATTTGTTCACTTTTCCATTTCCCTTGCATTAATTGGATAGTTAGATTTTTCTCTAACTGTTAAGCATTTTCTTTTATTGTTTCTTGGGGGTGCTCTTAATTCTAAACCTTTTTTTCCATATAATTGATATTACTAGTAAAATTTCTTTAATTTATTGTGACTATATTTTTTTAAGAAATCTTTTTTTTAGAATTGTTTTTCGAGAGAAGCAGTGATAACCTCTTTAAATTTTTCATCTCATATGTCCTAAAAAAAACTTCCAGGGTAATGTCTGTGACTAAAATTCCATGTGTGTGTTACATGTATTGTAATTTAATTGTGTAGTTTTATGCAGAAAGGTCATTGTATTGCGCGTGCATGCACACACGCGCGCGTGTGTGTGTTTATATATAAAAAATAACTATACATGATGCAGTGTAATTTCTTAATGAAAAATTGAATAACCAGTAAGAGATAAATGACCAGTCTGTATAATATGTAGAACAATGTTGTTGTACATGTTAATATCTAAATCTACTGTGTAACCTTGTTTGATGGAAATTTGATATTTTTTAATAATATTGTATAGAGGTCTAACCTAAATTAAAAAGGTTAAAAACTTTTCTACCTTTAAAAGAAAGAGATCAAGGAATAAAAAGACATCAAATTACACACATGTGCGTGTGTGTGCATCATATTGTATAATATACTCGTATGCACGAGCACATACAAACATTAAAATATATCTATGTGCGCGCATTCATGCTCTTAATAATTTTTTTTAGCAGTCGTGTGTTGTGTGTGTGCATGTGTATACATGCGTGCCTGTACATGTAGCATTATTAATGAATGGTTTTCTTTAGGATATCTACACGTTTAAAATCATATCTACATATAGACAAATATCAATATCTACATAAAATAGTCTATACCTACATATAGACTTTAGGATCCTATCTACTCATATACAAATCATTCTGGTAAGAAATCTTTAGTATAACTTTCATCTGTTTCTGAGAACATTATTGTACTGAATTCCGATGAATAAAAAAAATCCTTTATTTTCCTTTCTTTTATTTAAAAAAAAAAATGTGGTTTCAGATTGTGCAAAGGGTAGATGGTGGGGGTAAATCATGTAAAGAAAAGTCTGCATTTTATTTTATTGTATGCTACAGATGTGTTATTTTAAAGTATCATACATTCAACCATAATAAATAGCAATTTTATATATAATGTTTACATAGGTATAAATTTCAAAATAGCTGCAAATTCATTTTTTTCAGTCGTTTGACTTCAGGTGGGGTAGCACGATATGATGCATCTTGTAAATCTCCCTTGTATGCTTGCTGAGAGCAGTAATTAATAGGTCTTCAACAGTTTGGAGTAGCTCACTACACTCAGAACCAGCTGTAGGTGACATGCTCCATTTGCTCATCTACCATATATCCAGTTCTTACGTAATAGCAGTCTAAAAGTCTGGCATTTGCACATG
The DNA here is from genome assembly GCF_047948215.1 of Lycorma delicatula. Lineage (NCBI taxonomy): Eukaryota > Metazoa > Arthropoda > Insecta > Hemiptera > Fulgoridae > Lycorma > Lycorma delicatula. The sequence continues at coordinate 111,692,142 of NC_134457.1, forward strand.
CACGTATCCATTGGCAGATCATAGTTTTCATCCCATGGGATCTGCCATTGTTGTTTGACTAAAATTTTCCTCTGTTAGCTTCAAGGCCATTTCATATACCCAAATACTATACCATTAATGAAAATAATAATGTATAATAGGATATTGGCTTTTTTTTTTAAGGATAAATAATAATAAAATTCTAAAGAAATTCTTTCTTGTGAAGAAAAACTAAAATTATATTTGGTGATAAAAAACAGGAATAGAAATTCCAGACTTAAAAAATCGGGAATTAATCATGAAAAATTAGAAATTTCTGTAAGGAGTTTTATATGAAGAAAAAACTCTTAAACAAAATAAAAGTAGTAATGGAAGAATTCAGGAAATTAGGAACAAGCAGGGAAGGAAAGAGAAAAGGACCTTAGGAAAAGTGTTAAAAATGGTCCCATAGTAGGCCAAAACAAAAGAAAAAAGCTGGAATTAAAAATTAAAATTTGCAAAAAATATTATTTTCCTTTTGAGCCTCCCATAATTAAGGGGGGAAGCATTGGGGTAAAATTAATTTTTAAGGTAATCTCTAATAAATTTAAAAAAAAAGCTTTTTAAATGTGTTTAAAAAATTCAAAGATACAAACAACCATAATTCTAATTACAAAGTTGTACAATTTTATTTTAGGATGGAGTTGAAAAGTTTTGGCTACCTTCTTTTTGTAAGAAATATTATATCAAAAAAATAAAATTTAGCATTTTAATTGCAGTGGGTAACTTGCAAGATATAAACTTTTTTTCTTAATTTATTTAAAATTTAAATTCACCTCCGTTAGAGTAGGCTGTGGGGAGTCTTATTCTTTAAGACTTTGGGGGTTGGGGTCCCCACAGGCTTAGCCTCTGCGGCTTTTCTTCCCACTATACACTTAGCTGCATAATACTTTACACTATACACATATACTACACCAAGAACACTACACGGAATTACAACATATACATTTACTTGACTACACAACAACATCGAACACAATTTTCTCTTTCATTTACACTCAGTGGTGTTGCCACATCTTAAGAAACGCAACCGTAACCTAAGGTGGGAACTATCGTGCTGATGGGTGAATGACTCTACGTAGTGAGTCTCGAACGATGTCCTCTGGGCACCAGAGCAAACCCAGTTGCATTTAGCTCTAGCTCCAGTACGCGTGCGCTCTGCTGGAGTGGTTTATTATATCGCCAGTTCTCGTGGAACCAAAATTTCAGTTCCTTCAGCAAATTCTATGATGGTTGGTGGTCCAGCTGAAAAAAACACCAATTTCAGTCTAGTGAAAAGGCCTCGATCAGCTTCGTCTGACGAGGATAATTTTGCTACAGCGGACGAAGATAGTGTCAGGTGCAAAAATGTTCGCTTTGTTGTTATCTGAAATAATCAGCAAGGAGGCTCTCATCAAAAGGCCTCACCTTTCCTGATTAACAAATGCGTCACAAGATGTATTGGTTCTCCGAGGAACATTAAGAAATTACGCGATGGAACAATTCTGGTGGAAACTTTTAACGATGAGCAGAGTCACTCCCTATTATGTGTGACCAATATGGGCGGCATAAACATAAGTACAACATGCCACAAGACCCTAAATACCAGACGAGGAGTAATTTTTTATCGGGACCTTCTGGAAATGAATTTAATTGAAATTGCTGATGAACTTTGTACTCAAGGTGTTGTAGAGATGAAACGGCAGAACAGTACAGAAGAACCGACACCATCTCTTATACTGACGTTCAGTCTTCCTGTTCCACCAGAGAAGATTAAAGTGGGTTACCTCTCCGTTCGGGTACGCCCATTCATACCCAACCCATGGCGATGTTTCAGATGCCAAAGGTTACGGTCACACTACAATATCTTGCTCAAGAACAGAGATCTGTGCTTGATGTGCTAACGAAGGTCACAATGACACTAACTGTGAGGAAAGTGAAAAATGTGCGAACTGCAGTGGTTCACATACAGCCCGCTCCCGAGATTATCCAACTTTTAAAGAAGAAAAGGCAATTCTCAAAATCTGTACTGAGCAGAAACTATCTTTCCTGGCTGCACGCAGGAAATATAGAAAGATAGTTAACTCACGGAACCTCGTCAAACCGGATGTATCTTTCGCCATCGCTACATCAAAACAAACTCTTTCAAATGTTCTTAAACAGCAGTGTGGATCCTGCAATGAACTTAAGAAACTCGTTCAGATGCTTTCTCATCAAGTTACTTTGCTTACAGCCACTATTTCAGAGCTGACAAAGATGAATAAAAAGTCCTAAGTCGCAGTAAATGAATCCAACAGTGTGGTCCATAAAGTACGGCTCCCAGAGTACTACCGGTACAGGCAGAGACTACTACAGCTGGCAGTAAGCCAACTAACAAGCTCCCCACAAAGGGAACCCACATAACCACCCCCTCTGGGATGTCAATAGCGGCATTCCATTCTAATAAGTCTTCTCAACCATCACCCCATATTCTGGAGGGTATGGTTGGAGAAACTCCCGACCCAAAGGCATTGGAGTTATCTAAATTAAAGAACATGAAAAAGAAAAACCGAATCACATACAACTAAATTTTATATGGTTTCTTAAGTTTATTTTTTTATTTTTATTTGTTTATATTTTTTCCCCTATGAACATTATTCAGTGGAATGTTAGGGGTCTTCGGTCCCGCATTGAAGATATTGGAGTATTGGCACACATTCATGATCCGATAATCATGTGTTACCAGGAAACTCATCTTCTACAACATGACCCAATAGCACTCAGAAGATAGTTCTGTGAGAGATACGACTGTATAGTAGACGGTAGAGAGAGTGGTGGAGTGGCTATTTTCATGAAGGGTAAGGTATCGGCCGGCTACAAGGAGTCAACTGACCACTGTCGTTCCTGCTGTTGCAGTAAAGATCTCTATCCCCTTCAAGTTGCATATCAGCAATCTGTATCTCTCACTGAACACTGAGTTCAGTCCTCTGGATATCTCAAATTTCCTCTCACAAATACCATCTCAATCGTTAATAGTAGGAGACTTCAATGCCCACCATGTTTTCTGGGGCTCGACCTTCTGCTCCACTCGAGGAAATATAGTACACGGTGTGAGACAAGACTTAGACCTTTGTTTGCTGAATAATGGATCTCACACATTCATGTCTTTATAATCTGGTACTTTGTCCAACATCGATCTCTCCATATTCTCACCGAATTTACTTCCTCATCTTGATTGGTCTGTTTGTGATGACTTTCACGACAGTGATCACAAACTAATTATTATTGGTTTTGGTGTGGACCACGAGATTAAGAGAAGGCCACAGAGGTGGATTGTTGAAAAGGCAGATTAGGATGGATATTGTAAAGCCTTCCATTCACAGTATGACGATGGTACGAACATCCTTGAGGAATGTTCCTCCTTTACGTCCATGATACTTGAAACTGCCAGTAGATATATCCCACAAACATCGGGTAATCCTAAACGTCCTTCCGTTTCATGGTGGAATGATTGCAAATGTGCTATTAAGAATCGACGGCGCGCACTATGCAAATTTAATAATAGACCTACAACTGAACATCTAAATTTGTACCGCAGGGCTAGAGCTATATGCCGTCAGGTCTTCTTGAACGCTATGAAGAATTCATGGATGAAATATGTAAACACCATCTCACGTACTACTCTCACGTCTATTGTGTGGAAAAAAGTCCATCAATTTTCAGATCGCCAAGGCACTCTATTCTCAGCCTCATTGTTGAAGAACTCCTTTCATCATCTTCGGCTGTAGCAAATACTTTAGCAAAATCTTTCCGCTCAGTGTCTCTCACTTCATCATATAGTAACGACTTTCAGAGGTACAAAGTACAGATAGAAATATTGGCGTTAAACATTGGTGATTCGGTTGGTGAATTGAACAATCCATTCATATTTAAAGAATTGTTACAGGCACTTAAGAACTCATGTGACACTTCTCCTGGACCAGGTAACGTTCGCCTTTGTATGCTTTCGCACCTTCCTAACTCAGCACTACAACATCTTTTGAATATTTACAATGGTTTATTCTCTGAATAAGTCTTTCCAACTGGCTGGTCAGAAGCATTTATTATACCAGTACTAAAGCCTGGTAAAGACAAAACCGATCCCCCAAGCTACCGCCCCATTTCTTTAACAAGCGTGTTGTGTAAAATAATGGAGAGAATGGTAAACCCCAGGCTTACATGGTACTTGGAGAAACATGGCTTTCTTTCTTCGGAACAGTGTGGTTTCCGACAAGGACGATCTTCCATTGACCATTTAGTGTCAATGGAAACAGCCATACGAAATGCCTTCCTGAATCGCCAACACCTCGTTGTTGTCTTCTTCTATATAAAAAAGGCATAAGACACAGCCTGGACGTGGTATTCTTAACAGCCTCAACAGATGGGGAATCAAGGGCAATATGCTTGCTTTTATCCGGGGATTCTTAAATCACTGAATGTTTCGTGTTCGTGTAGATGATTCACTTTCAGACAGTGTAGTCTCGGAGAATGGAGTACCTCAAGGTAGTGTATTAAGTGCCACCTTGTTTTCTGTAGCCATAAACAGCATTACCAATTGTGTTCAGGCTCCTGTCTCATGTTCTTTATTCATTGACGATTTTGTTATTTATATTGCGAGCCGTTCAACGCCCACTGCAGAGCGACTGCCACAGAATACTATATTTCCAAAACCAGAAACTACTGGTTTCACATTTACATCTGACAAAACGAAATGTGTAGTCTTTTCTCGGCTACGAAACCCATCTATTCCACAAGTTTTACTGAACAGAGAGCTTATTGGTATCTCTCCTTACATCATGTTTCTAGGTATGCTTTTTGATAGCTGTCTTACTTGGGTCAAACATATAAAGGAATTAAGGAAAAAATGTTCCATACTTTTAGATATGATGCGGGTCCTTAGTAACAGCAATTGGGGAGCCGATCGGTCATGTATGTTACATTTTTACTATTCCCTTGTTCATTCCTGTTTAGATTATGGTTGTGTCGCCTACTCTTCAGCTCGTCAAACCGTGCTTAAAATGTTTGGACGGTGTACATCTTCGGCTTGCCACAGGTGTGTTTAGATCAAGCCCTATCGCAAGCTTACTTGTAGACTGTGGCGAGCCATCACTGTGGGATAGACTAGACCAGCTTTTGTTATCTTATTTTGCCCATCTCAAAGAACAGCCAAATCACTCGGCTTTTGACACAGTTCTTAGAAATCCTAATTTAAGGAAGTATGAGGACCGTCCATGCTGTACTGCACCTGTAGGTGTCCGTACCCGATGTCTGCTGCAGCATATATATATGTTGACACTCCGTCGTTCTTTCCATCTTGTTTTGCTCATATTCTCTGTGGAGAATAAACCTTGTAAATTTTACATTTGACCTTACAACATACGATAAACAATGAACACCACCTACTGTTTTCTGGCAAATGTTTCAGTATATTCTCACCCAGACGCGGTGATATACACTGATGGATCGAAACAAGACGATACCGTTTGTTGTGCTTTTGTTGTCAATGAAAGAACTTATATGTTTGGCCTACCCGGTATTATGAGTGTGTTCACCGCTGAATTACTCGCTATAAATAAGGCTCTAAATATCATTAACCCTAAATATAGAAACATTTTTATTTGCAGTGACTCGTGTAGTGCTCTCCAGGCGTTAGAAAACCTTTATTCCAAACATACTGTCATCATTGAAATTTACGAAGCAATCGCTGAGTTAGGTAATCACAACACAGAAGTAGGTTTTTGCTGGGTCCCTAGCCACATCAGAATTCCAGGTAATGAACAAGCCGATTATACTGCCAAAGAAGCGTGTATTCAACCTCCTTTCACCACCCGAGTTACTACTTTTGATTTTATTATTTGTGTAATACAATCACTGAGAACAAGGTGACAAAGTGACAGGGCGACTACTATCAATAATAAACTCCGATGGATTAAAGATTCAGTGTTGCCATGGGGCTCCTCTTGCAGAAAAACTTGTCGTGAGGAAGTGGTTCTCTATCCGGTTACGGGTAGGACATACGAGGATCACACACGAGTATCTAATGTCAGGAGGAATCGCACCCCTATGCACACGATGCAACTGCCGCATGACTGTGCACCACATTCTTGTAGCTGCATATGTTATGCGGCATTGCGTCGTAAATTTAATCTACCTGGAAACATCCGTGATATCTTGTACAATAATAACAAAATTTTGAACTGGATTTTTCTATTTTTGCATAGTACCAGTTTACTGGAAAAAATTTAATATCTTTTTTTATATATAATATCTATTTTATATTTTTATGCTAGAAGAGTTTTTGATCATTTTTAACCTTTACCTTAAATTTTTATTTTTTTTTGGTTCTATGTCTTTAATTTTATTATCCGAGAAGGGAGCCTTTTGCACAACCTATCGGAATTAGGTAAGTTTTATATAGTTTCTTTATTCTATTATTTTAACTTTTATATTTTAAAGACTTCATCTGCGATATTAGGTTTGAGTTTTATTTCACTTTTTTGACTTTTGTTTTAATAAATTTTTATTATATGATTTATATTAATTTTACACTTCATAAGTTTTATTATTTTGGAGTTATTTTACCCGTTTATTAATAAAAATTCCGGGCAATGATAACACTCAGGCATTTTTCGCCCCCAAACAAAAAAAAAAATCTTTATGGTGGTTTGAAGGATTACAATATAATATAGATGCAAAAAACGTTTTGAAATTAGATTTACTTCTAGTTATTTTTTTGGAGAGAAGTGAATATTAAATGAATGTTTGTGGTAAACAATAAATATTTCGACCAAAACACCCCCATCCTTTTTCCCAGTTTTTGCAAATATTTAATATTCCCCCCCCCCAAAGGTCTCTACAAATTTTAATGAAAATTGGGTCAACAGGACTCCAGAGTTAAAAGATCAAATACAGGCCAACATGCATATGTTCCAAACGTCCATCTAACAAAAATTATTTTTGGACTTAAGAGCATTAGATATTTACTCCTTTTTCGCAGGTTTACAATTTATTTAAATCCAGGTTTATTTTTTTTTGTTTTGAGAAACATTAGGAAATACCATTCCTTTTTTTTTGTTTTGAGAAACATCAAGAAAGTATTCTTTTACCCGTTCCCTGGTGGGGAGATTCTTTAATACCTAAAAGGAATAACAATTTATTTTATTACGTGGTAGTAGGTGATCTGTGTTATATTAAAATTAAAAAATTTATTTTTTTAATGCTAAGTTTTTTTTTGAAAAAACAATTATAACAAAGAAAAACATAATATCAAACATCTATCACTGTATAAAAAGAGGAAAACAACTAAAATGAAAACAATAACAAGGAAACAAATTGAAATGTTATATATATATAAAAGAATTCATGTTTGTTTGTCCCATATGCGTCCCTATGCCATTTATCCGATTGCAATGAAACTTTGGTAGTTGTGGGCACACCTGTGATGGTTTCTGAATTAGTTTGAATCCCCTATGTGGCATTGGAGTTGAGATATTTCAAAAAATTGTATTTATGGTCCGTCCAATTTGGCTCGTATTAAGAATATATGTTAGTTACGTGAAAGAAATATTTTTGCAAAATTTGGACCTGCTAGGTGGCGCTAGATATTTCGAAAGGTGGGGTCTAGATATTTCGAAAAATTGTATATGTGGTCCGACTCACCTCATATTCAGAATATATATTAGTTACGTGAAAAGAAATATTTTTGCAAAAAATGGACCTGCTAGGTGGTTCTGGGGTTGAGATATTTTGAGAAATTATATGTATTGTCTGATTGGCTCATATTCAGATTATATATTAGTTACATGAAAAGAAATATTTTTGCAAAAAATGGACCTACTAGATGGCACTGAGGTCGAGATATTTAAAAAAATTGTATTTATAATTCGATTTGGCTCATATTCCATGGAAAAAAATACCTCTGCCAAAAATGGACTGGCTAGATGGATTTTCCAAACATCTCACTGGGGTGAGATGTTTGGAAAAATTCATTTATTGTCTGATTTGGCTCATATTCATAATATATATTAGTTACGTGAGAAAAAAATGTTTGCAAAATCTATACCTGCTAGGTGGCACTGGTGTCAGATATTTACAAAATAAACAAACAAATACCCGTACAGACTTTCTTCTTCTATATGTATATATATATATATATATACATATAGAAGAAGAAAGTAAGTCTTTTATATATATATATATAAAAGACAATGTTGGTATGTGTGTCAGCTGTAGACTAAAAAACTACTGGACTGATTTATGCATGGGAAAATAAGAAAAGAGAGGAAAAAGGGAAAATGGGGAAAGAAATAAGGAAGTGATGTTTAGAATTATTATTTCGTAGTTTTATATATTTTTCTTCAGAATTGCTAGCCATTTTAAAATCAGAAGTTGACTTTTTACTGAATACATCCATTTTTGGCTCCATTTGTAAATCCTCATCCTTACGTAAATATCAGAAAGATCCATTTCACACTGTTATAATTCTTAATGGTCAAATATTTCAAACAAAGGAAAATGTAAAATTATTATTGAATATTATACAATTTATTTTTACTGTAGAATGATTTTTAATATTAGTGCATTCTTTATATGTAGTGACCATAAATAAAACATTTAATATGAATGCAATATAATTCAAATTTATAATGTTTCCATTGCTCAGTAATCCAGCGAATTGTGGATTAATAAAATAAGTAACTAAAACAAATAAAATTAAAAAAGTACCATTAATTGTTAAATTGTGGTTTTGCATGCATTTCTTTAAGCAATTCTAATTTAGCAGTAATTTCATTACAGTTTACTAACGTCAGAGATATTGCATAACATACATTAAAAAAAATAGTCAAATTGATAACCTCTTCCTCTTTTGAAGTCTGTTAGAAAATGCTAAATTTTATGTGTTTGTTTTGTTTTCAACTTGTTGCATAAAAATGTATAAAAAAATGTTTTTGTTCTGAAATTATTTGATTTTTGTATATATTTTTAATTAATATTCTCATATTAGTCTATTTTTTAGGATGCATTACCCATTCATTACTCATGTTTCTATTATTTATATTTATCACACTTATTGCATATAGTTCTCAATAGAGTAAAAAGTCATTACTGTATACTTCTTTATGTAATTATTTTTATATATATGAATCATCATACTGAATATCAGAGTAATGAACAACTGATACCAGGCATTTTAGTTTTAGAACTTTTTATTAAAACAGTATAACTCTTTATCACAAGATAATATAATTTAAATTTTTTTATAACTTAATATATATTATAAACAGCATCTTAAATTATTTCTTGCTGTTTTAAAGTGGTTTCTACTAGGACTCATAATTTTGGTACATAAGCAGTTTGAAGATGACCTATAAGAATATTAGTCTTATAATCTGTTTGAAATGAGTATTATCTTCAGTTAATCTGTTTAAGCAGGAGTAAAGTTTTTACTTAATATTGAATAAATTATTAAATAGTCTAAACTTTGATACCTAAAAGAGAGTTCAACAGATTGATATCCTGATGATTTTATTGGAATCATGGTAATTATACCTGATCTCACTAGATCAGTAGTGATTATTATAAACAGGGTAGATAATGATTTGTCTTTTAATGGCTAATGTAAATTTATTCAGTTTACGTAATCTTTACAGAATGGTTTCACTTTCCATCATGCTGAGGGTAACATGGTAATGATGACTAAATGGCTACCAGAAAATGAAGTTAGTGGAATTCCAAACTATGCTCACACAATGACTGGAGCCGGTGCTATTGTTGTCAATGCTCAGAATGAAATATTGGTTGTAACAGAAAAGAATAAAGTACTCAATACTACTCACTGGAAGTTACCTGGTGGTTATATTGAACAAGGTTTGTCTTTACATACTTTTAAACATTGAACCATAATGAGTAAAAAAAATGAATTTAATAATTAAATAAGTAATATAATGAGTAAATAGAGTAGAATACTTTTTTAATTGTGTAGGGTGGCCAGCTGTAACTGTTAGTTGCCAAAGAAATTTGAAAGTTTCTGTTAAAACATTTTTGGTAAGTTAACATTTTTACATTAATTTTTTTTACTAGTTATAAACCTTATTACAGTTTGTTGATTCAGTAGTGTAGAGAATGGTATCTGCTGAATCTAAACTGGTTGGAGTTATTGTGTTATGTATATGTTGCGTATCAGCATTGAAAGTAAGAATTGGGTAGACAGTGTGACTAATGTGGTGACAGTTATCATTATTTGCTGAAATATTATGGTATATTTTTTAATAATGTCATTAACATTTCCTGCATTTACCGAATGCATGATGACATCTAACGTTACGATGTTTTGCTGTGTACATTATTTCTGGAGTCTGTCAGCAGCCAGTATCTATATAACCCCCATTGTTGCTTGGCAATTACTGAGGTGTCCAAATACACCTCAGGTGTCAAATACTGTAGTCAAGCATACAAATGAGTAGATCCTCTAAATGAAATTTTTTTGAGCAATTAAGGTCATAAATACAAAATACAGAAACAAAAATATAAAAACCGATAATGTTATTGAGCATCTTGTAAAAAAAAATAACTTTAAATAATATTTAAAAATGCCAAAATTTAGCAGTAAGAAAAAAACTATATTAATATTCACAGGCAGACTAAAAGAAAGGGGATGTTTTGTTTAAATTAGCTAAGGGAAGTAGAACTTACCTTACTGGCTGTACTGCATGGAATGAATTATGTTAATATTAATTGCAGTTTCATGAAAGAATTTGATAGAGAGATTTTTTTTCTTCCATGTAATTTTAAAAATGAAGTGATTTTTAATAAAATAATGGAGATCTCAATCATCAGCCAAATATATGAAAGCACATTATTGTAAAATACAAGTGAATCAATATGTATCTTTCTTGTATTTTGCTATTTAGGTGAAATAAGGATAATTGCAACATATTGTTTTACTTCTGACTGTACCATCTAGATTGGATTTAAATCAGGGTGGTAAGGCGAAACTGCAGAACTTGATGCCACTTCTTTCCAACAGTTTGTCAAATTGGTACTTCTTTTGGTACTTTCTTGGCCATTTTCTGTTACTTTTGTTCAACTTAATTAGTTCATGTAATTGTGGTTTAAGTATTTGAGATGAAAATGGAATATGATGTTCCTGTAGCCAAATAGTCATATCTTGTTTCTTGCTTGATGACACCAGAAGTTTCTCAAAAAGGGTATTATAATATGGAACATTGTCAGTAACTACTCCAGACTTATTATGAAGGTTAGGAACTAATCTTTCTTCAGCCAGTTTTAAATAATTTTTAGATTCATGCTATCATGGTAATTGCCACTTTTATTTGGCTGTCCAAGTTAACATTGTATTTGGAATAAAGTCTGTTTCACCTTCGGCGTGAATTACAATTAAGCGTTCACCTTTATTTATTGGTAAATGAAGTCCTGCAATGCTGCTGTCAGTCAGCCCATGATTTTGTAGTTGATTGAGATGATAAAACATAGGATTCATGTAAGTATACTATCGGCCAGTTACATTTTGTAAAACCACTGATTGCCTGCAAATATGAAATCCTTTTCTGCCTAGCATCATGTTTTTCAACTAAAATTTACTTTTTGTTTTCTGTTTTGTGCTACTGAGCATCTAATTTTTTCAAATTTCTTCTTAAACCAGTTTCACTGTTTAAATTTAAATTAATTTTAATTTTCAATTCTTTACAGAGCTTATTAACTGTTGGCAACTCCCCTATATTTGAATGAAATTCATTCACAGTTTGTCTAACCACCACATCTTTATCAAAATCATCTACTCTGATAACTGGTTTAGAACGTTTCTTTTTCTTTTTTGGGTGATGAATGAATAATTTGGCCTCTGAATTGAAGTTCTATTTTTTTTTTCTTAGGCTTTAAACCTGAGTCATGAAAATGCCACAAGCATCTGCAGTTCTCTCTTCATACTTCTGCATAGCAATTACGTGGTTGTCATTTTTTAATTTTCTTATAGTTAAAGATTCTTTCTTCGTGAAATCATACACATAGATTATAATTTTGCGTGCCTCTCTTCAAAGTTTTTTACCTTTCACAACAGACTTAAATTCAGCTGTAACTATTCGCACGTGAACAAACTACTTTAAAACGTTTGAATTGTAAACCATGATAAAAATGTTTTACAAAATATCGTATCATACATTAATTGACTAAAATATATAACACACACCAAAAGAACTATACCGAGATGCAGAACCACAGAACTGAAAAGCAAAAGAAAAACAAAAATAATATAAAAATAATTGTTTTATATTTGAAACATGATGTCTTTCTTAATAATGTAAACACACAAAAATTCATTGCTTTGTAAACAACAGTTGCATCATAGGTTGTGGTACTAATGGTGTGCCAATGTTTCAGAGAACAATAGTATAAGTGACGTGCGGGCTGATCATCCAAGCTCGCTGTTACGTGATGGCTACTATATATAGTTATGCCTTAAAAATTGCTGGGCTATATGAAAGTTGTAGTTTGCTGCCATAAAACAACTCTGCCCAGTGTCAATTGTATCTGGGATACAATTGTTTTACACTACCTGTCACAGAAACTGTAACAGGTAGTGTAAAACAACTAAATTAAAGTTTGTCTTTCTTTGGCAAAAATATTCATTGCCTCTACATAGTAGGAGATTTAGTAATTCAGTAATATAATTTATATGATTTGATCAGTTTTATTATGTTAGGTTACTTCTTTAGAAATAACAATAGTTAAGTTTGTTTTTAGAAATAACAATAGTTAAGTTTGTTTAATGTATTAAAAAACAGTAATTGCTTTGTGCTTTTAGGTGAAACAATTGCTGATGCGGCTGTTAGGGAAGTATTTGAAGAAACTGGTATAAAAACCAAATTTGAATCATTAGTTGCCTTTAGACATTCTCAAAGAGCTGCATTTGGTTGCTGTGATCTTTATTTCATTGTTGAGTTGTCACCTATATCTACTGATGATAATAAAATTGTGCTTTGTAGTCGAGAAATTGAGGCATGTCAGTGGATGAAGGTTAATTCAAATTTTTTAATTCTAATTAATATAAAATTTATTTGTAGCTTGTTTTGTGGAAAATTGAATTTAAGTAATTATTTTATTTATTTATTTGATTTAGTACAGTTTAATAATTTTTATGTTATTTGTTTTTATGTAAAATAAATACATAAATTACTATATGTATATATATATATATATATTGTATTTTTATAATCAAAAACCAACTTCAACAACCCAAGTACAGAATTACAAAGTAAATGAAATGACACTTGCACCTATAAAATTACATATCAAACATAGATTTTTTAAAATTAAAATTAAAATATTAAAATTACAATCATATATAACTACAACATTAGTTAAACCCAATTTACCATTTTTTTCAATTTCTAATGTGTTCTAAAAATCTAGTTTTAAAAGACCTGTTAGTTTTACATATGTATATGGTCACAATCATTACACTTTATTTTATAAATTCTGCATGAATTATATAACTCAGTGAAATTGTTATTTTTTATATATTTTATTATGTGATTTTTTGTCTTGTATGCTGATTTAAATTTACTTTTTCATAAATATTAGTTAGATTTTCAACAACATTATCAGTGTATAAATATTTTAAATATATGTTGTCAACTTTTTGTATATCATTTATATGTATAAGAGTTGTATTATTAATACTTGAATTTTATTTTTTATATATATTATCTATTAAAGAAACATTATAACCATTATGTTTAGCAGTTTGTTTTGTAATATCCATTTCTTTGTTTAGTTTACTTTATATATATATATATATATAAAGTAAAACTATAAGGTAAAACTAATAGGTATTTTAAAACTAGATTTTTAGAACACATTAGAAATTATAAAAGTGGTAAATTGGGTATTATCTAATGTTGCTGACTACCTTATTAATAACAAACATACTTTATCTGATATTTGGACAAATTTGGAAATAGTGGAAATCAAGAAATTTAATTAAAATAATAATATTAAAAATTTGGACATCTTGGAGAGATTTTATTTATATACATATAAAAGAATTTCTTATTTTAAATTTAATTTTTATTTTTTAATTATGACATCATTTTTATATATGTGTAGTTATTTTATTTAATTGACTTCTTATGTTTTTATATAAATCATTGTAATTTTAATTTTAATTTAAAAATTTTTATGTTTGAAATGTAATTTAAAAGCAGAATAAAAGGGAAAATTGAGGAAAATTTGGGAGAAGACCAGTTTGGTTTCAGGTCTGGGAAGGGAACTAGAGAGGCGATTTTAGCACAGAGTGTTATTGGAGAGAAGAATTGGTGTTAATAAGAAGACCTTTTTGACTTCGTAGACTTAAAACAAGCCTTTGACAAGATGGATTGGGAATTGCTATTTCAAACAATGAGGGAAATAAATCTTGACTGGAGAGATAAAAGATTAATTCTGAATCTGTATAAAATGCCGAAAATGGAGATTGAAATCAATTGCTTAGAGAAAGATGCCATAATAAGAAGGGGTCGGGCAAGGTTGCCCGCTGTTACCGTTTCTGTTTAATTTGTTTATTGATAAAGCTATTGTAGAAATGAAAGAAAAAACAAAAGGAATTAGAATATTAATGGAAAATCCATACATTGTATCCACTTTGCAGATGATATTGTGTTACTGGCGGAATCAGCAAGAGGAATGGAAATTTTGTTAGAAGTACTATCTAAAGTAGTAACAAAACTTAAACTGAAAATTAATAAGGAGAAGACAAAGATTATGATTGTAGGTAAGAAAAACAAAGGTTGATATTAAATTAGATGGTACTGTTGTAGAGAAGGTTAACATTTTTTGTTATTTGGGAAGCACTGTCACTAGCGATAATAAAAGGAAGAATAGCGCAGGCAAAATTAGCTTTCTGGGATAAAAAGAATATACTGACTGATAATCATATGAGTATGCAAATAAGGAAACAGTTCGCTAAAACGTATGTCTGGAGTGTTCTAACTTATGGGTGTGAAACATGGACAATTGGAAAAAGCAGAAAGAAGACTGGAAGAATGGAAATGTTGATTTGGAGGAGAATAACAAAAACAAGCTGGATGGATAGGGAAATGATCAAGTGTTAGCAGAAGTGAATGAAAGAAGGTCCTTGTTAAATATTATACGAAGAAGAAGAATGAAATTGATAGGACATATAATACGACATGACCAGTGCTTGACAAATATGTTTGAGGATAAGGTTTTGGGTAATAAACCTAAAGATAGATCAAGAGCAACCATCATCAATAATGTTAAGGAAGAGATGGGCCTTGGTTCATATAATGAGTTGAATAGAGAAGTGGAGATGAGAGTGATGTGGCTAAATTGACAAGGTGTAGCCTTTAGTGAATGATGATGATATGAAATTTTATATAAGTATATCTTATATATAACTGATGATGCGGGATCCTGAAGGTGCTTTTGGAATAAAAAAAAATAAGGTGTCGTTTCATTTACTTTGTAATTCTGTACTTTGGTTGTTCAAGTTGGTTTTTGTTTATAAAAATACAATATGTTTATACAGAGGAATATGGGTCTTATAAGTATTGACTAGGAAAATATATATATAATGTATGAAAATATATGTTTCTGTTCTGTATAAAAAAGAACTGTATTTAAATTCTTTGCTTGTTTTCACTTTCTATGATATGTATGTTTTCAGATCTGTACATATAAAATTCTATTACTTGTATAGTTTAACAGTAATCATTTGTTTGTAATTATGATGATGTTGACATTTGCCAAAGTTACACATCTTGATTATGATTTTCTCGATTGGTATTATCTTTGCTATTGCACTATTTTCACTATTGGGTTGCTATATAATTTGTCATCTTAGTCTACAACTAATGTATGAAAACTAAACTATACTCTTGCGAATTAAATAAGATTCCAGATTTTGAACTATTTTGATTTTGTAATGGAAAGTTTAAAAAAATTTACTTACTCCTTATATAGGGTAAATTTTTTGATTGCTTATTAAAAACTGACTGTAGTTAGTTAATGATGTGTATATTTTAACTTTTTATTAGTATTATTTCACATGTTAGGATGATGTTTTATTTTCTGTATTGTATTAATAAATATTAAAAAAAAATTTTTTTATGTACCAAAGAAAAAAGTACTTGTATGATTGTTCTTTACCCCAACCAGTTTTCCAGCTACTGCCGGGTATGGGTTTGTGTTCATAGGCAAATGCAATTACTGCTACTGGCTTGCCAAGCCTGATGTAGCTGCAGATGTAATGCATTGTAACTGTAAATATACCGGTAAACATGTAGTCTGGATCAGACTCAAGTTGACCACTCCTGAGATGTGTGGTTAATTGAAACAACCAGCAAAGAACACCGGTATCCTCAGTCTGGCATTCAAATCCATATAAAAGGAACTGCCCTCACAAGGACTTGAACGTTAGACCTTATAATGCTTGACTTCAAAAATCTGTTGATTTTATGGTGACAAGTTTAACTACTAGACTTACCTGGCCAGTTACTTTTTATGTTTTTTGTCAAAAACTGTGTTGCTTTGAGGTAAGTATGAGTGAGTGTTTTTGTAATGATACATTCATCTTATTTTTTTGGTTTTTTACAGTTGTAGTCTTTTTCATTGCACATATTTTAGTACTTAAAAACACAGCAAAGATTGTCAGAATTCACCATAACTCCATAAGGGAGTCCACCTTGATGGACATGATATTTTGATATTCATAAATACCAGCATTAACTTTTTGCAATTCAGACTTCCTATGTCTTAATCAATCAGTCTTGGTATTTTCCTTTACTGTGACTTGCTTTCGTCTCTAAATTGTATTATAAACCAGCTTTATCTTTGATGAGGATCCTAGAGGTGAAATTTTGATTATTATTAGCTGGTTGTATATTAAAGCATATTTCAGCATGTAACTGGTTTTAATCAATTGTTTAGAGCCAAGGAGCAAACTTCTTAGCATCACAATTCTTGTTCAGTTTTTTTTGTTAGGGTTAGAAGTTGTGGTTATTCCAGTCATCACAAAAGTCATTCATCTTTCACTTTTCATGAGAAAAATCTTTCAACATTCTTTGGATCTTGGGGCGATTCTTATTGTTGACTGTTTTATCTGAAACTACCACTTTTGAAACATGCCTGTTACTCAAAACCTTATTTTTAGTGTAAAGAATGTATTAAAACCTAATAAAAATTTTAAAGTCTCTGTGATCACTTTACCACGGTTCCTACAAAGTTTGTTGCAAACATATTATTTAAATCTATCAGCCATTGTAGATTAATAGTAACAGCACTTAGCAGACTAACTGAGAAGGTGTGACAAATAATGACTTTTGTTGCAGCTTGTGTCTTCATCATAAAAGTTACTCATTCCCTAAGTACAGTCTGAGTTCTAACCAGATAACTTTATAATATGACCTCATAATTCAGAAATAACTACCTAAAAATAACAACCTTAAAATTAACAATTTATGTGGATTATATTACTCGTTGTTTTAGAATTAAAATTAGGGAATGGAAGTTGTGATTGTTTTAGTTTTTTGTTTTTCAATTCTTTACACAAAATATTTATATTTACCCAAACATTGTTATAGAACATTATATAATTATGCATTCATTGTTATAAAACATTGTATGTATTGATTGTTAATGGTCTGTAATAATAAATAAACCTGATAATTATTTTGATTTAATATTATAGATCTCTTTTTCTTTCTGCTATATTATATTACCTGCAATTTGTAGAATTTTGAGATAAATTGGTTATTTTTATGCTTTTATTTTTCTGTTTCTAGATTGAAGAGTATGCGAATCATCCAAATGTGTTAGATAACAATAAAATGATTGCTAAAAATTATCTGGCTTGTAAAAGAGCAGGTATTAGAATAAAAGGTGAGAAATCATTCCATCAGCTCTTGCAAAGACAGCAAACATTTTTTACTGTTGATATTGGTAGTTAATGGTACCATTGTATTATTTATAATTTGATTCTAACAGTGTTTTATGTTCATGTACATAATATAGTTGTAGTTGGTGATTCATAAAATATGTTAAGTTATAGTTATATTGTATATTTTTGAAATATATTGATTTATAAATATTATCAAATATCAATATATATATATATATATATATATTATTAAATATATATGTAAAAGCCTACGTGTAATTATAAGTATTTTTATGAATATAAACAATAATAAATACTATGTTTTATTTGAATAAGGTTATTAATATAATTTGTTTAAAGTTACTTGCAGTTTAATATACAAATACGTTTATAAAATATATGGATGATTGTTGTTTGTTTCATATAGTGGTATGTAATAGAATTTTTATTGTATTTTTAAATTTGTTATTTACAATGAAATAGAAATTAATAAATGGTTTAAAGCTGTTGTCTTTAATTTGTCTCTTGCAATTTGTATTATTAATTTTAGTAATTGTTTACAGTTACTCATTGTTGAATCAAAATTTGTAGTAAAAAGTTAACTTCTCTTCAGTTCTTGCAAAAAAGTACATTCTATAATTAAATTTTACATACCAAAACTGATTAAAGTTATTGTAGTCACCATATGTATATATATATAATTTAAGAGTTTTTTTAAACATGGCATAGTTGATATATAATATTGTATTAATTATTTAGACATGATCATTAAAAAAAATTTTAATAATAATATTTTAGAAATTGATATATATATATATATATATAGAAAACCCACACGTAACACTATAATACAAGCTAATTCATCTCATCCATGGAGTCAAAAAAATAGTTTTAATTCTCTGATCTATAGAGCTATTAAATATTTCGGACACAACAATTTAAAATAAAATTCTGAAATAAATATAAAGAATACAATAGTATTAAATGGTTACAATGAACAACAGATCAATAAATTATACTTTAAAATTAAAAATAAAAAAATATATAAAAGACAACATAAAATTACCATTTACCTAAGTTTATCATAAAATTACCTAAGTATAATGACTTAGAAAAATCATATATAAAAACAGAATTTAACCCATTTTATAAATATTTTGATAAAATATATAAAACTATAATCTAAAGACAACATACACCACCAACAATAAAATAATAAATTTTATAAAAAATAACGATCATACTAAAATAGGAAATTTCAAAAATATAAATATCTTAGATAAACGAGTCTATAGTGTGAAATGTGAAGACTGCCATTTCGAATTTATAGATATGACCAACCGTTCTTTTTCTATTAGAACCAAAAATCACATTAACAATATAAAGAAAGGCCACTTTGATAAATCAAATTATGCTAGACACGTATTACAAAATAAACACAACTACATTCCTGATAATTTTAATAAAGTATTAGACGTTTCTAACAATTTTTATAAAACCAGTATCCTTGAAAAATTCAATGTATATTATTTTAACAATAAATTAATCAATGAACAGACCAGATTCGAGGATGATATTTTATTTAAACAAATAATAATTGTCAGGATGCCTAAACTGTCTCCCTCCAACCACTATATTCATAACAACTGTGACCTTCTTACATAACAGACATGACTTAAGTTTGTACTATGATGACCAGTTGTTGTGATCTTAAATTTACTTTTTACGTAATTTAATTGTAATGATATAAATTGAAGATTAACTTTTCCTGAGGATGGTCGAATGACCAAAAGTATTAGAAAGGAGACTGCTGATGAATTGTTATTAAGGTTGTATTTCATTTGTTTATATATTGGTAATATATATAGTTATTGCACATATATGAGGGTAAGTCAATTATTATCCACAATGTAGTTATTAATTTTATTGCAATACAAATAGGAAACTTACATGTACATCATTTATAAATATAGTTCCCTTGCATTTCAACGCACTTGGTCCATCGTTGCGCAAGCTTCCTGATGCCCTCATAAAAAAAGGTTTTGGTTGAGCTGCGAGCCAGGAATGGATCGCTTCTTTCACTGTTTCTTCCAAGGTAAATCGATGCCCCCTTAATGTCTCTTTGAATGGACCAAACAGGTAGTAGTCGGAAGGGGCAAGATCAGGACTATACGGAAGATGAGCCAGTACTTCAAAGTTGAGTTTCAGCAGTGTGGGCAGCAGTATGTGGACGGGCATTGTCGTGCAACAACACAACACCTTTCTACAGCACTCCTCGGTGTTTGCTTCAAATTGCAGGCTTCAGCTTGGCAGTAAGCATCTCACTGTAACACGTACTGTTTATTGTCGTGCCCCTTTTCTCATAATGTTCCAGTACTGGGCCTTGTGAATCCCAAAAAATCGTAAGCATCAGTTTTCCTGCAGATGGTTGGGTCTTCAACTTTTTTTGCAGGGCGAATTTGGATGTTTCCAATCCATACTCTGCTATTTACTCTCCAGCTTGTAATGATGGATCCATGTTTCATCACCAGTGATGATTCTTTCATCTTGCACAGACTTTATGAAACCCAAGTCTGTTGTGGATGATTTCGTAGGCAGAACCATGACTAATTTGCAGACGATATGCCACTTCATCAATAATTACTTGTCTGTCTAAGAAATCCATGTCACATGCACGCTCAATGTTTTCCTCATTTGTGGTGGTAAACGGTCGTCCAGCTCCTTCATCGTGCGTAACACTTGTGCGACCATTTTTGAATTTTTCAATCCGTTCGTAGACACTTCGTTGCGGCAACACACTGTTCTGAGAAAGTCTGATGAATTTTGGCCCCTGATACACCTTCCGACCACAAAAAACGGATCACTGAACGTTGCTCTTCTTTGGTGCAAACAGAAAGCGAAGCAGCAATAGTTAACGGCAGGGCAGCGATAATGGAACTAATGTAACAGCATCAAACCTGCACAGACCAGACATAACAACAATTAAACCAAGCATGCGTCATATACGCAACACGACCGTACTACTAACATAAACTAAAATATAACTAAATTGTGGATAATAATTGACTTACCCTCTAATTTATATTATTTTATGATCACATAGGATCACTTTAGTCAGTCCATTATCAAAGTCTCTTTGATGGGACTGTTTAGACCATGCAGTCCTCCCAGTACTTTTTTATACATTCCGATCTCCATACCCTTTCTAGTGATCAAAATGTTCATGTTGTGAGTTTTTACTTGTGAGTGTGAAGCGAGTGTTTTTGTTCTTGATTTTCTTGTGTAATTTTATATTTTCTTTGGTGTCTACTAGTGTAAGGCCAATTTCCTTCAGATCCTCTTATTTCTCCAATCGATCTGCATCCTGTCTTGATGTTTTTCAAGTTGAGATTGTACTGTAATAGCTGTTTTAAAGTCTTGAATCTTTCATCCCCATGATATGTCCAAAAAATCTTAGTCTCCTCTTATACATGATATCAGTGATGGGTTCTACCTCTTTATACGTGACTTTGTTGGGCACAATTCACCACTACACGTCTTTCTTGTACTTTTTATTGATGCAGGTTCCTTCAATTTTCTGGAGTCTGTCTGTCTTTGATTATTAATTCAGGTGGAAAAGTGTTCCTGCTGCTATTTTTATAAGTGGTTTCTGTTTTATAACTGTGTTGTAGTGTTTTTTTGCATGTAGTGTTTATTCTTAGGCATTTTTTATTGTAAGTGTACCAGGTTAATTTTTGAGCTTTAGTTAGTTTGTTTCTTCTTATTTGAATCAAGGTTTTTCTGTTAGGTTGTTTGTTACTATTTTTCCGAGATATTTAAATTAGGTTATTATTTTGATTTTATTACTGTTTATGTTTACTTCTTTTGTGTTAGTTTTTGGGACGTAATTTCTGTCATTTTAAATATTTTGAGGCCAATTTATTTGTGATGTTTTGAAGTTCTAATATTTGTGATTTAGCTTTGTTGATGTTGTTTGATAGCAGTGCCAAGTCATTGGCAAAACTAAGACAGTTTGTTTTGTTTTTTCGGTTTATTTTTGAGATGCATGTTTTGAACCATTTCCTCATTACCAGTTCCAAAACGCAGTTGAGTAATAGTGGTGAGAACCCATTGCTTTAGTGCAGTCCTGTTTTGATCCCAAATGGTTCTGAGAGCCCACCTCTGAATTTTACCTTTGACTTAGTGTTTTTGAGGGTTAGTTTTATCATGTTTTATTAGGGATTCTCTGTGGATGCAGGTTGAAATAAATCAAGTTGTAAATATACAGTTTATGTGCTTTCTATGAGATAGTTTAGAAGGGAAAGCAAAATATTTCATTGGTTTTTTCATTTGATGTTAGCTATTTTTAACAGTTATTTCAACAGATAATATTATTTTATCTACCATTTTTTTGATTGTGAGTATTTAATTATACAATTCATCTGAAAATAAACATGAAAAATTCACTTTGAAAGTAAATGTGTAAAACAAGAGGGAAACATAATATTTCAGAAGTTACTGAATTTACTATTTAGAAAATAATTTCAAATTATTAAAAAAAGTAACAAAGTTATTAAAATCAGACTGGTGTAAACCATGAAAGCTAACAAATAGAAATCACAGATTTTGGAAAGACGTTTTCAAATAAATGAGAAGAGAAAATTTATGGCAGAATCTTGCAAAAAGAAAAACAAGTTTGGTGGATTTAGTGGCTTATTTGATACTGCTTCTCTAATCTTCCAAGGGCCGTATGTATTAGAACCAGTAGTTGAAAGGAGTTCACATAACAGCTTCTATAACATTTTTCAATTATTTTGATTTTTCAAGTATTTAATTCTGTAACTATTTAAAATTAAATAGTTACAATTAATTTAGTCAAAGATAAAATTAATAAAAAGCTCAGTGGTGGAATATGGAGATTTTTAATTTTTTTCATTTAAAAAAAGTTATTTAAAAAAAAAAATAGAATTTCTATAGTATATTTATAAAAGTATAGTAGAAATTTCTTTGTTAAATTTGTTATTTAATTATTGCTGTTTATAAGCGTTATGTAAAAATTTGTGAACAGTATGTAATATTACTTCTGTGAAAGAAAAAATAAATGATTTTAATTGGTGGGAAAATTTTTTAAGTAGTTTTTAATTTTTTAGTAATGGAAACTTACTGTAAGGCTTACATGAGATGTCTAATCATTTGCCCTAAATATTTAAAATTTTAACCATATTTTTCAAAATCTTGAGTTTAATGAATTCTGTTTATTTTATTTTATTTATATAATTTTGTTATCTACGTAGGTTTGAAATTAGTTTCCCCAACTCTGGTTATTTCTTTAAAATAAGTTGAATATTTAAGAATTTGATTCCTTACGTATATTTTTGTTCCTAGAATTAATAAGATGGATTTCTAATTCTACAAAAGATTCCAAAATGTAATTTAATTATTTCTAAAGCTGTAATGAAAAATAATCGGCATATCCCTTATTTGATATTGGCTTTTATCAAAAATGGTTCGGATATTTCTTTTATTACAGATGTTTCTTCAAAAAGTCTGTATTAATTTCTTTTGCATGGTGGGAATGGGAGTGAAAATGAATTTTCTCTATGTTTTGAGGTATGATGTATATGAAAATGTACATATTTTATACGTATAAAATATTGTGACTTGAAAATCTCCAAAAATATTGGATCAATTTCGTTGAAAATTGGATATGCTGTAGTAGTGTATCTGAAGTTTTGCATGTGAAAATTTGATGAAGATTGGTTGAGTCTTTTTTGAGTTACGCTCAATTTAAGGTCAAAAAATTTGAGCAAGTTAGAAGCATGGTTTGTTTTGATGATGCACGTTGGTGTTTCTTTATCTGCGATATCTGTTGTTAGTAATATTAAACCAAATTAAAAAAAAAAAAAATATTAAAACCAAATTAACAAAAAATTAGTGTCTGCCTAACATTCAATTCCAAATTCAAGTCTAGATCTAATAAGCGCCTTATATTTACAAACCAACCACTTTTGATTGCAATAATGTCGTAACTTGTAAAAGTACGAGTATAATAAAAATTCTTTCCTTAATTTTAATATGTGTGGCTTCCAACTTAATTCAGAATGTAAAATTAGTTCTAAATATTAGAGAAATTAGTTTTCCTTATATATTCACATACACAAATAGTATTACATGAGGGAAGAGTGTTTACTTTACAGAGTATTCCCTTTCCAGGAAATTAAAAAAATTAGATTTACCTGTGCTAAGGACTAATTTATTGTTGTAGAACTGATCTCTGATAATAATGAGATCTTCCTCATCTGTATTTTTCCCACTTTTTGCAGCTATATTCTATGGCAGTATCAGCCGTAAAGAAGACACTTCCCTCTGAAATTTTCATTATGTAAGTCATTAATGAATATTAAAAACAGAACAATGGAGAGGACACAGTATGCTGTGCCACATGATACTACAGTCCAGTCACTTAAATTGTCACCCATTCTGTTACATTGTAGATGATTTGACAGAGAATATCCAAACCAGATTAACACAACACCCCTAATTCCTATTCTCTCCATTTTAACTAGGATGATTTTGTGATTAACTGTATCAAATGTTTTTTATATATCTAAAAGCAACATTTTTTATCTATATTTATGCTGCTGTATACGTCTTTAAATAGTTCGCTTAATACCATTTCAGCACTTATATTCTTTATGAATCCAAATTGACCCTTGCTAAAAATATTGTTTTTACTGAGAAAATTAATTAATCCTTCTTTGATGACTTGTTTTATTATTTTGGATAGGACACTGACCAAAGATATCTGTGGGTAGTTTTCCACCTCTCTTGAATCACCTTTTTTGAAAACTGGAATTACTATAGACCTTTTGAGACTTGCAGGAAGATACCAGTTTCAAAACTTTTATTAATGATAAATTCCAATATTTGTACAATATTTTTAACACATTTTTTATAAAATTTGATGGATATATTATCATGACCCCTTGATCTTTTGTCAAGGATTGAATAACCCTTTCAATCTCCTCTTGACTGGTCAGAAATGTAAAAAAGATCCACAGATGGGTTTTATCCTATTGTCAAGAATAGAGTTATGACTTATATTGCCATAGTAGATATTAATTTACCTGGTATTCCCACAAAATATTCACTAAATACATTAGCTATTTCTGTACCTCCCTGTCCTTGTTAAAGACATTGAATTTGCTGGATTTTTGTTTTCATTTCTATAATATTATTTATGATTTTCCATGTGCCTTTGATATTACCTCTGTTGGTGTCCAAAATGTCCTTATAAAAACATAAATTTAATGACTTATTGCATTATCAAGATTCACAGTTTTTTTATTATAGTATTTACGTAACTTAGTACAAGAGTCGTTCAATAATTCCTTAGAAAAAGATAAAAAACAAATTATTTTGTGTAGGTTTTTTTTATTTTTCAACATATCTCCTTTTAACTGTATACACTTTTCCAACTGTTTCTCCAAATTTTTAAGCTGTCCAAAAAGTAGGATTTTGGAAGGTTCTCAAAATAAGCATCTGTTTGGGTGATGACCTCCTTGTTTGACGTGAACCGTTGCTCGCCAAACCATTTTCTCGTTTGGAAATAAAAAAAATCATTGGGGGCCAAATCAAGTAAATGGATGTTGTAATAATTTGAACTTTAAGTCCATAATTTTGGCCATCAAAACTGCATAGGTGTGCATCCATGCATTGCCTTGATGGAGGAGGATCCTTTTCTTTTTCAAATGAGGATGTTTTTCTTGATTTCTTCGCTCAATCAGTGCAATAACAATGCATAATAGTCTTCAGTTACTGTTTGTCCTTTTCCCCAGTAATCAGTGTAGATGATACCGCTTGCATCCCAAAAATCCGTGGCCATCACCTTGCTGGCTAATTTCACCATCTTTGCCTTCTTTGGAGCTTGTTCACCTTCAAAAACCCACTGTTTTGACTGTTCCTTTGCCTCTGGACTGTAGTTGTGTATCTATGTTTTGTCCACAGTTATGTAGCAATGCAGAAACTCATCAGGATTGTGACAGAAAAGTGCCAAAACAGACTCAGAGTCGATCACACGATTGTGTTTATTCTCCATTAAGAGCAAACACGACACTCATCTTGACAAAATTCTTTTCACACCCAATTTTTTGTGCAAAATTGAAAACACTATCGTGTGATATGCCTGTGGTCTCAACTATTTCGCGCACTTTGATTTGTCAATCACCCAAAACGATATTGTGAATTTTGTCAATTATTTCGGGGGTGGTCACTTCCGCTGGACGTCCGGAATGATGTTCATCTTTTGTGGATGTACGGCATGTTTAAACTCATTTACCCAATTGTAAACAGCTGCAAACAAAGGAGCAGATGTGCCATGAACTTCATCCAACTCAGCTTTGATCTCTTTCAGTATTAAGCCTTTTAAATATATGTGTTTAATCACCACTTGAAACTCACTTATTCAATTTTTCTAAATAAACAATAGCTTGTCACTTCAGTCAACTATGACAATGAAACCAGATTATGGATACAGCTGAAATTTTAACTGCACTCTAGTGACAAATGATGCTTATTAAAAGCAAACCATTTTCGACACTACGAGCGCCATCTTTTGGATATTCTAAGGACTTATTGAACGGCCCTCGTATGAACTGGCGTACTTTCTAATTTATTCAATAATTTAATTCTACTTTTAGAAATGCTAATAGTTTCATTTGTTAACCATGGTTTTAGTAATTGTGTTTTTATATGTTTGGCATTTCTGATTTTTTAATTTTACATATATCAGTTATTGTCTTACAGTAGTAATAAATCTTTCAAAGATCTTATCAACATCTTGAATATTATACAAAGAAGTCCAGTCAAATATCTTTAGTTTTTCATTAACTTTATTATAATCAATATATTCTAGGTATTTATACGTTTTACTATCTAAACTGTTTACATGTAATTAGTTATCTCAAACTTAATTGCACACAAATTATGATTGGTAATATTTAAATGGAAAACACCCACTCTGTATACTAATTCTTTTTTTGTTTTTACAAATGCATGATCTATATACGACCTTGACTCATTATCTATCCTTCTATACTTATCAATAATACTATAAAAACCAGCACTTGTCAGGGATATTAAATAATCATATAATTCATTGGTCATTCCAAGCAAATCTATATGTATGTCTCCTGCAATGATAATGTTTTCCTTATCTTTCAAATTTTTATAGATGTAATCAGTTAAATCAGAAGTAAGTTCATTTTTAGTATAACATTGCAATCTATATACTACCAACAAGTGAAAAACAAAATTAAATATTTTAAATTAAACTTGTACCACATCAGCAGTACAAATACCTGTTATCTCTTCAACATAGTAAAATACTATATTTCTTTTGAGATATGTGATTAACCCTCCAGATCTTTGTTTGTCATTGCAATTACTAAAATTAATATATCCGTCCAAAACATATAAATCAGAGTGAATTTCATTACTGTATAGTCATGTTTCACTTAAAAAATTATTACATCTAGTTTAATAGGTAATGTTTGTATTGTACTTACAAATTTATTAAAATTTTTCCTTAAGCTCCTAATATTCTGGTGAACAACAAAAAAGAACCACAATTAGAATTAAAAAAATTTCTTATCAAAAGTCACATATTCTTCACATATTTGCATCATTTATCTGTTTTTTCTGTTCATATCTTCACTATTTATCAAACTGATTTCCAATTTGATTCTATATGCTGTATCATCATCGTTCTTCCTATTGAATCCTGTCCGTACATATTTGTAATTTTTGTCTTTAGCATACTGTTTTGCTTTCAAAAGTAAATTTTTTTGATACGGAAACAAAAATGATCACTTATATAAACATCATTGGGTGATAAAAAATGCCATGCCTGTCTGAGATTCTGTTACTTTCTGTCACTTTGCTAGAAACTTTTTAAAGCAAAAACATTATAAAAAAGTACATTTATTAATGAATTTATGTTTAAAACCAACTTCTTTTTTAAAGTTTATTAGCGAAAAACAAAAGTAATTAGTTTTAATAATTTTTAGTAATAAAAGTATTGAGTTCTTCTAATGAATTAACAATATTGATGTGAAAGCACTCAAACAGTAAAGTAATTGAAAAATTCACAGTAAGGTGATATTAAAAGTAACTTAAATAACTGATGCATTAACTTAAATTTTTAGAAGCATTTATTATGTTGCGTTCTTCAAAACTAAATTATTACTGTATCTTGATTATACTGGGAAGAAATTGATATAAACATTGAATCGCTTAATAATAATAATAAAATAGAATGAATGTCTACAAAGTTAAGAATCTTTGACTGTAATAAATTTAAAATAAGTAATAATAAATGAATATTTATTTGGTACAAATGACAAGACTTTCTTTAATTTTCTATATAGTTTATGTTTAAATGTAATCACTTATCATATCATGTTGCTTATTTTTTTGTTCTACCGTTATAAATCTACCAATAGTTTTTTCAGCCACTCGGTGCAACATTTTAGTTACCTTTTTGTTTCCTCTAAAAGGACTAAGCCTAAAATTTTTTTTAATTTAGAAAACAAATCTAATTCTTTGTGTGCGAGAACAGAGCTGTATGGTAGGTGCTTAAATTTGTCTCAGCAAATTGTCGATCTTTGTGTCAGAGTGGTAGTATCTTGGCCTTACATCCAGAGGTCCCAGGTTCGAATCCCAATCAAGCACAGCATTTTTCATACGCCACAAAATCTTATTTCCATATCCCATAGACAAGCTTCAGACTTATGTCATGATATCATCAAGCAAAAAAAATTTGTAAAGAAATACGTGAATTATTGCATCTCAGTGCGAGTATTAGGTAAAAAGCTGGATGAACCGTGTTGATTGTTTCATACTATAAAGGAAATCCAGTTAAAAATTCTATGGAAGTCAGAAAATTTATTTCTCTTCCACTTGATGTAAAATTATTCAATAAGACCTTTCTCAACCCAAAAAATATTCATCATACTTTGCATGGGCTCAGAGGCTCCAGAAGGAGTTCCTGATGCCAGTTATTTGATTCGTGTTCATTTTCTTTAGTCTTTTGACACATGTATGTTTCATCATTATATGATTATGAAGTTTATTTATCTCTCATTTATTTTCATAGAGTTGTCAAAGTTATTTATTCTCATCATTTTTTCTTCTGGTTTACTTCAGATAATAGTCAAGAAACTCACCCTGCATGAATATTTTTTGTATGAGGTGTTAACCAATAGTTTAATTTAGGTGAGACCTTGAATTGTATTGCTAATAAGCTCCATTTTCCCATATTTGATTTATCCATAATCTGATAATTATATTTTTCCTTTATTGCCTTAATTGTTATTGTAGCAAAAATATTTTCCGTACATTAAAAAATGATCACAGTAAAAATTACAAATTTGTCAGAATTTGATGTATTTTTTCATAATTTGAAGTGCACAAAAAAACTTTAATAACATATTTACATTCACTAAACTTATCTCAGTGAGCTAATACAACAGGGAACTGACTTACTGTTGATGGTCATGGGAGGTCACCTTTGTGAGCACTTAAAACAGTCTTTATTTTCTGGTTGGCTTTTATGTATGTATGATTATCTATCTGTCTATATATATATAAATCATTATTTATTAATACTAAAAATCCCCGACGGGGAGTCTTATTCTTTAAGACTTTGGGGGTTGGCATCCCCACGGCCCTAGCCACTGCAGCTTTTCTTCGCACTACATCCAGAGCTGCAGAACACTTCACACTATACACATACAGTACACCAAGAACACTACACAAATTATAACATATACCCTAACACAACTACACAACAACATCCTACATTGTTTTTTCTTACATTTACACTTGGTGGTGTTGTGACGTCTTACAAAACGCAACCGTAACCCAAGGTGGAAACTACCGTGCCGATGGGTGAATGGCTCTACATAGTGAGTCTCAAATGTTATGTTATCAGTGGTTTGTTATGTCGCCGTTACTCATGGGACCAAAATTTCTTGTCTACAAAATAATATTACAATGGTTGGTGGTCCATCTGAAAAAACTACCAATATTAGTCATGTGAAAAGACCTCACTCAGTGTTGTCCGATGAGGATAAAAACTTTATTGAAGGAAATACTTTGAATGGTGATGCATCCCATGCACTTTTTAGAAATATACAGTTTATTGTTCCTCAGAACAATCAGGAAGGAAGCTCCCTTCAAAAGATCTCTCCCGTTCTGATAAATAAAGTGATAATGGGATCAGCTGGTTCTCCAAAAAACATCTAGAAGTAAGTTAAGAAACGGATCAATATTGGTTGAGACATTAAGTGATGAGCAGAGCCAATCTCTTTTACATCTTCCCAATATGGGTAATATAAACATTAAGGTGGCATGCCATAAATCTTTAAATACTAGCCAAGCTGTAATCTTTTGGTGGGATCTTCTGGAGATGAATGTTAATGAAACTGCTAGTGAGCTTTGTACTCAGGAAGTTGTGGAAGTGAAGCGAATAATAAAAAGGAAGAGCGGAGTGGAAGAACTTACATCTTCTCTTAGCTTGAAATTTAACCTTCCGTTACCACCAAAGAAGGTAAACATAGGTTATCTATCAGTTTTAAAACAACCATTCATACCCAATCCTTGGCAATGCTTCAAATGCTAAGGGTATGGACATACTACAACGTCTTGCTCAAAAACAGAGATCTGTGCTTGATGTGCTAAGGAAGGCCACAGTGACACTAACTGCCAAGAAAACGAGAAATGTGCAAACTGCAGTGGATCACATGCAGCTCGCTCCCTGGATTGCCCAACTTTTAAAGAAGAGAAGGCAATTCTCAGAATCTGTACAGAGCAGAAATTATCCTTTCCAGCGGCACAAAGAGAATATAGAAAATTAATAAACTCTGTAACTTCATTAAACCTGATTTCCTTTCACCATCGCAACATCTAGCAAAGCTCCTTTAAATGCAGATAACTAGAGACTGGATTATATGCAACATAAAAAGTTTGAATTGTGCATGAAGAATGCTTAAAATGTGCATGAAAAGTGTCCAAATATTTAACTTTAAATAATAAAAAATAGTAATTTTTAGTTTTTTATTTCAAAATCAGCATACAATTAGTAAGTAATTGATTAACATATCAATAAATTTGATAAATAATAATTATTTAACGTTTTGTCACTGTTGTAAACGTAAACAACCAGATACTGTTCTAAATGTTTGGTAGTAAGATTGTGTCATCGATCACTCAAAATATTTTCATGAGTGGAAAAGGATTGTCCCAGATTCACTAAGGTAATTGGGCAGTATTTGAATTTAGATGCTATGTTAGCATTTATTATTTCTGGCAAATGCTCACCCTTCCCATTAATAAAACTCAATTTGACACCAAGGTTCAAAGCCTGGGTTATCGTTCAAAAGTTTTAAAATTTTTCTTTAGTTTACATGCGAATACCTCTGGCAATACGGAGTTCATTTGGCAGTTTTTATTCATTAACTGAATAGATTCAGTCAATGTAAACCTTCAGTTTCAAGCTTTTTAATAGCCGCAGGTATGTGGGAAGAATGAGTGCTAATCATAGTTATGTATTTTTATACTAGAATCGTTAAATGCTTTCTTGGACTGACAAACTGTCATAGCCTCTGCACTGTCGAAGTCATTTACTACACCTTTCATGCCCTCGAAATGTTCATTCTAAAACAATACAGCTTCAATCCTTGCTTCCCACCGACTTACCATTGGTTCGGAAGGTAAAGGCACATTTGGCAGTTTTTATTCATTAACTGAATAGATTCAGTCAATGTAAACCTTCAGTTTCAAGCTTTTTAATAGCCGCAGGTATGTGGGAAGAATGAGTGCTAATCATAGTTATGTATTTTTATACTAGAATCGTTAAATGCTTTCTTGGACTGACAAACTGTCATAGCCTCTGCACTGTCGAAGTCATTTACTACACCTTTCATGCCCTCGAAATGTTCATTCTAAAACAATACAGCTTCAATCCTTGCTTCCCACCGACTTACCATTGGTTCAGAAGGTAAAGGCACATTTGGCAGTTTTTCTTCGTAGCCCTTATTGCGGGCAGGTGCCATAGGAAACACTTTCAGAGGTACAGTATACATACAGAACTATTAACGTTAAGCACTGGTGATTTGGTTGGCGAATTAAACACCCCATTCTTATTTAACGAGTTGTCACATGCACTTAAAAACTCGTGACACATCCCCTGGACCTGACAACATTCGCTTCGGTATACTGTCATACCTTCCTAATTTGGCGTTACAAAATCTATGAGCATTTATAATGGTTTTTTCTCTGAAAAGTCTTCCCACACGGCTGGTCAGAAGCCATTGTCATGCCAGTGCTTAAACCTTTCTTTCTTTTTCCTGTTTAGCCTCCGGTAATTACAGTTCAGATAATACTTCAGAGGATGATATGCATGAGTCTAAATGAAGTGTAGTCTTGTACAGTCTCAGTTTGACCATTCCTGAGACATGTGGTTAATTGAAACCCAACCACCAAAGAACACCCGTATCCACCACGATCTAGTATTCAAAGCTGTGTAAAAATAACTGACTTTACTAGGACTTGAATGCTGGTAACTGACTTTACTAGAACTTGAATGCTGGTAACTGACTTTACTAGAACTTGAATGCTGGTAACTGACTTGACTAGGACATAAATGATGGAAATCTTGACTTTCAAATCAGCTGATTTGGGAAGATGCATTCACCACTAGACCAACCTGGTGGATTTAGTGCTTAAACCTAGTAAACACAAAGCAAACCCCTCAAGCTACCGCCCTATCTCCTTAACAAGTGTTTCATGCAAAGTAATGGAGAGAATGATGAACTGTAGGTTTACGTGGTACTTGGAGAAACATGGCTTTTTATCTCCAGAACAATGTGGTTTCTGACAAGGACAATCTTTTATTGACCACTTAGTGTCATTGGAAACAGCCATTCAAAATGCTTTTCTACTGTGTCAGCGCCTTATCGCTATCTTCTTAGAAAGGCATACGACACAGTTTGGTGACGGGGTATTGTAAACACCCTCAAAGAATGGGGAGTCAAGGGCAATATGCTTGCTTTTATTCGGGGTTTCTTAAATCCCCAAACATTCCGTGTTTGTGTGGGAGATTCTCAGGTAGTGTCATCTCGGAGAATGGAGTATGTCAAGGTAGTGTAATAAGTGCCACCTTATTTTCTATAGTATTACTAAATGTGTGCAACCACCTGTCTCATGTTCTTTGTTTGTTGACGATTTTGCTACACACATTCTGTCACGTTCAGCACCCACAGCAGAGATTACTACAGAACACTATATCTCTCCTTGAAGCTTGGTCCAGGGTTACCAACTTCACACCTTTTCACCTGAAAAAACAAAATATGTAGTCTTTTGTTGGCTGTGGGACCCTTCCATTCCACAAATTTTTCTGAACGGAGGAGAGCTTATTGCTATTTCTCCTGATATCAAGTTTTTAGGTTTATTTTTTGATAGCCGCCTTACTTGGATCAAATACATCAAAGAATTAAAAAAAAAAGTCCCAAACTTTTAGATATGATGTGAGTTTTTAGCAACACCAGTTGGGGAGCTGATCGGTCATGTATGATAGACACATTTTTATTATTCCTTAGTTTGTTCCTGTTTAGATTACAGTTGTGTTGCCTATTCTTCAGCTCGTCACACCATGCTTAAAATGTGGATGCTGTACATCATGCTTTCCTTCAGCTTGCCACGAGTGCATTTAGATCAAGCCCTGTCATAAGCATCCTTGTTGATTGTGGTGAGCTATCACTTTGGGATTGATAGTTTTTAGCTTCTTATTTTACCTGTCTCAAAGAACAGCCAAATCATCTGACTTTTGACTCAGTTTTTGGGAATCCTAATTTATGAAGATATAAGGACCATCCATGTTGTACTGCACCTTAAGGTGTTCGTACCCGATGTCTGCTGCACCTTATAAATGTCAACATACCTATTTTTCCAACACATTGGTGCTCATATCCTCCATGGGGAATTGACTTTATAAATTTTATGTTTAACCTTACGATATATAATAAAGGATCAACACCACCTGCTGTCTTCCAGCAAATGTTTTACTGTATTCTCTGCAAGATAAAGCCAGATGCAGTACTATACACAGATGGATCGAAACAGTACAATACTGTTGGTTGCACATTTGTTGTCAATGATAAAACTTATATGTTTGGTCTCCTGGTATTACAAGTGTGTTTACTGTTGAATTATATGTTATAAATAAGGCTGTGAATATCATTAACCCTAAGTACCGAAATATCCATATTTGTAGAGACTCATGTAGTGTACTCCAAGCTTTGAAAGATTTTTGCTCTAGACATCCTTTGGTCACTGAAATTTATACTGCAGTTGCTGAGTTCAACCATCGCAACACATAGGTGAGAGTCTGTTGGATTCCTAGCCACATGGGAATTCAGGTAATGAATATACAGACTCCGCTGCTAAAGATGCATGTAATCAACCTACTTTACATAAAACAGCCTACAACCTATAAAACAGTCTCTTTGAGCAAAGTGGCAAGGTGACTGGATGGCTACCATTGATAACAAACTACAGCACATTAAAGATTCTGTGTTGCCATGGGACTACTCGTGCAGAAAAACTTGTCGTGAGGAAGTGGTCCTCTGTTGATTGTGGTTAGGACATACTGGAGTCACACACGAGTACCTCATTGAGCAGGACACGCACCACTATGCGTAAGATGCAGCTGCTGTTTAAGTGTATGCCACATTGTATTAGACTGCGTATGTTAGGCTGCCTTGCGTTGCAAATTTAAATTATCCCGAAATATTTGCCGTATCCTAGGCAATGACAGGCAGGTGGCTGGATCAGTTACTTTTATTCTTACGTAAAATAAAATGTTTAATAAAATATAATATATACTTATATTTAGTGTTTGTGAATTAATTGTAGTTTTTCAGAACATTTATCTTTGTTATCCATGAAGGGACCCTTCACACCCCTTTCAGATTTTGTCAAGATTTTATATTTTATTTTTTCATTTTAAATAATTTTATTTTATTATTAGATTTTGATTGTGACATTAGTTGTAAGATTTACGTGACACTAGTTTTAAGTTCTAGTGATATTAGTTATAAGTTTCCTTTTTTTTAGTTTGTATCTGATATTACTTGTAAGTTTTTAGTTATATTAGTCTTTAAATTTTTAGTTTTTTTTTATACTTTAATTTTAATCTAGTTTTAGTTTTTGTTCTTGTTTTGTTTTTTAAACATTTTACTTATTAAATTACATATGAGCCAGGCGATGATAACATGAAAGCGTTTTTTGCCCACAAAAAAAAAATTAAAAATTAACTGGCCGACAGAGTAATAATGCAACTCATTAATTTATGTGTTTCGCCCTCAGCTCATGTTCAGTCTTGATTGATATGTTACGTAAAAAATGAATTATGTATTAAATTAGTAATGCAATAACAATATTTAATATAAAAAAGGACAATAGAAAAATGACTGTATTACATAAAGGTATAATATTCATTGATAATAATTTACAATTTTTATTGTAATTGTTAAATAATTTTAAATAATAACAATAAAAGTCAGATAATTTTTAGTAATCATTATTTGTAGAGGGATTTATAATAATAATTATCATTATACTGCATGTATGTGCACGCTTATGTATGTGAGACGGACATTGACAGTCTTTTTGTTGCAAGGCATATAATACAAAAACATTTTTATTGTGACATTATTTCATGATATTTAAACTAATAAGTCTAATCCACAGTTGTAATTATAATTATTGTGGAAACAAAATATCCTGTCTAATGTTAGGTAATGTCAAGTAGCCTTAAATTTTAACACAGTTGTAAACGTAATAATAATTTAAAAATTGTATTATGAAGTTGTCCAAATGAACTGACTTCTTTAACTGTGCAAATTCATAATAATAATAATCTCTAAAAGTTTTTGTAAACATAATATTTTATTATTGCAGTTTGACAAATAAATATCATAACTTGTTTTATGCATTAGAATATTATGAACCGTCACCTATATTTGAACAAATAAGTCATTTTTCAGAATAGTATGCAATTCAACCATCTTAATTAAAATATTGGTGTGCAATATTTACTTTAAAAAATTTAGTTTGTTTAATACTTTCAAATTATGAAACATCCAAATTTGGATTTTGTTAATCGGAAAGAACTGAAAACAAGTAATCGTACAATATAAATGATGTGTATGTTTTTTTATTTAATCTAGGAAGTAGTTTGCAAGTAGGAATGTTGACTGTGTGCTTACGTTAAATTACTAACTTTTGTAATGCTAATATTTTTAACAAGTATGGTATGAAATTTTACAGTTATTTTATAAATCTTGTAAACTATATTGAATAAAAAAATTGTTACTTTTTGAATTAATTCAGTCTTATTTTTCTTAACAATAAATTTATTGTGAATATTGAGTGACCTTATCACTGTGAACATTAAACTTCAACCTTGACTACTATGGCTTTGATTGAAGTCATTAAAGTAAATCTTATCAGTTCTACTTTTGCAGCACCATATTAAATTATATTTTAACTGGATTAAATCTGAGTTAAAAATATCTTCAACTATGTCATAATATATGATTAAAATTTCCATTGTAATTTTTAAGTTATTGAGTTTAATGGATAATAAGTTATTTACTTGCTGTTAATTTTAAAATGATAAATACTATGAGCCATTTAACTGATTCATTTATCTTACTACGTATATTTTCTAGCCTTTAATGTATTCATGGATTGCATTATGAAAAATAATGTTTTAATGATCTTAAGCATAATAGGTGTTAAGTACATTCATTTGCTGAATGATATAAAGTATATTGTACACAGCTAAAGCTGTGTACAAAAACTATGGTCAGTTTCATAAAGAAATATACTTTATTAATATATTGGAAGTAAAAAAACTGTACATTCATACTTACAAAATTCTTCAAGTTCCATTATTCCCAGGAATTAATAATACAACTGATTTCCTATCTGTTTGACCCACTGGGTTGGTCTAGGGGTGAATGTGTCTTCCTTAATCAGCTGATTTGGAAGTCGAGTTCCAGCGTTCAAGTCCTAGTAAAGGCAGTTACTTTTATATGGATTTGAATAGTAGATCGTGGATATTGGTATTCTTTGGTGGTTGGGTTTCAATTAACCACACATCTCAGGAATGGTTAAACTGAGACCGTACAAGACTACTCTCGTACATTTCTGAAGTACATTTTCTGAAATAATATCTGAACGGTAATTCCTGGAGGCTAAACAGGAAAAAGAAAGATTTCCTATCAGCTAAATCTTAACAAACTGTAATTTTTGATTAATATTCAGTCAGTAATTTAATTAAGTAACATGTTTCATTTACATTGAAATTTTTTTGTTTCAAAATTTTCATTCCATATTCTCATACCCAAGCTTTGAGGTTATTTGGTGAATTAATAAAATCACAGTTTCATCTGACAAAATCTTAGTTTGAATTTATTTTTTATGGGGAATAACATATCACTGTTAATTTAACCTCCCTTATTGATAAGATATTAACAAACATTGATGAAGCTCGGTACGCGACCAAAATTTCTTTTGTTGGTTTTCAGACCATCATAATCAAGCTGTATAACAAACATCATTATCCGTAATGAAAGAAACTTTAGAGCCACTTATATCTAAGATGTTTAGATATATTACAGCCATAAGAAAGACTTAAACAGATAGTAAAAAGCTACAAATTAATGTATTCCTTTTTTGTGGGATTGTTGCATTGTACAC
This sequence comes from Lycorma delicatula, assembly GCF_047948215.1. Taxonomy (NCBI): domain Eukaryota; kingdom Metazoa; phylum Arthropoda; class Insecta; order Hemiptera; family Fulgoridae; genus Lycorma; species Lycorma delicatula. The sequence continues at coordinate 111,729,874 of NC_134457.1, forward strand.
AATTTCCACTCAGTAGTGGAATTTTCTCATTAAAGTTTTATTATTTTTTCCCCTAGAAATACTTCTTTAAGTAAAAGAGAAATTCCAGAACAGTTACTAAAAACGTAATCACGTCTTGTAAAGTACCACAATTTTTCATTGTAAAAGCCTTGCATATCCGGATTCTTCTTTTAAAAAACTGCTAATAGTAGAAACTCAAAAGATTAAGTTTTTGAGTTATAGAAAATAAATTTTTCTTTGAAGAATGATTTGGAGTGTTATAAATATCAGAAACATGGAAGCTTAATAAAAATTTGAAATAATTGATAAAAGAATCATTTCAAGTCTGTCTGAACTAAGATTAATACATTTTTATAAATATTTCTTCTAAATTAAATAACAATCATGCATCTGAATTATATTCAAACTATATCCGTCCTTGCTACAGAATTTTCTTATTTGAACCAAAGAAGAGTGAAGTATCTGATTATATATTAAACTCAAAAATAAAAATTCTAGTGGTTTTGATGAAATCCTAAGATTACAAAAAAAAAGAAATATGCACATACTTTACGAGGACTCAATAAATCTAATTAGCGCATCATTCAAGAACTATCTCTTCAGATGATTTAAGGATTCTAGTGATTATTCCCTTGAAAAGGAAATAGTTTTTGCATTGGAAATTACATCTATGTCCCTGCTTCCTTGCCTAATTAATTAATTTTAATTGTTTATGAAAAAAATGATGTGTTTTGTAGAATTGTGATTTACTCTGTATTGTACAATATGGTTTTCAAGAAGGATTGTGTACAATGTTAATCATATAGTTCTTGCTTAAAGCCTTTTAATCTTTTCAGGATTGGTGTCATGGTTGTGTGACTGCAGTAAATTGTTCACACAGACTACAGTTCCATAAATTCATGTTAGAAATTTATCATTTGTGTACTATCATCATGTTAACACGACTAACATAATCTTTTAATCGACAAGTGCTATACTCTATTGGCTTTATTAATGAAATATTTGCACTATCAATAGGTTGGAGTGAACAGCTAAAAATAGCGAGAATAAAATCATGTTACCAGTGTTCTAAAACTAGGTTTACCAGGGTGAACCCGGTTAGTAAACATGGCCGATTCATCGCACTCATGTCCAGGATATATTTCTTTTCGTTAAAGCTATAATGCCCGAAATTATTGAACATGTAATGAATGAAACAGACATATTTTACTCAAGCCTCTGATCCAACCTATCTTGCTCATTCAAATTTAAGATGGAAACCAACCGACATAGATGAACTGTATACATTTTGAGTTTACCCATGCTTATACCAAGAAATAAGAATAATTCTGTAAAAAAGTACTGATCAACAGACAGGTCATTCCATTACCCGATATTTTTTGAAATGATGGCTAGAGACAAATATTTGATCATGCTTTACTTTACCAGTAATAAAGATCAACCACCCAGCTTCTGTCTTTTCAGAATTCAAGAATTATTAGGTAAATTGAAAAAAATTTCTAGAACATGTTTTATCTTTTTAAAAACAAAGTAATTGATAAGTGCTTATTTTGTTAAATGCAAGGTTTAATTTTGTTTATGTTTATAAGAAAAATTTGTTTACAAAAACAAAAGTTCTAAATTTTAAATGAATTAAAATAATATTCATTTCTAGTGATTGTGAAGTGATAAATCATACAGAGAATGACTGCATAAAGATGATTAATAAAGTAACCCAGTCTGAGCATGAATTAGGATTTACAGTATGTTAGTCCCAAAAAGGCTGAATGGATTGGAAAATAAAGTTATAAGAGTTTTTTAATGATATTTTTAAAGCCTCTGATATAAATCGTATTACTAATCAAAGAAGGAAGACTGGCTCATATTTTTCTAACAGAGTCCAGTAGATTCATTTTTTTTATCTTTTATGACTACAGGTATTTTATGTCAGTCCGTTGTCTAGGTCTCGTCGAAGGGACTGTTAAGGCCTTGCATTCCTCTCAGTACTTTTTCGTATGTTCTGATTTCCATGCCCTTTCTGGTGTTGAAAATGTTCGTGTTGTGAGTTTCTTTCATGTGAGTGTGAACCGAGTGTTTTTGTTCGTGATTCTTTTGTTTAATTTTATCTTGTCGGAGGACTGTTCTGGTGTAAGGCCAATTTCAAATCATGTCTTATTTCTCTGATCCATCTGTATCCTGTCTTGGTGTGGTGTTTTCAAGTTGAGCTTGCCTTGTACCAGTTATTTCTTAGCAATACCAGTTGGGGAGCCGATCGGTCATGTATGTTGCGTTTTTACTATACCTTAGTTCGTTCCCGTTTAGATTACGTTTGTGTCGCCTACTCTTCAGCGTGTAAAACCGTTCTTAAAATGCTGGATGTTTTTATTCAGCTTGCTACAGGTGCCTCTAGATCATGCCCTGTCGTCAAACTCCGGTACATTAAAGATTCTGTGTTGCCATGGGACTCCTCATACAGAAAAATTCGTCGTGAGGAAGTGGTCCTCTGCCGATTGTGGATAGGACATACTAAAGCTACTCACGGATATCTGATGTCAGCAGTAAACGCACCAGTATGCATATGATGCAACTGCAGCATGACTGTGGGCCACATCCTTGTGGATTGCATGCGTATGTGGCCTTGCGTCGTAAATTTAAAACTCCCAGAAACATTCGTCGAATCTTGGGAAATCATAAAGAAGTTTTGGAATGGGTGTTTTTATTTCTTCGTAGTGTTAGTATTTTAGATACTTTTTAACAGTGTTGTTTTATTTTTTTTTTACTTCAACAAATTCCTTTTAAAATTTTATTTTTTCTGTTATCCGAGAAAGAGCCTTCATTCCTCTCGGAATTCTTTAAATTTATTTTATTGTTATTTATATATATAATTTGTTTTTACTTCCTTGTACGAAATAAAGGAAATATTGTGATCGTGACAATTTTCGTTTTTCAAATTTCATCGTAAAAATTTATTTTGACTAGTTTATGCGTGACATCTGTACGTACGTATCTCGCATACCTTAAAAACGATTAGACGCAGTTTGTTGAAAGTTTGGATTTAGGACTGTTGTAACATATAGATGTGCACCTTCCCTTTTGATTGGAATCAACTTGACCATAAAGTCCAAAAAATTTTGATTTTGAACTTTTTCTTAACTGCAGTAATAAGCCCTCATTGAGAGCTTTGCAACGATATATCATAAGTGGAACTTATTTTCATTGGTTCCAGATTATAGCCAAATGAAATTTTAATTAATGAAATATTTGGATCTTTAAGAGGAAGGTACTTTGGTTTGAATCAGACTTCACCTACTTTTTAATTTTTTAATTAGATATATTGATTTATGAATAATTAACCTGTGATTGTAAAATGTTTTACAATTGTATTATTTTTGGATTTTCCAGTTTAATTTTATCTACATTAAAGTTAACTACAGTGACTGAAAAATAGACTCTCACAAGAACAACATATACACTGAAGCATACCTGCCCGTTCTTTAATAAATTGCGAAAAATTCTTATCTTTTAATTCACTACTACTCTGATATTGTCGAACAATATTCTCCTCGTCGGAGTTGATCATCATTTCGTTTATTTGTTTTTTGCTGCCAATCATTTAATCACTCTTTGGTTTGATATAATTCTTCTGATCTTAATTTGTGTACATGCTCTCTAGTTTTCAAATTTTCTCTCCCTTTATATTCATCTTCCTCTCTTAATCTTTTTATTCTTTCCTTGGTCTAAATACTTTCTTCCTCTTTATATTTATAATCTTCTGTTAATTTTTATATTCTTCCCCTGTTTTTAACATTTTCTTCCTCTTCATATTCATCTTCTTGTCGTTTTTTTTGAGAAATGTTTCTTTATGTTATCTTTCTTTTTCCTGCATGATTGTTTCTTTTTCATTTTTGATTATTCGTTATAATCAACTCGTTATATATCCATAACAGATGGATATATAATCCAAAAACAAAAACTGAGTATTTTACGACAAAAGGTCGAAATTAACATTTGTAACCAGTATACAGGAGTTTATTAAATGTAATTGTTTAATTATTATAAACTTTTATTCATATGACACACCAGAAATCTGAAACTTTTGTTAATCAGCAATTCACGAAAATACAAATAATAATGATTAAGTAATATCAGTAATAAAGCGACTTTTACTCTATTCTAATATTACATGTAAGATTGTTGAATTAATAATCGTATAAATATTTGATGTTAATAAAAACTAATATTTCAGCAATTGTGTAACTGTCCACTTTATTAAAGAATTGCAGGATCGTATCTCACTTTCATATGAAATAAGTTTAAGTGAAGTGTAGCAAAAAATTTGTATATGTAATTTAATAGGTGTACAAGGAAGTCATGCAGTTCAAACATCAGACTTTTTTAAAATATTATTTATTTTTAAGTTTTTATCTGTGATAGTAATTATAATTAATTTTTTGTATGTTAGCTGTGATAGTAGTTGTATGTTTTTGTATGTAATATTTTAAGTGTTTTATTTTTAATATTTTAGTTTGTTTTAATTTTGTTTTTTTTTTTATTTCTAATTTAAGTTTTTTTTTGTTTTAATTTTTGTTGTTGTTTTATTACATTTTACATTTAGTTTTTATATTTTATATATATATATATATATATATATATATATATATATATATATATATTTTTTTACTTGAAAATACTTGTCAGTTGAAAAGAACTTTGTCAGTAAAAAATAAAATACAATTAAGTAATTAAATAATGATAAAAAAGATTCATTCATTTATGAACTATGAATGTAATTCAAAATTTTAACTCATCAAAGTTAGAAAACTCAGTCGACCCAGGTGGGGATGGATTGCTGAATCAGTGGGGGTTAATGAAGAATATCAACACAAACATATTAACATTTTCACAAGAGTTAGCTGTACAGTGAACTTGTTTGCTTCCCTGCATTATGATCTATCCTATACTTTTATTTGTAAATTTTTATTTGCACAATTTTATTTGTTTTATTTGCATTTTATTTATTATTTTTGGTTCTTAATCCTTTAATTCCTTTGTTTTAATATAACAGTAAAGTAAGAAAGAGAGGTAAAGCTATTTTCTAGTCAGTCCATGTTATCTGTATCAACACTGTATAATGACCGAAATTCATCTGAAATTCACTGCTTTTACTATCACTATTAGCTACGTCTGAATGTCACTTTATTTTGTCTACTCTATTTTTAAGGTGATTTTAAGCCCTGCTTCTAATATTTATTCAGTACTCAGAAAACTTGTCATATCTTTTTTTTTACATTTTTCTGTCATGACATATTCTTCGCTACTTTCTGTTTTCACTCAAATCAAATCTCAATTAGACTGATTCAGAGTGGTATGGTTAGAATCTTGAAGCGTCGGGAAAAATTCAGTTTTGCATTTTTTTTGCTTCAATAAAAAACCTATTTAAAAAGATTTTTTTTTTGGCAGTATTTACAATAATTTTTTCAGAATTAAATTCTCTACAATTTTTTTACTAAATCTTCTGCCTTTATTAGTCATTTAACAAAGCTATTGTACTACAAACTTAAAAAAACCTTTTTTTGACACCGAATTTTGTGTTTTATGTTGAATATCTTAAAAACTATTATAGTTACAGTTCTAGGGCATATTTTATCCTATTTACCAGCTCAAATTACATAAGAAACCACCAATTTTACTTCTTAATTTGAGTCCCAAAAATTACAGTAGGGCTTCTTTTTATTAAAAGAGCTGAAATCTGGGCAAAATATTTTGCCTAACTCAAAATCAAAGTGTTTCCAGACTTATGTTTATCTGAACTATTTTCATTAGTAGAATGTGTTCTGAAAGTTTCTCTGTTTCTTTGTGAGCCACCCTATTTGTGTGTGTGCGTGCGTGTGTGTATAACTCTAACTTGTTAGGAAAAAAAATAAATTAATAAAATAAAAGATATTCAACTTATAATTATAAATAGCACTAATAACTCTTACACCAATAGTTTTTCTACCATATAACATTAATCACTTCATACCACATTATTCTTTTCTTAACAATTATCTATTAGTTCAGTAGCAATAAATGTAAAACAATGTTTTATTCAACTGTGAGAACACTGTAAAGGTTTCAGAGACAAACCATCCGCAGGAGGGTCCAGCATTTATTTTTCATCGTCAGTTTCTGGGCTTTTCTCCACTACACCGAAGCATTGAATAAAATCTATAGTTCACTACAGACTTTGCCATAGTAGAATGTCAGTACCCAGTTTTGATTTATCAGGCATTTATAAGTAGTAAGTGACTACTTGGCTTTCTCATGATTTTATCCTAGTGGGTATTTCAGGTGAGCCTCCCATCCAGAATCCTTCCAAGATAATTAATCCTATGTGAAAATTCTTGTTTAGTATTTTCCAGAATATGGTTTACCATTTTCCATATATTTTTATTCTTTGTAAAGGTCACCACCATTGTCTTCTAAAGATAAATTCCAAAACTTCCTTAGTCATACAATTGATGGGTATTGTCTAGAACATTATTCAGCAGTTTTGATATTGTACAGGAGAATTTTCTCCCAAAAGACATAGTAAGGTCATCAGCATAGCCCTTGTACAGGGATAAGCCCTTTCCCATTTAGTAAAAAAGCAGGTCATTCACAATGAAACACCACTGTTAAAGAAATAAAATATCTCTTTGGGACTTCCTTTGTTACAGACATTTTTCTGCTGTTTTGCCACCACCTTAGCTTTCATCCTTCTGCTGAAAAGTAGGGATTTGACCTAATTACTAAAGTTAATTGTTCCCTCTTCTTTGAAGCAAATTATAAAAAGCCTCTCAATGACCTGAAAGTCATTTATGGAATTTCCTTATTAATTATTCATGAAATGTTCTGACCAGCTGATGATTATTGAAGGAGTATGTAAATCGTTTAACAGGTGTGATCAGTGTCAATGAGAAGTGTTAATCTTTTCTTCTAGAACTGATTTAAATTTAATTTCATGGTTCTTTGATTGTAAGTGTCTATACCTGTAGTCATAGATAGAAGGGTTTTTAAACTTGCCTTGTTTTTAAACTTTACTATCCAAATAGTGAAGGTAATTTCACTGACTCCATTGCTCCTCTCCCATCCTGAAAGCAGGTTAGCTTCTTACATCAAAATGGGTCATTATACCTACTATTACAAGGTTTAAAATGCCAGCCATTGAGCTTGGTTCCAGTCGATCTTCATACTTCATGGTGGGCATTAGTTCATCTAATCTCTGGTGGGCATTAATTTCTGCAACTCAAACAATTGGTAAAGAACACAAGGTGTTCCTACTGCTCTTCCAGGTCACATTTACAGAGGTGATGTCTGGAATACAATTAAATTCAGCAAGCATTTCAGCCTTTAATTTATTAGTATATATTTATTAATATTTACCACAGTGTTATAAGTAATTTTATCTGTAAAAGATCTTATGCACATGACTAATTCCTAATCCAGAGTTCTTGAATCACAGCAAGGGAGTGGTTATTGTAGATAACCACCCTACTGTGATGTTTGTTAATGTGTAGGGTTTTTTTTACCTTCCCAATCACAGCTTAAAATGGTAAATCTGAACCTTTGTGCGCTCCATCCTCTTAACACTTTATTCACGGCATAAAAGGCACAATCATTAATCAACATCACAATAGCATGCCCTAGATATAAAAAAAATTGTTTTGGCATTGGCAGCTCTCTTCTCAAAAGTTTTTAGACTCCTGTTTTATTTGCCTTGGAGGTTCAGACCTTCTTTGGGTTTATTCTATTGTAAAACTTAGATAACTTGTAGATGTTTTTTTATAGTGTAAAGAATCATTCTCATCTTTCCCATCTTCAAACTAGCACCCTCCCTACCCTTGAATGTTTTATAACCTCACCCATGGTGGGGTTATCAAACGTGTATGTAAAAAATGAAAAACTGAAAATAACATTATATTATATTAGTATTATGTAATAATATAATCATTATTGTTAAAATTAAAGAATTCATTACATACATAAAAATATGCCTTTTATTATTATAATATTAGTTTATATATAATCAATTAACTATTGTATAAAGAATCAAGAATGTTGTACTCTTTCATCTCTAACATTCCTTACATTTAAACAGTTAGTAGTAACTACATAAACATCTCCTTAGCAACCAATAAATAAAATTGTATTTCTAACGTTCCTCCTTGATTTTCTTTGTGTTATATAAATTTATCTAAAATAATAAAGTAAAAAAATAAATTATTAAAGTTCAACATAAAAGAAAATTTATGTTTCAGAAGTATCACTAATATTTTCAAAACCCAATAAATTTCAGAATCTTTAAAACTTAATTTTACTCAATGACTTTGTAAAAATATCAGCAATTTGATTACACAAGCCTTCGATGGTTGTGTTTTTTAGTTTTTGATAATTGATTCTTATTTTTTTTTTAACAATGAATCTGAAAATAACACGAAATGGAGAATTTTAGAATTCTAAATATATAAATGTAAGCTAACATTTTGTTCATGATAATGAGAAAAATGGTCAAATTCTGTTTTGACAGATTGATGTCAAAAAATTTTGAATGATAACACAAGCCTCAAAATTTTGGATGTGGAATGTTTTTTAACTTTTGATAATTGATTCCTGTATGTTTTTTAATGCTGAATCGAATAATAACCTTCATTTCTTTTCATCACATCACGATTTTTTGCAAATTCCTAAATTTTAAAATTTGTAATAGGTTGAAAAATGTAATAGAATAAAATAGATATAAAAGTTTTTTTTTACAATAAATTAATATAATTTATTCACTTTTTTGTTTGGCCTATGTTAAGCATTCTTATAGCTAAACAATTGGGTAGGCTGACAAGGTTGATCATTGACCTCTTAATTTCTAATGAAAATTGCCACAAAATAAGCCTAATTTCTATTATAGTGCATTTTTAAATTAATTTATTCTTATTTATTTAATTAATTTTTATGAGGTATTTCATGCCTTTGGAAACCACGTTCCCTCTTCTCCCATCCTTAATGAAAAAGTATGTAAAATACTTACAATTTTATTCCATGGGTCAAAGTTTCTTTGGACAGCTTATACTCTGTTTTGCGCTTTCCCTTCTATGTTCTCTATAGGGTTCATCTTGGTGTAACATCCAGCAATTGTCTGCCATCATTGTAGTAGTCCATTTTCCTTGATACCTCCTTTCCATTTCTTCCATGTCCTGATGAAATCTCTCAACCATCTCTTTGCTAATGGCACCCAGATTTTCAAGAAAATAGTTAACATGTGAATTTAGGAAGTGAACTTTCAGGCTCATGGAACAGCCTAAATTTCTGTACTTTGCAGCATGTTCTCAACGACTGATTTGGCATTTGAATCCTTCTTATTGCCCAGAAACTTGGTTACTACGTCTTTAGAGGTTGAGCATGCTTCTTTTTATGCAACTTCCATTGTTTTTCAAAACTGCCATCTTTGAGAAGTTTTCTAATGTCAGGACCAGTAAAGACATCCTCTTTTAGTTTGGCGGTTGATATGACTGGAGATTTCACAGATGTACATGATTTGCACTTTTTTGGTTTCAGGTTCTAATGAAACTCTTTTTGGCCAATCTTTCCTTATCCAGTGATTTTCTCTGTTTCTGCTATCTCATTCACACAAAAACCAAGGAAACTCTATGTATCTTCCTTGCTGTCCTAGGACCATCAATGTTATTTTGAGATCGCTGCACATAATTCACTTATGATTGTCATATTTAATTTTATCAAGAACAAATTCCAAATTGTCGTAACCCTCTTTTAAATGGACAGAATGTATGACAGGTATTGATGGATATGTATTCACATTGTGAAGAAGGACAACTTTTAGGCTTCTTTTGGAGGAATCTATGAACAGTCTCCAATCAGTACTTTTGTACAGAATGTTAAATCGAGTCAAAAATCCACGTACATCAGTGCAGAAAACTAATTCTCCTTCTTTTGGAAAATATGAAAGAAAATACTTTTCTCTGTACTTGAACCAGGAAAATGAGCTGCCAGCTGTTAGCAGGTTCTTTTATTTAAGCCTCAAACGAAGCAATTCTGAATTTTCTTTGGTCAGATGTAAGTGTCGAACCAAATCTTTTAGTGCAGACTGAATAAAGCTCTGGTGCACAGCTATCTTTTGATTCGTACACCTCAATATTATCTTCATTTAAATCACTTGTGGAAGAGTCTGTTTCAGATACATTTTCTGGTGGAATTGAAACTGGTACGTCTGGACCATGAGGAATCGGGCATAAAGTGGATCACATATTTGGATAGACAATTCTTTTTTTATTCTTTAAATTGAAATTGTGAACACCAATCGAACAAGAGTAACAATCATTGGTGTGATTTCATGGCTCTTGCCACACCATTGGAACGCCATATCTAAACGCTTCTTCTTCAGCCTTTGACCTTACTCAAAGTCCTTCAACACATATGTAGCATATGTAGTGGGTGCCCAAGTTTTGTCTTCATCTATTTTTACTCCGAAATAAGAGATGCACTTGTCAAAGAAAACTTGTTATATTTCTTTTTTTTGTCTTTCCACCATTAACAAAAAGAATCTACAGAATTTTTGCAACTTTTTGAAGTCATTTTGAAAATGAAAAGTTTGTTTTAAGGCTTGATAATATATTTTCCATGACAAAAACGTGTTTGATCATGGAGGATGGAAAAAACTCGATTTACACACACTGATGGTTGAAACAGCATTGATACTAGTTGCACAGTGCATGAGTGGTGCGGATGGCTGCCAATAAACATGTTATATCTTGTCACAACCTGTCGGCCAAACTCTCCCACCATCTCGTCATCTTCAACCCCCCCCCCCCCCCCGTTATCCTCTTCAGACCATTCAACTGTTTAGCTGTAAATCCATAGTATGATTCAAAAAAGTATGTAAATTGTATTAAAAAAAAAAAAACGTTTTATGTCTACTTTATAGTATCACATTTTCGCAATTTTTGAACTGTTTACAAATTTAGAAATTTGTAATTTGCAAAAAATTGATGGAAAAAAATGAAGGTTATTTTTGAATTCAGGATTAAAAAATACATAGGATCAACATCAAAAGTTAATAAACATTACACAACCTAAATTTGCAGGCTTATGTTATTCCATATATTTTTACATCAATTAGTCCATTCTTTCCAGTATCATGAAGAAAATGATAGCTTTCATTTACATGTTTAAAATTCTAAAATTTTCAATTTTGTGATTCTGGGCTCAAAATAGCTTGCTCATAACTATCAGGTACTAAGAAATTTGAGAAGCTTGCATAAACTGATGATCAAATCTTGCGGGCAATTTTACGAGGGATGATCAGAAAGTAAGTTACACCCCTTCTACACAGAAACACATATTTATAAGACAATTTTATTTTTTATTAAACAAAAAGTACATAATTCTACCTATTTTTCGACGTAGTCATCAAGTTTCTCTAAACACTTTTCATACCTTGTAACAAGTTTTTCAGTTCCACTCTCATAAAAATTTCGTCTAATTTCCTAAAGCCTTTTATGAACCGTTTCCTTAAGTTCATAATCATTAGCGAAATGTTCCCCTCCTAGGTCTTGCTTGAGAGGACCAAACAGGTGATCGCAGGATGCTTGGTCAGGGGTGTAAAGCGGATGAGATCACACTTCCCACTTGAACTTTTGCAGTAACTCCTTCATCACATGAGGTAAATGAGGAGTAGCGTTGTTGTGAAGAAAAACGACCCCATTGATCAATCTTCCCAGTCTTCGATCTTTAATGGCTTTATGCAATTTTTTTAAAGTCTCTCAGTAAGATTCGGCATTGATTGTTATCCTTTGGGGCTTAAATTGACTGTAAACAACTCCCTTGGAATTGAAAAGGACTGTCAGCATAACTTTCAAACATGTGGGGATGTTTTCACTTTTTTTGGCTGTGGTGAATTTTTGTGTCTCCATTCATATGATGCTCGTTTAAACAAAGAACTAGAAGTGTAATGAAGCACCCAGTTCTCATCCCCTGTGATGATTTGTTTCAAAACTTGTGGACCAGTCCTAGAATAATTTACCGGTAAATTTACAATTACACGCCTGACTGCGCACAGATGCCTTGGCATCTCTGCAGAATACTGTTGACATCATGTCACTGTGCTGTTACTCTGTAACCTGATATATATAAATAAATATGTCACACAATGCTTAAGATGGGCAATGCTGATTGTTAGATTACACCTGTCCTTGTTTAATTTTTTCTGTTACTGTGCGCTGTTTACAAAAATTATATTTTATACTTAAATATTTTATGATCTTTTTGTTTTATTTACTTCCTTAGTCTTCTTTTGAAAATTTGATCTGCTTAGTATTATGTGCTAATTATAGTGATCTAATGTTTTGTTGGTTGTCACTTAATAAATTACAAAGATTAATGAGTCACCCATCTAGTTATTCCCCAAAAGAAAACAATTAGATCCTTAAAAAAGGATCCAGATGGCACTTTATTATCTTGGAAAAGCAATTTGTTGTAGCATAATTTTGAGTTGGTCAAACCAGAAATGTGTTTCTTACATTCTGTATAATGACTCCTTGATTCTTCAAGTAATTATTGGCAGGAGGGATGCCAATTATCTGAGAAGGGGATTAGTTTTACAGTCCCTGTGGGTTTAGATTGTTCCTCTCTTTTTCTGATTCCTTACCCTTATTTTTGATCTCTTCTTTCATGTTGCTTGTGTAGTTTTAGCAGACATCTAAAACTCTGCCTCATTTCTAGGGTTGTGGAGACCTTTTTGAATTACCATATCCTAGATATTACATAGTCTTGTAAGGCTCATAACCTCATATATAGATCTTCCTGGTGCTGTATAAAACACCAAATGTTTGGGTAAAGTTTTATCAGGTTAAGCTGAGCTGCCTATTTGATTTTAAGATCTAAACAGTGCATACAAATTTTTTTGTAGCTTTCTTACAGAACATTTATTAGAATATAATTATATTAGATTGTTGTAAGTTAGCTGTAACAGCTAGGAATGGAATTAAATGTATTAATCTAAAGTTTAACTTTGTTTAATTTTATTTTATTACCAATAATGTTTTAACTGTAAATAAAGGTGTGAAATAACTTTTAACAAAATTTTAACTATGAATTTCTTTCTTAAATAATATTTTATATAAGTATTGCAGAACTAGTAACAAACTGATAAAACATGTGTTTTTAAACTCGCACTTAACAAATACCAAAGCTATTTTTATTGATAAGGCTAAGATGTATTTTTCATTGCGGTGTCATGTATTCAGTGAATAATACGACACCGAATATTCAGTGAATAATATGACAATAATATGACACAATAATCTGTTTTACTGAGCAGAATACAGATTACACTATGTTTACAATAATGCATTTTAAATTTACTGGATTGATGCTTTCTTCATACTTTTTACTTAATCTAGTAACAAAATTCGTAATTGTAATAAATATTCTTAACAAAACTGTTCTAAATATCTTGAATTCGCTGAACCATAAATTTCTGGGTCATAATCATTAACACATCTACTATTTTCTGGTCATTGTACAGAAATTTTGATAAACACAATGCATATTTTGTATTTATTTGAATCTAAATGTAGATAATTTAATTTTCTATTCAACTAATAACAGCTATCAATTCGGGAATTATTTTTAGAAAATAGTCTGCTGTATTGTTTAATCACAATAAAAAAAAAAAAAATAATAATAATAAACTCACATTAGTATAATAAAGTATTATTATAATCCTACTTTTTTTTTAGATCTATCAGTTCCGTAATGGTTTATTTATTATGTAGTAAGATTAAATTCTTTTTACACCATGAAGTTTCTTTCAATTTGTAGGAAGGATAATTCTGTGTAATGATCAAATAATTGTTAAAAAAATTAAACTGTCTTTTAAAAAACTCCAAAAATTAAAAAAATAATATTATTCAATTCTTCATTGCAAATCAGTTATTTAACTACTAATTTTTGAAGACAAAGGTTCTAAGTGCAAATCCTAGTAAAGGTTAGTTACTTTTATATGGATTTAAATTCTGAACAAAGGATACCAGTATAATTTGGTGATTGGGGTTCAATTAACCACATACCTCAGTAATGGTCAGCCTTTGTTTTTATAAGACTACACATCATTTACAAGTCATCCATATTTTCCTCATTTTCTCATCTTACTGGGTTAGGGGTTACTTATTGTTTACAAGTTGAACCAGATTGCAATGAACACATTAGAAATAGAAAAATAAAAGTAAATTCAATTCTTATAAATTTCAACGTTTTGAAGTTTTATCAAATTAAAAACAAATTACCAGCCTTAATTTGATGCCAATTCAAAAATTCAAAAATTATTAAAGAATTGAATAGATATTTTTTTTTTGTTTTTTAATACATTTTTTGAAGTTAGTCTTTTAAAGTTTGTCATATTTAATATATTTTTAACATATTTTTACATTATTATTTACATCATTTATTATTTTTACATTATTTACTTAATATATTTTTTGTTTTTATAATTTTTTTTAAAATTTAATATAAGTTTATATATAACTATATAAACAGCCACTTGTTTGAGAGACAGGCATTTTCAGGAAGCACAGAAGGTGAGAGACCTGAGTTTAGATAAAAGTAGAAAAACAATACAGAGATAATAATTATTATCAAGCATAAGCTATTTGCATGAAAATAATTTGAATATCAGAATTATTTTACATTATGGTGTAACAATCCTATACTAAGCAGAGAAAGTTTGTTTAGAAAACTAAAAAAGAATTATCCTTATTGTATACTAAATTGTAATAAAGGCTTGAATAAACATAAAAATATAAATGATTAAATTAAGAACTTGGCTTTTTGAAGTGATTTAGATGTGATTGCAGTATTTCATTTTTAAATTTTTGCTTACAGTAGATCAAATCTTTTTTTTAGGAAAAACATGATTTTATCTACTTTTTATAATAAAATGATGATATAAATTTACTTTATAGTGTATAATTTTTCTTCTTCTTCCATTATCTTTCATTTTAAATGCTGCTCATTCAGAATTGATTTAAGCAAAAATTAAAGTATATGAAATTTATAAAACTGACATCTTTTTTCTAATTTTGACTAAAGGATTTCCTTCTGCTCTGAAGATATTCATAATAATTGTGTTTTTATTGATACATTTTTTATGGTAGTAGCATTTAAAGTATTTATGAAGAGGTGCTGATAGTATTGCATCAGTTATCTGGATTGGTACAGCTAATGTAGTTTTAATTTCATACTCTTTTGATTGGTCTTTTCTTCTTTTTTATGTACATGATGTTTTCATTGTAGGTTACTTGTCTTCATTTATCTCCTGATTGTATCAATTAATTTTACAGTTTAATTCGCAGATAGTAAGTAATTATGACAACATTGTGTGAGCTGTAGAGGGAACTGCACATGCAGAGAATTTTATGCTCTGCAACAAAAAATTTTTTTCTCTGTTTGGGTTTCACTACTTTTTCTTCCAGTATTCTCATTAACTGGCAATAAAATTTAGTCCACTGACAATGAAATTCATGTTTTTATCAATATATTACACATTTTCTTTATACATTGTTGCAAAAGAATCGTGCTCAGATTTTAAAACTATAGACTGAAAGTGTACTAGCTCTACTCAGCACATTTCTGATACATTGATAGTTATTACAGCAGAATCTACCTTTATATATTAATTTATTTATTCCATTAACTACAAGCTGATTCCAAGTTTCAGTAACCTCCCATTATTTTTGAATTGAAAGAATTTTTTGCATGAAAATATCAAGCCTATCAAGTATTTAAACCCAGAATCTTCCAGATGAAAGGAAAATGCTGCCATTCCTTTTCAGAGGTCAACAGACCTTAATTCGTTTATAAAACTTTTGTTATAGATATTCATTCGTAGTGTTCTGCTGATAGGGCAGGTCTGCCACAGCTGTTGCTCTCCACCTTGTGCTATCCTTTTCTAACTTCTTTGCTTTTGCATATTTTCTCTTTTCCATAATTCCATCCATCATTTGAAACCTCTTCCTTTCCTTCCATTCACCAAGGATTATATCACATCCACTAATAAACACTTTCTTCTCATACAATGTCCTAGCCAGTTCCTTTTCCTATATTCAATCATTTTTAGCATTTTCCTGTTCTCTCCGATTCTCCTTAATACTTTCTTCATTTGTTACATGGCCTTGCCATCTGACATTTAACATTCTGCGCCACACCCACATCCCAAAAGTCTCAATTTGTTTTCTGTCTGCCTTTCTTATCATCCATCTTTCAGCTCCATAAAGCATCACACTCCAAACAAAACATTTCATTAATCTCGTCCTTAATGCCAAATTTAACTTTCCACACAGTAGTCTTCCCTTCTTATTAAATGCTTGCTTACATCTTGACATTATTGTTTTAATTGCTACTATGCAAGTCAGGTCATCAGTTATAAAGCTCCCTAAGGTCTGAAATTTCTTCACCTGCTCTAAAATTTCATTTCCTATCGTAATCTCAATTCCTCCTCTTTTCCTCCTATCATATATTTTGTATTCTTTTTATTGATCCTCATACCTTGACTTTTGCAAGCTTCATTGAAGTCATCATGAATTTCATTTCAATTTACTTGGGCTCTCCACTAGTACTGTCATGTCATCAACAAAATGTGTACATTCTTTTCTTCTTCCTCCAATCATTATTCCTCTTTTCCCATTCAGGCATCCCTGCCTCACTCACCTACCAATCCTTATTCTTCTTGTCATTTTGTTTCCTACCATCACTTGTATTCTTTAGTTATAGTACAGCTCTTTTATTAGGTACTTCTCTTTCCAGTCAACTCCCCTTCTTTTTTAAAATTATCCATAATTTATACCATCTAACTCAGATAAACCCCTTTTCTAGGTTGATAAATGCAACATATACTCTTCATCTCCTTTCCATGTATCTTTCACCTATTACTCTTAACAGCTCTATAGAGTCCCATGTTCCAACACCTCTTCTAAACCAATACTGTTCTTCCTCAATACTGCTATCCAATTTATTGTATGTCCTCTTATTCATAACCCTTAGTGGTACCTTAGCTGCATATGATATTAGACTAATCATTCTATTTTCTTCACATTTCTTTGTATCTCTTTTGTTTTCTGTCGGTACCATTATTGTATCCTGAAAGTCCTCCAGCCACTCCAAGTGGAGTGAGCTGGAGGACTCCAAGTCCTCCAGCTCAATTTTCTTGAGCCTAATGTTCATTTCTGCTACAACTAGATTGTGATCTGAATTTATATCATCACTTGAATAAGCCTTAGCATTCTTTAAACAATTTCTAAATCTTTGTTGAATCATAATATCAATTTCATATTTTTGTCTATTCATTCGTGATACCCAAAAATTTTTTCTTTTATGATTTTCAAACAGGGTGTTTCCTAGCACTAATTCCTTTTTCAATCAGAATATTGCCAATTTTTTCCTCTTTCATTTCTAATTCCTAGACCATATTTTTCCACTGCCTTATTTTCCCTTCCTTCTCCAAGTGTGGCATTCCAGTTACCTAGTATCACTATTCATGCCCCCTTCTTTTCTTTCCCAATTAACTCTTCTATCCTTTCATAATACTGTTCTACTTCATCTGTTTGCTGAGTGGTTGAGATTTACACTTCAATTATTACAATATCTTTATCTTCTCCCTTTATCCTCATCATCATCACCCTTTTGTCAACATACTTAACGTTAAATACTTTTGCTACCAGTTTCTTATTAATCAGTATACCTATTTCATTACTCCCACACCTTTCTACCCCAGAAAAGTAAAACTGTAAATTTCTGCTTGATATCTTTCCATCTCTTTTCCATTCCCTTGATATTCCTTTCCATCTCACTTCACTCACAATGGATATGAGTGAATTGCATCCTAATATAGTGGATATGAGTATTTCTGCATCCTAATGCCATTGACCATACGGTTCCTCTGCCTTCCCACTCCCAGGACAACAAACTGCCCTGTCTTCTACCCCTCCACAGAGGCTGTTAGCTCTTGGTAGAAGGGCGATTACTTATATTGGTGATCCCTCGGTTGCCACAGCTTCGTCTGTGAAAACAGGGTATACCATGCAGCCATCCATGCTACCATACATAAGGTGAGGACCGTTGAAGCTTCATTGGGGATTTTCATTATCAGCTTTCTTCAGTTACAAAAGTAGATATAGTCATTGAATGTAGCATTTTGATGAGCTTCCAGATCATGAATTAAAAATGTTTGAAATTATAAGCTTAAAAAAAAATTAATTTATCCTTAGGACATAATGTAATTTGATTAGGAATGCAGTTAAAATTTATTAACTATAATCATTCAGAAATTATTATAGTTCTACATCTCTCTTACAAACTATGAAAGTTCTATAATTTTTGCAACATTTTTTAGGGTAATTGAACCATGATGAGTGACTGTTAATTTGTTATAAATCTTCTTTGTTTTATTTGTATACATATGCTCAAAAATTTTATAATTTTATTTTATAACATCAAACTCCAGCTGTGCTTGATTGAATAGAAAATTGGATTTTTACTAATCAAAACTATCCTTTTTTTTAATATGCTACTCTTCCAGAGATAATTCAGTAATTATGGAACCCATAGTATAAGAAATGCAGTTTGCTTCTTTGTTTTGTTGTCATCCTAGAATCTTTATTTTTATTGATCAGTATGTAATATATAAAAACAAATGCAAAAAACTAGGATTTATTTATAAAGCTCCAGAATATCTTTATGGAACTATTATATAGCTACTTTGTCATTACTAATAGTGGACTCAGCCATTTTTAGTCTCCTCCTTAGTGAAATATGTTCACATTACTCTTGTAATTACATATGTAACATTCAATGAAAAACATAGAGAGAATAATACTAGCACCATTTTTTTTTGTTGAAAAGTCATTATACTTTGAATAGGATAAAGGCAATTCAAAGCAACATAATGCATTCTTCACCCTCATATACTAATAAATAAATTACACCCCTTGTCATAATTCATTTCAGAATATGAAAATAACAAAACACCTAACTTCCTTCACCTCACCATATCCAAAATAAGCAACAAGTATATTTCAAATAGTAAGTGTGAAGAATATATTTACTCAAGTTATGTTGATTTACAGTTCATTGTAGAATATGAATGCAATCCCATAACTTTCTTTAATCTAACTATTTATGAAGAAAACAATATAGTTAAGTATTTAAAATATTTTGATGAGTTCATTCCAACAAATATATAAACAATATTTTATGTAAAATGTAGAATAAAAACACCTGTTGATATAACACAAATATTCATCAACCAAATTTTATTGAAAATTGTCCTGTTTCTAATAGTGAATAATGTTGCGTTGCTTTCAGATTTATAAATAAAATTATTTATTTTATTACTAATATTAATATCATATTTACTAATATCTAAATATAAATGTAGTGACTGCATCAAACTTAAACTGGATAAACTGAATCCAAATTTACTAACAGACACAAAGAACACATACATGGTTGTT
This sequence comes from Lycorma delicatula, assembly GCF_047948215.1. Taxonomy (NCBI): domain Eukaryota; kingdom Metazoa; phylum Arthropoda; class Insecta; order Hemiptera; family Fulgoridae; genus Lycorma; species Lycorma delicatula. Next base: position 111,749,388 of record NC_134457.1, read on the forward strand.
TATCTGTTTTGTTTTTGTGGTGTTGTTTTTAATTTTATTATCACCAGCACTTCCTAATAGCAGGACTATCTAGTTTGAAGGTTACAATAATTAAATTCTGTTATAAATCATGTTTATGTGTTATATAATATTATTGGTCTTTGTTTGGAATAGTTTGCAGGTGTTTTTACATTGAAAATATTTTTTTAATTGTTTTAATGCTAATTAAATTTCACTAAATGTAATCAGAAAATTTAGCATCAGCTATAGGTATTTCTACATTTGAAGTTATTTGCTCAAACTCCTTAATCTAATTTTTGAACGCCTTATATGTATTGATAAAAGAATTAATAAAATAAGAAATTAACTAATGTTCTTGATTTTTATTAATAAAAAGAATAAAAATTACATGTCTTCATTAAGTAAAAATGGACTTGATGTGTATCAATATACATATACTCGTATACCAAATAATGAAAAAATACACAGCATTATACATTGTACTTTTTTGGTCTGTTTATTATTCACTCAAATTTAAAACCTATAATTTAATTTAAAACCTTTCAGATCATAATTTAAAAGAAAAATTGTTATTGAATTCCAGTAATAATAATTATTACATTTTTAATTAAAATTATTTCATAAAATCTAACCCAAAAAGAAGATATCAGCAATATTTGTTTCACTTGGATTAAAAAACCCCTGATTTCCAAAATTTTGATTGATTGCTGTATTTTCCTTTTAAACTTATGTTGCTGCAGCAGTAGTAGGGCTGTAGTTGGGACATTAAACAAATAAAGAATGAGAATTCTGATGCAACTACAATTTGACAATTTCATTCTGTTCTTTATAGCAACTAGCTGTATAATAAACATCATTACTCTTTTTAAAAACAATTTTGACTAGCCCCTCTTGTAAAATAAATAATTATAATATCCTCTGTTGTAAAAAAAAAAAATTGCTTTGTATTAATTGGTTTCACAATATCTATAAAAGTTGCAGTTTACATTGTAAAAGTACATTTATCATAGTGGTTTTAGTCTTTTAATTGCAACCTCTATTCTAAATAGGTTGTATAATTAGCTTCCAGAAGATCTTTTCAGAACTATTTTGTAACATTACAACATGAGCTTCTGAACTTATATAAGTTCAGAAACTCTGTGTAGTTTTCTAGAAACATATGTAGTGTCTTTTTTGTGGTTTTAATTAATGAAAACCACCATATTTAAAAAGATAGTTTAATGAAAATTGCTTTGTTGTAAACGGCAAATATTGTTAGAACAGCTATATTAAAAGGTAAAGTATGGTGATCAAAAATGGGTTGTTGGGTTTTCTGCAAATCTTCACTTGTTAGGGTTCAACTAGTTCATTTTGTCTAAAAAAAATCATATGTATATATGTATTTGTGTACACAGAAATGTGTATGTGAATGCAGATGACATTTAATAAAAAATAACTTTATTTAGAAAAAAAATCATACCTGTACAATTTGTGAGTATCTAGTAATTAATATGTCCTACTATATTCTTAATCACTTCACATACATGTTTTGGCATCAATTCAATAAATGTACTATACATTTTTTTTTATTTCTTCATCATGAAACCGTACCAATATTATTGCTTTAATGAGATCAAATTTTGTGGTACAATTGATTTTTAAGAGTTATTTTTTACTATTGTCCAAAGATTTTCAAGTAGGTTTAAGTCTGAGAGTTCCCTGGTCTCAGGAGCACTATAATGTTTCATTGTTCAAAAAATGTTTCTCCTTTTTTGGGAGTATGTCATAGCATTAAATCTTGTTGGAACACTATGTTGCCTTGTGGGAATTTGTGTCACAACTCTTTCCTTCAGAAACTTGATATATCTATCAATTTCCAACATACCATCTACTAAAAGTAATGAACAAGAGCCTTCCAGTATCAATCTTGAGTTTTCCAGTATCAAGAGTTTTGTAACAATCTTGAAACATCTGTTTCTGGGGATGTTAAAATGATTGTTGGGTATGAGTTGGTGATATATTTTCATCTGATGCTTTTCTAATGTATGAAACCCTTTGCTCTTGAACATAAAAATGTGATTTGACAAAAAAATAACATTTTTCTAGTTTTCTTTGGTCCAATTAGCATGTGGTTTGGCCCACAAGAACCTTTTTTTGCATATGCCCGGTGTTAAAGCTGCTTTTTGGTTGGCCGATGAGCTTTCCATCCAGCTGCAAGAAGTCAGCGTTTAACAGTTGTCATATATAAATCTCTTCCACTGGCTGGTAATTCTCGATTTAAGTCCACATTAGATAATTTTGGATCAAGTTTACTTTTTCTTATTAATAATTGATTCTATGTTGGATCCTATGTTCTTTTATGGCACCTTTTCCATTTCTTTGAGGTGAAAAGGAACTGTTTCTTTAAACTGCTTTAAAATTACATTCACTGTCTCTTAGTCTCACCACATTCAGAAGCAATTTGTTGTCATACTGGTTTATTCAGAAAGAGAAATAACTTTCAAATGCTTTCTTGGAGTTATGTCCATTATTATATATTAAAGACATACAGAACAAAAATATGATTTTGTATTAAAAAATGAAATAAACTTATGAATAACACTATTTATAACATGAAAATTGCTATATAACCAAAGAACAACAAACTAACATTATGCAGACAACTTAATGAATGGGTGTGTCAGACAGTGTAGCCGCAATATATAAATAAACAAAAAATTCCCTGTATTTGGATTAATTTGCATGCTACTGTATAAATAATCAAAGAAGAAGTTCAAAAATCAACTCCCACCTCTTAAAATTGGGTTATATATATTTTGTTCTTTTCCTCCATCTCCCTTTGGTTTAAATCTTTATCAAAAAACTTTGAAAGTGTATACTTCATATACAGAAGCTATTAAGAAGTATACAAATTTTTAAAAAAATTAAAGACCTCTAAATCTAGATTTAGGGTTCTAAATCTCATAAATTTAGGACCCTTAGATTCCCCCCTTAAGCTTTATATCAAAATCATCTAAATTAAATAAAAAAAATAATTAAAAATTTATTCCCCATCTCTAAAAAAATATGTGTTTATTTTTTGCTTTAACTCTTTTAATTTTTATTATTAATGTTTGAGAAAGTCTTCATGTGACTTTAGTGTATTATAAATAAACTATATAGTAAACAAAGTTGTTCATGTTTATCAATTTCAATTATACAGCAGTTATTCTTTACTTTATGTAACTTTTAAAATATGAAATCCTTTTTATAGAATAAATATTTAATTAGGTAAAGTTTATAAATTAGATTTTTAAGTTTAAATGATTTTTTTAAAAAATAAGTAGTTTTATTAATTTACATAATAATTTCTTTATTTATATTTATGTTCCACATATAAGTAAAGATACGAAGTGATTTTAATTTGCTGATTAATATAATATTTCAGAAGTCTCCAAATATCTTGCATGGTTTTATTATATTGGGATCGGTAGGCTGCTACATCCTTTGTTTGCTTAGCGACTGTTCTTGACCTTGGAACTGAATGTAACTTACTTCTTGTTGGCAGTTGCGTCACTGATTGTGTACTGAGTATTATAGTAGCGCAACACAGAATACACACTCTTACCGATTTAACACTGACAACCATTACAACAGAGATACAACAGAATGAACATCTATCTAGCCCTGAGGAACTCTAATTATATCATGTACCACCTGAATCATCCTGATTGAAACACTGTAACTACCTGCATATTTTTTTGTGTTGTCACTCTTACTTGCTAGTACTAACAAACCTAACACAGCTGACCAGCACAGTCAGCTCTGATACCTTAATAGGCCATAGACTTTCCTCCTTCTACCCATTTGTTAGTTAATTAACAAGATGTAGTGCTGATCCACCAGCATTCTTAGTTGCTAATCTAAGATAAATACTGCATACATTCAGGCAATGGATTTTTTCCATGTATCTTGATAGTATATATTAATTATTGTTGTTTATTAACAATTTATTAAAACTATATTTTAACAAGAATGAAAATCTGTCTGTCTCTTTGTTAGAGTATCATGTATAAACTGCCTAATTAAATTTGATGAAGTTTGCCGAATGGTTCTGTTTTATCCTGATTCAGTTTTATCCCATTCAAAATTTCAAAGTTGTCTACAAAGGCCTCAGAAAAAGGAGAAATTCAAAATTCCAAACCGTTGGATTGACTGACTATATTTCTAGTCTATATATTAAGTTTAAGCTAAATTGTTGAGTTCTACACGTCAAACTCAACAAACTTCTTGGCCACAAAATTGAGAAAGGTATATTTAAAAATTCAAAAACTACTATTAAAACTATTATTATGACAGGCATCAACTTTAGAACAATTTAAGAAGAAAGTGTTTATGAATTCATTACAATATTTGGGATACAGGTGAGGGACAATTTGGGTGAAGCTAGATACACAGCTTATTGTCAATAATTTTAAATTTACATTTAAAATAAAAAAAAAGCTGACAACTAAGTTGTAGTAGTTTACTGGTATTGGTTATTTATTCTTTTATAGTGGAAAATTAATAATAAATGAGAAAAGTTACCTACAATTTTTTTTTTTAGGGGTTGTTAATTTATGATGAAGTTTTATTCGAATTAGTATATGTTTAAATAAACCGAAAAAGTTTAAAAGATTAAAAATAAATTTATATTTTTAAACCTTGATTGGCTCCCTTCACCAATATTTCCTACAAAGTACTTTTTTTTGGTGTCACTTGCATTACTACTATGCCTAGGAAGGCAAAAAAAAATTAAAATATAGCTTTTTTTGATTTTTAGGGAAAGGGGAATTTTGGTTGGGACAAAATTATTTAAAATGGTAAGATTAGCTGGCACGCTTGTACTAAGCTTAGTATAAAGTGGGGTTCTGTTTACAAAATTTTGAGAAAATTGACCCCAAAAAACTAAATCCCACTTCCTGGAGATATTGATCCCAACACTTTTCCAACAAATTGCCTCATACACACGAATTTTCATCAAGTTCGATTTATCCGGTCAAAAGTTTTAAGCTTCAAACACGCCAACACCCAATACGCCACATGCGTACATAGGCACGCACGTATTAACCCCCCCCCCCCTCCCCACCAACTTTTTTGGGATCCCTAGATCTTGCAAACGTCGAGAAATGCAAAAAACCAAATCCCATTTTTGACCGATTACCATTCTTTCCTTCTTGAAGCGTAGCTCTAAACCTAAGATGCCAAAAAAGTAATATAAAATATATATATAAATTCGTTTTACTAGAAAATGCAATTTACTACATAAAAAATTATGCAGTTTTTTTTTTTAAGAATGTAGGATTTTCATTTAAATATTACATTAATTAGCTATGTTTTGTTAAATGAGTAGAAGTTCACTTTTCTTCTTGGGAGACATATAAATTGTTGACAAATGTACAAATGTTAATGCCCAGTAATATGATAAATAATTTGTTTGGTTTAGTTATTGTTATTCAGTGGGCTCTACAGAATGTAATAGAATATAATGTGTTGTGGTATATCACTTTACAAATATACCTATTTTTAACTAAAAGGCGGAAATTAGTTCTATGCACATAGTGGAATGTTTCGTTCACAGGTCTGATTTATGCAAGCCTAAATACATCAATACCAAAAGTATGTTTAAAGGTTTTGCCGTATACGTGGCGCCAGTATTCTGTCAACAACAATTCAACTTTGACGACCTGTCACACTGGCTTGTAATATCGCAGACAGACGTCGTGTAATTAAAATGTCTCGTTAAATATGGGTTTAATATTTCAGAAACCTGTATCTACATATATATTTATTCCGTTACTAGCTAACTCTCTTAACTGGATGAAACTTTAGGAAAAAATTCTAAAATTGCTTTATTCAAACTTGTTTAAATTTTTATTATTCACTTTAATTATTTTGGTCCGAAAATATTTTGATAAAGTACATCCCCTATTCAGAAATATTGTGCCCACCGACGGACAGTTCCAAAGAAAAAAAAAATTTCTAATGAAAATTATATCAAATTCGTCTAGTTTTCATTTTTGTGTATAAAACATTACAAAATATGTGTTATTAACGAGTAAGGTATAAAAAAGGCAACATTCATAGAGGAAGTATTGCCGGTACTGATATTTTTAAACACGATTTCTGTTGCAGTTTTTCAAATTGTATTTAATTTTTATTCGTTGAAAACTTTTTAATAATAATTCGTCAACCAAAATCTTTGTCATAAAGAGAGGGAGGGAGTTAACACTCAGTTAAAATTTTAAAGTGTGAACAAATGGTGTTTTTTATATTTGACTTTCTTATATTTTTCTTAAATAAAATGTTTTCTCGGAGAACTTACGAGAGTAAATAAAAAAAACAAAAATTGCCAGAAATAGCTGATTGCTCCGTTACTTAAAACTTGAAAAGATTTGCCAGAAATTTCTTTAAAATATAATGAGTTTTTTTATATAGTGAGTGAATAAAGTCTAAAATCAATTTATTTATGAAACCAAAGGGCCTACTATAAAAAAAAAAATTAAAAATTAAAGCATAAATGATATTTCATTTTAAATCGGTTAATCAATTTTTAACAATTAATTGTTTTTCTTCTGTGCTGCGAAAAATTAAGGATGACTGGTTTAAATCCAGAATCTTCCGGATGATAAGCGACGAATTTACGACTCCACCAAGGATGTCATTAAAATTAATTGTAAAAAAAAATTAATGAATGTTTGTTTATTCTCATACCATTTCATGGTTATATGTTTAATATTTTGTTATTTCTTATTTTTGTGATTTTGCAACTGTAAATGAAGAAAAAACTGTAATCAGTTAAAAATTAAAATTGAACAATTTCACTTCCATGTACGACAAGGAAGTATTGTTTGTAATCGCGAAAAATTTCGGTTTTCAAATTTCAACGGAACATTTTGACCATCCCTGAATTCATTTTGACTAGTTTTTCGGCGTGCCGTCTGTACGTACATAATCTCACATAATTCAAAAATGATTAGTCGTAGAATGTTGAAATTTTGAATTTAGAACTGCGTAACATCCAGTTGTATACCTCCCCTTTTGATTGCAATCAACTAAACCAGAAGTGTCCAAAAAAGCCCAAAATCTAAAAAAAATTTGGATTTTGGTGTTTTTCTTAACTGCAGTAATAAGTCCTCATTGAGCGCTTTTCAACGATATATCCTAAGTAGTACTTATTTTCATTCGTTCCAGAGTTATAACCAAATAAAATTTTAATTAATGAAGCATTTGGATCTTAGGGGAAGGCACACATCGGTCTGAATCCGACTTCATCTACTTTTTTATCTAACTTTTTTTTTTAATTTAAATATATTGATTTATTAATAATTATTAACTTTTCATTGTAAAACGATGAATAATAATTCAATAACAAAAAAAAAAGATAAAATATCAGAAGTTATTAATGAAATAAGGTTTTATGTACTTTTCATTTTAAAAAAAATGTGTATGTGTAATTTAATAGGCGTACAAGGAAGTCATGTGATGTCCTCATCGGTTTTTTTTTGAACACTAATAAAAAAATTAAACTCACAAGTAATGTATTACATTTTACAAATGTAATTAAATTAATATTTATATTCTGCCCTTTTTTTGTATGGCACAATTAATTAATTATCTTTATTAATTTTAAGAAAATGTTAATGGTATAAAATATAATGAACCAAAAAAAGTTAAACTATAATAATTTTAAAAATGCATTCATTTTTATTAAAATCATTTACATCAATACGATGAATAAATGTTACTTTCTACGTCATTTCATCGCTGTTCCTTCTTTGTAACAACAGCAATAAAAAATAGCTGATGTTCCCAAAATATCAATCAAATTATACGTAACCGGTGAGTCATTTAGATGACTGAAACTTTATAATCTCCTTCTTTCTAACTATATGCTTTTAAAAATTTGCCTTTTATGTTTTTAAAAATTTATCCTTGTTTTTAAAAATTTGAGAAGTATTACAAACTATCTTTAATCATTATGTATAATTTCTGCTAAAATTACTGCACTGTGAAGAATTTAGTAATGGAATTCTTTAAAAATATTATCAAGTATTAAACGTTTACTCTCCCTCTATGAATTATGAGACCTTGCTGATGGTGAGGGGGCTTCAGTGCTCCACTGATACAGAGTAGCTGGACCAAAGGTGCAACCATATCGAAGAGGTGACTGTTGAGAGACAGACTAAGGAATGATTCCTGAAAGAGGGTGGCAGCTCTTTCAGTAGTTGTTAAGGGCGTAGGTTAAGAGAACTTAAATAGCCATATCAACATCGCTCAATCTTCTGAGAAGTGCGCAGCTGAAAACAATGGAAAACTACAGCTGTTTTTTTTCCAAGAAAATGTAACTCCCTGTAGTAACAAAGATGGAGGTGCCTTCCTTGGTAAAATATTCCGGAGGTAATCTAGTCCCCTGTTTGGATCTCCGAGTGGGGACTACTAAGGTAGGGGTCACCAGAAAATTAAAAAATAACATTTTATGAGCGTGGAATGTTAAAAGTCTAAAAAAGGTTGTTAGGTTAGAAAATTTAAAAAGAGAAATGGATAGATTAAATGTAGATGTAGTAAGAATTAGCGAGGTTCGGTGGGAAGAGGAAACGACTTTTGGTCAGGTGATTTTAGAATAATTAACACAGCTTCAAATAATGGGCAGGCAGGAGTAGGTTTTGTAATGAACAAGAAGATAGGGAAGAGAGTTTATTTCAAAATGCATAGCGACAGAATCATTGTAATTAGGATAAAATTAACCTAAGCTGACAATGATTGTTAACATCTATATGTCTACAAGTGCCCATGATGATGATGATGAGGTAGAGTGTGTATACAAAGAAATTGACAAAGCAATTAAAAACGTAAAAGGGGATGAAAATTTAATAATAGTTGTTGATTGGAATGCAAATATTGGAAAAGGCAAGGAAGGAAATATTGTGGGTGAATATGAGCTGGGCAAAAGGAATGAAAGAGGGGACTGACTTATTGAGTTTTGTACACAGTATAATTTAGTAATTGCCAACACACAGTTTAAAAATCATAATAGAAGAATATACACATGGAAAAAGCCAGATGAAATACAAGATATCAGATTGATTACATCATGGTTTAGCAAAGATTTAGAAATCAACTCGTTGACTGCAAAGCTTACCCTGGAGCAGATATTGATAGCGACTATAATTTAGTGATAATGAAATCAAGAGGTCTGAGTAAAAAAGATAAGGTAGAAATTGTAGAAGAAGAATGGCAGAATATTAAAAAGGAAATTCTTTAATCAGCAGAAGCAAACTTAGGTGGAACAAAGAGAACTGGTAGAAAACCTTGGATATCAGAGGATATATTGCAGCTGATGGATGAACGTAGAAAATATAAGAATGCTAGTAATGAAGAAAGTAAAAGGAACTATCGGCAATTAAGAAATGCTATAAACAGGAAGTACAAACTGGCGAAAGAAGAGTGGATTAAAGAAAAGTGTTCGGAAGTGGAAAGAGAAATGAACATTCGTAAAATAGACGGAGCATACAGGAAAGTTAAGGAAAAATTTGGGGTACATAAATTAAAATCTAATAATGTGTACCATCTAACAAAGATGGTACACCAATATATAATACGAAAGGTAAAGTCGATAGATGGGTGGAATATATTGAAGAGTTATACGGAGGAAATGAATTAGAAAATGGTGTTATAGAGGAAGAAGAGGATGAAAGGGGAGAAACAATACCGAGATCTGAATTTAAGAGAGCATTAAAAGATTTGAATGGCAGAAAGGCTCCTGGAGTAGATGGAACACCTGCAGAATTACTGCACAGAGCAGGTGAGGAAGCGATAGATAGATTATACAAACTGGTGTGTAATATTTAGAAAAAAGGGGAAGTTCTGTCAGACTTCAAAAAGTATTATAGTCATGATAACAAAGAAAGCAGGAGCAGATAACTGTGAAGAATACAGAACAATTAGCTTAACTACTCATGCATCAAAAATCTTAACGAGAATTCTGTACAGATGAATTGAGAGGAGAGTAGAAAAGTGTTAGAAGAAGACCAATTTGGTTTCAGGAAAAGTATAGAAACAAGGGAAGCAATTTTAGTGCTCAGACTAATAGTAGAAGGAAAATTAAAGAAAACAAGCCAATATATTTGGTATTTATGACCTAGAAAAGACATTTGATAACATAGACTGGAATAACATGTTCAGCATTTTAAAAAAAATTAGGGTTCAAGTACAGAGATAGAAGAATAATTCCTAACACTTACAGGAACCAAACGGCAACAGTAATAATTGAAGAACATAAAAAAGAAGGTGTAATAAAAAAGGAAGTGTGACAAGGATGTTCGCTATCCCTGTTACTTTTTAATCTTTACATAGAACTAGCAGTTAATGATGTTAAAGAACAATTTAGATCTGAAGTAACAGTACAAGGTGAAAAGATAAAGATGCTACGATTTGCTGATGATATAGTAATTCTAGCCAAGAGTAAAAAGGATTTAGAAGAATCAATGGCATAGATGAAGTCCTACACAAGAACTACTGCATGAAAATAAATAAGAACAAAACGAAAGTAATGAAATGTAGTAGAAACAGTGTAGATAAACCACTGAATATAAAAATAGTAAGAGAAAAGATTACGGAGGTAGAAGAATTTTGTTATTTGGGAAGTAGAATTACTAAAGATGGACAGAGCAGGAACGATATAAAATGTCGACTAGTACAGATGAAACGAGCCTTCATTTAGAAATACGATTTGTATAGTCAAAAATTAATTTAAACATCAGGAAAATGTTTTTGAAAGTATATATTTGGAGCGTAGCTTTATATAGAAGTGAAACTTGGATGATTGGAGTACCTGAGAAGAAAAAATAAGAGTGTTTTGAAATATGGTGCTATAGGAGTATGTTAAAATTCAGATGGGTGGATAGTGACAAATGAAGAGATGTTGCAGCAAATTGATGAAGAAACAAGAATTTGGAAAAATATAGTTAAAAGAAGATTGATTTGCATGGCATTTCTCCACCACATTCCACCCGATTTGGTCGCCCTAAAGCATAAGACTGAATGTCTGTGCCACTATCAGCTACTGAGCCTCGAATCAGCTTAGCAACCACTGTGCTAACTAGCTCCTAGAGCTAACCTAATTGCGTGAGCGAACTAAGCATGGTACCACACACCACTTGCTTCGTGTCCCACTGCTCACTTGTCATATATTCTAAAATAGGTAGGCACACCCCGTCAGCTAGTAAAATATATATGTTATTCAATAAATTAAATTTATCTTGTCAAGGCAGCAGTTCGCTGGCACGCCTAGGTTGCTGAATGCCAGCAAGTACCAGTCCACCAATATTAAAGTACTTGGAACTTTAATTGGCCGATGGCCAGTTATAACTCTCGAGTAGCTTCCCACAGCAGTGAGGTAGAAATCTTTTCCTTAAATTAACTACTGATGCTGGTTGAACAAAGCAACTGCATCAAGGAACACCCATACGGTACGACAATGCAGCTATCGCCACATTGACTTGCCGCTTATGAGTGGCCAATTTTCTCCTAGTTCCTGGGTGGCCTGAGTTCTGGCCCCTCCAAGAGCTGGGCAGTGGAACATCATATGTTCGTTCGACTAGACCTACCCGCAGACGCACAGCTGATCAGCTGCCAGGCAGAACCGAAACAAATATTGGTTCAAGTTTGCGTGGTTGGAGAGCACCTGGGCACCCGATGCCCTTAAAAACGAAGGAAATGCATACAATCTCCCCAAGTCTGTATAAATCTATACAAGGACCTTCCCTTAGTCGTGTGTGCCAATCTTGCTGCCATGCATCCATCGCAAGGCTGTAAAGCATCCTCCTCAGGCGGGAGATGGGCAACTGAACAAAATTTAGAACCGGTGCATTGTGATCACCGTTACGCTCCGGTACAGGCCCGGCTCGAAACCGCATCCCAAATACATCGGCCTCCCTGCATCTTCGTAACTTCCATATGGCCGCCCGAACTTTCACCGCTAAATCGTTTGGGAGAGTCTTTTCCAATACGGTGGTAGCCTCTTAGGAGGTTTTTTTAAAAACACCAGTGCATACTATTAATGCTCTGCGCTGGACACTCCTTAAATTTTGAATAATTGCACGATTTCTGTCCTACCTATGCGCCCAAACGGACGCAAGATAAGAGGCCATACTTTCGAAGACACCTCGGTACACCATGTACAAATGACGGCCCGACAGCCCGCAATCCTTCGAGCAATCCTCCTACGCTTGTGCATCACAGAGACGGGCGTCCGCCGCTACTTGCCTAGTGTGGTTGCTAAACAGCAACTTCTCATCATCGGCACCTGCCGTGCCGGGTGTACAACCGGTGGGCGGGGGACGCTCCCTTAGAGCAAAAGGACACTTTCCCCGACTGAGTATACTTAAATGGATATCCGGTCGGGGAGAGTAGGGGAAAAAAAACAAAAAAAAAAAACTTCTCATCAAACAAAACATCTAGGTATTTATGAACTCTAACTTGGCTGATCACACAGCCTTTATACTTAAATGTGGGGGTTATGACTGTACGATAATTTGTCAGCATGAGAAGCATAAACTTTGTCTTGGGCACAGAAACCTTTAAATTTTTCATGTCCATCCAGCCCTCTGCGGTCGACAAAGCCGCCTGCGGTCGTGAATTACTACGCACTATCAGGAGACAGTCATCGGTGAAAGCCTGGGCCGTGACCCTTTCCAGGAATGTCAGTCACTAAAATCCGTTGAATACGAGGTTCCAGAGCAAAGGACGGAGAACGGAGCCCTGCAGGCTTCCCCTGGTGACGAGTTTTCCACAACTAGGTGCGCATCCTTAAACAGAGCCGTGCGATCCGACAAGTAGTCACGTACTTCGACCTGCAGGGTTACTGGAACATTGCGGCGTTCCAACTCATAGAGGACAGAACCCCAACACAAGGAAGGAAATGCTGCTTCTTTGTCAATAAAAATTGCAAAAACATATTTACAGTCGGCGCTTTCCAACTCGGCAAGAGCATTTAAGATGCAATCGTCGGTGACAACCCCTTTCATGAATCCATACTGGCCTCGAATTAGAAGTGAGTTCATATCTATGCTTTCCCGAGCCGTTCCACAACCAGCCTTTCAAGCAACTTGCCGATTACTGGCAAGAGGCTGATGGGTCGATAACTGCTGATCTCACTCGGATCCTTCCCTGATTTTAAGAGCACCCACACCAAAGCCACTTTCCAATAAGTCGGAAAGCTGCTCTAGTTTAAGCACCCCGAGAACAGTCTGCCAAACGGCTCTCTTATGACAGACAGCAGATGATAGAAAATATCCGGGTCATGTTGGTCAATCTCCGGTACCTTGCTCAGTGCCATTTTAGAAACCACTCGATCTATATTTACGGGTTCCACAGTTCGTCCACCTGGGAATGGTGTCTCACCCGCCCCAATGCCGACTTCTGCTTCACCCTCCGAAGCATCTGGGTACACAGTATCCAGGAACGCCTGATAAGTCGTCACAGATGTTAAAGTGTGGTCACGACCATCAAACCCGCATCGAACACTGGAGAGCACGTGCAGTAGCTTTGGCTGGCAACATGACTTCGCGGGCTGCCAGGGGTTGCGCTGCAACTCGTGCATGGAGTCTTGCCAAAACTTGAGTTCGGCTTCCTTGATGGCTTGAACGTACTCATTATGGGCTCACCGGTAGATCCGCAGAACCTCAGCGCGCACGACATTAACGATAATCTCCGTTAGGGGGCGACGCTATTATTCTCTCCTAGCAAACCTATCTCTTGCGAGCAGCACGCTAAGGTCAGAGAACCACCACTTTTTCCCAGGTTTCTGACTGGGTTTAACAGATGGCTCCAGATGGAAGCAACAGTCATGATGTCTCCAGGCACTCTCCGAGCAGCGGACGGGCCACTAGCTAAGGGTCCGTCTATTGGCCGCGGCCGCCGTAGGACCCTATTGCAGTTAGTCTTGATGGCCCGGCCGAATTGTTCAGCTATCAATTCCACCTCCTCCCTGTGCTCCATGCGCCATTCCAACCCCTGTAATGCAGCTGCACACTCACGCCGCAGCCTGTCCTGATCCAGGCCTCTTAAATTATAGCGACCCAAATCTGGAGCTCTTAGACCGCCTCCGTAAACGATCTCATAGGTTATAAGCATGAGATCATATAGCATAGGCTTAGTGATCATAGGATCACTCACACTGGGCTCGGTGAAACGAAAAGTTTTTGAAAAATATTTTTTTGTGAATTATTAAAGTTTTATGACTTTAAGAAAAGATTTTAAGAAAAAATCATGAAAGATTAAATTACAGAATACTGTATTTTTCCAAAAGAAAGCAAACCCACTCACTGAAAATTCAAAAAATATTTCTTAACTATTAGAGTAATCATTAACCTTGATCTTTTTTAGCTAAAATAAAATAATCAAGATGGGCGCCCTTCTCCTCAGTGAATATCGTAACTAAAAAAAGCTAGATTTCGGTAGAGTCTAGACTAAATAATTGCTCCTTCCCGTTTTTAATAAAACTAGTATATTTATCTAATTTTTTGGTGCAGTAACGCATGTAATACATCTGTACAAGAGATGTACTAGTAGAGCTGCTTTCTCTGATAGTCATGACATTTACCATTCAGCCATTTCTTATGTTGACGGTATGGTGACTGTATGGTGGGTGATTAAGAATAAGTGGAGAGGAATCTTGTCATCAGGCATTGTCTTTCTCCATGACAATCCTCGGCCGCACAGTGCAGCTGTAACAAAGAAGCTCCTGCAGCGTTTTCGTTGGAAACTGTTTGTTCACCCACCGTAATGCCCGGACTTGGCTCCATCCGATTTTCACCTCTTTGCTCACATGAAACGCTTGCTAGAAGAACAACATTTTGGCACAGACATGGAGCTGCAGACCAGCGTAAAACATGGCTGAAAACACAGGCGAGGGTATTGGAAAGTTGGTACCACGCTTAGACAAATGTCTAAATCGGAGTGGCGACTATGTAGAGAAATAGCGTAACTATATAAGTACTTGTTACAAACAAAATATTTTTTTTTTTCACTGTGGTTTTAATTTTGTGACCGATCGGTCCTTGAAAAAAAAAATAATCCTCGTATTTATATTTTTTGCTGGGATGGGAATCGGTTTCGATGTACACATTACAATATAAACATATATACAAATTATTACGTATACTATTTTATTTTTAATTTGCAAGGCGATGGACCAAATTTAAAGAACACTTATATTATTGTTATATTTTGAATATTGAAAAATCCCTTTAACATCTTTCATTAATAGAGGATTTATTCTGTAATGTTGGAGCGTTCACGAAACCATATTCATGGTCTAATTGCCTTTTTATCGTATCTTGCAAATACAATGATATGAATTTCTTTAAGTTTTGTAGTTAATTTACTTTGATTGATTTAAAGTTTAAAAAGCTGGCACATTTTTAAAGTCCGCCATATATTTTTGTATGATAAAGTTTAAATTGAATTTTAAGTTCGGGTTACATAATAAATTGTAGAGATTCGGCTAAAAATTAACGATTAATTTTTGAGGTAAGTTTTGTAACTTCTTTAATTCTAAAACATTAATATTAAAATCCAGACAGAATAGATACAAACAGAATAATATTTTAATATTATAAGGAACCTTACTGTTAGGCGCCAAGGATAGATAATTGTACAATGAGTATTCAGGTACCTAAAGTACGTCTGGTAAATAAAGATTTATTTAATACTTTATTTGTTACTGATGAAAAACTTGATTTTAAATAACCTTTGGTATACCTATACGTTTGAGGTTGTTTCCAATAATCAGAAATTCTACGATTCTGCAAAATAAATAGGTGGTATGTATTTACATGTTGTATAGGTATATTATACCTGTCCAAATTACTAAAACATTAACTTCAATTTTAGTTCTTTTAACACTTAATTTTTACACGTGAAAGGAGAGAAATGAATGTGACGGTCGGGTAACTTTATATTTTTCTATTTTATTTACCTTTATATTTATTTTTCCAAAAACTCGTTTGTTAAAGAGATGGGTTATAAGTTATTACACAAAAACTATTTTAAAGGATTAAAGCACTTTTTTGTGATAATATATTATCTCAATTATTTTTCTAAAAGGAATTATGTTTTGTATTTCAATCTTTTTTCTAATAAAATCTCTTCCGTTGTTCCACTAACGTTAAAATATGCAATTCTATGAAATAAAACAGTATTTTTCCTGAAACTAAAAAAAGTGAAATACGAACAAATAAAACAGGACGATGGATGCATTAATGAACAATGTCAAAGACGATTTCTGTTTGTAACACTGGAACATCCGTAATAGTCAGTTGTGAAATGAATATGTATCCTGGTACTGTATTATGTTAACATTTGTTTATTGAAATTTACGCTTAAAATTTTGGAACCAGTTGTACGTGAAAAACAATAACAATAAATATGCAAAAAATTATAAACCTAAAAAAAAAAAAATAATAAATAATTAAAATTTTTAATCATTATCAGAAAAAAAGAGGTGTGTTTTTTATCTAACTGCCTATAATTTTGGATCGGCTTTATCAGTTAGACAGAGTAGTTAGACTCCCAGTCTATCAATTATACTAAGTAAAAATTTCATGTTTTAAATTTATTTTAACTAATATTACTGAAAGAAACTTCTTTTTAGATGCATTGCAATACGTGTGTTAAGTATCATAACTGTAATAATTATAATCGATCTGACATTAGTTAAAAGATATCTTGAAAATAATACAGCCATTTTCAGATATAAAAAAGTATCCCGTTGCAGACTTTCTAGGGAAAGTGAGGACTGAAGTGTTTTCTCTTGCCTTCTTCACCGAACAGAATGTATGATAGCATTCAGTATGCCAAGTCCACCGCAATTCAAATTATATAATGCCATGGATTGGAGAATATATAATGTCAATCATTACTCTCAGAAAAAGTACTTATAATTGAAAAAAGTATTTATAATTGGGGCCTTGCGTTCCTCAGGTGCTTTAAATGCATTACAACCGTAAGATAGCCTGAGACAAATGATGCATGTAACAAATTAATCTAACCCTTTCTATTATAAAACAATACTTATATACACCGCTTCAACTAAACTGGGGTGGTAATTAACAAAATTCGCTAATCTTTTCATATAACAGATCAGTACGTCCAGTAATTCAGTATGTAAAGTTAGTAAAGAGAGATTCTATGTGTGACAACAGAGATGAAGAGGTATTCCTATTAAAACTGTTTTGAAGTAATCAAATTTCGTCATTATAAAACTGCAGTAATTTTAAGACACTAAATTTAATCCAGTCTAAACTGAAATGGTTTCTTTCAAATTAAGCCTTAAACTAACGCTGTTAAAAATCATACAATTATTTGTTATTAGAAAATCAAACCGTTTGGTATTGTAGAACAAACTTTTCTTTAAGTACGAATACAAACTTAAAATCTCCGCCGGGAAAATTTAAAGGTAAATGTAAATTTCTTGTATTTTGGAAGAATAACAACCAAAATTTTAATTTTAATCCAAAAAATACAACAAATTTCATTCAGTTATCTTCTACTCTCTCATTGCATTATACAAGTTTTTTTTTTAACTTTTGTTCGTTTGATAACTTAGTACTTCGAAGTAGGACGTTATTACATATGTATTTGTTAACTAATAACTTTAATTTTACTTGAAATAATATTGTTTTTATCAATATATATTTTCACTTAATAATATTGTTTTTTTTTTTGTATACAATTGTATAATAAAAAGGTGTTATATTAAGTTATTTGCCATTCTCTGTAATGTGTGTATCGTGAATTCTCAGGCCCCTGTACGTCAGATTACATATATTGATAACGTGTAATTAAATTATTTATGCCGTTTTTCTAAAATTATCAAAATAAATGTATTAAAATGTACAAGTAAGATATTAAAATGGAAGTTCTGACCATCATTTGAATATTTAAAAAATATTAGTCTATTTTATTAATGTATGTAATCTTAATTTTTCTACATTTCTACTATTTCAGATCCCCAACAGTTGTGGTTATTCCATTGAAATGTAAAACCATCACTTGTTACGTTAAAATAAGCAGTAATAAATTGACGTTTTTTTTACTGTTGAAAAAAAAAATTAATTTAGGAAGGTTGGTTGATCTTAAGGGGAAAATTTTACCCGCCATCTTGAATCCGCCTGGTTGAAACTTTTTAAGTGGTAATTCTCATAAAGTTTTCTGTCAGTGCTTTTCAAAAATCTTGATTTGGTACTTGGAAAAGAATCAAGTACCATAAAAAGCGTAAATATTTCATTTGATTCGAATAAGAACAGAACATTGAAAAGATTTCATTCAACGGTTTAGAGGGGAAGTCAGTTCAACTTTTCACAGCAACTTAATTATATTTTTATGAATGTGTATAAATGTAGATATAAAATATATTGTATCCAATTTTTTTTCTTGTTCAGGAAAAAAATTATTATCATAAGTGACTTTTTTCTTTGTCGTTTTCTATATATTAACTACAACCGTTAATTATCATAGTAAATGATGAAACTGTTCCTTTCCAGTTATTTTTTGAAAAGAAATATACAAATATTGGTAATAACATAAACATTTACACACACACACACACACAGAGAGAGAGAGAGAGAGAGACGCACGCGCGCCCGCAAAACGTGTGTTCGTGTTTTTATTGTTTTTTTTTAAATAGTAAGTAATCTGAGTAATTAACTTACATATATGTACTTTACAAATACATGTGCAAATTTTACATTGCCCAATTTAGTATTAGCAGGCAGGATTTTTTCCGAATATATTATCTGAGAATTTTGAGCCCTGAACATTTAGTTCATATGGGGAATAAAAAAACGAAAACTCTACATGGTTTTTAATTTGAAGCATTGTTGTTAATGGATGTTGGTCCGGACAACAAAAATGCTAGCTTCTCTGTGAAGAGCTTTTTGCTAAGACATCTTTTTTGAAAATATATAGATTACATTCTATGTGTGCAGGCGTGCGGATGCTTGTGTTTATATACATATGAGGGAGAAGGAAAGAAGTGGGAATTTGAGATTGAAATGTGATTGTGAAAGGAATATTATGTTTTCTTCTTGCAGATTTTAGTAATATTGTTTAACTAGTATGAAATGAACTCTTTTTGTCGTTGTGTGACTTTGAGATTTCAATGAGGTGTAGGGAGAGTAAATTAAATGT
The DNA here is from genome assembly GCF_047948215.1 of Lycorma delicatula. Classification (NCBI taxonomy): domain Eukaryota; kingdom Metazoa; phylum Arthropoda; class Insecta; order Hemiptera; family Fulgoridae; genus Lycorma; species Lycorma delicatula. The sequence goes on from NC_134457.1 coordinate 111,768,579, forward strand.
GTAGTAATTTTGTATGGATGTTACACTACCGTTACCTAGATTACGAGAAAAAAAATTAATCTGTGAAGAAAAATCCTTCTTTGACAATGTTTTAAAATAATTTTATATTTTTAACCCTGAAATTTTTACATTCGTGTATTTTTATATATTCCATGATAAGAATAATCAGAAGAAGATTTTGAAAAGAGAGGACAAAGAAAATAAAAAGGGAAAGGCGAAGAAGGAACGAAGAAGAAGAGGAAGAAGGATCTGTTTGAAACTCCTTTCCATTACCTTACAATGCCCTATACCTCGGGAAGGAGTCAAGGTAGACAGCAGAAATTCAGATATTTTGTAAAGTGCATAGTCTATTATTTTTACATTTAAAAACAAAATCGTAAACGGTATTAGGTCGTTGTGCAAGAGAAAAGATTCACAACTTTAACCCGAAGGGGATTAGAGTTTTATCTACGGTTTAAAAATTAGAGCTGAAGTCGATTTAAGCCTTTTCTGGGAAAAAATAAAAGTAATGCTGACTCTTAAGGGCTAAGAAAAAAATGCTTTAAGTTGTAATAGATTTGAAATTTGAAAATAAAGAAATTTACGTTAGAAGAAATTATGATTTGCTGTTTTTTATTGTTATTTTTTTTCCATTTCTAACCACCAAGTTTAATAATGAAAATGTACAAACACAAAGGAAAGCAAAACAAATAAATCAGTTCAGTTTTTATATGAGTAATTTCTTGTTCATACTGTACAATTTGTATTGGTACATGAAATATATATTTTTTTGTTTTCCATAGGGGGAGAAAAAAGCTCTGCCAGCCGCCGTCAGGCCTCCACTGACGGCAATGCGCGGCTCCCACCTGCTAAAAAACCTCCCCCTCTTATCATTGAAACATTAAGCTAAATATTAAATAGAATATTTACTATTTATAAATAAAAAAATTGACCGCTACGAGAAACGCAAATAATCATACATTGGGGGCGAAGCCGCTAAAGAATGCTAGTTTTAATATATGGCATATATGTAAATATATTTTTATTATTTACATTATGCATTTTTTAATTCAATTAAAATGATAAATACTGTAAGGTTATTGTCTATCGAATAATAAGTTTATAATAAAAGACTTATTAAGTAATTACTAATTAATTAACATACTTATTAAGTAATCATAATTACTTAATCAGCCTACTAATTAACTAATCTTTCTTTTACCTGTTTAGCTTCCGGGAATTACCGTTCAGATATTACTTCAGAGGATGACTGAGGATGGATTAGAAAACAAGACATTTCCAGGAATCTGGAAGGAATCTAGGGTGGTGTTTATCCCAAAAGGCACAAATGAGAATATGGAGAACCTTTATACAGACCATTGAGTCTTTTAAATACCATGGCGAAGGTAGTGGAGAAGATGCTCGCTGGCCGAATCTTTAAGGAACTTGAGGAAGGAATAGGCATTAGTGGAAATCAGTTTGGATTCATGAAGGGTCGTTCGACGATACAGGCGGCGACAAAGGTGATCGACTGGGCTAAGGATACTAGGAGCGGCACATGGAGAACGAGGCGTATTCCCCTATTCATAGCTTTAGATGTAAAAAATGCATTCGGTTCTATTAAGTGGGAATCAATAAATAGGGCATTAGTGGAAAAAGGTATCAGTCCTTATTTAAGAAGGCAGATAGGGGAATACCTCTCAAATAGAGAATGCTTGGTGGAGACGCAGAGTGAGTGCCTACGTTTCAATATTTATGGCGGTGTGCCACAGGGGTCTGTACTGGGACCCTTACTCTGGATACTGGCCTTCGATGGGATATTAAGACTGGACTATCAGGATGGGGTACAAGTAATTGCCTATGCCGATGACCTGGCGATACTCATCAAGGGTAAAACAACTGTCGATGTACAAGGGAGTGCTAACAACACGTTACGGACGATAGATAATTGGTTGAAAGAGAGGGGACTCCAGCTGGCAATAGAAAAATGTAAATATATTATGTTCACAGGGAAGAGGATTTTAGACCGTCCGGCCATCCAAATTGGAAACCAACAAATAACAGAGGTCGAAAAGATTAAATACCTAGGTGTGACTTATGAGAGGAATTGCCGGTTCACCCAGCATATAATAGACATATGTGCCAAAGGTTAACAGATGACTAAGAATTTGAATATAATAATGTCTTCGCAGAGAGCTCCAAGACCCACTAAGCGAAGGGCGATAGCGTCCACAGTGACATCTATGATGTTATATGCAGTACCAGTGTGGTGGCACTCAGTCAGGGTTAAACGAAATTTGAACAGACTGGTTAGTACTCATAGGAGGCTGTTGCTGGGGGTTGTTTCAGCTTACAGGACGGTCTCCTATGAGGCGTTGTGCGTGTTGTCTGGGGTGCCACCAATAGGCTTAATGGCCCTAAATAGAGTCAAGAGGGCGCAAGGCCTCGAAGCAAATGAAGCAAAAGATAGACTTAGACATAGATGGCAAAATAGATGGCAGGAGGATGGACCAGCCAGACGCACGAAGGAGCCGATTCCAGATCTTGCACTATGGTTAGACAGGGAACATGGTGAGTTAAATTATCATATCACGCAGTTTTTTACAGGTCATGGCAATTTCAATGAGTAGCTCCATCGTGTTGGAAGAAGGCCAGGTCCAGAATGTATGTACTGTGAGAGAATTGACAATGCAGAACACACATTTTTCTGCTGCGAGAGGTGGGCAATTAAAAGGAGGAACTGTGGCATAATAGGTATGAGCCCAGCAGAGGTCCTAGAGCACATGTTGAGGAGCGAAATAAACTGGAAGAAGGTTACGGAATTTATAGTAGCAGTATTAACAGAGAAGGATATAGATGAAAGGCGACTAGGTTACTAGTGTAGAATAGGGTAGGGTGGACAGCTTCAGTGATGAGAGACGGCACGCTGAGGTGTGTCGTTCTCAATGATGCACTGAGGACTCCAAGGGTTTAGATAGGTTCCGATGAAGAAGAAGAGTAAGAAAAGACCCGGTGCCACGTTACGGCTGTTTGAGGTATGTCGTGGTTTCCAAATGGGCAAACAGAAAATCACTCAAAAGAGCTGACACCGGCGAGCCGACCTGCCATGCCGGATGTTCAGCCGGTAGGCGGAGAGGCTCGTTAGAGTTTACCAGACACTCCCCTGGGTGGCGCAATACCAACCAGTCGGACCGGCCCAGGGGAGTAGAGTGGAAAAAAAAAAAAAAAAAAAGGATGACTGAGGATGATATGTATGAGTGTAAATGAAGTGTAGTCTTGTACAGTCTCAGTTCGACCATTCCTGAGATGTGTGGTTAATTGAAACCTAATCACCTAAGAATACCGGTATCCACGATCTAGTATTCAAATCCGTATAAAAGTTTACTAAAGCTTTACTAGAACTTGAACGCTGGAAGTCTCGACTTCCAAATCAACTGATTTAGGAAGACGCGTTCACTACTAGACCAACCCGGTGGTTAATTAACTAATCTAATAAATTATAAATGTACTAGCATCCACATCGCGACTTTTCTCGCGCTATATAATTACTTGCGTTTCCCATCGCGTTCAGTGTTTTTTTTTTATTTTATGGTTTCTAATCAAGTAACCGAAGGAAGGTGCAGCCATTCGCATCGAACATACAGTAACAGTGGCAGTAGCTGTGTTGGTTGAGCCGCCGAGCCGTACAGTCGGATTTAAAAAATAATCGAAATTCAAAAAATCCCGAATATTGTTTTTAGATATTTATCTGAATAGTATTTGAAAGCCCAGATTTACTGAATATCTCGTTTAGTATAGTCAGAAATAGGGAAAATTTGTAATCATTGTTCAAAACGTTTTTATCTTTCTTCACCTTTTTCAAGATAGAATTACGGAAATTTTAGAAATTGGTTTTTAGATATTCGCATGAGGATTATACACACATACAATCAAGTTGAAATCTTTCTTTTTTTGTTATTGAGAAATTAAAAAAAATAGCCGGGCTTCAAAAAAAGCTCAAAAATCAATCTTAACACTTTAAACTGGGAATTTCAAAAAATTCATTTCAGTGTGGTGCACTTACACCGTGAGAATAACGTGTATACAAATTTATCTTCAGTAACTTTTGCCTGGCGCTGATTCTTAATCGCTCACAACATGTAGATAACAATAATTTATTTTATATATAAAATATGATATCTTTTTTCTGTGTAATTTAAATTCATAACCGAATTTTTCATGCGTTTCAGTAGTTTTGTTGAAATGATTGAACAAAAATATATTTAACTCGATGAAAAAATTAAAGAAAACTACTTTATTCACCACGTTTCTAATATGTCCGTTATGGGGTACTAACTGTTCTTTAGCATGGATAAACCGTTTTCAGTTGTGAATTATGTGTCATAATAGGTCAAATTGTTTTCATTTTGACAACTATTAGACACAATGTGAGGAGAGAAATAAATTCTGAAAATAGGAGAATATAAGTTATGATAAATGAAAGAAATGAGAATAATGACGAATTAGACTAGTAAAAATCATGTAGAAAAACATAAAATGTGTTAACACTTCAAAAAAAATTGTGTCACACTAATACAAGAAAAGTAGGAAAAGACCCCAGTTACATACGTAGTTCTTTTATGCAGAATATATATATATTCTGCATAAAAGTATGTATATGTATATATATATATGTATATGTGTGTATTTGTTAAGGTTGTATAAACCGAATAGCAACAGGAAAGCAAGAAAGGCAAAACTACAGACTTTTGAAATGGGTTTTTCTGGTTAACGTTGAAATTGATAGGTTGAAAAGTTGTGAGATGAGATTTGAAGTCGGATTGGAGTGGAGAGAAAGTTTTATAAGTCTATAAGGTAAAAATAAATATGAAAGGCCGTACTAGTTAAGGGATTCAGCAAACAGATGTTAAAAAGTGATTTTGTACCTAATAACAAAGTGATCCAAAGTATTAGACGAATCACATAAGTTGGTTTGTATGATCTGAGAAGGATAAAAATAAGTAGCGAAGAGCATTATATTATTTAAATTTCTATTGGTATTTAATATATATATATATATTAAATAGTAATTTAAATAATCGATATATTATATTCACACATTCATACATTAACTATGAAAATGTGTTAAATAAAATTTATAACACTTAAAATGAAACACATTTCCTTAGTAGAATTTGCAATCTCATCTTCAATTCTCATTTTTTTTTCGTGGTTTTTTCCTTATGCTCTGTAAGCGTTTCCGAACCTATGGTTATAAGAACTTTCTTCATTTTCACCTGTAGAAAATGTCCTGAAAGTTTGATATATTCGTCGTGAATCACTGTATTTTATCGGGTTTTTGTTTTATATGGTGATATTTTGAGTTCATGAATATGTTACTTACTGTTAGTTTTCCGCAAATGAATTTAAGATTAATTTAATCTGAATTTTATTTAAGTTTTTCATTTTCAGAATCAGCCCATCCATTCTAAATATATTAATGATAATACAAAATTTGTTTTATTTTTTCATATGTCTGCTAGTAACGTGATTTTTTTTGTAGCGAGCCCTGTTTAACTACGTTAATGACAAATTATACAATTGCATCCTTCAGTCTTAAATTAAATTTTACAAGGAAGAAACGAATTATTCTCCCATTACCTACCGTTTATCTTCGTAAATACGTTAATGTTTATTGATTGGTACCCTTCATCAAAAAATTAAAAATAATTTTATATATGTATATATATATATATATATATATGATATTTCTACTGGAAATAACACCAGGTTATTCCGACAAAGACTTTCTTAAACTCTTCTGAAGAACAATTAAGTTAAAAAAATCAGATATCTAATTAGCAAATTTAGTCACAGAATATATTATTAAAAATATAATTAAACAAATACAAATTATTTAAAAATATTCGAATTAAAATTCTAATTAGAAAATTAAAAACATATGTATTAGAAAGTACTGCATTTACACATTTAAAAATAAAAATGAATTAATTTATAATTAGCAGATATATAAATTGAATAATACAATTTGCTGAAGAGATATGATCAAACATTAAAAAAAATCCGGTAGCAAACCAAATAAACATACAACAATTTTCATGTGGAACATTTTTTTAAATTTTGACTAGGACTTCCTTCAGAATAACAAGTTTATCCGGAAAAACACAGTAATAATTTTCTCCTCTCTCAATATATATATATATATATATATATATATATATATATATATATATATAAAGTCATTGTTCTTATGTAAATTAAAAAATAAATAAATAAATATATATATATATATATATATATATAATCTTTATATTGAAATAGATGTTTATTTCTTATACATTTTAATATTCTATACGCAAAACTGGAATTATGTCAATATCCTAAATGACGCATGTCTTGATAAAACAAAAACAAGGAAATCGTTATATTATTTTAAATGAACAGTACTTTAATAGTCTATGTGTGTATATAAATAGACTTATGAAAAAAATTGTCCTGTATTGATTGGACTGATTTTTATTGTTTAACGACGCCCGTTAAACGGATACTGGCCCATCACATCTTACCTAGTGTAGAACTAAGAAAGGGATTATAGGAAGAAAAATGTTCAATCGTCTGTAAACCTGATATGTTTGTGTTTCCAATTTCTTCCAGAACAGGATAAAGGTCATTGATAACAGTGTAGTTTGAAAATGGCCGGAAGCCAACCACTAAATTTTCCTTACGTCACATTCAGAGAGTAGCGCAATTATATAGAGAGAAAACGGTTTAAAAAATATTTTTACCCAATAAATTTTCGTTATATTGTTTATCTTAAAAAGTTTTTATTTTTTATTTATTTTTAATGAAATACCTTTAACAAAAGAAAATGACACATGCACATAAAATTTCTGCACGTCACGTAATTACTTTTTTAAATTAACATGAAGATACAATAATGATAAATTTCGTTAAATTACAAAGGGTAAAGTACGAAAATTAATGATTCTCTTCCAACTGCCATTATTTACTTGTAAATATTTTATGAATTCTTTTTATGTTGAAATTTAAAATTTATTGTAAAACATGAGGAATTTTCGTACTTTATTCGCATAAGGTGCATTCCGGAGAAATTTCCATATTTACTTGAGTAATTCATTCTTTTTATACTACTTTCAGCCATTTCAACCTATTTAAAAAGGTTCCTCAAAGAGTTTTAGAGCATTAAAATAGAATACATTTATATATATATATATCTTTTTATTTTTCATTATTATTTTTTTTGTACAGTGATTCTCAAAAAATGTAAAAAATTTCAGGACAGGTGGATTTTTTTTGTCTATCTGTTAGCATTTACAATCGGTACTTCATAGGGGACAGTGACGTGAGTATTCATGACAATGACGTGAGAAGAGGTCCCCGACGAAACACCTCATTAAAGCAAATAAAGACTCAACGCTTGGTCTAAGTAAAGTTTAGTACCTAACATACAACAGAACAAGTTTCTAGAATTCAAAAGTAGGCATCTAATCATTGTTTAGCGCTCATAAAAAAATTAACTAAAGGGAAATAAAGAGAACTATTTTCGCTTGTAACTCAACACAAAAAGGACCTTTTCATGCTTTTAAATTTTATTAAATACTGAATCACTTAAAAAAAATATTCTTGCCATCATGTTTTAATAAACTTTAAAATAATGTTCTTTTGCGGAAACATATCACCCAGCAGTCAGTGAGGTTTTAAATGGTAATAAATAATTATACGAAAACCCCCCTGAGTTTTGTGCATCTTCGTTTAATAATATGTACTCTAATAATTTATAAAAAACGGTTTATATAATAATTTATTCAATAAATGATTTAAAACGTTTTCTGTTTATTATATTCATTTATTTGCTTTGCTATTTATTTCATGCAATTATTGTTTTTAATTTTTTGTTTTATTTATAATTAATTGTGCATAATAGTGCACGGGTCAAAGTTTTACCACGGTTTATCTGAGAAGTCCTGGGTAGTTCCTTTTTTATATTGGTGGAACACCAAAACTACACATTCTTTATTTGATGTACTGTATTCCATGTATCATTAACTACACCGGCCTGAATAAATATTTGTTAATTTGTATTTATTATAACAGATGATCTCAAGTTTCATTGAAACAACCCTTTTTTTTCTTTAAACACCCGCAAGGTAACCGGTCCTCGCCGTAAAGCAAAACACAGTCACCACGGAGTGTCGTGGCAGCAGTCTCTACCCATCCTAGCTAGCTCCCTTCTGGTTCTTTCCCATCGTTCTCCTCAACTTCACTAGGGCACACTGAATCCTCTTCCGGATAACCGATATGCCCTTCCGCTGAGGAGCTACCCATCCCATCCCTATTCTAACAGTTCCAGATGTTCGTTTCGTACATCCTTCACTTCGCGATCCACTCATATCTTGAGGGTTCTTTATGCCATCATCGGGGAGTCCCGACCCCCCCCCCCTCTTGAATGTGGGCGGACCCGAACACCCTAGGCTAAAAGACTGTCAGACTACCTTCCTGGCCCTGCACATCGCCACGTTTCGACCCTTTTTTTAAAATTATAACATCTCGTCACTCACGTATACATGCAAACTTCACCCTACTTCATTCACCAGTACAGAAGCATACATAAATAATAAGAATATAAAATACACATGAAACATACAAAAAATAAAAAATAAATAAAAACAGTGGTAAAGAACACATATGAATTAGTCTATAACAGATCCACAGCTGTCTCAACGTCAGCAAATATGACAAACAATAATGACATGTAAATTAAGTTGACTCGTTAACCACTCCACTTCTATCAAGTACAATCTTCCCCACTCCTCAAGGTTCGATGAGTAGTCATTTTCTGTCATCAGTAATACCGAACAATACAAAGGCAAACAGTGGTAAAATTATACACGAATTAACGTATAAAGAATCAGAAAGCAGCAAATAATACAACACATAGAATCAGAAGTAATTCCAATAGCGTAATTAAGGTGAATCGGCGACACCCCATTTCCGTCGAGCACACGCTAACTCAGTCTACAATGTCCACCATGTAGCCTTCTTCCGTTACCAGTAATAATATTACAATGGTAAAAAACACTCGTGGATTAGCATACAAAAAATCAGAATACAGCCAATAACAATACAAAATATCAATCGAAATCCCCGCAGAATAATTGATTAGACTCGGCCCCTCCATTTCCATCAAGAACTCACAACCTCACTCCTCTATGATTGACAAGTCGTCTTCTTCCGTGACCGGCAACCAAGAATAATACAAATAATGAAAACGCAAATAATATAACAAAGTCTGATACCATTACAATGCCGATTATATTAAACGAACACATTAACATCCATATAACAAAACAATAAAAAAATAAAAAATTTCCTTGAACGCGAAGTCGTCAAGCATTGCATGGCCGTTACTTTCTTACAGCAAGCATTCCTCATCAATAAGTTCTGTTCCTAGCCTCGTAGACCCGCCTCCTTGAGTCTGCCCTCCTCTTCCTTCGTGCCCAGAATTCCCAGAATTCTGCCCACCATTTTCTCCACGGCGTTTCATTCCCTCCTGCCCCGAAGCATATACCCCACGATGTTATCTGGGGTGAATCACGCCAGTCCCATCTGTGCTCTGACGTGATCCCAACGAGCAAAGTTAAAAATCGTGTGCTCTGGTGTGTCTACTTGCGTACAATATGCACATTCCGGGGATGCTGTTTTTCCAAACCGATGTCATGAAGTCCTCGTGGCCAGAGAGCAACTGAGGGAGATAGTAACCCACCTCCCAATGTCAAATTCGAATCCACGACTTAATCATGATTAGTCTCTATAGGGGATTAGTCTCTTCGTCCAGGCGCCCTTAGTGGTGGCATTCCACCTGGCCTGCCACTCCTGCAGTAGCATTTACCACGTCTCAGCCTTCGTCATCCCCTCCTACCTTCTCATTAGCTGTGTTGCCCTCAGACGAATCGGGCGGGACCCCGGCGATGACCTCTAACGCATCGCCCGAAATCGTACGATACGCAGAGGCCAACTTGATCGCTGCCCTCCTCTGGAGTGAAGACAGTAGCCTCTCATTCCTCACCCTTTCTAGTGTCCCCGCCCACACTGGCACCAAATATAGCAGAACCGAAGTGGCCACCGAGAGGATGAGCCGTCTCTTCCCGGCCCAGAGTCAATGAAGCAGCCTTACAAAGCCGGCCGGCAGGTTTGTCATTGCTTCGTCACGCAATCTGCGCATGTTACAAAATCATTGCTTGCTCTAATTAGATTGTGAAAACCTTTATAATTATACCTTATAAGACCTAAGGTATGCGTCTTATATACACCTTACGTAAGACGTAAGGTTATAAGTATACTTTTTTAAGACGAATTTGGCAGTATTGGTATCGAGTTAATTAGCTAAATTTGAATTCTGTAGAAAATTAAATGACTACTCTAATTGCAATGTTTTAATAAATTAACAAATAATTTTTGAAGGATTAAAAATTGGCCGATTGATATGGACAAATACTGTTATCTAATCTCATTTACTAGATTAGGATAATATAAATATTGTTTTTCTTAAAATATATTAATATACGGTTATTATATTTTAATTGAGCAACTCTGTGTTGTAACCGGTACAGATTATCAGTAAAAAGAGGGCGACTGAACTACCCAGGTTAGGTAGATTGGTTTGCTTGGCATTTCTCCCGCCACTACCCCATTCGATCGCCCTAAAGCATAAGACCGAATGTCTGAAAAGGTTACTGAGCCTCGAAACAGTTTATTGACCAATGTCCTTACGAGCTCCTAGAGCTAACCTAAAAGCGTGAGCGGAATAGGCGTGGTACCACACACCACTCGCTTGTGTGTTCAACCGCCCACTTGTCATATATCACTAAAATGGGTATAAACTTATACAAGGATCTTCCCTTAGTCGTGGCGTGCCATTCTTGATTCCATGTCGAGGCTGTAAAGCCTGCTCCTCAGGCGGGAGATGGGCAACAGTTCGAAATTTAGAACCGGCGCATTGAGATCACCGTTGCGCTGCGGTACAGGCCTGGCTCGAAACCACATCCCAAATACATCGGCCCCCTGCCTCTTCGCAATTTCCATATGGCCGGCCAACTTTTCCCAATAAATTGATTGGGAGAGCCTTTCCCAATACAGTGGTAGCCTTGTAGGAGATTGTTTTAAAACACTAGTGCATACAATTAAGGCTCTGCGCTGGGCACTCCTTAAATTTTGAATAAGTGTTCGATTTCTTTCCAACTTATGCGCCCAAACGGACGCCACGTAAGAGGTCATACTTTCGAAGACACCTCGGTACACCACGTACAAATGACGGCCCGACAGACGGACCATACTCTTATACTTCTGCATCACAGAGACGGAGTCCGCCGCTACTTGCCTAATGTGGTTGCTAAACAGAAACTTCTCATCAAAGAAAACACCAAGGTACTTATTAACTCGAACTCGGTTGATTACACAGCCTTTATACTTACTACGGGGGTTACAACTGTATGATAATTTGCCTGCACCCTTGAGAAGCATCACCTTCGTCTTGGGCACAGAAATCTTTAAATTTTGAATATCCATCCAGCCCTCTGCGATTGACAAAGCCGCCTGCGCTCGGTCTTCCGGCTGCAGTCTTGAGTTACCACGAACTAACAGGAGACAGTCATCGACGAAAGCCTGCGCCGTGACCCCTTTCGGGAATGTCAGTTCCTAAAATCCGTTGAATACGAGGTTCCACAGCAAGAGACCGAGAACGGAGCCCTGCGGGCTTCCCTTGATGACGGACTTTTCCACAACTAGGTGCGCATCCTTAAACAGAGCCGTGCGATCCGACAAGTAGTCACGTACTTCGACCTGCAGGGTTACTGGAACATTGCGGCGTTCCAACTCATAGAGGACAGAACCCCAACACAAGGAAGGAAATGCTGCTTCTTTGTCAATAAAAATTGCAAAAACATATTTACAGTCGGCGCTTTCCAACTCGGCAAGAGCATTTAAGATGCAATCGTCGGTGACAACCCCTTTCACGAATCCATACTGGCCTCGAATTAGAAGTGAGTTCATATCTATGCTTTCCCGAGCCGTTCCACAACCAGCCTTTCAAGCAACTTGCCGATTACTGGCAAGAGACTGATGGGTCAATAACTGCTGACCTCACTCGGATCCTTCCCTGATTTTAAGAGCACCCACACCAAAGCCACCTTCCACCCCGAGAACAGTCTGCCAAACGGCTCTCTTATGACAGACAGCAGATGATAGAAAATATCCGAGTCAAGTTGGTCAATCTCCGGTGCCTTTCTCAGTACCATTTTAGAAACCACTCGATCTATATTTACGGGTTCCACAGCTCGTACGCCAGGGGATGGTGTCTCATTCGCCCTAACGCCGACTTCTGCTTCACCCTCCGGAGCATCTGGAAACAGAGTATCCAAAAACGCCTGGTAAGTCGCCATAGATGTTAAAGTGTGGTCACGACCACCAAACCCTGCAGCAAGAGGTCCACCCAAGGAACAGCCGGCCACCGGCCACCAAGACCTGCCGGATCTTAGGCAAGGTCTCAATTACCCAGTGGCTCTTTGAGGCTTTCTTCCGCCACAATTGCCGGACCACCCTGGTCTCCTTGAGAAAGTCCTCGACAGCCATTTCCAACGCTGGATTTTGTCTGTGTATCGCCTTGAGGATTTTGGACTCCTCTTCCTCGTTGCCCTTGGTAAATCATACACCAATATTTGAGGCCTCCGCTCGGCCAGCAACTGAGCCTTCAGCCCGTTCTTCTTCAGAACGTCGACCTCCAGCAGCCGCTTCGCCTGCTGCTCACTTACGACCTTCTGGTGACCCGGGAGAACTGAAACTTTTCTCTCCACGGGTCCAGGACCTTTTGCAGGGTCAGCTCCGTCATTGTAGACGAAGTTCCCGGACCAGGCGTTACTGGGACCACCTTGAGGGTGGCTCGCTTAATTTTGTTAGCCGACGCCTGAACTGGTGGCGGGTGACTAACCCGCTTAGGCCGCTGTTACTGCAGCGAAGGAAATATGCTTTTTGACCTTCTCCTACACCCGTTTTAAATAGGTGTGGATCTCGCCAAGGACCCTCGCCGTTACCGATTTGAAGTCCCTGACTCCTTCCACCACCTGGCCAACCTTGCCCCATTGTCGATCAATGACCGAAAGTAGGGCTCGGTTAGCACCCTGGAGGTCCTCGCATTTCAATGCCAGCTCAGAAACCATCAAGGCACGCTAGGAAAGATGCGAGTCGACTAACTGTCAAAACTCGACCGAAATGCGTCACTCCTTCTTGGAGAATATTTTGTTTCAAGCGGACCGCATACCCTCAATTCACCCGATCCCCAGCTAGACTTCTGCAAAGGAGGCTTCGCCCCGGATTCTTCCAGAACAGAGCCGACCATTTCACCGCTGTGTTATGCCACCCTCGACTTCGCAGGGAGCTGCCTGTCAGCCTTGACTCGCTCTCTACTGTCCTGCTCTCCCTGTACGGTTCCGGCCGAAGTCTTCTCTGTACAGTTCGTCGCAGAGGTATTGGCCGGATTTTTCCGATTAGGTAGATTGCCACAACTATACCAAATTCAGTTAACTTATAGCGTTGTAATAAACAACGTGCGCGTACGAGTTTTCAGGCGGCCGATTCACAAGCACCTCAATACTGAACACAAGACCAAAAGAGTGATCATATGTAATGATCAATGGTTTTAATAGAACTGAAAGACATATAATTATAAATGTTTAATTACATGAGTACTATATGACTAATTAATTATACGATGAATAATATGAGTAATGTTTATTGTTTTTATTTAGATACGGCTGCGTTCTGAATCAGCACTGGTACAAGGGACGTGACTCGTAGAAACGTGACGAAATCACTAACACAAACGCAACCTTTGTTTATTCTTCACTCTACAAGCTAACTGAATACAGTACAGCTTGAAGGGTTCTGTGATTTTTCGTATTTAATACTTTTTTCACACTGGTACAGTGTAATCTTCATTAACAATGAAGCGTTTTATTGGCTTTCCGAACCGAAAGAACGCAAAAGTAAGCTACATAAAGTTACTTTATAGATATAAAGATATCAGACACTTTATAAATATAAAGATTATACTAAATATATATTTAAATTTATAGAGATATACTTTTTTAGCCAATCCAAAACTACCAATGGTAGGACACAGTTGACTACGACACTTAAAATGAGAATAAAAATTTGTTTGTTCACAATTATCAGTCGGTCAACCAATCTGTCTATATATCCTTACTCATATTCACTTAAGTTAGGAATAAAAAATTAAATTTCTTCATAATGTAATTTTAGGTTGCTTAGTTTAAATCTTAGTTAAGTTTCAATTTGGAGATTTTCCTTTATTTTTTGTAATGGATTGGGACTTGATCGGGCGGGATTAATTGCATTGTATCGCTGATTTCAATAGAAATATGATAATTTTTTTATATTTGCTTAGAAAAAAAGAAATGTAATCCTCGTTATTTTGGTCTTATCTTTTGAGTAATTTATGTATTTTTTTTTAATAACATCAATTCAAAAATGTTTAAATCAGTTCATTTTCCAGTGGGTAAAAGCCATTTCAATAATGTATTTCATTTTTAAAAGTTTAATAGTTTTTAACTTTTAAAAACCGTTTCAGTTCCAGTATCCAGAATAACGGTCTACTACCGTTATTTTGATAGAGGAATGGAGAAATTTTTCTGCTAAAAACTAATGATTATGAATCGGATAAATTTTGAAGTCAATTGCTTTACTTCTAAAAATTGACTCTACTTCCAATAAGCCATATTAATTTTAACAACAAGCAACCTTGCAGACTGCACTCTCATGATGGCTGGGAGAATTATAAATATACGTAACTAAAAAAAAGATTCCAAATTAAAAATAAGAGAGTAATGTTAAAACAGATTTTTCTGACAAAGCAAGTTTCCGGAACATATTTCAAAAAATAAATAAATAAATCAAGTTTCAGGCACGGGTTTAAAGAATGAGCGACTTTTCTTTAAAAAAAAACCGGATAATTTGTTTAGGTTTGGTGTTTACTATTTATTTTTCTGTTTAGCCTCTGGAACCACTGTAAGGATGAATGAAGATGATATGTATGAATGTAAATGTAGTGTTGTTCAGTCTCAGTTTTTTTTTTAGTTTTTTCCTGGTACTTCCCTATGCCAAACCCGTAATTAAGCATAGAACAGCGTACTCCTTTATACTTTAACAGCCCTTCCCACCTACCGGCAGTATGTCTTGCATGGCAGGTCGGGCTGCCAGTCGGATCTTTATTTTATATTATATTAGTAAGCAACCCAATAGAGTACCTCACTTCCTGTGTAGTTTTTTAGCAGCGTTCCTATAAGAGGCGATCCAGTTGTCATTATACAAAAAACTACCACAAGGGGTCCGCGATCCCTCATCAAGAACGGCTCACCTCGGCGAACCGTCCTCTCCAAATCGAGGCTGCCCTCCCTAACTAAACACACACAGAGTTACATACGATCGAGGTCACAACTGTCACGGGATTTTGTCTTCAATATTCTAGTAGCTAGCTTCTCCACATTTCCCCAGGCCTGCCTATTGGAAAGCATATAACCCATAGTCCTCTCTGGAGTAAGTCAGATAAACCCAGCTCCTGTCGAAGACCGTCCCACCTATAACTGTGGTATATGGTATGCTCCGGTGTGTCCTGTGACTCGCAGTATTTACAAGGGGAGGTAGCGCGTTTACCAAACCGGCACAAATACTCCTCAAACACCCCATGCCCGGTTCACAGTTGGGCGAGGTAGAATCCCACCTCCCCAAATCAATGTGACCCACAGATCAATGTTATGTATAATGCGTCTTGTCCATTCTCCCGTAGGAGAAGCATTCCAGACTTCCTGCCAATCTCTCAAAAGGATTTGTCTAGCCTCAACTTTAGGCATTACACTCTGTACAGAATTTGAGCCCTCAGCAGAAAAGGAGGGATTCCCGAAACTTCAGCAGCATTACGGGAAACAGTCCTGTATGCCTCAATAATTTTGATGGCAATTCGCCGCTGAATAGACGACATCCTATCAACGTTCCTTTTACTGATTAATGCATCTACCCAGGCAGGGGCCGCATAGATAATTATGGATAAAGCCACCTGCAGGATAAGTCGCCTTTTAACGCCCACGGTCCTTTATGGCTTCCCATAAGTTGACCTAGCTTGGCAACAACCCTCTCGACACGGGATATTCTCATCAGATGTGTTTTGAAGAGCTGATCTTGGACCAGTAGGGCCAGATCGTCGGCACAGGCAACCAGGTCGAAGTCTCCATCAAATTCAAGAAGCAACAGCCGTCGAAGGCAAGGTTCCACACGAGCGAGCCCAAGACCGATCTCTGCGGAACCCCACCAAACATATCAAAGGAGATCTCTTCATCCTCAATCAGAGTCGTCACCTTCCTCTCATGCAGATAGCAATTGATAACACTCAATATATATCGATTGACTCCGCGTGCACGCAACGAAGCCATGATCACTGGCCACAGAATGCTTCCAAAGTCATTCCTGACATCTAGGAGGACCAGTAACGGTATCCTCCGTCGACGCAAGGTGCTCGCTGCTCGATCTTTCGCCCAATCGAGGACACGCCTAATAGTATCCGTAGTCGACCTCCCCCTAACAAAACCATACTGATTAAGGGAGAGGCTGCCCGATTCCTCCACCTCCTTCCAAAGCCTGTCGACTATTAGCCGTTCCATTAGCTTGCCGATCGTGTTTAATAGCGAAATAGGACGATAGGCAACGCTATCATTTTCCGTTAGAGCTTTCTTAGGGATTAAGACCAGCAGCGTCTATTTCCACTGTGCAGGGAAACAGCAAGCTTGTAGCGCACAGTTTAACGCGTCAAGGACTATCCAAGGGTGCTTTGAGACAAGCGTCTTAATAATAGACCCCGGGACCATGTCCGGGCCCGGGCTCTTATCTGGATGTAGCCGCGAAGCGGCTCCTTGCATCTCATGGATGGTGAATCGGTGGGTATGGATCACACGAATTTGTCTCCAAGGCGACTCAACGACTGGAAAAAGCTCGTATATTAAACTGAAAGCGACATCTCTACTTAGTGGAGCAATAGGTTTCCCCAACCTGCTCATAACAATTTTATATGCCCCACCCCACGGATTGACGTCAAGGTCAGCCAGCAGCTTTAGCCAAGCCTTCGCTTTTGCCTCCTTTATCGCCGCATTTAAAGCACCTCTTGCACGCCGGTAATCCTGAAGAAGTTCCTCGACTATCCGGCCAGCACGTCTATTGGCCCTCTGTAATTTCTTCCTAGCCGCAAACGCAACGGTCTATTTTTCCGCAATGTCACTGGACCACCTGTATACTTGTTGTCTACGAGAACCATTTAGCGTCTCACCACGTTGACATTCTTCAGTAACAGCTTCCGATAGGCTCTCAGGTGTAACTGGGTTGTTCATTCGAAACTTTGCAGCAATCCTATTGACAACACGGGCGGCTTGGGATTCATTCGGTTTCCAACGATGAGGACGCACCATACGTCCAGGCGCTCGAAAGATAATCGCTAGATGGTCACTTGCGATTTCATCAGACAGAAGCTTCCAGTCTCGAATCTTAGGTGCTATCTGCTCGGAGGTCGCCGTAAGGTTCACAACCGACCCACGCCCCCTACCAACATAAGTAGGTAAAAAGCTCTCATTATAAACAACAAGCCCAAGTGCTGAGAACAATGCTGCAAGAATAAATCCTCTTCGGGTGGAAATCATTCTCCAAGCTCCAGAGATATTGCGAGTTAAAATTACCGGATAATATAACTGGTTTTATGCACGTCGAATACAATCCTCCAGATTACCAAGAAAACCTTGATACCGTTCATACAACTGGAATTAGGTGAAACATAACCAGATATAAAAGTGCAATCGGTAAGATCCACCGATATATATCCATCAGTTCTTGATACCCGGGAGACAGCATACCGGC
Source organism: Lycorma delicatula (assembly GCF_047948215.1). Taxonomy (NCBI): domain Eukaryota; kingdom Metazoa; phylum Arthropoda; class Insecta; order Hemiptera; family Fulgoridae; genus Lycorma; species Lycorma delicatula. The sequence goes on from NC_134457.1 coordinate 111,786,543, forward strand.
TCAAAACATTCATTACAACAGCATCTTCGGATCGATCAACAACCCACGAGTGCGTGGCCATCCTTCTTCTGTTAGGCTTCACAACAGCCAGGAAATCCATTTCATGTTCAATCGCAACACGCCAGATGAGATCATGTGCTATGGTTTCATAGCACATGAACACTCCTTAGACCCATCCCGATGTCCAACACCTCCACAAGCAGAACATCTTGCAGGCTCCTGACAATTTGCCCTAAAGTGGCCCTGTCCACCACACCTGAAGCAGCACTTCGAAAGATCTGGGCCTCTGCAGAACGCAGCCACGTGGCCGGTCTCCCAGCACCGGTAACAGCGATCATCAGGCTCCTGAATGCTCACGCGACAGTGAATCCAACCGATTCGTATTCGCTGTTCTATCAGCTTCTTAGCCACCCCATAGTATTCTTAGCCAATCGTGGCTCTGCTAGTATCTCCAAAGCCGGACCGAACTGAGGACAATTTAAAATCCTCATTCTCACCAACAGCCTGCTGCAATGCGTCAGTAATCTCTTTCTCGGTTGTGTCTCCTGAAATACCGTTAATATTGATCACCGTCCGGCGACTTTCTCTTGATTTAGCGTCTGCCCGGAGTCCAAAAACATTCGAACACAAAAGGTTTCGAAATCCTTCAGCAGCTGTTACACCCTTGAATCTAACATGAAGATTCATGAAGATTTCCTCATGGAAAGCATTTCACCGACCTCGCTGGAGGGTACCGACTCCTTCACGGTCCTCAACAGATCCGCATAGATCTTCTGCCTTCAACAGACGCCATATCGCTAGAAGTCAAACACATCCTGACTCTGTCTCAGTTTGGTTAATTGAAACTTAACCACCAAAGAACACCGGTATCCAAGATCTAATATTCAAATCCGTATAAAAGTAATTGCTTTTACTAGGATTTGAACCTGAGAACTCTCGACTTCGAAATCAGCTGATTTATGATGACGAGTTAACCATTAGACTATCCCGGTGGCCAGGCTTGGTGTTTACTACAAGTAGAAAGACTAACAGGTAGTCTTTCGTTTTCATATAGTAAGAAAAGAGTTATAATTTGGTAATTTTCAAAAATGATTACTGCAGAATAGTGTTTTTTTATTCCATCTTTGAAGTTCTTTAGATAGTAAAAATAATAAATGTAATTAAAATCTAAAATTGTCTAAATAATTCTGCTTCTGAAATCTATTTATTTTATTATTCATTTACATGCACGCTATAATTACGATTAAAAATGACCCTGATTACTATTTTTAATTAGACCGAGTAGCAAAAAATAGTAATGTATAATGTTTTTTTTTTAACCTAATAACGAAATAACTTAATCTTTATTATTTGCATGAGAATTATGATCTCTTAAAAAACAATAATGATAAGGGTATAACGCAAATATAAAAGTGAAAAATGTGTCTTAATAAAAACTGGTAAATTTGTTATACGTTTACTACTTTCTAATATTTATATATATATTTTTTTTTGGTAAAAAAAATTATTAACTAGTACTATTTTAATCACGGTAATTACAAAACAATTAATTATCAAACAATGATGAAATAATATGGTTAAATTAGGTCAGTGAGACGAACTACAAAAATTTTGTTGAATCGTTTCAAAATATATTGACATTTTATTTATTTTTCTACTTGTTTTTAAATCATTTAATTATTCATCTCATAAGCTCAGAGCTAACGAGTGGAAGTATGATATAGAACTATGTTAAATTTTTTTATCAGTGGAAAGTGACAATAAGTTTGATGTGAATTCTAAGCCGAAATTTCCGAAAAAAGTTTTGACACTACCACGGAGTTGTAGGTTTAAGTATAAATGTTAAGATACCGTATTTAAAAAAAGGACACCAGAATCATACCTTAAGGATAAAATATCTTATCGGGAAATAAATTTGTTATTGTCTAACATCTCTTTAGCAGTATATTTATGATAAATCCAGTTTAATAAATTATTTTCTAATTCGATTGCTATAATTTAATTATTGAATTTAATCCTATTATCACACTTATATATCAGTATGTTTATCGTTCGTTCTTTTTTGTTGAGAAACATTAATTAATTTAAGATTTAAGCGGATATATTTCTATTTTTTATGTTTAAGTAAGTTGTTAGCCTATTCAAAAATAAAAGATACGGTAAAATTTGCAAAAATCATAAACAAATATGTAAGAAATAAGATTCAGAGATTTTCTTTTAAAAAATATGTTAAATAATAATTAGAAATGATTCTACTTTCCTAGTGAAAGTCTCTGAAAGAAGACAAAATTTTTTCAAGCTTTGTTAAATGATAGTTGAAATTTTTATATGTTCGATGCCTATAAAGGGCGTAAGATAAAAGAAAAATCTGTGAATTTCAAACATAAAATCTACTAACACTTTCTAGAAAAATATTTTAGAAATAATTGTTTACAATTTATTAAATTAATTTTGACACTGTTTTTTTTTTTTTTTTTTAAGAGAAACCGATATTTTATTAAGTGATTTAATCCGATGTTTTTAATAAAAAGGCTTACTCTGCCTAAATCCATAATAAAAAAACTATTTTCTTTTAAAAACAGAAAAATATTACTAGCAGTTTTGTTGTTATATTGAACTACATATACATTTAAAAAATAAAATACTAAAATGAAAAATTGAATTACAAAGTTAAATTGATAAACAATAGGAAAAATAAACAACAATATGGAAGTGTAAACTGCCTTTTAATAGCAGAAAGAAAAAAAAAATATATAAGTGCGCTTATAATAAACAAAATAAATAGATAAAGTGACTAAAAAAAAAAAAAAATCATAATACGACAGAATACTTGTTTGGTGTAATAAAACAATTAAAAATAATTAAATTATAAAAACAAAATACGCTAAAAAAATACAAAAAAAAAAAAAAATCAATGTGGATGAGACTTAATGAGCTCTTATTAATAATAAAATATAAAAGTTAAACTGAAAAAAATATGAATTTGAAAAAGCAAAAAAATAAAATTTTTTACAAGATAACCACTATCTTACGGCATAAGAAATGTTGGACGGTATGCATCAAAGGGATTAGGGCATACAAAGTCGATCTCTCGGTTAGCTTGCTATACCCTTGGACGCAAAGGGATACGCATACTCGACATTTATTGAAACTGTTTTTTTGAGGTAGAGTGACTAAACGATTATATCCAACAAAATATGGAAATTAAATGTTTGTGAAATTTCAGTAATCTTGTTTTACATCGAGTTCTATGTAATCTATATTATAAAATGTCATTGAAATTCCCCTCTTCAGGCGATGATAGCTTTATCCGTAAATCGCTGAAATGTTACCAGTAGCATAATCACGTATTTTTCTTATACGAAATAGGTTCTAAGGCAAAATTCCTTCTCTAAATAATAAAAATGGGTAAAGAAAATATTTCCTCCTGTTTAAATAACATGGCCTACTTTTATTCCATTAGTCTACAAATTACGATTATTTTTTTTTTTTTTAATTTAATGAAATTAAATCTTTAACCCGTATTATTCAACAAATATGAAATTTTATTCACGAACTTTCATCTTAATTAATATTAAACATAACAACGAAGTAATTCTTAAACTTTGCTTCCTTTTTTTATGCTCTGCTGACGCTTTGACAATCGAGAAAATCCTAGCCCTTCGCGCACGGCTGCATTCAACTGATCATAATCATTTGCTTTGTAATGTTAAACTATGAGGGTTTCAATGATGTGTTTTTAACAAAAATTAGTTATTTCTAAAATGTAATTTTCAGCATTTTATAAAATTTTTTAGCTATGGTCCCTTCATCCTGTTTTCAAATGTTCAGTATTTTTTAATAACATTTAGTCTCTATTTTACTCTATAGATAGCAGCACTGAATTATCTGATTAAATTACATCATAACTGCGGTTTTGTTTATTTAATGAAATTGTTGTCTATCATTCAAGATGAACAGGGCAATCTAAAAACAAATTTTTTTATTTTATTTCAATTGTTTCAATTTCATTTAAATTGTTTCAATTTCAATTTAAATTATTTCAATTTTAAAGTTTTATATAATAATAATAATAATTTGTTTATCTGCTTTGTTTGTGCAACAGAACAGTTACACAAAACCTTTGTATGTTGCACAATATCACATAAAATCACAAAAGAACAGCCACAAGTCAGCAACCCACATATAAATTAAAAATACAATATTCAAAACACAATAATAATAATTATACAGTCAAATACAAAAAAATATAATAATTAGAACTTTAAAAACGGTAGCTATGGAGTGATAATAAAAACACATAGATGAAAACATACAAAAACACAATATTACTAATACATTCCAAATAAAACAAGTTATAAGCAATAATCCTTAAAAAAACAACAATAATTTTAAAATCATGAAAGTGAGCATTACACCAAGGACAATAATCCATCGCCACGTAACCCTCTCAAATTTTTAATGAAGGTCGTCTCATCTTCCCAAAAGCTTAGCTTATCCTGGAACTCCACTGCAACACTGGTACACCGCTCAATCGGAGACACGGTGGAATCAATCGGTGTCACAAATTGCCTAAAAGACCGCACTGATCTGGCCTTTTTTTTTTCTCTCAGCTCCCCTGGGCCGGACCGACTTGTTGGTATTACGCCGCCCAGGGGAGTGTCTTTAAACTTAAATAGGCCTCCCCACCTACCGGCTATATACCGACAAGGCAGGTCGGCCTACCGGTTAGCTCTTTTTGAGAGTTCTTTATCAATATTGCCCCCTTGGGGACCCAAAAGGGCAATACTAATACACCACATTATTACACCACGCCAGACCCAGTTCGCCGCGACGCGGTACCGGGTCCCTTCAGTATTCAGTGTGCTGTTGCCTGACTGTTACCCGTGAAGTCCTTGGTGGCTCATCAGTGCCAACACATCGCAGCATGCTGGACCTCACCAGCAAGGCTGTCCACCCAGTCCTATTCTAGCCAACACCTTGTCTGCTCTCATCGGAGTATTTCTGTAGAACAACTTGTCTAACAAAACTAGCAAAATTATTCCAGTTTGACTCGCTTCTTAGCATGTAGTCTATTGTTGTCTCTGGAGTTATACGTGTGAGTGCCTTACTATGTCTAAGTGTGTCCCACCTATTGCACTCAAAAAAGGTGTGCTCAGCATCATCTATCTCGTTGCAGTAGTTGCAAATTGGCTCTTCTCTCTTGCCTATTTTGTGCAGGTAGTTATTGAAGGAACCATGTCCTGTAAAAAACTGCGATAGATGATGATCAACCTCACCAAATCTTCTCGACAACCATGGCTTGATGTTGGGGATGAGGGTTCTCGTCCATCGACCCACAGCTTCCTGCGACCATCTTTCCTGCCAGATATTATAAACGGCATCCCTGACCTCTTGTTCTGGCTTGCCTTGTGCCCTCTCCACCCTCTTTTTTGCGATTAGGTCAATAGGAGGTGTACCCGATAACACGCACAGGGCGGCATAGGACACTGTCCTGTATGCGGACACAACACCTAGGAGCACACACCTGTGCGTCCTCGCCAGTCTCTCTTTGTTGCGCCTGATGGCGATAGAGCGCCACCAGGCCGGAACGGCATACATAAGCGAAGACACGACGGTAGTCGCCAGTAAACGGCGCTTTGAGGCCCGAGGGGCATTCTGCGATGACATAATGATGTTTAGACTTTTTATCATCCTTTCTGCCTTGTTGCATACATTGACTATGTGCTCGGTGTATCTACCGTTTTTCTGGAGGATAACTCCTAAGTACTTGATGTTATTCGCTTCTTCTATAGCATGACCGTTGATGGAAATATTGAACGGTTCTAGCACTCTTCTACCCGTAAAGGCAATACACCGATCTGGCCTGGTTCCGCAAGACAACACGGTAACGCGTCAGAAGTTTATTGTGCAGAGCTTTATAAAAGAAAACCAAGTCAAAGTACGTTCTTCTATCATAACCTGTTTTTTTTTTCTTTACCCTGTTTAGCCTCCGGTAACTACCGTTTAGATAATTCTTCAGAGGATGAATGAGGATGATATGTATGAGTGTAAATGAAGTGTAGTCTTGTACATTCTCAGTTCGACCATTCCTGAGATGTGTGGTTAATTGAAACCCAACCACCAAAGAACACCGGTATCCACAATCTAGCATTCAAATCCATGTAAAAATAACTGACTTTACTAGGACTTGAACGCTGGAACTCTCGGCTTCCAAATCAGCTGATTTGGGAAGACGCGTTCACCACTAGACCAACCCGGTGGGTTTATCAGATAACCTGGAAAGGTCTAATCGCCTCAACATATCCTCTCTACTAGCGCCAATCAAACAATCTCTAAACTTAAAACGCATCCAGTTCAAGAACCTATTCTGAACACCCTCAACCAGATCAGAGGCAAAACCTCGTGTACTATTCCACACCACGCCAAGCGACTCCTCACCAAAGATTTGTACAGCAGGTTACAAGTGGAAATATTGTTAAACCGTTCACAAATCCAAAGGACAAGACCAAGGTCCCGGCGTGCTTTATTGACAATCCGAGCAACATATTCGTGAAAATACGACTTCGTGTCAAATAAAATCCCGAGGATTAATTATAATAATAATAATAATAATAATAATTCCCCCGACAAAACCCAACCCCATGTCCATGCAATAACATTTTTGCATTCGTTGGGAGCGAGTAACAACACAGTATTTTGGAACTTTCACTTATGTCGGCCAATGGGGGAATGGTTTTCTTAGGAGCTCTCTGTGCAGTTCGGGATTGGCGGTCTTGAGATGTACCAGCTGGTTGTGTGGTTCTCGGTTTCAATGTTTGTAGTGTGAGCGGGAGGCATGAAAGTGAACTGTTTTTGCTATTGCTGGGCGGAGTGCGAACGAGGAGTATCCATCCCTCTTCACGGTTGTGGAGCCGAGTTGAGGTGGGCTACTGTGAGCATAGCTCTGCCAGAGTCTTGTGCCACTTAGTGTGAGTCAATGACTTCGGCCCTCGACAGGAATTGTTCTAAGGGTAAGGAAGCCCTAAAACAATGCAGGCAAAGTAAAAATAGAGATAATACCCATTCAAGCAACAGCGAAGCCAGTAATTAAACTAAAAAAGAGGACGTTGAACGTCCAACAATGAAGCCTCTGAAGACAAGGAGGGGTTTAAATGAGAAGGCGGGCACTTCATCCGTCTCAACATACTTTAGCGGGGGGTGCATCGAGTCTCGACTCTGATGCACTGCTGACCTCACAATTAGAACCGGTATCATCTGATGTCGGCAGCAAGACATTTTCTGTAATTTACTACGGAGGATCAGAAGACTCCATCTCCGAGGCCTCAGATACCTTGGAATTCGAAATCGAGGCCTTTAGAAAGATGGAAAAAAGAAGAAAGAAAGAATGGCCTAAGGGTAAATCTAGACCGTAGAATCTAAGAATAAGACAGTTATTCTGTTTTTTTTTTTAATAACTTTTAATGGAAAGACGTGCTTTTTAACTTTGCATGACATTGTAAGTTGTTTTAACGTTTTTGATAGAAGTGGTTTATGAGATTAGTGTGGCAAGGACCCTTTACATTCTTATCATCATGTATTTCTTTGAAGTTTTAATACGCCCTGAAAAGTCTATTTTTGGATAATCAGTTTTGACAAGACTGACTACGTCGCTAGTATTTTTTATTAGGGAGGGAGTTTTTATTTTTTTATTGTTTATGTAGAAAGAAGATAATGCTAACACTAATCGATGCCTCTAAAACTTAAAAAGAAAAAAAAATGTAAATTTTAAAACAGCATTTAAAATAATACCAACAGCAGTTATCATCAGGCGAGACAAAGTTGGTCTGAACACGAGTTCAAATCTTAGCACGCTTTAGACTTATATTATTCATAAAATATTATTCATAAACTTATAACTCGTATTCATCAGCGACTAAGCCAATCATAACGTTTAAAGAGATTATTTCCGATGTGAATAATACGAGGTATTTAAAGAAGTTTTTTTCATGACTTCATTTTAAAATTTTATTTTTCAGGAATAAATTATAATTAACAAATTATTAATCTATACATGTTTATATTTATACATTTATCAATAAGTTCGTTAATATTTTAAAACATTAGGAAGGAAATATTTTTCAAATTGCGTAGTAATAAAATATTTTATTAAATAAAGAAATTTGCCAAATTAGGCTAATTTTTCAGAGTAGTTTAAATAAATTGGAAAAATACACTTTTCGATTGAAAATCATAGCTGTAGGCATTAATGAAAAGGTGATTTTTATTCGGTTCGAAATTTTAAAGAAATCTTAGACTTTCATAAAATTTTCTTTCCTAGTAAAGTTCTATGAATAAAACGAAAATCTCTTAATGTCGCTATGAAGGTCTATGATTCTTTTTTTTGAAAACTGTAGAACTGATTTTTTTCCGATTGTTATATGCATGTTTCAGTTAGGCATTGTAGACTACAAACAATTACTGTTGTTCGAGAGAATGGTATATTAATAAATGAGTAAATATTTTTAATTTTTTATAATTTAAAAAAATTACATATCTTGTGATTATTAAATAAAAGTGAATTTTCATTCGAATTAAAATAACATTACAAATTAGTAATGCGTATGTGCAAACGTCCTTTTTTAAAAAAAAAGGTAATGAAAGCATTGATTCTAACTTTTAATTTAATAAAGGCAGCTGTTGTTTGTCCGTCGTAGACAAATTTATAGCAGTTAGAATATAAAAACTAATCTTGAAAATTGTAAATGGGGAATATAAAACAGAAGAATGAATATGTGACGCCTTATTTATTGGAATATCATAATCTTTAAAAGATTATGTATCTGTCATTAATCCAATCGATTGGAAGTTAGCTTCGCTAAGGAAGTTGGAAAGTTGGAGTGCTGTAAGGAAATTCTCTTTTTTACAAAAATTAATCACAAAAAAGTAAAGAAAGAGATGTCCTAATTCAATGCGTTTTAAAAATATTTAATTTATTTATTATTAGACAGTTGTATGAAACGAACTTATTATAATGACTTTTTGAAGACAAGGTTAAATCCCAAAATTTAAAATAGAGATTTTTTGAATATAAATTCAAATTTAATTATTATACTTTGTCAATTATGTAAGTACCAAAAAAACTAATGAATTTTGCCATTAAAAATTTCATGTCAAACAGTGAATGAATATTTGTTTAAATTAATAATAGAAGATTTTTATTTTAGATTTGATTTTGTTGTGTAAGTTGTAATTCATTATTATATCATTTGATCATTTATAATGTTAGCAAAATGTAATTATTATAGAGTTAGTAATACATTTTTATTTGTACTAACTTTACCTTATTATTTTGATTTTTATATTTTTATACCTTTTATTAACATATTGTTCATTATTCGTTGTGTTTGTTACATTATATTTTTTATTACTGAAGAAATACTGATGAGATTAATGTGAATATTCTTATATATATTATTTTACTACTGCCACTCGCGCATAAGTTGTTTTTTTAATATTAAAGGTGTGAAAACAGGATTTTTTTTCTTAATTTTTGTAGTATTGTATCTATATTATCTATTTTAACCACCAAGTTCTATACTATTTTTACTAGTTTTGCAAATAAGTAAATAAAAAAAAATTGCTCTTTTAACTAAGTTAGAGTTAAAGAAAAAAATGGATAATTACATTTACGTTTACTTATCTGTCTTTAAATAATTAAGTAATGAATATCTTAATTTTTAACAATAATAATTAACTTTTTATTTTTATCCTTCCTACTGCCCTATTGCCATTTTGTAATTGGATTTTGAATTCCTTCTTCAGGTTTCTTGGCTTCTTCATTGTTATTCAATTTTATATATTGTTTTATTATTTATATTTCAATTTCATCTTCAAAACAAAATCTGTCTGAGTCTATTCAATTTATTTAAATCTGGATGCTTTTAAATCGATAAAATTTCTTTCATCGTGAACCGCTGTATTTTACTTTCATTTTATAAATATTTTAAAAGAATTGAATACACGTATGGATTTTTCAGTTATTATTAACATTATTCGTTTCTATAAAAGCTGTATTTATTTATTTTTTATTCTGTTTACCTCTACTATGTTTACCTTGACAAACTTCTCAATTAATTAATTTATTTTTAATTATTTAATATGATCATTTTTTATATATAGCAAATTTTTGTAGGGAATTTCGTTACCAAAGTTAGCATCCGAATAATTTTCTGTTACATGTATTTTGATAGATTTTCGATAATCAAATGTGATTTTAAAAAAAAATCTCAGCAAAATATATATATAAATCATTCTCATATTTATAATGTAATAACTTCTTTATAATGAAATTAGTGAGTATTCGATCAGAGCATTAATGTTTAGTTAATATGTAAAATAAATAATACTAACATAAATATTATAGATACAATATGTCATTTGTATTACTAAATAATATACTCCTGTTTGAGTAGTTGTTAGCTGTGAGTGTAAAGTGATTCTGGTTTTATTATTGTTATAAATGCGACAAACGCTTCAATCTATATCGTCTCTTTCATAGATGGTCCATCATCATTTACGAGGAGTGGTAGGAAAACAAAACAGTAAATATGAGGATGGGTTAAAACATTTTGGAGATATGAGGAATGGAAATGGATCTATATGTAGTTGTCTGTTTCATTTCAATTAACCTGTTTTTTCTTTGTGTTTTTCAATTTCCGTCCTGAATGTTATATTTAAGGTAGAAAATAACTTTCTATTAATGTAGACAGGTAATATACATTTCAAAATTGATAATTTTTTTTATTGTAGTATTATATTGTATATTATTGTTAAAATGAGTGGAAATTCATTCCGAGATAAATTTTTAATTTATACATTTTACTGATGTAAATAATTTTCTTTCAATTCCCCACCTTTACCTTTCCAAAATTTGTTTTATATTTATAAAGCATATTAGCAAATTAATTTTTTTAAACTTTAACTATTGCATGACATTTTTGCACGAAATGTTCTATGAAATAAATAATTATGAATCGGAAAATTAACAGTTTTTTATCTGTGGTTAATAAATAACTGCAGTATAGTTTATAAATGATCGTAGATTACTAATTTTATCACTTTGACTACTATATTTCCTATTAGTTTGTCACCAAAATACCCTTGTTGATTTAGTCAACTAAATTTTGATTATTTTTTGTAAAGAAAAATTTATTTATGTTGATGTAAGATTATACTGCATTTTATTGAAAATAAAAATAGTCTGTTTATTTCTAATACTAACAATAATTCATTTACAATAAGTGTTTTTTTCAGTTAAGTAATATAATAATAACAACAACAACGACAAACGACGACGACGATGTCAACAACAATGCCCTTAGGTAGATAATCCCCATGTCAGGAACATATCACCTACATTCCATATCCAGAGAGGTAACAGCTCTACTTAAGTACAAAACATAAAACTGGGTAACGGGGCTCCGAGTATTTTTGGACATGTGATCCTTTTTGAGAATAATGATCCCAATCTGATTCCCATCTTCAGATTACTTCAGGACTGGACTCTTGGTTCACCTGCAGGTCATAAATATAATAAAACGATGTTAGATACGAGCGTACACTACCTTTAGAGCTGGCAATGTGGCGGCCAAGGTCAATGTGGTAGCAGGTGCACCAAAAACCCTTGCGTTCTCCATATGCTCCCCGCGATGGCAAACATATAATAAGGCGCCGTCCATGTGTTGGTGCATGGGAGCCCTGAAAGCTTCGCGGCCTGGAGTCAGTTCAGAAACTGCGGATCCGCTCTTTCCCAGGACATATACCGGAGTATCGGTCGGATCTTCAAAAATAGTAGCCCCAGGGCTACTATTCGGGGTGTAGCCCCGGGATAAACCCCACACTCTGGAGTGCGGGGTGTATCCCGGCGGCTAGCCTTGCTACCGAAGGGATTAATTCAAACAAGTTCTTGAATAATTAAACGTGGCGGAAGGTTCAAGTAAATACGCTTGTTCAGAACCAGCCGTTTCACCAGAAACAATACAGAAGAAAAGTAACGTCAGATAGATTTGAAGTGAGTTGAGGTCGACAGGTATTTTTTTAGCAGTAGTTCGCCCAGATCAAGATATTTTGCGATTACAAGAGACAATGAAAACTTTTCTAAAATGAGCCTGTTCTTGATTGTCTGTGAGATTACAAGCTGGGTTCATGACACTGTCAAAAAAATAGGTAAGAAATATATTCTAGCGGAAAAATTCTATTCTATTATAGCGGAAATAGATAGGCGGATAATTTTAGCGTTAAGAAGATTGGTGAGTTCTATGTGCTTATTCAACGGCATGGCAACGGCAAAAAAAAGTAAAAATAATAATAATTTAATAATTTTATTAGTAGTCGTTTATTATTCTTATTTATAAGTACATGATATAAAAACGATAAAAAATAAATTTTCCCCTCGAGTTGAAATACTTTTTTTTATATAACTCGTTTTAAAACAGAATAGGATATTAAATTAGTTGGTCTATACAATTTTTTGCAGGGCTTTTTATGATATGACCCTTGTAAAGCAATCGGAATGTAATAGGTAATGATCAGAATTGCTTTCACTGAGAGTTCATTCTGAGGTGAGCAGACTAAAAATGTTACTTCTCGAATTGAATATGACCTCCATTTCGGTAAGCTTAGTGTGCTGATAGGCTGCTATATAATGCTCGATGAAGAAGGAAACGGAAAGTCCTTAACTTCTTAGTTTCACTAACTCCTTAGTTCTTTAGTCAGCCTACCCGTAAAATTATTATTCTTTAGATGGTATACTGATTTTTGTAGTGACTGATAATCCACGTCAAGTTTCCAACAGCTAATCTCAAAGTCAAGAGTTCTAAGGTTCAAATTCTAGTAAAGTCAGTTACTTTGATACGGATTTGAATACGAAATCGTGGATACCGGTGTTCTTTGGTGATTGGGTTTCAATTAACCATACATCTCAGGAATGGTCAACCTGAGAATGTAAAATTATTCATATCATCCTCATTCATCCTCTGAAGTTATATATTACGGTGGTTCCAGAGGTTAAAAAAAAAGAGAGAAAAAAAAGTTATCGTTTTTTTTTGTCTTCAGTCATTTGACTGGTTTGATGCAGCTCTCCAAGATTCCCTATCTAGTTCTAGTCGTTTCATTTCAGTATACCCTCTACATCCTACATCCCTAATAATTTGTTTTACAAAGTTATCGTTAGTTAAGGTTATTTCATTTAACATAAATACCTAGTAGAGAGCGTAGATTCGTTGATCAGCATGACCAAAACGTGTTAAAACTTATTTTTTTTATTTTAAAACGACTTGCTTTCAAAATGTACAGAATTGTTCTTGAAGAACAATACTAGTTTTGAGCTATTTTATTACTTTTTTGTCCGTAAAGTATAGATGGTGGTACACTTGCTGACTGCCTTGAAGTGGATAGGAGACCCATTTATACTTATTTCTAAGTATTAAATGAAAAAAAAAAGATGGTTGAATATACCATTTGATCAAACTACTTACTACTTAGTAAGAACTAAGTACTTCAACAAAGACCTTCATTAATCACAGTATCATCTGCAACCCCTCCAATGAAGTAGTCTATCAGAAAAGTTCTTTTGAAAGTACAACTCCAAATATTTTGAAATTGATCCATTTAAAATTAAAAAGGAAGATGTAAATTATTATTACTACATGGGATTACTTAGTTTATGGCTGTGCAAGAAGTTTGCTCAGTGTCTATTCCGTGCAGGGTGTTAGCAACAATTTTTTGTCAAACAGGATTGAGTTAAAAAGACACGAAAAAACGGTTGATCTTGTTCTATCGTTTAAATATTAAGTAAATATAATAAAAATTGTAATGTAGTTTTTATTATATATAGACTAATATAAAAAAAATAAATAAAAATTTCTGAAAATAAAAATAAAAACTACTGTGTAAACCGGCTAAGGAACGCTGGCGTGGCGTAGTATAGAGTGTGATTAGATTAGTAAGCAATGGTACATTGAGCTTTTTATTAAGCTTTGAAACAGCATAGATAGTTGAGATGTACAGAATTGGCAATATGTGTAACTGTTACGAGAAGTGGTTTATAGTCTCTAATGAATTCATACATCATTTCAAATAAAAAAAATTAATTGTAATAATTTGATAGTTTATTTTTATTTATAATGTAATATTTTGTATGTTAATGTGTTGTGGTAAAACTGTTTAATATCATCTGCAATAATGAGTTGTGGCCAGCAAACTCTTAAAACAATTATGATTATAATTTCTAAAACCTATGTCATCAATGGATCAGTAAAAAGCAAGATAATGAGACATTCAGTTTAATTTTGCATTTAGCAAAGATTTTTTATGAATTTTGAACAGAAGACTGAGTAAAAAATATAGCCAATGGTTAGAAAAGAACACTGAAGATTTAGGAAAGGAAGGTGACAAGGATAACTCTTCAAGGGATATCGGTGAGAAGTTTGTAGAAAGAGGTAAAGGAATAAATGCATTTTAAACAAACGAAGAAAGCGTTCGACCGAGTCCAATGGGACAAGCTAATGAAATTTTAGAAAGTCAAAGAAAGAATTTTTACAGATGATGTTATGATATGTTTTAGATGAAAATGAATGTTCATCTGATGGTTTCAAAATAAGAAAACAGGTTAATAAAGTATCATATGAAAATAAATGTTAGGAAAAAGACAAGTAATGAGAGATATTCGATAAGATCGATACATTGTGGCCTAAGATATTTCAGATATTAACCCCTAGTTTAAACTTCCGATGCAATGCCGCATTACGGACACGATCCACAAGGATGTGGTGTACCGTTAGTTAGCAGTCGCAGAGAGCACAGTCAGGGGAATGGGTCTGATTCATGAGGTGTCCATCAATAAGTTTGGTGCGCCCTATTCGCAAACAGCAGATAATAACCTCCTTTTGACGGTTATTCCTGTATGAGGAGCTTCACGATGACACAGTGTTATTAACAGGATGAAGTTTATTGTTGATGGTAGCATTCAATTCACTTTGCCACTCACCATGAACCAACCTAAACAGAAAACAAAAAAGATCGTTAAAAAAAACGCGATTAGTGAAAGGAGGCTGCAAATAGGCCTCTTTTTCCGTTCAATCAGCGTGTCCATTGCCTGAAATTCCAGTATGACTAGGGATCCAGCAGAAGTTCACGGTTGTGTTACACTGAGTCACTTCAGACTACAGGGTGTCTAGTACATGTCAGTAATCACCTGCAAGGTATTCGTGGAATCTGAAGAGACAAGTAAGTGTCGAATGTTGGATTATGTATATTTACTGCCTTGTTAATAGCATACAGTTGTCCAATTTAGTAGCAAGTAAATAGATAAATAAGCAATTCTACAATTTTTTTTTTCATGATGGTATCTATAAAAAATATATTATAAGACATCTATAAAACTTTGTATACTAGTATGTTTACTTTCAGTAATTTTATTTTTATATAACTGGACATTTTTATATTATGTATCTGGTCTTTTGACAGAATGGATTATATATACATTTCAGAATATATATTCTTATTGTTAGTTTGATCTACGTTATACATTTTTAAACTATCAAGAATTTATATTACGCATTTTTTTCTTTTTGTAAATGTTTCTTGTACATATGCTGTATTAATGCATATATATATATATATATATATATATATATATATATATATATAAGAATCGAGTCCTTGTAAAGGGAGTTGGTTTTATGTGGGTTATAATGCTAGACTGTGGATACCGGTGTTCTTAGGTGGTTGGGTTTCAATTAACTACACATCTCAGGAGTGGTAAACCTGACTCTGTTCCAGACTACATGTTTACCGGTACATTTACACTTACATTGCAGCAGACATGCTGCCAGGCCTGACAAGCCGGTGGTGGTAGCATTAATTGCAATTGCCTACACACACACACACACCCAGACCCGGCAGTAGTTGGAAAACTGGTTAGAGAAATATATATATATATATACACCCCATAAACATGCACTGATTTTATAAACAATGTCAAAATTAAAAATAGTTCTTTGGGTGATTAACCAATATGTTTTCCTGTAATCTGTCACGACATCTTTCATAAATATTTATCTTTTTAATATTTTACTGTTATGTTTTTCTTTTTTGTTGTAGCCTATGCATTTTTTTCTCTAATAGAAAACGTTCTGCTGAGGTATCATTTCAAGGTTTTTATATTCTAACAGAATTCAACTCAAAAAAGAACCCTTCATTCATGTAACACATGAACTTTTAAAAGTCATTTAAAGCCTTAGTGTCAAAAGCATTTAAAATATAATACTCAATTATTATAATAAAATTGATGTGGTGAAAATAAAACTAGTTAAATATGATAAAGCATAAGTGTCCATTGAATTTTATTTTAGTGATAAGCCGGTAATTCAAATTCAGCAATTAAAAATATATAGAAAGAAAAACTTACTAAATAATAAACTGAATTACGAGTTGCCCGAGGTGGATCAGAAATGAAATTAGTCAGATTTTATATATTAGGGTTAAGGAATTGCAGTCTTATAATATTCATAACAAGGAGATAAAATGAATAACAAAAAGAAATTAAGAAGAAGAGTGAAAAAAATGGTTCATTTACGAGAACATCTATTTTCGTGGTGTTTTATTACAAATTAGAAACTTACGAACGAATAAATATTTTTAATAAATACATTTTTAAGAGAATAAAATTTGTTCGCATCAGTATATAA
Organism: Lycorma delicatula; assembly: GCF_047948215.1. Classification (NCBI taxonomy): domain Eukaryota; kingdom Metazoa; phylum Arthropoda; class Insecta; order Hemiptera; family Fulgoridae; genus Lycorma; species Lycorma delicatula. The sequence goes on from NC_134457.1 coordinate 111,803,273, forward strand.
ATTTATAAATAGATAAACTCTGTTGTGTTCTAATTTAATACACAACAAATAAAAGTAATTAAAATTATTAAATATTTTTTAAAATAAAAGCATGTATTGGATTTTAAATTTATTGCAGTTTTTATAACATTATTTTTGAACTGATTTACTTTGTTATTGCATGCAATGTAGTGAGGAGTGAACTGATTAAATTTTTAGCAATAAAATTACACTTTGATGCGGTATTGTATAAACAATAGTCGACTACATGTAGGCTAGAGGTTTAGCACAGGGATGAGTTTACGACGATGCTGGAGGGGAGGGATCTGAGAGTCGGTGGACGCAGTAGCGATGTCTGGTGGCAAATTGAATAGTGTGATGATCAGTTAGTATAAGCGGTAGCAATATAATCACGCGCCTTCTACCACTCGGTATCGTTTGGACGACATCGTACAGTACTCGTGTGCGGTACGCCGGACTCGTTTTGAAAATGAGTGAATGATACAGTGCGATATAAAAATACGCTGAACTGTAGTTTTCGTGTATACGGTATTATTATGACTCTCCTTAATTTAATAAAAAATATTTATTTTATTTTATAAAACGTATTTAAATTTTATTAGAAATAAAATAAACGTGTTAATAATATAGTACTTAACCTATAGTTGCATTTTTATAGGTGTGTTTGTTGATTTTTACAGGAAATTTATGCATTTTATCGTAAACTAAATCCATAAATATTATTGTTAAATATTAAGTTAATTAGTTTTTAGGATATTTAATTGTGATAGACGTGATGAATCTTTATATTATTTGTTTATTAAACAAAATTATTTTACGAGCATGACCACTATGGGGAAATTTAAAGTATTAATTCTTTTATTTTATGTTATCGGACTGTCGATTCAAATATCTGTTAAATCTAAATCTACAAAGCCGACTGAACGTCATCAACAAGAATCAAAATTTTCAATTAGTACGCTTACTAGTACACAATTTCCACAAAAAATATCATCAGATTTTGATATGGATCCATGTAAATCTCGTAAGTAAAAATTTCTTTCATTCAATAATTTTAAGGCTACATTATTTTAAATAAAAAATGGTGTAATATTTAATGTTTATGAATACGATTCTATTGAAATGATTGTTTCTTAAAACTTTTAAATTCATGTAATTAAATCTGAATTAGACTAGCAAATAAATTTTATACTACTTGTTTTTTTTTTAAATTTATTTAATATTTATTAAATTTTAATACATGTAGATGCATAAAGGCTACATGTAGTATGTTTTTAAAAGCATACACACGCACGCGTGCGTAATTCTGGAACTTGGGCATCGAAAAATGTATTAGGGTATTAGATCTCAAAAGCGTCTGGGCTTCTTTATTTTTTTCAATACTTTTTATTTCAGGGAGTATAACTTCTGGAAAGCTGCTAAACAACTGGATCTAGGTTAGAGTACTGCTCACGCCGCTTCAGAAAATAAACTCTAACATTGTCAAGAGAATTGTGTTTGTTTACAATAGACAAATTAGTTATTAAATCATAAAAAATTGTTTATTGAATAATGTTAACTATATTACACATCACATTCAAGTTAATATTTGTGTTTAACTTTAGATTTTGATTTCAATAACGAAGGATTTAATATAAAAATCCTGTAGTATGTGTATAATCTTTGTGTTATTTATTCATATTTAAATATTAATATGAGTTTACATAATATCTATCTTCTATTTCGGCATCATTCCCGAACGGCTTATCTGTTTTTAATGAAGCTCGTACTATTCGATTTGGTTTCGGATAGATTTAATTATATGTTGTTTAGCGCCAAGATACTATAGATATAAGATACGACTACGGAAGCCGCCCTTCTTATCAGAAACAGTATTTTTCTATTAAAATGTTCTTGTTTATTAGTTATTTTTATAAAAAATAATTTAATTTCTACTAAGTCTTGCGTAACTTTTGTGTAAGTACTTTTCAGTACATTTGACTGTAAATATTATTCTCGTAAAATTTTGCACAGTAGATTTAAAAACGTTTATATTGTATAATATAAACTGGAAGCGTAAATAAGATATCTGTAATGAAATAAGCTATAATAAAAGCTATATGATTTCTTGGACTGTTTGAAATAGGTATTAGGAATATTTAAATAATATTTTGATTGTTTATCAAGTGCTGAGAAACAAGTTTGAAACTATTCTTTAAATTTCAAAGTTGAAACATTTTGTAAAAAAAAAAATAAGCATATCTTAAAAACCATATTTATTATTTTATTTTACATAACAAGAATGTTTTGATTTGGTTTTTTTATCAACTTCCAATTATTTTAAAAAATCGATGATTCAATTTAAATGTATTTTAAATTTCTTCTTCATGTTTATGTATTAAATTATTAACTATCAGTTGATAATCGATATCAGTTTATCGATTAGCTTCAACCATTTTAATTATTTTATTCGTTTTAAGTAATTAATAAAAAAATGAAATAGATTATTTTTTAAGTATTTATTTTTCATAGAGGATGATTAGTACAAAAGTTTTACTTAGGGATAAGAAAACGATGGAATCCTATCCACCCGTTTACACACAAACACGCGCGCGCGCGCAAACATATGACTTAAGGCTACTAAATTTTATCAAAGAAATTTGACTAATTACGGATAAACATCCTTTGTTAAGGAGATTGTGATATTTTGGTGGACATAAATGTGAATATTTACATGATAAAGATTCTAAATTTAAAATTTTAATTTAATCTTTAATCTACAAGATAAAATTATGATGGATATCAGGTGATTTATTTGCAAATATCAATATTTTACTCTCAAAAAATGTTCAATTTGTTTGTATTAAAAATTTCATTGAGTTTATCCCCTTTAGAATACAAACCTGGTTTTAAATGAGGTGTGAAAATATAACAATGTAGAAACGTAGAGCTCTGTATGGTAATATCATAAACAAACTGTTATCATTATAACTATCATTGTTTTCTTCGTCATTTACTAGCACGAGGTACTGTTATTAGTACAGACATTGAACTTTCAGGTTAGTTACACTGAAAATGAAAATAATTAATTTATCTCTGCGACTGTATTTCTCATTCGGACGATAATTTTATTATGAAATGAATTTTGAAGGTCAGTGTTAATTATTTATCTAGTACTTAAATGATCATGAAAGTTATTGGTGCGGTTTGATAAAATTTTTGAATTCCATTGAGTTTTTTCTGAAAATTAATTTTTACGCGTGTGTATGTGTAATAATATGAATATGATAAATTAAATTTTTACATTTTTTTCTGGTCTTCATAACAATAAAATGTACAAGTACGAATTTTTCTAAATCTTTCTGTTTAATTTAAAATAATTAAGTGTCCTAGAACCCTGAATATTTTTTTATTTATTTTTGATATTACTATTTTTAAATTGTGTTTTTTTTTAATATTAAAACTTTTATATTTTAGAAGCAAATAAAATTATAATATTGTGAATTGTCGATTATTTTTATTCTATTTTTTTTTTTATCAGGCATGGTTGTAGATGTATTTTAACAAGCATGATTAAATGAATGAAAATATTGGGAAAATTAATAAATTCATATCTAGAATCAAATCCAGGACGAAATAATCTAGAAGCCATCCGCTTAACACCGACTGGTTAACTACGTATATATAAAATATTTTTATGTAATAATTTTGCTGTTGCTTGTATTCTTATTTAAAATACAACAGAATTTTTCATAACGTATACTTTTATTGAAAGAAAATATTTTGACATACCATATAATATATTATATTGTTACATACATCATTCCAAAGTGTAATTATAATTTCAAATTACTTAATTATTTAAAAGAGCAATTAAATAAACTTCGTAAAATAGTTTTTATTAAGTTCCATTGTTGGTATTGGGGGGTGATATTGGATTTTCTTTACGTTTTGAGGTATGAGGAATACGAAAATACTGTTAAATTAAAATGCAATTTCCTTATATATATATATGTAGTAGCTTATGTATAAAATCTGTGGCTCGAAAATCTCAAAAACTACTTGATCGAATTCACTGAAATTTATATATGCTGAAAAAGTGTATCTTAAATTGTGCTTGTAAGAATTTTATGAAGATTGATTCAGTCGTTCTGCAGTTACCCTCAATTTAAGGTTGACTACAGACAACGTAACCCAAAGTCAGATTATGTCAACTTTGTATTGGTGTTTTTTCGTACGCGCTTATGCAGTTAGTCACAGTGGTGAGTGAGTTAAACTTGATGCTTTTGTGTAGGGTCTACTCGTTAATCGAACGCATATACTGTGTTGTACTGTGAAAATCAGTACGTTTCGTTTTTGATAATTGGTTTTTCTTTTATTTAGCTTTCTGGAGGAAAAATAATCTGTTATCAATAGAATTACTTTTAATAATTTGAATATCCCTGCACTAACCGCTTAAATAAATTTCATCAACAAAAACAGATTTCACTAACAAAACAAATTTCATATCATGATTATGATAAAATATATATAAAAATAAACAGTAACATGTAGGTTCTACAAAAAAAAAACCTTTCCCGGTTAAACATCTCCTTTTTCTTCCTTGTAAGAAGAAAATGAAGTATTGTGATCGCGAAAAGTTTCGGTTTTCAGATTTCAACGGAGATATGCATTTTGACCATCCCTGAATCCATTTTGACTAGTTCGGCGTGACGTCTGTACGTACGTATGTATCTCGTATAAATAAAAACTTATTAGCCGTAGGATGTTGAAATTTTGGATTTAGGACTTTTGTAAATCTACTTGTACACCTTCCCTTTTGACTGCAATCGACTGAACCAAAAGTGTCCAAAAAAGCCCAAAATCCCCAAAAAATTGAATTTTGGACTTTTTATTAACTGCAGTAATAAGCCCTGCTTGAGAGCTTCTCAAAGATGTATCATAAATGGTACATATTTTAATCGGTTCCAGAGTTATAGGTCAAAAGTTAATTAGGAAATATTTGGATCTTATAAGGGGAAGGCACATCAGTTCGAATCAGATTTCATCTCCTTTTTTCTTTTTAATTTAAAGATATTCATTTATTAAAGTTATTAACCTCTGATTGTAAAAAAAAATTACGATAAATAATAATTCAATAATAATAAAAAAAAAAAAAATCATAAGTTATTAATGAAATAACATTTTAAGCACTTTTCATTTAAAAAAAAAAATTGTATATGTAATTTAATAAGCGTACAAGAAAGTTATGTGATGCCCACATCAGATTTTTTAAATTACTACAGTTTTTTCTTCGTTAGGGAGAAAAATCTCACTCTCCTGTCAATGTGGATGATTGGACTTGGATTTAAATAACTGATAAATTTCAAAAGTGCTGATAAATTTTCTTTGAATGATTGACTTTTCTTATAAGATTTACAATAACGTATTTCAGTTAGTTACATGGACATAAAATTTGATAATACGATATACTTATGAAATTAAGCTTCAAAAAGCACTTACTAAATAATATAAATTAAATTTTATTGAATTATATATAATTTAAGAGTAATATAAGTGGTAGTTTAAAGAAACTATACAACGTAATTTAAAGATTGTTTTATTTAGCTTCTATTAATTCAGTTTAAATTTTAATAGTATGTGCAAGTACGTAAAATCAAAGATGTTATACAAGTATAACTTTTGGATCTACGATAATGTGACGTGATTAATCGGTTAAGTATTTTCTTAGTTTTTCTTTCGTGAAATTCTTCGAATTTCGTTTTTATTTTTACAGTTATTTTTTTATTTACATTTTTGTACATAACAATTAATAATAATAATATAGAAAAATAAAAACGTAATATATTCATAAACAGATAAAAAGTAAAAATATCGTAAAGAAGAACCGTGTTGTTAAAAAATAAAACTATATGTGTTAGGAAAATAAGCTTCCGCTTAACGAAATGCAGTATGGATAGAGATGCTTATATCTGACTCTTTAATATTTTACCTTTTGTTTGTTTCGTGATGATATTAAACTTAAAATCACCACGATTTAAGTATATTATTGATATTCATTACTCTGCTGCTTTATGTCAATATCTTTCTTTCTCGAGATTTATATTGTTTACCAATTGACTGCATTCGAATTGTAAGGCTAATCTAGCCGAGAAAAGTTAGTCTTTAATTTTTCTTAACGATTTAGATTATGAATGTTCTTGTATATTTTCCATTGTTAGAATAAAATTCAATTAAAAAATTAGTTTTTATCGGTAATTAAAGAATTGTACCTAATAAAATTATCGAAGTTGAATCCGAAGAAAAAATAGAAACTCGTTTCGGTTTATAAATCCAAAGTAAAGTATATTCTACTGTTTATTCATTGAATGAACGCTAAAATATTATGTACTTAGTACATTATGTTTAAGTATTCGGTTTTGTCTATCAAAAACCGAATAGAAATGCAGGATCATTGTTTTTATAATTTCTTTCAAACATCAGCCGGATATCGTGTTGAGTCGGCATGTTCTTTATTTATTTATTTTACGTGTTGCTTATGGATCTGCACATTGTGTCCCATATACTATCTGTTATGTCTATGTTTACGTCTCGTAATAGGCTCAGTGTAGATAATTTAGTAAAATTATTTACAATGAAAATTATATAGAGAATGCAGTCGATTGGTAAACAATACAAATCTCGAGAAAGAAAGATATTGTCATAAAGCAGCGGAGTAATGAATAAGAATAAATATTACGTGATAAATTAATAAAATAAATAAATCGAATTTTTATAAATTTATTGACAACGAATTGAATAACGTAAAGATTCTAAATTTTTTACTGTATTGATATCTGTTGAACTGAGGATAGTTTATTTTAATTTGAGGTTTGGTTCGTGAACGCTGGGTGGAAGGAAATTGTTTTGGAGAGAAAGATTGAAAAAGGAAGTTTATCATCATTTATTCAATACGTTTCTTCACCAGTTTTCTTTAATTATATATATATTTTAATTTTAAAATAGTTACTGAAATAAATGTATAATGATTTATTAGTTCTGTAACTTTTTCCTTCGGAAATATTTTCTAACATATAGCTACAATAAGTTGAAATTATTTCTTCCGGTAATCTGTGTCTAATTTCAAATATATGAGATATATAATAAAATAATGCTACTATGGGATTTTTAAAAGGAGAAAAACTTGGATAAATAAGTTTTTTCTTGAATGCACAGGAATAGGGAGAGAACTATTATGTTCCTTACTGTTGTGAATAGGTGAAAAGAGAATAAGTTACATTACGAGAATAAGTTCAGTGGAAGAGAAAATATGGTGTCCGGAATTTTAACATATTTCTTTTTTTCTTTGAATAAACTGAGTGTTAGGTTTATGTAAAAATAAATTTTAATATGATAGAAATAATTTTAAATTCAAAATGATAATCATCTCTAAAAATATCTTTTTTGAAATTTTTAGAGTCGATTAGCATCAGTAATCGATAATTTCGTCATTTTAATAACTAGTCGTTAAATTTTCACCAACTTATAGCTTAGTCGGAGTACTGGGCCCGAAAAAACGAAAAATGTTTCAGTTTAAGGTTAGACCTTTTTACACCTCTATAAGATAAATTCATACAAAGGTCAATAATACCAAGGTCCCAATAACTCTAGAGCTAAGCACATTCTTTCTAGTGGATATCTAATCAAAACTCATTGTTGGGGCAGAAAGGAGGAAGAATAATAAATAAAGCTAGATAGTGAGAAAAGGACGATTTACTTACTTAAACAGCGAAATAAATCCTTGCAGTTAGTATGCGACCATCCCTCTCGCAATCTGTTTGGAGATCAGAGAATCTTTACATTATTAGAAGCTGGCTGTTCATTATTTCAACAATAACTTTTGACTAGGCCAATTTGCCCTGAAAATATGTGTTTTTCCTGTCGTTACTGAACAGGTATTTGAAAACTACTTTTTACCCATTTTCATATCTTTGTAGTGTGCAAAAGTATCAGACCGATCCTCACTAGTTGGTATAATGAAAACCACAGAAAATTTCCTGCTACTTATTTTCTTGGACAATTATTCTTTACTACAACATAAAAGCATTCCTGTTCAACTACTCGTTAACCGTTTTTTACTCGTTCTCTTTGCATCCAAGTTAAATGTTTTTGAACAATGAATTTTTTTATTGACTGTTATCCAACTAATTGCAGTTTTAGTAATGAATTTTTGAAAATTAATGAACTGGTTTGCTGGTTTTCATAAGTTGTAAAAGAAAACGTGCAGTAATTAAGAAGTACTGTTATTATAAGGAGGAAGAATTGGCGTTTGATAATGAAAACTTAATTAAATATTTCGCGCCAGTACCAAAGGTTGCAGTAACTTTTACATGAAAATTACTCGCCGGTGTCCCGTCCTAAGAGCTTAAATCTATAATAACAATATAAAGCTAGTTATATAATATATTTATGCGATTTCACCCCACCAAAAAATAAAAATATATAGGTAGGTCTTGTCATTTCAAAATTACCCTTTCGTAGAAAATTATGAAGCTTAAACAAAACTCTGTTTACAAACGATTGTAAAAATACTGATGATTTTATTTTTATTAAAAAAATTATATTTTACAATAATAATAACAATTTGAGATAAACCGTTTTTCTGCGGTGAAATACTTTAGTAGTACATTCAACGTACTGAGTACACTTTCAAATTTAAGTCTAACCTTGACAAAATAAAATTTAAGTAATGAGTCTATACAGTTTGATATTATTTTTAGTTTATTTACTTAAACCATATTATTTATAGGATTGCTGTTTATTTTCCTGAGTGTTAGTAAGTTACATCCATATGTATAAATGCTGAAAAAATCTATTGAAACTGATTATAATTTACTGTAAATGCTTATAGTACAACTGTAACACTACTAAACGTGGTTGCTGTAGAGTAGTTTTTATTTATGATTGCCACAATGATTTTTATCTCCGCTAAATATCACTACATCGTAATATTGGAATTATCTATCTATTTTTTTCATTACATTTTAAAATAAGTAAACTACTCGGTAAACATAATAAAAAATAAAAATGTGAAAGGATTTAAGGATGTAAAAATATCCTTAGTTCGATACCGACTTCAAAAGGTGAAATTAGATAGATCTTTTATTTTTAAAGAGTATTCTTTAAAACGTTTATTTATTCTTTTTAAGCTTATTTAATTTAAAATTTATAAAATTATTTTTGTTGTATGAATTCTTTTTTACTTCAAGTATTCAGTCTAATTTTCTTGAAAATTTTGTACATCAGGCTGATTTCAGGGAATATTATTACTGCGATTTAACAATTCTACACTTGTAACGATGTAATTATCAATTAAAAAGTGTGTTCAAATTGTCTATCTTAACAAACAATTTAAAAATAAAATAATTAATTTTATCTGGGAAAATATTTTTTTGGGATAAGCGCAGGAACTTCTTATACAAAATAAAAAAAATCTTCCAAATCGATTCAGTTGATAAACATTTAGGTTTGAACTTTTTTTTTTAATAAGCTATTTCTTAGAAAAGTAATTAGTGATTGAAAACAAAGAGTTTCTTTAACAGTCGGTATGTAGTCTAAGAAGTTTAAATTTAGAAAGAATTTTATGTTTTTACAAAGAAAAAAAGGTTGGAATGAGTAGCTATTAAAAAGTATTTATTTTTTTTTTCATACGGTAATTAAGTGGATAAAATATTGACAAATATCAAGAGGCCTCTTTCGATTTTGTTAACTGCTATTATGAAGCTAGTTATTAAATTGTGCCTTAAAGACACAATTTAATAACTAGCTTATTAAATTGTGTTTTTAAAAAGACACAAAATAAATTATTATTATATTAAAAATTAATTTATATTGACCATTTTATAAATTCATCTGAAGACATTTCATGTCGATCCAGGGAATAAAGTACAAGTCTTATAAGAATTTTTTTAAATTAATTTTTAATATAATAATAATTTTTATTATTTTTATTTAAAAAATAACGTTGAACAAATGAACAAACGTGAAATATCGAAACTGTTGACATGTTACAAGAGACCTCGCTTCTCTTCGTCAATTATATAAATAACTAATTTATAATAAATGATATTTCATCATGTAAACACTAATTAATTACGATAGTTTTATTTTATTAACAAATAAATGCCTGCTGTGGGTTAAATATACAACTTAAATTTATTAGATTATTTTTTTTTCTAAATTGATAACCTTTTTGTGTATTTTTTAGCTTATCAATTAAAAAGTTTATTTAAACTTATTTTTAGCCTTACATTTTATTTGTTCTCAGTTTTAATGTAATGAACTGAAATATTAGATAAAATAAAAATAGATAATTAAATAGATAAGAATTATCTTTTATTATTATTTTATTAATCCTAATTGAAGAATTAAGTCTATGAAATAGACTAACTACAGTGATCTAATATAATTTAACCTGAATAATTTATAAAGTGTTTATAATAAATCTTGATAAAGTCCGTTGGTCGATTATTATTTTTAAATTACTGAAAAATAACTCTCTTCATTATTGTTTAATCCGTTTTGTTGCCGGTTAAAGTTCAAATTCTATAAATTGTTAAACAATTGAACTCTTATGTAACGGTCAGTTGAATTTCAATTCAGCATGCGTTAGATGTACAAAAATTGTTAAAGAAATTTAAATGAAATTGTACAACGCGTGTTTCTCCCGCAATTTAAATCTAAAAAAACATATTGCGTTTGTACAGGTCTTCTGACAATGATGTATGAAAACATTTAAAAAATATTACGTAATTTAAATAATATTACTGGAATAAAAAAATCGATTTCTGTCAAATTGCTAAGTTTTTATTTTTTCATTGTTAAGGTATTTATAAATAAAGCTACAGTGAATGAACATTAACATAATGATAAAGAGGTAGAAGTCTGTAAAATGTAGAAAATTTAAATCTTATCAGACTTTTAGCAGCTGATTATAAATTAAACGTACGTTATAGGGTTAAGTGTGATTACGGTAATAAAAACAATATTGTAAGGAAACTGCTTTTATATAATTATAGCTAGATGAAAAGTAATATTTAAGTAAAATAAAATAAGATTAAAAAATTTTTTATATAAAATGTTCTTGATCGTAAAAATAATTTCTTTCAAGGTAATAAAAACTTGGGGCGTTCATCGTTACAAATAGGTAAAAAGGCTTTAATTTTTGTTTACATCAAACTATAAGTTAATTTACTTTTATGATTATTATTTTTAATTTGTTACGATAAACACACCAACCTTATATTTTTAGTTCCATAAGACTAACATTATTTTGGTTAGTGAAAAAATAATTTTTCTGCATTTTAAATAAAAGCGTTTTATTAACATTTTTAAATACACTTTTATTTCTAATTTTTCTTCGTTTTATAAAATAAGTGTTTTTAGATTAGCATATATATATTTTAACAAACCTATGACATCATACTTCCAGTGAAATAAACATGAGTTATTTTTTTGCGTATTTTATATTAAATATATTTTATTATAATTTCATTGGAATTGAATCTTAATGCAAAAAATTAAAATCAGTTGGATAATGGAAATTGAAGAAAAAATTAATGGGAAATTTGATCCGGAAGGACAGATAGTGTGAGTTAAAAGTGTTTCTACTCCAGTACAGCCAAAAAATACCTGGGAGTGTGGCTGGACAGAAATCGAACATTCTCCATACATGTGGAAGAGGCAGCCAGATAGGGCGAGAGGGTGATTCTGGAATTTAGTAGAATTATGGTTAACAAAGGGGGTCCAAGGTCCATGAAGAGCAGACTCCTGGCAAGTGTACTGTCGTCAGTGGTTTTATACGGAGTGCAGATTTGGCAGGGAGCTCTTTCCAGAGCTTGAAATGTGAGTCGACTGATGAGGCTGCAACGCAGACTTAACCTCCGGATAATCAAAGGATAAAGAACCATAAGTATAGAGGCGGCATCAGTGATGGCGGGGGTTCCTCCGGTGGATTTGCAAGCTAGGATGAGGATCCTCATTGTGAACCTTAGAGACAGGAAGTCAACAGTGTATGAGCTGTACACAGAGTGGAACGGAATGTGGCAAATGGCATCCAAGGAAAGATGGACATACGAGCTCATCAAAATGTCAGAAGTTGGAAGAGAGGATCCATGAAGACACGAACTTCGAGTTTACCCAATTCATGTTTGACCACGGGTGTCTTAGTGATTACTTACAACGTGTAGGTAAGGAGCATTACCAACCAATGTCATGATTGCGGGGAACAGGACACCGTGGAACACGTGTTGTTCTCCTGCTCAAGATAGCGGAATTTCAGAGTCGGACAGGTGAAGCAAAAAATAGTAGGCGCGAACAATATCATAAGAGTAATATTTAGCAGCAAGGACAAGTGGGATAATTATTGACAGTGGTCTCCACCATGAGACGTGGAAAGGCGCATGAGGAGAGAATTCGACAGAATGTGGATCACCGGATGAACCGAGGCACGGAATCCGGAGACGAATGATCGTAGGGCCAGTCTCTTGGGGTGGGCGGCGGGGGCTCCCGGAGGCGCCGTCCATCAATCCCCCATGGAACGCCACGGGTTCGTTTCGAATCGGATGGCAGAGAGCCCGAGTAATCACGCGGGGGCTGAGTATATGCCATATTAGTTCCGTCCCCTGCGTTAATAGAAGGAGAGGACTTAGGCGATGAGAGCCCCGCACTGCCGTCAGAGCAGAAGAAGTCGTGAAAAAGAATGCAAATATTTAAATCATCAGTTATCATCGTTATTTAAAATAATAAGGGATAATTGTTATCATATTCGAAATAAAAATTAATCTTTTTTAGTTAGAATACTACTATTAGGCGGGATCAAAATTTGTTATGTTTGTGGTATAATTTGTAATGTATTAAATTCTTTTCGACTTGAAACCTCAATTATTTTAGTTATATTGCTCTAATATTTTCATTTTGTTTCTCGAATTATCGCTAATTTGTATTATTTCAATGTTACTAATTTTCATTTACATAGTATTTTTATACTTATTTACATAATATTATTTTTATTATCATTTATTAAAATTATATAAGGTAAATAACGTGACTTTATATTTAAATTGAATTTTAAGTAAGGTAACTTAGGTTGTTATTTACCTACTTTCTAGAAATGTATTTCATTTTTAAGTCTACCCTAGCTTTATTTCATTTTGTATACAAATTATTTCAATTATAAGTTGTACTATTTGCACTTTTTATTTATTAGATCCTTAAAAAACAACACGTTCCTTTTTGTAAATGATAAAAAATGAATTCAAGCAGTGGTAGTTTATAGATTTATAATTTATTTATAAATCATACACTTGGTCCTTATTTATTGTTATTATTTTATTTATCTATACGATGTGACCTCTAAAATATAAAATTTAATGAAATACATACAATATATATATATATATATATATATATATATATATATATATATATATATAGAACGTCATTATATAACGTGGTTATTATAGAACGTCATATTTAAAATCAGTTTTATCAATAATAACGTATACGTATTCCTTTATATTAGAATACTAATTTTCATTTAAATAATGATATAGATTTAAATTTAAAAAAAATTTCGTAGTACAACCACTATAGAAAATTTGTTCAAAGTATAATAACTAAAAGGTTTGTGTTAAAAAAATAGAATCTACTAATTATTTTAGTTTTACCTTCCGCTTGAATACGTTTTGCAGTAATATTGATTTACCTTGACACTATCCAATTTTTACCTAGTTAAATATTTTAATTTCTTTCTTTTATAAATTTATAAGTTTTTCTGGAATCCTAAAAATCAATTTTATTAGAACTTTTTGTAGAATTATAAATTTAACACAAATGCGTGTGTAGACAAATACATAAACTTCCTTTTTATTGTTTTTAATGTACAGCTTGGTAAGATTCGTTAAAATTTCTATTAAAAAAGCTCTCTTGCCAGTTACTTCTTTTCAAAATGATTTCCCATAAAATAAATTACACTTACTTAAAATAGTAATATTTAAAAAAATAAATAAATAAATAAATACTGTTCTTCAAAAGTGATTTCTGTCGTTGCCTAATTACAAATTTGAGAGTTTAGAGAATTAATATTTAATCATGGAGTCATTAAGTAGCTAATATTGCAAACTAATAGCTGTGTTCTATTACCAAAACGTAACGATGAAGTCTAACAAACGTTTTGATTAAAGCATTAAATGCTAGTTAATGAACTAACGATTAAATCATAACTTGTTGACGCGTTCCTGGAGTTTTCCATATTATTAGTTTTATTTTTGAATGATCGATTTCAGGGCGATTTTCAGGTACCTTAGGAATGACACACTCTCGTCTCAGCGGTCAGTCTCAAGTAATATTACTTCGGAGACCTTAGAGATTATTCAAGGTTAATTTTAATTTCAGCTTGAATACGTTTTTCAGTAATATTGATTTACCTTGACACTAATCAACTTTTATCAAGTTAAATATTTTAATTTTTTTCTTGTTTATAAATTATAAGGTTTTCTGAAATCCTAATAAAAACAAGTATTAATATAAAATTTTTAGATGTCAATTTTTATTAATATGATGACTATGGGTCATGCAGAATAGCTAACAAAGCGCGTTTTGGCGGAAAATCGAGTAAATTAAAATTTATTAGACGATAATTCTTGAGTTTTATCATAAAAAATATACTTAAAAGTTTAGAATGAAAGTATTAAATTATTTTTTTAAATCTTTCTATGAAAATGGAGCTCAAAATATAAATAGGTAAAGTAAAACTGGATAAAAAAATAATAATAATAAAAAATACATGATATAAGAAGTAATATTTTTGTGATATTAGAGTATTCAACACCTAAATGGTCTTTTTCACAAATCATTAGGTTGTAAGTACCATGTTTTATGGTTGTATTTTTTCACCATTTTATTTTCATTGTTTCCGTTTTGTATATACTACATATAGGCCTGTACATGATGGAAAACTATAAAGACGGACTCCAACATCTATACTGCCCTTTTTCGTCTACGTATGTTTTATATCTCCTTTATCCGATCGTAATATTTTATGACCTGAATGAATTATTTTAACAGATGTTAATAATCAGATTTCAGCTTTAAAATTCTCCCATTAAATTTCAGTGAACATAACTAGACGTGGTAAATAAGTTCTGAAATAAAATGTATGCAGTAAAATTAAGGTGGAAAATAAATAATTCATTACAAATTTCAATTCTAATTATTTATTTTTTACTTCGTGTGGTGTTGAGAGTATTGATTCTATGTAATTTATTGTTAATTAAACAAAAATTCTATCGGCAAGAGTGCATAAAAAAAAATGTATATATTTTTCCATTAGTATAACGAAACTTGCTTTATATACGCCTTTTTATATGAGTAAAAGGATCACGGATATACAAAAATGTAGAAAAAAAAGTTTAATGCAAAAATCAATCTTATTATGAATATAAAGTAGTGTTGAGGTAGATTTATACTAAAAACAATAGAATAAACATACTCTATAATGTTATAGTAAAACTTACGAAAGACGTAAATACTTAATAAAATTAAAAACTGAGTCCGTAAAATACTAGCAAGTAGCTTACATTTTTCACTTTAGCCAAAATTAACATTGAACGAAGATTAAATAAAAAAAAAAGATAATGACTGTCATTCATATCTTTTTTTTATTTCAAAAAAGTAAAAAAATGATAATTAAAAAAAAAAAAAACGAAAAGAAATAACTGATTTTTAATATGCCATTCAGTATGTGTATATATACTTTTTTTTTAAGTAATATGTGATCGATCGGTTCTCCATTTTTTAGATGCTAAGCGCATTTCTTTAATAGAATTTCTTAATTTGTATAGTGTCATAATATCGCAACATAAAGTGTCATTCCAATAATATTCCAATAGTGAACGTAAAACGATAATAAAGAAAAAATATGTGACAAATTGGGAATAATATTATAATATTTGTTTAATTATTTTTTTCTTTTACGTTTTACAGCGCAGTAAATGAAACGCAACTATCATCCGGAGTCGGTTGTATATGAAAAATAAATAAAAAAAAGCTGACAAAAAAGTTGTAATATTTTCTTGGCATTGATTATTTATTGTTATATAATGAAAAAAAATGAAAGTTACCTAAAAATGTTTAAATAAACAAAAAGAGGTTTAAAAAATTTTTAAATTCGATATTTTTAAACTTTGATCGGCTTCCCTCACCGTGCAATATTATCCGCAAAGTATATTTTTGGCTATGACGTAAAAAAAAATCCGGTAAAAATTATGCAATAAATAAAATGTAGCTTTTTCAATTTTTGAGGAAGGACTAATTTTGAAACAAAAGAAAGTTATAATGATTATACTCGCATATACTGAGATCAATATTAAGTGGGGTTGTGTTTGCAAAATTTTGAGAAAATTGACTCCAGAAAAACTATCTATCCCATTCCCTGGAGATATTAATCCCATAATTTGACAACAAATTGCCTCATATACACGAGTATATACAAAATTTTATCAAAAACAGTTTATCCAGGCAAAAATTATTAAACTTCAAACATGCCTACATATATACACACACGCAGGTGCGTTACCTACGTACGAACATTACCCCTCTCATTTCCTTTTTTTTGTTTTTGGGGTCCCTGGGTCATGAAATGTCGAGAAATGAAAAAAACTCATACCCTATTTTTTGACTGATTACCATACTTTCCTTCTTGCAGCATAGTTCTAGAGACATGACACCAGGAAAGTAATAGGTCATAGGTTTGTATACTTATAATAAGAGAAGTTAAAAGAAATATATATTAATCGTAGCTAAAAATTTAACATTTGATTTCTATGATTTGAAATTTAAATAAATGATTTATTTAAAAGCTGCTGTTGATAATTTTTGGTGATTCCTAATCCTAAAGTAAGTCACCAACATTCAAAATATCTTTCAAGGATGAAAATTAATGATCTATTTTGAAAGCGAGTGCAAAGTAACAGCTGTAACATTGGTAGTATATGCGTTATTTCAACCCAGACTGAAAATCTAGAAAGAATAAATCATTTATTTTTATATAAGTCGTTAATTTTGTCATTTAATTCGGCGAAAAGTTTTTGTTACCATTCCTTTTTTTAAGGAATTTTATTATTTTTTTTTAAATTTTGTTACTTATATAGTAATGATAAAGGAAACGTTTTAATAAATATGCATGTCTAATTAACGTAAGTTTAGTTATGCAGTTTATTTGTGTATTGACTACCAAAATGGTTGTTTATGCAGATTATATTTGTCTGAGCGAAAATTTAACCATTTACATTCAATTTTAATTGTTAAATTAACATTTTCACAATTGCTGATTGTACAGCTAAATGGATGTGTTCTCTCTTTTAAGTTACATAATAATGAATCTATGTCGATGTTTAGTTTACTTGGTAAGAAATATTATTTTATTAGTGTAAAACTGACTTATAGTACGAAATATACTCGGAGTATATTTATTTCTTACTCGCAACGTAATAGTAAACGTGCTTTTACATTGAAATTAGGGATAGACTCTTGAAACGGTGACATGATTTTTAGTTATTCATAGATAGGTTGGTTAGATTAATTCTTTTTACTATGCTAATATAACGTAACTGTTAAAGTTAGAAGTTTGTAAAGAAATGTATTAATATTTATTTACAATAATTTGAGTGTTCAACTCCTTGTTTTACTCTATATAATGAGAAATAATACTCTCAAAGTAATTTCATGGAGTGTTTTTAGTTAAGCGTCTTAGGAATTCTTCATTAGCTTACTAGAATTAAAAATCATAAAAAAAATTCCTTTTAGATATGGAACTTTTTATCACTAATCAAATTTTGCTTGTTTACAACAATTAATATAAATTTAGATGACGGTTGTCATCCGTAGAAGTACTTGTCCTGTTGTAGTTTGTTAATATTTTTTAAAGATACTAATAATATCAGTCATTAATCTATTTTTTATATGTATGTATATATATAAACGACGCAGCAACTTTACAATCTGTTCAGCAAGATAACTGAACAATAAGTAAATAAGATCTATATTTGAACTAATATTAAGTAGTCACAGACCCAGCGGCTGGTGATTTAACGATAACAACGAAATGAAAGAAATAAAATAGAAGAGAACTCCGTACAGCCAGACCATAAAGTCACCTAATTGAAACGATAAGGTAAACCAAGAATATTGTTCCTTAGCAATCGTGAAAAATCACTGATCGTATTATCCGATAAATTGACCGCCAAATAATTCGGTTGTCGATCCAAACGATCTTGCTACTGTAGGCTGACCAGAAAGATTTCCTGCCGAACTGTTCGCAACTTTGTATTATTTTTTATTTTTAACTTTGTATTATATTTTTTAACTAGCAAAAAAAAAAAAAAATGGTATATGTATTCCAGATATCTATCCTCGCGCAGTTTTTCTTTGTTTTAAGAAGAAATAGACAACAATAATATTAGTTATTAAATAAAATTTTATTAATTATAATTATCAATATATTATATATATTAACTAATATTATATTAATTTATACAGCGAATTCCGGTTAATAGGACACCGATTTAATAATTTTTTAATTTAATCATTTTTTTATATAACTTTAGTACTCTGTTAGAAATAAAATTACGAATAATAAGTCGTTAACTAGTGTTTAATAATAAGTATGTGATGTGCTATATTTGTTTATATCTCCTCATTTTTCGTTAATATGGCTTAATAGGGACGTATGGTCCCGGTCCCGAACTGGCCAGATTGTTCGGAATCCACTGAATTATATTCATTATTAACGTACTAATTTTCAACATTTTTGTGTGTAATAGAGGAAAATCTTTTACGATCATATAGATATCTACATATTTTTTTTTCAACTGCAAAAATAATACACAAAATATACAGAAGTGATACAGTACAATGGATTATATATAAAAATATTTTATTTCTGTATAAAATATAAAGTACTTAATTTAGCACACTGACATTTTATCAATTTTTTATATTAATATTATTAATTATTAAATAACAACTATAAAAAAATATCGCGATCTGTCACCTAAATTCGTGGTTGACTTATACAGCATACTGATGTTTTTGGCAATTTTTTCTCGTACGTACCAATTTCCTTTAAATGCCATAGAAAAATGTTGTACCACTGAGATGCGTTCAGCCATTAGAAATATTACCTGAATACATCCAAATACCAAATACCAAGATGGCTGGCTATCTTTTTACAGTAACGTGTTACAGCATTTTGTCGATAGTTTATACTAGAAATTTACTTTGGACTTTAGAGTAGAGGACTTTATTCTTCTAACAAGAGAATTTTGAGTAAATTGAATTGTAGGACAAAATTGTCCTATAAGGATAAGTATTTTTTGAGGGTAGTAGTTTTGGTTAAAGACTGGATCAAGTAATCTCAGTGCATAGTTTAATTGAAGTTAGATATGGGAAGAGTTTTTGTTTGAAACGTTCGGGGTTAGAGGAAGGCGCAGGGATCGCGCTTCCGCGAATCGGTTAATTTGATAGGTGAGGATTGTAAGTTGTGATAGTTGGTCGTGGTTGGAAGAAGCCGTACGAAACAATAGTAAGTTGTGATAGAAATGTCTGCCGCGGCATTTGCATCGGTGGTATCCTGACAGAGGCCAAACTGACTATGATGTGATATCAGGTTTAGAGCATTTAAAAGACGACCTGTGGTAAAACCCATAAAGAATAGGAACGAAGGGGATGGTGTGGCGACCGGGATCGTCACAAAGCGGGTGTCTTCCCCTACGGGAGTCAGGATTAAATTTAGTTTCCTTGATTTTAATCAATTATATTATTACTTAAAGGAATACTTAAAATTTTTATGTAAACCTAGAAAAGCTCTAAAAAAATTTGTCAATTTCGAATTCCTCCTGTATAATGTGAATATTTTTCTTTTACAAAACAAAAATGTCAAAAATGAATTATTTGTTAGAAAGAATGGTGATGAACACAGTGTTGTAGAAGAATATGATCTTTATTCATTTAATTAAAACAACCTCCTTTCTTATCCTTTCTTCATCCTCATTGTTTTTTTACATTCTTTGATTTATATGAAACTGTATAGGTCTGTTTCTTTACAAATTTTAAATTGTACGGTCGTTGAAAGTTCAAAGCAGGTCGCCGATCAGACAAGCAGATTTAAAAAAAGCAAATATATTTTACAAACATCGACTGGTATATTATTTTATTTATTATTATAAACAAAAATTTTATTATACTTTATAAACACGGCTATATTATTAACATTTTATTTATTATTTTATTAGAGTGTAATCAAGAACTACCAGCATTATTGACCGGAGGACCAAAAGAAAAAAAATTCAACTCGAAAAAGCTGACTAATTTTATTATTTTTGAACTTTGTTGGGATTTGATGAGGCTTGAAATTAAGTATTTTAAATTAAGTCTCCTTGCGATAAAATTTAATTATATTTGCCCTAAGGACTATAGTTTTTGCTTTGTAGGTAATATATTTTCATATGGAACTACAGTATTATCTTTATCAATAGCAGGGTGCTTTTGTTGACATAGTAAATTGATTAAATATCAGTGTCGGCTAAATTAATTAATTCAATGCTTTTTATTTTACATAATGCACTGATATAAAATTGTATCACTTGATATCTATTGTATCACTTCTGTCTTTTTTATATTTGCATTATGTATTCATGTTGCAGTTGAAAAAATAAAGACAAATAAATAAACGTAGTTATTTGTATGATCTTATAAGGATTATTGCTTTTCCTTTGTTAGAGACACAAAAATTCTGAAAATTAGTACGTTAATGTCAAGAATCTTCTTCGAGATCCAAATTCAAAATTAGTTAGTGTTAATAAATTAGAATTTTGAAACACATTCTACGATTTAATTCTTTTTTTGTACTCTTCGGTTAAAATATGTTTACTTTCTTGTTTATGTGTTTAAATAAACGTTTGCTGTTAGTACATATAACTTACTACTGAAACACTTCTTAATTAAATGCCACAAACAGTACCGAGTGACCATACAAAACACCACGAAGTTACATTAGTTTATATGCTGTTAAAAATACACAAATATAGGGATTTTAATTAAATTATAATTATTTCTTTGCTTTCAAAATGTTTATTTTATTGCATAAAAGTAACTTTTAACAGTACTGTATATTAAAAATGTAAATGTTTATGCTTTTTTTTTCTAAATATGTACATGTTATTAGAAAATACAAGTTAATAATTATTAAATACGAAATACTGTTATTTTATAAATGAGGTTCATTTTATTTTGTTTGAATTATACGTATCTTCTTGTTACAGAAGTAAATAATAAATTCTATTTTCCCTCAGGCAGATTTTGCTTTATTGAACAAACCTTTTTCTTCTAAATTTTTCTTTTTTATCTTTATTTTACGTTTTTCCAATGTTGTTTATATATTAAAAAAAGTTCTATTTCATATCTCTTTATGAATAATGTTGAAAAAATACAGAAGACTTTATTTCCTTCTGGAATTAAAAAAAATATTTTGTAAGATTACTCCTGTGAGGGTAATGGAGAGTAATGTGTTTGTGTCTCTGAATGTTTTACTGTGTTATATAAAGTGGTTATCGAATTGTTCGTGTGACTTAAAGTGAGTATATATCGATTTAAAAGGTAATAGTTACAATTCACTCGTAATTGAAAACCAGAATTGTTTGGTACTCATTAATTGGAATGGTAAGTAAAAGTGTTTTAAAGTGATTTCAAATAAATTATTTTTATGTATTAAAATTATTTTAATTACTCATTTACTACTTTTGATTTTTTAAATTCATTAAAACATTTTCAACAGCTTTTTTAATCATGGGCACCACTTCATCAAATGAGCATATACTAATAATATAAAATTAAAATCTTGAAAATATGGAAAGGAAACATCTCTGTCCTTTTTCAAACATTTAATAAAACAAAACTTATATATTTTGATAACCTTCAACCTAACTAAAGTATTTTATTAAAATAGCTAACGACAAAGTTGTAATACTTTTGACATTGGTTATTTTTTATTCTTATAGAATGGAAAAATAATGATAACAATTTTAGAAAATTGATCCTAAAGAACTATACTATAACCTATAGTACTATTACTATTTTTGTACTATAGTACTATCTTTCTTTTTTTTAACCTCCGGATCCACCGTTAGGCATTCTTCAGAGGATGAGATGAATGATTTGTAGCGTGTGTGAAAATGCCATGGTCCCTTGGGGGAAAAGCAAAAAACACCTATACCTCATTTTTTGACTTTTCTTCTTGAATCGTAGTTTTAGAGCTATGATGCCAGGAAAGTAAAAATCATGCTAATTTATTTCGATCATAAGAGGCGTTATAAAGTTTTAATTATTTTTTTTTTAATTGAATATATATCATATCTGATGAAGTAGACATCGCTTCAAAAGCACTTATATGCATGTATATAAAGGACTTGAGAGTTTAATTTGAATAACACTTGAACTTAAAAAGGTTCATTTTTATTAAAGTAATAATTCTAATATTATCTACCTCCAGGATAGGATTATTTACCAACAAAAAATTTCGCCCGTAAATCTTTTCAAAATTTTCGAGGGTTGAAAACTTATTTTTTTTAAATGACACCTGATTGGAAGACCCTTTGAATGATCTGTCACAAGCTATATCGTCTCATTTAAAAAAAAAATAAGCTTTCAACCCTTGAAAAGTTAGAAAAGATTTACGAGTGAAATTTTGTTTGTATTTAAAAAAATAATTTTCACTGTGTTAATCCACAGATTATGATTATTTCAAATGGTTTAAGAAGTAATATAACATAATTTTATAGTTATTTTTATTGGACTGAAATTTTAAAAACTACTACTCCAAATGGTTTTTTACACCTACCGAGCGAAGGAGTGGGCGGATTTCAATTTTCTTTCAACCAAAATTCATTATATATTTCGAGTTTTCAAATAATGTAATTAAATGCTACCATTGCCATTTAAGATTTTTGAGTTGGGGTAGGTGTTGCGGATGGGTGGGTTCCACCCCTTTGAAAATCATTTTAAAAAGGTTCCCCCGAAGAATGGTATAGTACACATGCCTGCCAACAGAAATGCGATGGGACTGATAGCTGCTGATAATAAATGTGGTAATTTTTCAAATTATCATCTGATATGTTAATTTATATTGAGTCTTTTTTTTAAATTTTTAAAACAAGATACTTTGTTAATAGAATCTTCGTTATCGATTGCTAGCGGTAGTATTTTTGAAGTAAAAACCTAAATCTCCTTGAAATGATTATATTGTGTTGCTTACGAATAGACCAAATTGATTTAGTTTGGTGTAATTAGACTATGCTAAATCGAATACAGGGGAAAGTTTACTTTAATAGTATTTTGCTGGCGTTTGACTTGGCAGATATTTATAACCTACAATAAATTTTGATTTTGATCTCACAGTTAGTTACACAAAGTCTAACGTATTTCGGGAGTAGGGTTCTATGTCAGCACATTATAATCATATGATGTGCTGATTATCGTAATCAAATGATGGAAAATGACCATCTCGCAAAGTGATTATAATGAAATAACTGGCTGCGTTGGTCATTTTATTTCCCTAAGAGCATGGATAGTATTACGATTGATTTTATTTACTAACAAACAATTCTTAATATATATTTCATAAGATGAAATATAACATATATGAAATTATATTATGATATATATTAACTTAAGATATATTATTTTCATGATTAAGGAAGTTAAAATTGTTATATAAAATTAAACGTAAGAAGTTGACGTTGTTATATAAAGTTTAAAGCGTGAAAGAAATATTTATAGATAGGTTTTTGTATGTAAAAATACGTAAAAAAGTAATTGAAAAGACGAATTAGTGGTAAGAATTTTTAAAGCAGTTTAAACCATACGAAAAAAGTCTGATACATTAAGGAGAGCCGCCTAAGGAATTTTAAATCGAGAGGAAGTGTGAAAATAATGAAGGGCTCTTTAACAATTACTATTATAGTAAGATTCTAATTCGGTTTTGTTTGTTTTTAATAGTTTATTTTGTTTTTAGATATTTTCCAGTTCTTGTTTTTGTCTTTTCTTGGTGATATCGCCACATAAGCTTGAAGCTTGTGCGTGGGATATGGAAATGGAATTTTGTAGCGTATGAAAAATGCGATGCCTGACCGGGATTCGAACCCAGGACCCCAGGAATGAAAGGCCGAGACGCTAAAACTCTGCCACGGAAATTTAAATTCGTAATACAGTATTTTGTTACTACATTTGGGTCTTGTTTCGTTATAAATTAAAGTGAAATTTCTTAAACTCTTCATGCTAAGTTGAATTTACCTAATAAATTTTCTTAGAAATAAATTTTTGTGAAATTATTTACTGATAATTAAACGAAGCTACTCAAACCTAAAAAATTGCGATCTGCAACATTAATTTTTTGTGTTTTACAATAAGTTTTTCAAAAATTACTAGATATAGTTAGTTATAAGTTCTAGGACTTCTTTATTCATTTTTTCATATAAGACACCATTTGAAACCATCATATTTACCCCTTAATTCCAGAATTTTAGAATCTATTTACCCTTTGAGCAAAAATTAGAACTAAGTTTTTCCCAAGATATAAACGAAAACGTTTCGTTTTCGGACTCTTGTTGCTTTTAAACTTTTTTTATTTCCACTTATAGAACATGTCAAGAATTTTTTCCCACTTATTGGGGTGAGAGACGACTGTATATTTCCTTTTAGGTGTTTTTAAGGAAAAACAGAATAAATAATTCTTTTGGGATACGGCAGTGTAATACTGAAAATTACTGATTAAGTGATTTCCAATTTGTAATAAAATTGTTACAAAAATTATTTGTTCTAAAAAACCATGAAAAACCTAAACGAATGTTTAAACTGGCTTCCATAAGTAAATTATGTTGAAGAAACGCGATTAGAAGTTACTTAACATAACAAAAATTTCAGTTTGTCTTTAAAAAAATATTATTTTTTCAGTCTCGTAATTTATTTAGGTTTAATAACAACATATTTGATATTATTTCTTGTATTATTATAGGTTCAAGAGATTGTCAAGATCGTAACAGTAGAAAAAAATCGTAACTTTATCCGCATCGTTGCGGAGCTGTATGCTATTAATAAGGCTTTAAATATAATTAGTCCAACATTTCGACACGTACTTGTTTGTTCGGATTCTACGATTGCCTTACAAGCGATTAGAGACATAAACTCCAGACACCTTGACGTCTGTGACATGCAGTCTGTTATCTCTGAAATGATTCAGCGTAACATAACTGTGAGCTTCTGCTGGATTCAAAGCCATATTAGAATTTCAAGCAATGAGTAAGCTGATAGTGCAGTGAAAGAGGCTTGTTTCCAGTCTCCTTGTTTCTGATCTTGCTGTTTTCTGAAGGGTTTTTCCGTGATGAAAGAAATTAAGCAAAGAAACACTAATTAAGCAACACACTAGAAATTAAGCAAAGTGAATGGAATGCTACCATCCATAATAAACCTCTTAAGAATACTGTATCACCATGGAGCTCCTCATAAAGGAATAACCGTCAAAAGGTTATTTTTTGCAGTTTACGTATAGAGCATATTAGGCTCACTCATTATGACTCAGACTGTTGCACACCCGTTTGTATTCGCTGCGAATGCGAACTAACTGTATACCACAGCCTTGTGGATTGTGTGTGTTACGCGGTATTGAGTCGGAAGTTTAAACTAGGGACTAACTTCCGAAATATGTTAGGAAAAAATGAAACGATGTTATCAAATGTTTTACGATTTCTTAGGACGGTCCGTGTGTATTTAAATATTCAATTTTTACTATAATATGGTTAAGCTATTTTTATACCGTTTATTTTGCTTTTAGAATACGGAATAGGAGTTTTACATCAGTCAAATTTTGTAAGTTAATTTTTAATTTCTTACGATACTAATATAGTGTCCGGGCGCTGATAACATTTCGTTGAGGAAAAAAAGCAACAGTATACTATTCCATTTGTGTAAGACGACTAAAATTCTCTAATGAATAATATGACTATGAGGTAGGTTAGAATTGCCTAATTTCTTGGATCTACCGGATGGGATGTACGTAACATAAGAAGATGAATGTTAGTAAAACTGTTTCAAAAAATCTTTTCAATTTTTTTGAGAGTAGAGTACTGGGATAACTAGTATGCTGATGATATTCATAAGAATAAGGGTAGACCACTCAAAATAGTTGATTACCTTTTTTAAATGAGCTTCCGTATCATTAATGATGAGCTTCCGATGATTAAATAGAATGATTTTTCTTTCATCTGTGACTATCTGAATAGTCACGGATGAAACATTGTAATAGTTGTAGATGTAGCGCAAAGTAAGACAAGCTTTTCTTTAAATGGTATAAAATGAGAGGTGTGTACAAAGCAGTGTTTGCCGCAAAAAGTAACTGGGAATAACAAAAGAAATATTATAAAATTATTTGAAAATTTTTTCATTTAGGTTTACAACAAATGTTTTCAGTAATTTTCCTACCAGCTAAAATATTTTTGGTTTCAAATACCAAGGATCTAATATTTAATTTTTCTTCATACTGTATTTTGGTATTTACGTTTTTGTAAAAATAAATTTATTGAATATATTATGGTTAAACAGTCCAAATGTAGTTCTCTTTTATTATTCGAATTGTATTTGAATTTGTATTTTTCGAATTTTTAATGAATGAGTACTCTTTTCTTTATTAAAATCAAATTTATTAAATTAGGGACAATATTATGGTATTAATTGTGGTAATAAACTTCATTGATTATTGTAGAATTTAGTAGTGCACAGATGGTGTTTGGTTAGATGATCAGGTGCTACCTTTAATACATGTTAGGTATGTTTACCCTATTAGTCAGTCCTATCCGAACAGATGTTTTCCTTTTAACTAAATTTCCCTTATATTCCATTTCCGAACTATGTTGATGTTAAAATATTTGGTAGAAAACACAAAAATCAATTAAAATCACGGTTTTTTTTCGAACAGGCCTGCAGAGGACCACGCAAATATCATTTTAATTTCTTCTGTTCTGATTTTTCCTCTTTTTTTCAGAATTCTTTCATTTTTTCACTATGCTGTGCTTTTCACGGGTTGTTTATGAGATTTTCAATTTTTTTTAAACTTTTTTAGTGTATTTACTATTAATGGTATTAACTAATGAATTCTTATTTTATTGATTTAGTTTTTGTAGCACGTTATTTTTTGCAGTTAATTTCTGTAAAACTCGCTTTTATATTAAAACAAAAAGACACAACAAAACTAGGTTTTTATTTTACTTCAGCTGTTACAGGCTGCATTATGTCATTTGATTAATTTGATTAATAGTTATAATAAAATTGAAATTTACTTTTCTTATTTTAGGAAAAATACAGACATTTTCAAATTATTTTATAGTAAATAGAATCTAGGGTCTTTCGTTTTATTAAAAAAAGTATTATTAAATAATGTATTTATAATTGTTAATTTACGTGAAGGTTTTAGTATATTTTATTATAAAATATTAATAGGTATATTAAATATTAATATATTAAATATAATAAGTATATTTTTGAAAAAAAAATTAACGATAAAAGCAAAAATAGCAAGCTGATATTAACAACTGAATGTAGGACTGAGTCTTTTTCGAAGAATCGTTATGTGTATTATTCCTTTGATTTTTCACACAAAAATATAAGTTAATATTTGTAAAAAACATGATTCATTAATACTAACATCCCCAGTATCTTACGTTGTTTTTAATTGATTTTTCCTATTGAAAATTCACTTTGTATTTTTGGCTTTAGTTGTATTTTTATTCAAGATGATGCATCAAATTCCTTGTAAATTTATTCACTATTCAATCGGAAGCATTGACTAGTATCAGGCAACCAATTCTGTTATTAATTGAATCCAAAGCCTTATTTTTCTTTAATCGTACTTTAAGATACTTATACGGAAATAATTAGTTGATTGTTAAATGTTAACTTTTATCAATTGTGGAATATTTTATTTGCGCATCGTATTTTTGTTGTAGTTTTTTTTCAGAATTTATAAATTTTTGTTGACGAGTTAAAATATTTGCACTTTTCAAAGAAATGTTATCTACTTCCTGTTTTTTATGTATAAAAGATCACTCAATTTAATTTATTTCATTGTCACTGATATTTAATTTTTTTGTTACATTTTAATTTTTACCCACTTCTCTGTTCGATTACTCTTTAGTTGAGTACCAACCTAATCTATCTTCAGCAGTAATTCAGTCGGATCCAGTATTATGGCCAACAAAAAATTTTACATTTCTTTTAAAAAAACTTCCCTTTACAAGTTCTATCTGGTTTTCTTATTTTTTTTTTTTTTTGTTATATAGTAATGATTGAGAGATAATTACTAGTTCAACTTTATTTTTGATATTTCACCCACTATTTAATTGAACCACTGCATACATGAAATTTTAATTTCCATTAAAAAAATTTCGTTTATTTTTCAACTGTTATTTCTGTCGCTTTCAAAATGTAACAGTTTTTCATTAATGAAATAAATTTTTATACCATACTACAGCAGTTTTCTATCCTGAAGCGTAGTCTCCTACCTAAGAGTTAGACGTTCACTCGTCCATCTCTTTCCTTTATGATGTGATTTCTTCATTTTCTTACTTCCACTTAAACGGTTGGATTTTTGTTTATTTTTAAAATACTTTTTGTTTATTTTTTGAATAATTTCAACTAAAATTTATTTTATTGTGACAACTACAGTTGTTATTATTTTTAGAATTTAAATTTAAGTTATTTTCTAGTTCATGGTGTTAGCTAGACAATATTTTTTTTTAAATTTAAAATCTTTTTTCTTAAAAAAAATTTATCAAGTAAATTTCTACAAGAAGTAAATATTTTTGGAGTGCCCTGATGTTGAAATATTAAAATTAATTATAATATATACAAAAAAGAGATTCATCTTTTTATTATCATAAAATAGCTTTAATAATTATTAAGTATCTTATTTATATAATGGATTTAATAAGAGTAAGACATAATGGTAATATTTAGTTACTTTAAAGAACTAATATATTAAATTATAATAGTTTGTTAAGGTGAGTCTCAGTTCTCATTTCTTTATTTTGGATTTTTTGGCCGAAAAATTATTTCTACCTCCCGTTTATAGTCTGAGCCTACAACACAGTAGAATTTGATGTCTTAATCAGTTAATGTTGATGTTAATTACAGTTATACTTTTTATTTCCACATTATTTAAAAATTTTTTTTTAATAATATAATAATAGTTTTTATTTAATTTTTAAAATAATTTTTAATAATATAAATTATCGCAAATTTTAATTGTATAATGGTATATGCAACCATGGTTTCCCGATGACATCATCCCACATAAATAAAAAAAAAATTAAAAAAATGGATTATCCAGTAAATACAAATAGAAGATGATTTTGTTTTCAACAAAATAATATGTTTCCAGCTCTCTGTTTTCGCTAGACCACAATGAAAAGCATGGGGCGCGACCTCAATTCTATTTTGCATCTTAACTTTAGTTCGTCCAAAGATATTTACTAGATTTTGTATACTGAAGCTACCATTTCTATTTTGCATCAAAACCTTTGCCATATTTAAAGAATTTATGCAGATATTGGATATGAAAGCGTGCCGCATGCTTCAATTGTGGTCTTGTGAAAATAAACAATTTTATATATGTTTATAAAGTTTATATAATGTTCAACTTCTATTTAATTTTGTTAAAAACAAAATTATCTTCTATTTATGTTTACTGGGTAACCCATTATTTTAGATTTTAAAAACAAGTTTTTAATTTTTTTTTTTTAATTTTATTTTTTATTAGTACGATGTTTAAATATTTACGGGAGTTTTCGATATCTCATACAAGGGTGTTCTAAGCGTTAGATTGATTGATCAACTACATCGATGTTCATCTCAAAAACTTACTGCGGAAGTGTACTATTCTACGCCTTCTGCGCATTTGTACAACCTGTTAATCGTTAATCATTGGACGAAATCGTGAAACGAAAGTGAGCTAAAGGAAAGCATGTAATAATCGGGAAGATAAAATCGAATTTTGATCTAATTATAGCATTCTAATGATCAAATTTGATTGATTATTTACATAAAATTTTCAGTAAAATTTGTATTTCTTCTTCTTTAAATTTTAAATAATATTTCTTCTTTATTTTAAATTTTAAGTATAATTTGTATTTTTTCTTGTTTTTTTATTTTTATTAATTTTAAATAACTTACTTTAACATACTTTCTAAATGTTCCGTCATTAATTATCTAAATTTTTAATTAAAATATTTTTGTTGAAACTATAACTATCTAATAGATTCCGTTAACAAATAAATTGATTTAAATGCCTACAATAAATAGCCATCCTATTAATTTTTTTTTGTTAGAATCTTTTTAATCAGTTAAGAATATTAGCTACCATTTTTTTACACATACATTCATTTCTGTGGTTTCAATTATCATTATGTTAGTTTTGTATATTTTAAAAAAAATAATTAAATAAGTGAAATTTTAATTTTATTTAATCCTGAAAATGTTTTAATATAATATAGGTTTTCTTTGGATTTCTTAAAAAAGAACGTTCTTTTGCCGATTTTTAAGTTCATAATAATGGAAGAAATTATGGTTTGCACAGTGCCCTCACAAAGGTTAAGTGTGCTTTTCATACAAATAATTATAAAAAATTGTGGCAGATATTCCTATGCATTAAGGTTTTTTTTCATTCTTATACAACATTCTAAAATGATATTACTGCTATTATTATTATTTTTATTATTACAATAGGGTAGTTAATTCGTAATAAAGTCTATCTTGCAACAGTCTTGATTTTAAAGATAATAACCAAAAGTTTACGTTTATCTCTAGTTAAAACGTTTAGTATTTGAAAGGGGATATTCTTTTATGAAAATATTCTATGGATTTACTTAAGACGAAATGCAATTCCCTCGTACATTTCACAATCTCTTTGCTTATCTCTTATTTCTTGCTGAATATAACGATTGTATAAGCAAATATACTTCCTTCCGTATCCAGACGGTTGTATAATCTCACTAGGGAATTAAAAAAAATATCTTTTATAACGGAGAAAAGAATATACATTAGTCAAAATTTACCATAATTTTCGTTTTTATTCAGTTTTCTTAAATAATCTGATACTAGCTTTTCTTTTACGAAATTTTTATACATTGATCGTGAATTTTCATCTTCAGCTTTAAGTTGTGTTTTATTGTTAAACAAAATTAAATTTAAGAAAGATAAATTTATTCGTAAAAGTACATTTTTCATTTTCAGACTAAACTTTTTATACAGTCACCATAAAATAAATCGTTTTCTTACTAAAAGTTTAGAACAGTTAAATAAAAAATTTTACACAGCAGGGCAAATGCACTATGCCTGTTTAAATAAGATCTTTGTAGTTCCTACTTTTGGTAATATGGAAAATTTTTATCGAAAAACCGTGTTGGACGCTTTTGAACATTTTGAAGGATTTATCTTATAGCGGCAAAAATATTTAGATCTGGATAAAAATATTAGAATTTTTTTTCGTAAATGTAACCATTTGTATATCTTAACGTGGATGACGCTACGATTTTGCTGCACTACTCGCATTGATTATCATCCTTTTTATATTTTCGTATAATTTTTTACGTACCTTCTCATTTTGAATATAACATATTACAACTTAATTTACCATATCAGAGTTTGTATTTGCGAGGAGATTATAATTTTTACTAAAAAATATTAAATATTCAACAGTTGTTTAGAAATAATGGAACATATTATCTACATTATCTAGTTTACAATAAGCCAAGAGAAAGATTTATTATTAATTCAGCCCCAAATTGGTTATATTTAGGTCTTCACAGCATTAGAAACCTTAATATCTGATCTATTCTAAATTATTTCCATTCTCTCAGCTATCAAATTACATTCATAATTATTGATCAATATTGTTCATATTATTTATTATTGAACAACATTAATTATGATTTTTTAAGCTTTTATTCACTAATATAAATCTTTGAACATGCTGTCAAGTGAGTTTTTATTATAATTAAAAGTTAGATAACTATTTTATGTAAGGTAAGTATATTTTTTGAGTGATTTTTGATTAATTATAATTTTTAATGTAAATGGTTCTAATTTTTATAGATTAAATTCTTTAATTTATGTTGATGAAAATTCTTATATTTTTATATTACGTTCCTATTTATCTTTTTTCAGTTTATTTAAAATAATGTTGTACAACATATTTATATATATATATATATTGTAGGACCTCTCTCTCTCTCTCTCTCTCTCTATATATATATATATATATATAGGTCCTACAAGTGAAACAAAGAACAAAAGTTCATGTAACATAATTTTCAATATAATACAGCCATATTATTCACAAAAATATGATTTATTCTATTTTTTCCGCATAATCACCTCAAATAAAATATATTCTACAAGTGACAACAAAAAAAGGTGTATGTGCATATCGAAGGATCGTTGATATCCACATGCACAACGTCCGAAAACGTTTCGTTTTCGATTTATATCTAATGAAAATTTTCGCCTGATTTCTGTAGCAAGGGAAAAACAAAAAAGCTATACCGAAATTCTTGAAACTTAAATTAAGTGGTAAATTTGATGATTCTAAAGGTAAATTATGTTTATAACTGAAAAATTGAATAAAACAGTTTCCAGGACTGCATCTGATAAGTTTTAGAAGATTATTGTAAAAAAATATGATATCTCAAAACACAACTTTTTAAGCTTGACGTACAATAAATAACCAATAAATTGCCAGTAAATAAATAAAATTTTGAAACAAAATCTGTAGAGTTTAATTTTGATGAAAATCTATATAAACAAACGAGTAAACATGTAGATCTATTTAAGAAATTTGATTTTTATTATGTACAAACAGATCCAAATGTGGCAGAAAAATACGATACATATTTTTAAATTACATAATTTTTTATTTCTTTTTTTTAATTTTTACTTACAGAAAACGTATTAAATATTTCCGTTTCTTCTTGATAATCTGTATACATATACCTCCTAAATTATGTTTTAATCTTAATTGATGGTTTAAAAAAAATTTGATGTTGACAGTACATGACTTCTTTGTACGCCTACTAAATTACACATACACTTTTTTTTTTTAAATGAAAAGTAAATATTTTTTATTTCATTAAAAACCTCTGATATTTTTTGTTTGTTTGTTATTACTGAATCATTTTTCATCGTAAAATAATTTTTACAAAGTGAGGTTATAATTATTAATAAGTCAGTATATTTCAATTGAAAAAAAATGTTAAACAAAAAAGTCTGTTTCGAATCGATGTGCCTTACCCTAAGATCCAAATATTTCATTAATTAAAATTTTATTTGGCTATAACTTTGGAACCAATGAAAATAAGTACCACTTATGAAATATAGTTGAAAAAATCTCAATAAGGGGTTGTTCTGCATTTAAGAAAAAGTCCAAAATTCTTTTTTTTTTGATTTTGGGCTTTTTTAAACACTTTTGGTGCACTTGATTGCAATTAAAAGGGGAGGTGCACAATTTGACGTTACATTGAGCCTAAATCCAAAATTTCAACATCCTATGACTAACAGTTTTTGTGTTATGCGAGATACATACATGCATACGTACGTACAGACCACACCGAGACTAGTCAAAATGGATTAGAGATGATCAAAATGGATATTTCGGTTGAAATCTGAAACCGAGATTTTTCGCGATCACAATACTTCCTTTACTTCGTCCAAGGAAGTAAAAAGACATTTATTTTAGTAAAAATTAACATCTAAAAATAATTGTGTAAGATCGGAATATAGTTGTTTTAAAAATATCTGGAACTTTTTTAAAATTAATAGGTCTCGAGCTGTAAGTGATTATAATTTTATTTGTATCTACTTTTGATATTAAAATAAGTATTCTTTCCAAAAATAATTCTAAGGTTGTCCGCAAAAGGGGTTCCCAAAATTCATAAAAAAATAATTTTTAAAAAGCTAAAAAAAAGGAGGTGAAGTCTGATTCGAACCGATGTGCCTTCCTCTTCTAAGTTCCAAATATCTCATTAATTAAAATTTCATTTGGCTACAATTCTGGAACCAATGAAAATAAGTACGTACCATTTATGATATATCGTTGAAAAGCCCTCAATGAGGGCTTATTACTGCAGTTAAGAAAAAGCCCAAAATCAAAATTATTTTGGATTTTGGGCTTTTTTGGACATTTTTGGTTCAGCCTATTGCAATCAAAAATAAAGGTGCAGATCTAGATGTTCTAAAAGTTCTAAATCCGAAATTTCAACATCCTACGGCTGATCGTTTTTGAGTTATGCGAGATCGTTTGGACGTACGTAGTACGCACGTCTGTACGTACACGTACGTAGTACGCACGTCTGTACGTACACGTACGTACAGACGTTACGCCGAAACTAGTCAAACTGGATTCAGGGATGATCAAAATGGATATTTCCGTTGAAATCTGAAAACCGAAATTTTTCGCAATACTTCCTTTACTTCGTAGATGGAAGTAAAAATGTGAAGCGTTCAAAATCTTTTTTAATCACTTAAAAAATGTTTCATTATGTATCTAGCGACTTCATAGTTTATAGTAGAGAATTTTAATTGGAGTGGTAAATAAAGTATTAATTTTAAACAAATGTTTTATAATTTGCAGAAAGTGTAAAGTTTTACAATCAAATTCAGAAGATTCAAAAAAATTTATATATCTTCTTTTAATTTTTCTGTTTGAAAATGAATAATTTACCTTAAGAAAAAAGGATATCTGATAATATTTTACAAAACATTTCATTTCTACTCTGGAAATACTGTTTTAATTCAGTACTTGTTGTCATCTGCATAACGTGAAATTTGTTTCAGCTGTAAAACACATACATTTACATAAAACACATATTACTTTTTGTGTATGTGCAATTTGCTTTTTATATATAATCCGTTTATATATGACGTATGCACGCCAATATTAAATTTTAAATTATATCTTATTTTTAACTTTCATATAAGAAATAAGTTTTAAAACCAAAATAAAATTTTTAATAATATTTTTCTATTTAGTCTTCCTTTATATAATTCCATGAAACATTATTATTGAATCTTTGTAATTCATATCCTATAAAAAGAAAATGTAAAATAATTATTGTGCACTGATGTTAGTGAATTTGCTTTCTTATCAATATTATTATGTTTTTGCTTGTTAGGTTCGATGCACTTTTTCAGTTTCTTCTGTTCTGCACTGATGATTTAATCTGAACGTTCTGATCCTGTTGAAACATTCTGATCTTCTTGTATGACTTTAAATTTAAATTTGATTCATGCATTTTAATCTTTATTTCTCCTTATAGTTTTTAATTTGTGCATACTATTTATCTTCAGATTAATTAACTCTTGGTAGGTTAAATATATATGTATACAGAAGACTCCTTGGCCTAATTCTTCTACTAAGGATTTTCTCCTGAACTAATTTTTCCTGTAAATGTAATTTTTTTTGTTGAAATTTCGTTAAAGT
The DNA here is from genome assembly GCF_047948215.1 of Lycorma delicatula. Classification (NCBI taxonomy): domain Eukaryota; kingdom Metazoa; phylum Arthropoda; class Insecta; order Hemiptera; family Fulgoridae; genus Lycorma; species Lycorma delicatula. The sequence continues at coordinate 111,838,866 of NC_134457.1, forward strand.
AACTTAAAATAATATTGATAGTAGGTCTATTGCGTATAAAGTTTTCTTCCGGTTTTTATAATTATCATGTTTCTCTGCCTTAAGGAACATTAGTGTCCGTAAATATATCTTCAAAATAATTTTCTTGTTTTAAAAATAAATATTTACTTATAATATCAAAATAAGTATTTGATACTAGTTTACTTTCCGCTGTATGTAAGTGTTTTATCCCAAGAACACTGAGGATGGTCCAGCAGTTACTCATTGCGCATCCTCAGTGGTTGCCTGGCCTCTAACCTCCCGGGACCCCACAGGATCCGGCGATGCCGTGCCTGCGGGGTCCGGTCACCCAGTAGGCTGGGTTTTTCTTTGTGCCATTCCTCAAACCAGTTCCCCTCCAAGGAGGGAATCTAGTCGGGTTTCCGGTCTTTTCAATTTTCCCCGAGCTCATGGGGTCCCCGGTCAATCATCGAGAGCGGCTCACCTCAGCAAACCATCCTCTCATGAGCAGGGCTGCCCTTTTATTTCCCTACCTCCAGTATCTGTCCCCATCCCACTCCCTAGCGTCTGTCTCCTTGATTTGTATTATTCTTGTTACCATAGAGGCTACGTTATCTCATTCATGTTTTCCTTTTAGCATGTACTGCAGCGTGTTTTCCGAATGTAATTGACTTATCCCAAGTGAGTGCCTAATCTCGTCCCATCTATTACATCTGTATATCCAGTGCTCTACCGAGTCAATCTCGTTATAGTATCGACAGTCTGGGATCATCCGCCTACCATCTGTATGTGTTACTTCTTCTCATATTTCATCCCATTTTTATATCCTTGTTTATTTTCAGTTTGTTTTTCTTGTACTGCTGAACCAAAATTTTTTATATTTGTTATCAGCATAACTGCTATCATAATATAGGAAGAATTCTTTGAGTTACATCTTATCAAAAGTGAACAGAAATTATTGGTAAAGATTAACGCTTTAAAGGGTTCGGCTTGGTCCATTTTTTACCCCAATAGAATAATTGTCTTTGATGGTTTATCTAATGTAATTTGAAGTTCATACTGTTATTTTAAGACCTTTCATCGGATGAAATTACAATACTCTGTCATTTGAAAATGGCAAATTTTTAAAAATATTTTATTGTTTTACTACTGGTGCGTATCAAAACATTTAACAACACTTTAATCAATGATAAGAAAATAATTAAAATTAAAAATATTTATTGTAAGAATTTTATTTACTGCTTCAATAAAAACTTAAAATAGCTAAATTTACTACATGAATTCGAACATGATTTCGTCCTAAAATTTATGATCTATCTGAATTTTAAATTATCTTCAATAATTAAATTATAAAGCTTTAATAATAATATAGATAACCTTACTCTTTTTTTGCTTGTGTGGTTAGTTTGGTATTATTCTACGTTACTTTTGGTTCTGTCACTTATCTTTTACTCTAAGAATTTTAATTATCCTACAAATTCAGTTACCTGCCTAATGTATTCTACTTTTCATCCCTCCTACACTCTTACCTTTAGAGTAAGTATTTTGTAAGGTTTTGTAGCAGTAAAATAAAATATACTTTTTAATAGTTTATTTCCGGTTACTAATTACAAGTTAGTTTGATTATTAACGACTTCCTTTTTTTATACGTCTTCTTATCTCAGTTTATTTAATTCTGTTACTTTCCTTATTTTTCTTAAAACTTGTAGTTTTCCACCAAATTTACAAAATTCTTCTATTTTGTGCACATAAAATAGTTATTTTACATTAATATTAACGTACATTTATTTTTTTAATAATAATAAAATATGAATTTTAATTAAACATTATTATGGGGCTTGATACATTATAAATATATTTATTTATTTCCTTAAAAAATTTGATGATATAAAAGTTGATTTATTATTTGTTAAATAATTCGTAATTTATGTAGATCGTGTAGTAAGGCATTTGAAAAAAATTAATTTGTTTTTTGTTGACTTTATATGTAAAATATACCATGTGGTGTGTGATATTAATATTGATAGGCATGAGTAGATCCATCAGTGTGTGTGTGTGTGTGTGTGTGTTTACGGTATTTCTCTGAAAGAAGAACACTTTCTTGGTATGAAAGAAACAATGGTATGGAATAACACTTTCTTGGAATTGAAAGAATAACGAATTTAACAAATAATAATAATAATTTCATTTAATTTAATAATAATAATTTCATTAACTGAAATAATATAATAGTATTGTATAGCGTAAATAATTAAATAATATTATTATGAAAAATAAAACAGAAGAAAACATGAATAAAAGTTTATCAGAAGTAAATTACGTTTTTAATTAAAAATTAAGAACTAATAAACTAGATAATAAAGTACTAGTGATTCAGGAAATACTTTTTCAATATACTTTCTGGTTATAACAATTTGATTTTATGAATTTTACAAGGTTTATATATTTTTTTAACATCTGTTTGTGTAATATAGAAGTTTCTGAACTTAAAATTGTACCGAAATTTGTTATTTATTTTTATTGTTTTATACATATTACTTACGAACAGGATTGTTTTGCAATTTTAGATCTACTCGTTCGAGTATTTTATTATTGTAATACTATTTTTAAATGAATCTTACTTTTAGTTTATATGAAAACATTGTGAAATATAAAAGAAAATACTTTTAGCTTATTTTCTTGGATGTTATTAAAATATCTTGGTGATATTTTTTATAAATGTCAGGTTAGCCAATTTTTATTATCATTTTATAAATAAGAAATTAATTGTATGAGAAAGGAGTAACTATTTCGTTTGTGTAAGAAGTTTTATCTCTGGAAATTATACCTTGATTTTTAATTAAAATGATATAAAACAATAGCTGACGATTTAGAGTATGGTAGATTTTATCGAAGTTTTTTTTATTATTATATAAATATAAAATATGAAGGGTTTATGAATCAGTATGAAAAACGTAATAGCATTTTTATACTTTTTTGATATTTTCTGCTATTGATTTTTAAATCGTTCTCATATACAATACTTTATATTATTTCAAATAAAATATTTTATTATATATGCACTCGAATATATTTTTAGGATTAGAGAAGATATATAAAAATAAACAAAGTGATGTCTTTACCGTTTTTTTTCTCTGCGACAGTGAAATTAAATAGTAATTATTAATTTATTATTTTAAATTTCCCTTTTCATTTATCATAAAAGACACCAATTTATAAAAAGACTTTGCGAAAAATCTTATTTCCTTTATAATATTTTCCGCGATTCTAATCTATTTTAATCTATTTTTTAAAGAAAATCACATCCACGATTTCGCTTTTCAATAATTCAATATTCTACTATTTCATTCTTCATTCTGTGATCTCGTTTTTGATTTTTTTTATCTTTCTCCTCCTTTTAATACTCTATTTTCTTGTCGTAGTCTTTCTTTTTGTACTGTATTTTTATAAGTTACTTTCAAAGATTTATTCTGTCATATTACATCGAGACCACTTTTTTCTATCCTTTTAATGAAATCACAAACTGTATTTTTAATATAAAAATAAAGTTTGATATATTAATTTAAAAAAAAAAAAATTAGTTATCATTAGCTGTTCATTTTTGGCTAATTGGTACTTATAATTTTTTTTAAATTATTTTTCATCTCGAATATTATCTTTCCTTCTTTCATTCTAAATCTTTATAAACATCAAAACATTAACGGATAATTTTATTACAAGTGTTTTATTTCAATCAGTTATGTTTAATCTTTTACTTTATGAATTTTTAACTGATTCTATTTTAATTTGTGCTGTTATGTTGGTTTAAATTTTACTTATCGAGAATCCCGTTGTATTTAATGGGTAAAGATCTAAAGAACTGCTAATTTATAATTTGAATTGTTACAAAGTGATGATTAACATAGTAATTATGAGAAAGCGTATTAGCAAAATTTAAGAAGTTGTGTTCATAATTTATCTTTATTTTATACCATCATTAAAGAAATTTGTTCGTTTAAAGCCCAGTGAAATGATAGAGCTCATATAAATAAAATTATGATATTGGATGTTACTCGTAGTTTAAAGTGCTAATTTGACGTAAAAAATTTAAAAGAAAATTTATGGTTTGAGATTGTATTTATGGAGTATTTTCTTTAATAATTATCTGTATTATAATAACAATCTCTAAGTTAGCATGAAAAAGTAAATTTATTAAAGAAACAGAAAAAAAATTTAATAAGTGTGAAAAAACGTTTGTAATAAATATAACAACGATTAAATACTTATTTATGATTTCAGTGGCGGAGTAGTAGCATCTTTGTTTGTAACTGTAATGTTTTGAATTCTCGTACCTTCAACCTGTTATGAAAATAGTTCAAAAATGACAGGTTTGATCTTTTTTATCCTGTAAATATTCATTTCTAACAACAACAAAAAAAGCCGTAATAGGAGAGTAAATGGGTATACGCATACAATTATCTGAGTGAACAAATAAATCAATAAATAAATAACGTTGGGTAAATAGTATTGGTTGTCAAATATATACGGTTTATTCGATTTATTTGTTCTAAAATTTTATCTAAAGCTAAAACCGTTTACTTTTTAAAAAAATTAAACCTATAAATAGTGAATCCGAAATTAATTCGGCCAATTTTTATTTCCTTTAGTATATAGAATTGAAATATGATAAGCTAATTATTTACCATTAAACACAAATTTTAAAACTATTATAAATCAGTGTTACTAGTGAAAAATGATTCACAAAGAAATGTACTGTACGTCGAAGTTATTTTAACTAAATTATCTTGTTTAACTAATTGTTTTTGTCTTGGTGTAATTTAGATGCACTGTAATCACATTTTTCTGCTCTGTACCTCAACCTGCTAAATATTAATACAGCCAAAAGCACCAGTGGCAGTGTTATTGTAACCAGTACCTACGCTAGAATAATTTTGATTATTATTTTAATTCAAGAGTGAAAAAATTTGAGTCGTTATAAAAGAAAAAAAAAACAGTAAAATTTTATAAAATGTAGACCCAAATCATAGTCATTCATATAAAATCAAGGATCTAAATTATTATCTCATAAACAATTAACCAGTGAGTATACTGCTTGATTTAAATTCGTGTCATTATATATATATATATATATATATATATATATATTAAATACTCTTTTTAAATTTAAATATAGCCATTTTAGAGTTGCGTAACGGTATGTTATCAAACTACGAGTATATTGACGGAAGGTTCGTTGAATAGAATTGACAGATGAATAAATACCAAGCCATCCCAGGAATTTGTACTATTTACGAATTGTGAGCTTGTCCCTTCTACCACTTAGCGTACGTCATTGTTTTGATTCCTTGCATTGTCTGCAGTTTTGTATTAAAAAAAAAGGTTTGCAAGGAAAATGACAGCAAGAGTAATATCAAAAAAATAATTTTATTTTAGAATTTTAATTTGAAGTTTCATTTTCTAATCAAACGGTTCAGTAAAAAAAGGAAATGCATTAGTTTATTAAATATCGATTTTATATTCGAGCGAGACATTTCATCAAATCTGATAAAAAAAAATAGTTAATTGGTATTTAAAATAATATAACTTCAGTTTATAAATAAACGAACAATTTAATAAGTTTTAATTTTTTCATATTCATGCTGTTTCGTAAGAAAAATAGGATATTTAAAAACTTTCCTCAGTCACAAATAATAATTTATCTGAGCATTTGAAGCGGAGAAAAAAGTCATGAAATGTTTATTTGTACAGAAATAAATTTTGGAGACTATCATATCTTTGAGAATTATATTTTGATGAAGTGAATAAAATAGTTAAGCAGAAAGAAAAACTAAGTTAATTTTTCCATTATTTAAGTGATGGAAGTTATTAAAATTGTTAAATAAGAATTGTATTGTCAAAAGAATCTGCTTAAAATAACCAGCAGAGACTTAAAATAGTGGTAAAGTAATGGGAGATGAATTTATCCCATGTTATGGAAATGTAAAAGATTTAAAAAATTCTCTCTTTCTTATGTAATTAATGTACAAATTTTTATCTTCTCTCTAATCTTGACTAAACCAGAAGAAATGATTTGTTCATAATAATTAATGTAGTAAACAGTCGATAATAGTTTTCTCTAGTCGATTATTTTGTTGGGGATGATCATAATTTCATTTCATCACCCTGACCACCCGATGAACTGACTTTCCGAAGTAATTTACTTAAACTGAAGAAATATGTTTACGCATGTATATATTAATTTTTGTTTACAAGTTGTTAGTAATTGTAGATGGTTATTCTGTTATATAATATCATAACATCCATATTAAATAATAGAATTGTTACACAGTTTGCATATATTTTATATAAGAAGACTATTTATATAAAATGCATAATTATAACTGCATTTAATTTGGAACTTTTGTCAGAAGACCGATATTCAATTGTTGAAAAGGAGAACGTTGTCGTTGATCCAGAGTATGCAGATATCGTTTAAATTTTGAAACGATATAGCTTACCGTACATACCAATTTTTTACAACTATCGTAATTCATAATTTCCGTTGAGGCATATTTACGTAAGCAAAACCATCAAACCGCACTGATTCGTTTGAATTATCTTAATGGAACTCTAAGTTACTAATCATTATTAAATATTTATTACGCGTACATATTATTGCCGTCCACAATGTTATATATTTCCGGGCTCCTTTAAAAACTTAGAATGGGTTTTAAAGAAATCGAATGGACTCTCAAATCATGTTGAGGGTTAGTAAGCATGAATCCACGACTTGATAAAGAGTAACTCTAAATTATTACAATGCGTTTATATTTACGGTGAAGCTAAATTTGCTATGAAAATAGTGATATATTAATAAGTAAATAAATATATATATATATATATATATATATATTATTTTCCCGGCAAATAAAGCTAGAATAGCTAAATTAAAATGGAAAGTATGCTGATCATGCCAGAAATGGTAAATCGGACTTTTAACAAAGTTTTATGTTTTAGGATTCATTTAGTTCATCTAGACCATACATTGTTTAAACATGGATACTCATAAGTGCGTACATATGTCTGTGCACTGCTTTTGGCCATATATTTCAGGATTGACTGAACGGAATTTTCTCTAATTTGGCTCAAATATTTCCGTATATGGGGCATTGATCATATTAGTTTTTTTTTCAAAATCTCTTAAGGGGTGGGTGATATTACGAAAAGAGCAATTTCGAGTTCCTTCAAAAGCATTTTTGAGAAGAATTTATTAAAGTAAGTTTGTTATCAACAATGCATATATAATTATTCAAACACTTTTTTTTTTAAATCAAGCTCACCTCTTAACTTTGAAATAGGTTTTTTATTATTTTGCTCCAATCTCCCTTCGGTTTAAATAATCTTTTGAACGTTTATACTTCGTGTATAAAACTCTAAAAAAAGTCTACAATTTTTAAAAAATAATAGACCTTGAACTTAAAATGCTGAAAAACTTTAAAAAAAATATTTTTCCCTTATTTTATCCTTTATTGAAGGGGGTGTTAGATTTAGTGAAGACTTTTCTTTCACAGATTTTCCAAGTTTAACCTAATTATGAATATTTTTAGAAAACGTTTTCTTAAAATTTGTTTGCCATCTCTAAAAATTATATTCTGTTTTTGGTTCTAACTCATTAATTTTTATTAATAGCCGGGAAAGTCACGTAGTACTTTGCCAGATTTTATATATATTTTATTAAGAACGGCATCAGCATTTACAAAACAACGGTTATCGTGAAACAATACAATATTTCCTCCTGCGACATCTTTAAATGTAATTTTTAATAAATTATTTATCCTTTTAAAAGATTTCCCCGGTAAATTATGAATATTAAATTTATGGTTTTTATATTACAATCCAATAAGTTGTATTTTTAGAGTGGTTTTTTTAAGTATCTTTTATTCGTAAGTTTTAAATGATTAAAAACCCCTGAGTTTTTATTCTTCTTACTTAACTTATTTGTTATCTTTACATATTTATTTTATTAATATTATTATTACCTATGTACTTATTTAATTATTTTTATTTACTAACACGGATAATAATCAAGTACTTTTGTAATAAATTTTTATTTTTTTTATTTTTGACGATCTCCGATCAAGTTTTTATCTTGATTTTCTTGATTACTTTTTTATTAATGGATTAACACACCATTTCTAACGTGATGTGTATAATTTACAATTATGTGGAGATCTGCATAAAATATAGATTTTTTTTTGTCCCATTTCATTGAAAAAATCAAGAATATTTAATATAAATGCCCCAGATATTAGCCTAAATTAAAATTTTCTACTATGTTACAACAACTGGTTAATTAATTAATTTTCTTATAAAAAACATATAATTTTAATACCTTTCTCATTCAAAAGACATAGGTTTTTCAGTTTACTTTTTTACTTTGAAACTTCTAGTAGACGTATTTTTTTAATGAATTTGTAAATAGATTCTATTTTAAAAAATCTACACATTTATTAAGTCTACGCTATTAAAAAGAAAAGGAAATTTACATTTTATTAAGAATATTATTTACTTCTGAAATTAGTTAGTCATTTTCAAAACCATCTCAATCTGGTACAAAATTTCTACTTTGCACCAGATTGAGCGGTCCTATTGCATTCTTCAGTAAGTCATATGTCCCCTACGTCAGCAAACCACCACAATATAGTAAAAATGGTTATTCAAAATAGTTAGTTGTTGAATAAGCATTTGTACCCAAAGTATTTCTACCCGAGCTTCGTATACCGCATTTTTAATTTATGACTTATTAAATGGTTGCTGCTACAAATATTAATAAAAAAATTGTAGATTTTAGAATTTTTTTTGTATGCTTAAAATAAACACGGTAATAGTTAGATGAAAGTATATATATTTAAAAAATATAACAACATAACTGCAAAAACCTAACCATAATTTTATATGGAATGATGAAAACTGTGTTCTAAAATAGCTTAATTACACTGGGGAACAAAATAGAATTTTTTTTAAAGAAAAATGTGTAATTCTGATAGTATTTTTTCTCCTGAATTCAAACATGATGTAGGTTTTATCCAAGACAGGCAAGGTTTCCGAGAGACAGGCATTTGTAATTTCAAACATTCTACTACTTTATGCATTCTTAACTACACAATATTCAAACATTTGACTCGCCTAGAAATTAAGAAATTATGATTTCCTGATACATTTCGCCTGTGGAATATCCCTCTTGATGGTTCAACAATAATTGGCCAACATAGGATTCCACTCGCCTTGATACGACTTTTTCATAGCTGAAATCTCCTGATGAAAGTGTTCCTCGTGCTCATCGCTCATTGCGTTAAGGTTTTCCGGGAAGAAATCTAGGTGCGAGTGCAGAAAGTGTATTTTTAAGGACATACTACAACCCAAATTTTTATAAGATGTTTTAAGATCGTTGACAATGTCACGGTAATTTTCCGCCTTTCGATTTCCCAAAAAAACTTTGAGTAACATTTTTGAATGCTTGCCAAGCTTCTTTCTCCAGTGGATTCAATATTTCCTCAAACTTTTCATCACGCATTAGTGATCGTATTTGTGAACCCATAAATATTCCTTTTTTTAATTTTTGCATCATTGATTTTAGGAAACTTTTGTTTTTAAGTACATGAAACCAGGAGTACTGTCCATCGCCTTGACGAAATTCTTTGTTAATCCTAGTTTGATATGTAACGAAGGTAGATACACGTTTTTAGGATTACACAATGGGTTATGTTTCACATTTTTCTGTTCAGGAATCAGTGATTCGCGTTTAGGCCATTCTTTTCTAATGAAATGTTTTTTTTCTGTCCCTACTATCCCATTCACACAAAAAAACAACAGTACTTTGTGCAACCAAGCTGCAGACCAAGAATATGTGAAATTACCTTCAAATCACCATTAATATTCCATTCATACACTGCATATTGAAGCTTTTCCAATATAAATTTTAAAGTTTACATATTTTTCTTTCATACATGCAGAATAAGCCACAGGTACTGATTGGAATTTATTACCATTATACGGAAGCACAGCTCTTAAACTATTTTTAGAGGAATCAATGAACAAGCGCCATTCTGTTGGGTTATGTTCATTACAAACTGTCTCCATAAGAGAAAAAAAGTCATTACAAAACACTAAGCCATTTTTTCAGAAAAAGTAGTCTTTAAATTCAGAATGACGATAACGATAAGTCTTTGTATACTTTGTAATCTTTGTATTCTTTTGAACAAGATTGTATGCTTTTAGCTGGGAAGCAAGCATTTCAAACTGTTTTTAGATAACTTTAAATCTTGCATGAAATTGTTAAAATTTTCTTGAATCAGTAAATGAGGCTCAGATAAACTGCTTTGTTCAAAAGTTGTATCACCGGAATCTGTTCCTTTTTTTTCCTTACTTCCATCAGACTCTGAGCTCTCTTCATCTAATATCACGTGTTCTGGAGGCTTTGGTAAGGCCAATTCTTTACAGTGTGGAACTGGCTTTATTGCAAATTGCAAGTTAGGGTATACCACTGTATATTTTGATTTTGACATAATCCCTTTAATGTTTGTTAAGTAGAAATAACAGTCAGAAGAGTGATCATTGGGTTCCTTCCAAATCATAGGAATAGCAAATGGCATGTGCCATTTTTCCATGCAGTGAAAAGCCTAGAACACAATAAACAACAGATATGTGGGGCCCAGGCCCTTTTTTGGTCCCCAACTTTACACCCAAAATAAAGTTCATAACACATTTTTACTAATGGAGTAAGGTTTCACATTTCAGACTTGAGCATCACTTCACCACATATATAACAAAAATTGTTAGGATGATTTAAACAAACTCTAGGTATTTTGTAATTAATGACTAATTAAAAGAAATAAAGTTGTAAATATGTAATACACAATAATTCAGACACACAAAGGACTTGACGTGTTTATTGGTTTACTACTGTCTCACAACTGGCACTGTTCTGATGAATGTGTGCTACACTAGATCACTTTTGTACACATCTATACATGTATGAACTTTTCTTTCTTTTTCCGGTTTATCCTCTGGTAACTACTGTTTAGATAATTCTTCAGAGAATGAATGAGGATGATATGTATGAGTGTAAATGAAGTGTAGTCTTGTACATTCTCAGTTCGACCATTCCTGAGATGTGTGGTTAATTGAAACCCAACCACCAAAGAACACCGGTATCCACGATCTAGTATTCAAATCCATGTAAAAATATCTGGCTTTACTAGGACTTGAACGCTGTAACTCTCGACTTCCAAATCAGCTGATTTGGGAAGACGCGTTAACCACTAGACCAACCCGGTGGGTTGCATGTCTGAACCTGCACAGCAGTAGCCACATTACCCTTTGAGTTAGCTCATTTGGTTCCTTCAAATTTATAATGCTCTAGGGGCTTACTTGACAATGGACAAATGAACAAAAAATGTTTTAAAATATTAAAAAAAAAAATTAAAATAATAAAAACACTATGGGTGATAGAGAAATTCCGAATACATATTTGAAAACAGGGTAAAAACTGTAATAAGTACACCTATTTGTACTCGTGAGACAAAAATCATGTTGACCAGTGTTATTACAATTGCTTCTTATACCTAACATTAATTAATATATATAACAAAATAGACATAATTTGCTTTCATTTAAGTAAAATAATAAAACTTCTGGCATTATGAGATTAAAATTAGAATGTACTAAAACAGATTTCAAAGATACTTTTTAAAAAGTTTAAATTTTCCAAAAAAACTATTAGGCTACATTTTACATTCTATTATAACATTTACTGCCTAAATTAACTGTATCTTTTGTAAAAATGTTCAAACTTCAATAGTATTAGAAACTAAAATCACATTGTGTTATTCAGTCTAGCTTTGATTGATTAATTGCTACAATTGATGCATAACATTCTTCTGTGAGAATCACACATTGCCCTCCTGCAGTTGTCACATACCATCTTGGTCTTTCTATCTGTGGTACTGGGACATATGCTGCATCTCTGCTTTCTTTTAGGTTCTTCTGGGTCTCTATGAGTCAGTTCATTTGTGGTTTGAGAAGTCCAAGAATATCGTTAACTTGACTCAGTTTCAGGATTTCAAGCCTTTCAAACATCAATGGTTTTATTAAACTAAAGGCAAGCTCCAGAAGAAATAAATGCCTTTTCAACTGTGGATACCCTGTCTAAGGTTATAAAGGACCATGGTATTAATTCTTGATTGATCCAACATCCTGAAAAAGAAACTCTTAGGCCAGCATAATGTTGGACTTAAGTATAAGCATGACATATTTTTTTTTATGTACCCGTCCCTCCCTTTCTTTCATCATCAGATGCACTGATGAAAAAAGAACATTTTTATTTTTCTTCAGTGCATAAGAAACCAGTATCAAATGCTTGTCGAATGCGTACAATGCGGAATCTTCCTCCTTTTTCTTCAAAAATGATGGTGGTACTTCTGCCTTCTCATGCTGCAGGGTTTCCTACCATTGTCAAACAATACTCATTGAGCATAGTGTAGAATAAATTAATGGAAGAAAACCAGTTGTCTGTAGTAATGTTACAAAATGATCCATAAATTGGCTCACTGAGCTTTCTTACATAAAAAGAAGGCACTGGTTCATTGTCCTTGGCTGTAAGTTTTCTGACGTATGGAAAGACATGTATGATGTTTTACCATCATTTAACATTATAATTTTCATACCGTACTTGTCAGGCTTTGATCTGAGATACACTTTAACGGGGCATTTCTCCAAAAAACCCATGAGCTGCTCATCAGTTGTGCAAAATTCAAAGGGAAAGAACATATTTTTGCAGTCTTCTACAAACTGATCCCATATATTATGAACTGGAACTAGCTTGTCAAGTAAACGCCTCTCTACAAACACCTCTCATAAAAAAACTGTATTAGTTTATTATCAAATCTTATTCAGGAGCCCAAGAATTTGAACCTTTGGGCAAGCATGGTAGCAGTGAGTATAAGACAGCCAAATGATTTTGACCATTACTCATTAGTGTGTCTGTGGCTATTCTTCTATTACCTGCCAAGTAAAGAAGCTCAATATAAACCAAAATTTCTTTATCATTTGTTACATGATGGTAACTAAATGTTTCATGCATCACCAATATTTTATGAGATATTTACTCATTAGTAATAGAACAATTTTGTTTAATATATTATTGTCAAGCAGCAGCTCTCATGCCTGAAGGGGGACTCTACATTTTTGGCTGGTCCTTTGCAGCATGGCAGATGGTGACAACATTTCTTTGTTGGGTATGACCCCTTCTGGATGGTTCATTTTTACTCCATATATAACCTTTTTTCCCAAGAAATAAATTAATATTTCTTACCTTATCACCAGTATCACCTTTAGAAATAGCTGCAATAAATTCATCCTCATTAACCTCTTCATCAATTCACATTCATCACGTTCATTGGTCTCTTCCAAAATGAAGTCCAGATCGTTGTCCATATTGACATAAAAAATGTTCACATCATCACTAATACTTTCATCGCTGTCTTCATTAACTTCCAAAAGGTTAAGAATTTAATTGTCCTTAATATATGCACTCATCTAAAATTATTATATGAACTCATCAGATAAATTCAATGGAAATGTAAAAAGAAATCACTTAAATAATCTTGAACAAACAATAAAAAATAAAAACATAATTATCCAAAATTAGTTACACGCAATACACACTGGGGTCCAGCAGACCCTAACATTAGACTGGCACAAATACTGCCAAAAATTGAGGCTCCTGGTTTTAATAGCAGGATGACAGGGCTGCCAGTATGAATTTACATGATAGAAAAACTTCCCTTAAATTTCAATTAATGGAGGAGATACAGTGTTTTTTTAATTCTCTGGGGGTCCTCTGGACCCCAGTATGTATACGAAAGGTTAATACAGCTAAAACAGTTTGAATTGCTCTTTTATTTCTTGTATAATTAATCAATGTACGTAAAACTTGAGAAATATTTACATTTTTTCAAACCCCGATATTCATTTTGAAATACACGGTACTTTCCTTTTTTTTTTAACCACGTACTCTTATACTAGATTTATCATATAATATCTTTACCTAAGTCGTTGAAGCTTTACAAACTTCCTCCATAATAAACTAAAAAAGTTTTGGATAAGACACTAAACTGCATTTCTTACAAACAGACGGTTCCGTAACATCAGGAACATCACCTAAAGTAGCATCTTGGAAATAATTAGGGTAATAAAGGAAGTTAAAATGTCAATAGTCTAAGATACGAAAGTCCTTACAGATCACTGAAGTTGAATTACGTTGAACACAGTTTCAATGCGTGCTATTGGTTTTATTAGTGATTAGGGTCCATACTAGCGGTGTCTCTTATAGTTTATAAAAAATTGAAAAAAACACATTAGAAAAAGAGAAATTTTCTTTATTTTTGTTTCGGCAGACGAATTTAAAAAAATTCAGCGAAGTTTCATACCACAGAAATAAAACGTCATTGATATTTTATTACTAAGCTTCATTCTCATCGGCAAAATGTACGGCTACTAACATAATTTTATTTTATCTATGTACCGTTTTATAATTTGTTGAAGGAATAAATTCTATTTTTTCATAAATTAACGCGGTTAGGAATATTGAAATTAATTAAATATTAGAGAAAGAGAGGGCGAGGGCGAGAGACAGTTCGATTCGGTAGAGATTTATTGGTTATTTGATAAAGTTGTTGATATTTTACCCGAAGCTAATTGTGGTTTGCAGAAACGAGGTTTAAATATATTCTGAATCAGTTTATAATCAAACTCAATATTGTGTTTGGTTTTCATTCACTTTTTATTTCATTTATGTATTTCTACGTTTCCTTTTTTAGCCTGTTGTAGTCCATTTATAATTGATTTATATATTTTACTTTTGTTTAATCTACCTAACTACAGAAAAGTCTCTTCTTATTTATACATATAAAGAAAGGGTAGGTAAATTAAGTAGTAGGATGTATTACAAAAATAAATAGATTATTCAATGAAAAAAAAAAAAATACTGTAATTAAAACCTATTATAAACAAAAGATGATAAATTTAGCAAGTTATTTATTTAAACTTTATAACAGAATGTACACAGGTGAAAAATTAAGTCATTATCAGGACTATTTATTATATAAATCCATATGAAATGGAGTCAGTATTTATAAATTAGTTCGCTTCTTATTATTATTCGTGTAAAGCTTACAAGCATAAACACAAGAATTAGAAACTTCTTTTTAATTTACGACAGTTAGGTTAAATTTTTTCATTATACTGTATCGGAAAGATTTTATTTGTTACATATTGCATTTCTTTTCTCAATCTTAATCGTTGGTGTGAAGATTTAAAAAAAGTAAGTTTTAAGTAGGTAAGTTCAAAAGTGGTAAGCGTTCGGCAAAATATTTCAAGTCAATAAATAAACTCTGACGAATTTTTATGTTTCAGAAAACTGGTTGGTTTGATTTATTTGTATTTTTATTTTTTGGAAAAGTAAGTGAACGGCCTGTTACAACGGTTTTTTCACGCATTCCATTTGCGGTTGTAACAAATGCATTTTTCTGAGCTTCTACTTGCTTGAATTTCTAAACATTTAAAATCAAGGACTTTTTTAATTAATTAATTTTCCTCAAACCTAACTTTTTTAGCCTGTCTTCAATAGGCATCATTGTAATTTATGTTACGCTAATATCAGTTCTATCATGGTGTTTTTATTTTATTCCTTGGTAAGGGGAAGGACTTTTTAGTCATACTTGAATGTTGGAAAATATCAGAAATTGAATTCTGATTGATATGTTTTATTTTTGTGGTATTTACGAAAAAGAAAACAAATTGGAAAAGAGTAACTATAACTTTTATTTTTATAAGTCATGAAAGATCCAAAATTTGAGTAGCGACTCGTTATAAAATAATTAAATTGAATTCTACTTGAAAAATCAGTCTTATCACTCAGTTTAATTGCTGACTGAGCGACCAGTGTTGTGGAAATTAAAAAGTGTTGATATTTTGTTTTATCCTCTTGAGATGCGGGAAATGAAATTTTATCATTGTCTCTTTTTTTTACTTCAAAAACAATTGGCATGAGTTATTTTAAAACTTTTTATTTACCTATTTGAGAAAAGTCTTCTCTTAACAGTTAAAACAACTGAGGGTTGGAAATATGTTGAAAGAAACTTTAGAAATAATATTATTTAACAATATAAAAAGAATATATATATAATTTTATTTTTTTAAATAAAGATATATAATTTTTTTTGCAAAGGCAGTTGCTTTTAAATGAATTTGAATGCTAGACTGTGGATAACCCGGTGTTCTTTGGTGGTTGGGTTTCAGTTAAACACACATTTCAGGAGTGGTCGACCTGAGTCTGTTCAAGACTACATGTTTACCGGTACACTTTCATTTACATTGCAGCTACGTCAGGTCTGACAAGCCGGATTTAATTGCATTTACACACCCACCCAGACCCAGCAGTAGCTGGAAAACTGGTTGGAGAAAACAACATATATATATATTTATGCGCGCATACACACGCACATCCTTTTGTATAAAAGAAATCATAGATATATCTTACTCATACACTCGTACGTACAATTTAGTAACGGTATATCATAGTCATACACTCGTATGTACAATTTATTAATTAAACTTATTTTCTAATTTACATAAACATTTCTTATTTCAACTCTGATGTATAAAAACTTTCCAACTATGAGAAATTTTGAAAATTAATGAATAATTCCATAAGTGAGATTCTATTGATCTTTGACTGATATATATTTCACTATTTATATATACCATTAAATTATATTTATTCTTTGTGAAAACTAATTTTTTTTCTTCACCGTTTTACTTATCACCATATAGTAAATAATTAAAAGAAATATTTTTTTGGTTAGTAAAGTTATTTTTATTTATATAAATTTGATTATAAAAAAATAAATGACATGCAAAGAGAGGTTTCCATTGGAATATCTCAAATAATCATATTTGAATACATATGTATATATATTTGATATACTACATACAAGAAAGTTAAACAAGTACACATAAGGATGAGTCAAAAGAACATTGGTGATTGCAGAACATAAAAAAGAACAAACACCAAGAAGTAATCTATCGGTCACACAAAGAATCACAACAAATAAACCAAACGAAAAACAGTGAAATAATGATAAAAAAATAAATAAAAAATAGAAACAACAAAAATAAATGGAGAGATGAAACGAAACATTTTGACGATGCATAACATCCTAAGGTACCTGATTCACCCCAAATCTGAAGAACCAAAGAGATCCAATATGTACAGCTGCTTCGATCGCCTGGCCGCTGACGAGCTGTGCGTTAGAGATCAAGGGGAAAATTGGCCACTCACAACCGGTGAGCCAATGGGGCGAGAGCCGCATTGTCGGACCGTGTGGGAGTTCCTTGGTGCGGTTGCTTTGTTTAACCGACATCAGTTGTTTGCCTAAGGGAAAAGACTCCTACTGCGCTGCAGTAGGAAGCTAACCGAGAGGTATGACTGGCTACCAGCCAGATTAAGGCTCCAAGCGCTTTAATGGTGGACAGGTACTTGCTGGCATTCAGCGGCCTAGGCGTGGCAGCGAATTGCTGTCTTTGACGAGATAAATTTAATTATTGATAGTCATATATGTTTTATTAGTTGACGGGGTGCGCCTATCCATTTTAGTGATATGTGACAAGTGGGCGGTGGGACACGCAAGCAAGTGGTGCATGATACCACGTTTATTCCGCTCATGCTTTTAGGTTAGCTCTAGAAGCTAGTTAGGACACTGCTAAACTGTTTCGAGGCTCAGATGTCGTTTGTGGCAAAAACATTCGGTGTTATGATTTAGGGCAATAGAATGGGGTGGTGGCGGGAGAAATGCCAAGCAAACCAATGTACAGCTGCTTAAGCGCCTAACATTCTCGCTGTTTTTCAGAAGGTTAATTCCGTGCCATTTCACATGTCTGTTTAGTCTCATTTTGAATCTGCTACCTAATTGCCGTGTTTCTTCTCGAACGCTTGGCGCTAGATAATCATGTACCTCAGTGTTTTTCACAAAGCTTCTGTTATGTTTCTTAATAATTTGTTCTGGAATTGCTATCATCATTATTGTTCTGGAATCATTTTCAATATTACTTCTGATTATCACAAAAAATGTGATACTTATTCAATGTGAAAAAGTTATTAATAATTTTATTCAATAAAATAAATATTTAATTATATAAAACCATATTTTAATCCGGAAATTCAATGTATAAGATTAACTAATTAAATATTGTAAACAAAATTAAATTCTTAATTCTAATTTTATTATCATTATAATTTGCCAATCTCTGTAGTGAATAATAACTTTTAACTGGTGGTTCCGGGTTTGAGTTCCGGTCAGACATGGCATTTTTCACACGCAACAAAATTCATTATTATCCGTTACTAGTGACTCTTATTGGGTGTAAGCCTGTTTTCCTATCGTATGTATGGGTTATTATTATTGTATCACGGTAAAGAGACGAGAGCTAGAACCTTATATCAATAAATTTGACGAAAATAGTACAGATCTCTTTTATTGTACTGCCAAAATATCCATCATGAATCACACATAAGTGAGCTTAGCATTTGTATTAACACAGACTTGTTTTTTAATTAAATATATTTGTTTATAATATCCCCAAAAAATTACAATTACGTTATAAACCATACGGTAAGAGTCTCGCAGATATCATTTTTTCCGCTCAAAAAACAAAACTTTCTATAATAAAAATAAAAATGTTTTTAACAAAACGATACTGATATCAAAAAAGGTAAAACACTACAGTTCTGTTATCAAAATCTGTTACTAATTTAGAATTTTATTTTAAGGTTAAATATATGTAATAGATAATAGATATACGATAGTAGATAATAACGTTTAAGCATTCCGTATAATAAGCAAAAATAGAAAAATTTGTTACAAAACTCTTACCGGCCCGATTTCATTTATTAAACAACGAACTCGAGCTGTGATTTTTAGTATTAGCAGCTACAATCTCTTGTAAAATAATACTTTTATTTCTTTTTAATGAAGTGATGGGAATGAAAAAATTGTTTCATCTTCAGTACTTTCATTCACATGAGGGCATTTACTATTAAAACAAGCTGCAATATATTTTATTTTAGATTTTGTTATTTCAAGTACATTATCAATTTATTTTACGCTACCTAGTACTATCAAGTACTACTACCCAATGGCGCAATTCGTAAACCCACCTTTCTGAGGAAAAGTGAGATATTCGAGTCCCGCGGTTCACCAAATGAAAGAAAAAAACATTGTCTAACAAAATTCGAGGAATTTTTTGAAAGTATTCTTTATTACAAATCTAATTGAACTGAAATATAATGTTTCCACGCTTATTTTTTAATTTTTTTCCCCATTTTCATTTCACTTTTAGGTTAGGTCATGTTTAGAACAGTAAACCTAGTTCGTTGATTCATCGTGCCGTTCAGTTCTGCGGACTCTTACCGGCGAAGTTCTAACAAACTTCTTGATTGAAAATCTGTACGAAATAAATCTAGCCTTCTAAAAAAGAAGCTAGGACGTTTAATAATGTTAAAACGTATCTTGCACGTTTATTTGATAAGAAACCACCTAAAGCACGCCATTGCTTTATGGAAAGGAAAAAGCTTACTCATGGGATATGCTAAATGTATTTACGAGAATATGTTTATAAATTGGTTACTACTACTAAAATCTAAACTTGAAGAAGTTACAAGACAGAAATTTATCAATTAAACGTAAATTTTTATCCGTAACAAGGAATTTTTCTTATCTATTGTATTTTTATAAAGTTTTGTGTACTGATCTTGGCAAGATAAGTCGGATAAGAGTTTAGCGACCATATTAGAGATTTCAGTCTTATTTTTTATGTCATCTGATGACAAAACATCCAATTATACAATAAAATAACGAAATAGTATATGTAATGTACATAATTTAAAAAGAGAATAATATTATGCGTTGATCTACATTAAAGTATGGACTTGATTTCCACTGGATATTAAGACACGTTCGTTTCTGATAAATTCTTTTCTTTCTTTTTTAAACTGAAGGGTCACATTAATAATGCTAAACACTGGTTGATATGTTGAACTATAGTTCTTCCGCCTTATATCTGGTGATATTTGGGTTTATGGCTCTCTAGGAAGGTAATGTTGCAATAAGGAATGGTTAAGATGCAAAAAAAAAATTAAATATTTCCTCTGGTGTGTACTTAAATTATTCTGTTACTCAAATACGAAAAAAATAAATGCACATGAGAGAAAACAGGATTGATTATAGATAACATGACGAAATTTTAACTTTAATAATTAAAATTGAATTAGACGTTTATTTATTTTATTTAAGCACGAGTATGTAAATTGCACGATTCAGATATAGTTCGATAAATTCAATAACAAGTGAAGAGTAATACTAACTGTAAATCTGAAGATGAAAGTATTTTCCAACGGCGGATTGTGGTATTTTCTACCTTAGATCAGCAATAGAATTTTGTGTTTATTGTTTCTTTCTCTTTAACCTTATAAATAAGCTTTCAGTGTTCCGGATTTTGAAACTCATTTCTTCACCTCTTTCACATATATTCTTTCAATATGTACATATATATATATATATATATATATATATATATATATATTTATATATTTTAATAGTATTATTTTTATATTACAAATTCTTTGGCTTATATATATAAGTTTTCCAAATAGGTCTCTACGGGCCATTGTTACGAATAAAGCCTACTTCCATACTTTACTATACGTATATGTTTTGAGTTATTTTCAAGAAAAGGTATATTTTGAATCGTGAAATTTATCTCCTAAATTTTACTCGTTTATAAACTTACGTAGCATAACAGATTCGATTTATTTAACTCTTCAGTTAAATTGTTTTTTGTTTAATAATTTTTGTAGAAACCGTTTTTTAATATTTCAGTAGTCAGTTTTGTAAATCTTTGCTTTATTGTTTTATACTAAAGCTAAATGTTGAAATATTTTAATAATAATTAAATTCATAAAATTTATTCTAGTAATAGTAATGCTATGAGTACTAGGAATAATAATAATAATTTTATTTTAGAATCGTACCCGCATTTATTTTGTAAATTAAATCTGAATTAATTATTTGTTAATTGTAGGTTTAATTCATAAAATGAAAAAAAAATCACAGATATACAACTATGCATAAAACTGTTAAGGGCATATTAAATAATAATAGTGCAAATTGACCGTTCATGAGGTGTACAATCATTTACAGATAAATAATAATATATTTTGCCTTTATTTATGTTTAACAGTACTCAAAACAAAATTTGAAGGTTAAGGGTGAAGGTTTAATGATGAATTCCTTAAATAATATAATATACCGTAAAAAAGAGAAAGCTAACCTATCTTAATGATATCGTATTAACATTGCTTTAATTTAGCATAAATTCTATTATTTTATTTTGCAATTGTATAACCTTGACACAGGTAGGTGTTTTAAATTAAATAAATTAGATATATCTTTAATTTGATTTGTTTTTAGTATTTATTACATGTAATTTTTAATTATTTTACGATTCAGAAATTTATAATTATATATTTTCTTTAAAATAGAAATTAATTTTTTAACATAATATTAATAATAATAATTTAGTAATTTTTAGCTCGTCAGTGTTCTATCACTAGAGCGTTTATCTTTTTTTTTATGTGAGAAAGATGCATTTAAAAATTTTGTATAATGCCACCTGTTGCATAATCTCTGCAATTATGCTGCTGTTAATCATTACATAAGTAAAAGAAAAGGGATTATTCTTGTTTCAATTATTTCGTCTTTCTTGTTTATTTTTATTTACATTAATTTCTTATTTTTTCTTTTGTATATATACTATGTAACATATAAATCCAATGAAAATTAATTTTAAAATTTCAAAAATTGTTATGATGAATTCTATCTCTAAGGATTTCATTTTTAAAAAAAAAACTCTACATGTTAAAATCGTTTTTGGTTGGAAATATTTGTTAAATTAGACGTTATTTTAACATAAGAAACCATATTAAAAGTTTTATAAAAATGGAAAATGATATAATTTATAAATTCAATAAAATAATCAATTTCACCTTTTTTTTCCATATCAAATTTCATTAGGTGAATTAAAATTACGAATATGTTTTTAAATATCTATAAATGGCTAACATTCGATAAAAGTTTGTAAGCTACTAGAATGCAAGGAAGAGAAGAATATACGGGTAACGAAACAGAAAAATCCCATTCTCATGTTAAAAAAATGAACTGAGAAACTTATGCTTTTTCAAAACGTTTAAGAGCATTTAGAAATTGATTGAGGAAAAATAATGAATAAGAATATTTTTTCAATTTTTTAACTTTACACGCGGAAATTTAGTTTATCAGCACGTCGAGAAGTAAATGACAATGTAATCCCTTCATTGACAGCGGTGTATTCCAAATCATTTTAAAATATCTTTTGAGTATTCCTTCCGTTATGTAAGAGCATATTCATTAAATATTTATATTAATATACGACTAAAAAAAATTTAACTCGAATATTATTTATTTTGAATAAAATAACGATACAGATTGTTTTCTTGTAGAATAGGAATTAAAAGAGGACATTTAGTTTTGGGGAAGATACTAGTTCACAGTCCTCATTTAAAAATTTTATTTTTAAATCAAGGCGATGTATTTATATATATTATTAATGAAAAAAAAAATTGTGAAATATTATTTATTCAACTGAACTCAGTTAAAAAAAAAAAAAAATTATTTACAGTCACATCAACAATTAAAGTCATTAGCGACTTATAAATCTAATGTAACTTACAGTAAATTTGTTAGCCGTTAACAAATTCAGGTCGACTACTCCGCGAGTGGTAGCGTCTCGTCCTTTCATCCGGAAGTCCTGGGTTCGAATCTCGGTCAGGCATGACATTTTCCCACGCTACAAAAATTGCCATTCATCTCATCCTCTGAAGTAATACCTAAAAAAAAAACCACCAAAGGACACCAGTATCCACGATTTAATATTCAAATCCAAATAAAAGTAAACTACCTTTATTAGGATTTGAACTGATAACTACGACTCGGAAAATGAAATTTTTTTATTTTATTTTTTTAAAATAAAAACTGGAATTATTTTATTACCTTTAGTCCACCTCCCTTTTCTTTAATATAGCGTATCAATAACAATTTTAATTTAAAAAAGACGTAACATTTCTAAAATGTACAGTTAAATAAATTATTATTATTATTATTGATGCATGTACACATGAAGGGGACGAAAATAAAAACGTATTTCAAATGTTAAACAACATTGTTCTAATGTTTTTCTATTATTTAAATTTTGAATAATAACTAGACTGTCTATCTTTTGTGTTTTATTTTTAAATTTTTATTCATACAGTATTTATTAATAAACTCGTACCTATCTATTTCAGAGTATTAAAGTATTTTTTTAATTGAATTATTCGTTATGTGGCTATTTTTAACGTGAATGTTTAACCTATTTTTTGGCTTCTTTATGATTTATTAATCAATTGTATTGTATAGTTAGGTATTACAATTTATATTCAATATTTGTTTTTTATATTAATAAGTTTTATAAAATTAGTTTTGTTATTTGTAGATTATCTTTTATTGTATTGTAATTAAACTTGTATGTACTGTTTACTTATTAGTCGTTTGTAGTTGTTCTTTTGCATCATATAATTGTATTTGTAAAAAACTCTCTTTTCATCTTTATTTACTTTTGAACATTTTATCTCTTCCCTTTCTTTTGTAATTTTCCACAACATACGTTGGGAATTTTGGTTCTTTTCGTACTGTATGTTCTTTATATACTGTTTCCTTTAATTTTTTAAATGAGATCTATTGTTTATTTATGATAAAGCTATTTTTTTCTACCTCATTCGTTATTCGTTTAATGCTCTATATGAAGTCAATATGGCTATTTAGTGCTTCCAGTATTGTAATTTGAAAACAATACAGGGCGTTACAGTTTAGACAATTATATATAACTTGAATTGTTTGCTTCTATATTAAAGCCATCCGGTATGATACCACCCATACTCAATATTGTAGAGCACTTATAACAAATTTTCATTTCCGAACTAGATTGTTTTTATCGTGATCGGGTATTTTTTCTTGCAAGATCTTAAGAAGGTTTTTCAACGATTTTAAATTTTAAGGAAATTATAATTTTAGTAAAAATTTAAAAATTTTCAAAAAGTTTAATTCTGAAATTTTTAAATTTCGGTATTTAAAACAGTTTGTTATATTAAAAGTAAAAACTAACCTAAAATGTATTTTATTAGAAAAAAAACCTTGAACAAAATTATTTAAAAACGATATTTCTTCTGTTTTCTGTTTCTTGTTTCTAGTAACCGTACAATTAGATTTTTATCTAAAAACTTTGTTTATTTATATGTTTGTTCACATTTTTAATTTTTTTTATTATCAACTTATTTAAGTGTCACTGTTTGTTAGTAGTGTTACATACTACGATTAACTTAAAAGCGGTGAATTTATGTATTCGCGCACGTGCATCAATGAAACCAATCTTTGGTAAGAGAAAAAAAATTATTTTTGAATTAATATATCAAATTCTATTTATTTGACTAATTTTTTAACGATTCTTGTATTAATATTTTGCGAAAAATTATTTTTATAGAAATTTATTTATTTGATATTTTTATTACCGTATCTCTTTAAATATAAGGATCCTAAATATACTAAGTATACAAAAAATATATCAGGATTTTTTTTATAATCAGATCAACAATTAAAGTTATTAGCTACTTATTAGTGAAATGTAACTGTACCGGTAAATGTGTAGCCTTGAACAAACTCAGGCCGACCATTCCTGAGACGTGTGATTAATTGAAATCCAACCACCAAAGAAAACCGGTATCCACGAACTAGTATTTAAATCTAAATAAAAGCCACTGCCTTTATTAGGATTTAAACCTCAGAACTTTCGACTTCAAAATCAGCTGATTTAGGACGACGAGTTTACCACTAGACCAACCCGGTGGATTTTGTACAGTGTTGATTTAAGCTAGAATAAGCAAAAAGGATAGGTTTAATTGCGTGCATGACCATAGATCGATTTCCTATCATTTTGCTTGACACCGCCACTAGCAAAGATGGTGACTCCAGAACAGAAAGCCTTCTGTGTTTTACTGTTTACTAAATTTTATTTTTTTTGTCTTCAGTCATTTGACTGGTTTGATGCGCTCTCGAAGATTCCATATCTAGCGCTAGTCGTTTCATTTCAGTATACCCCCTACATCCTACAACCCTAACAATTTGTTTTACATATTCCAAATGTGGCCTGCCTACACAATTTTTTCCTTCTACCTGTCCTTCCAATATTAAAACGACTATTCCAGGATGCCTTAGTATGTGGCCTATAAGTTTGTCTCTTCTTTTAACTATATTTTTCCAAATGCTTTTTTCTTCATCTATTTGCCGCAATACCTCTTCATTTGTCACTTTATCCACCCATCTGATTTTTAACATTCTCATATAGCACCACATTTCAAAAGCGTCTAATCTTTTCTTCTCAGATACTCCGATTGTCCAAGCTTCACTTCCATATAAAGTGACACTCCAAACATATACTTTCAAAAATTTTTTTCTGACATTTAAATTAATTTTTGATGTAAACAAATTATATTTCTTACTGAAGGCTCGTTTCGCTTGTGCTATTCGGCATTTTATATCGCTCCTGCTTCGTCCATCTTTAGTAATTCTACTTCCCAAATAACAAAATTCTTCTACCTCCATAATCTTTTCTCCTCCTATTTTCACATTCAGTGGTCAATCTTTGTTATTTCTAGTACATTTCATTACTTTTGTTTTGTTCTTGTTTATTTTCATGCGATAGTTCTTGCGTAGGACTTCATCTATGCCGTTCATTGTTTCTTCTAAATCCTTTTTACTTTCGGCTAGAATTACTATATCATCAGCAAATCGTAGCATCTTTATCTTTTCACCTTGTACTGTTACTCCGAATCTAAATTGTTCTTTAACATCATGAACTGCTAGTTCCATGTAAAGATTAAAAAGTAACGGAGATAGGGAACATCCTTGCCAGACTCCCTTTCTTATTACGGCTTCTTTCATATGTTCTTCAATTGTTACTGTTGCTGTTTGGTTCCTGTACATGTTAGCAATTGTTCTTCTATCTCTGTATTTGAACCCTAATTTGTTTTAAATGCTGAACATTTTATTCCAGTCTACGTTATCGAATGCCTTTTCTAGGTCTATAAACGCCAAGTATGTTGGCTTGTTTTTCTTTAATCTTCCTTCTACTATTAATCTGAGGCCTAAAATTGCTTCCCTTGTCCCTATACTTTTCCCTAAACCAAATTGGTCTTCTCCTACCACTTCTTCCACTCAATTCTTCTGTATAGAATTCTAGTTAAGATTTTTGATGTATGACTAGTTAAACTAATTGTTCTGTATTCTTCACATTTATCTGCCCCTGCTTTCTTTGGTATCATTACTATAACACGTTTTTTGAAGTCTGACGGAAATTCCCCTTTTTCATAAATATTACACACCAGTTTGTATAATAATCTATCAATCGCTTCCTTACCTGCACTGCGCAGTAATTCTACAGGTATTCCGTCTATTCCAGGAGCCTTTCTGCCATTTAAATCTTTTAATGCTCTCTTAAATTCAGATCTCAGTATTGTTTCTCCCGTTTCATCCTCCTCAACTTCCTCTTCTTCCTCTATAACACCATTTTCTAATTTATTTCCTCTGTATAACTCTTCAATATATTCCACCCATCTATCGACTTTACCTTTCGTATTATATATTGGTGTACCATCTTTGTTTAACACATTATTAGATTTTAATTTATGTACCCCAAAATCGTTTACTAAATACGAATCTATAATTACAAGTCAATGTACATTCCGTAGAAAGTTTAATTGTGATCCTTCAAGTGAAGCTAACATCCTATGGCAAATTCAATTTGGAACGACCGGGGATCTGTGCAAAGAAAGAGTATGGAAAAGTCTTTTTCCTTTTTTTATTTGCTGTAAAACAAAAATTTTAAATTGGTTTCTATATATGCATATGCATTCTACATAACATGTGGACTACATATACAGGACTAGAGTGTTAGATGTAATAAAGCCCTAAACATTATTAAACGTTTATCGAACATCAATTGGAGTTGAGATAAATAAATATTCCTGCGGCTCTATAAAGCATTGGTTTAATCGAAGCTCGATTATGGGTGTATTGTATATTCATCTGCTAAAAAATTGCATCTACGAAAGTTAGACGTAATACATAACAGCGGAATTAAATGTCCAAATGAGTTTTTCGTACATGCCTGGTGACTAGTTTAATGTCAGAAGCCGGCACAATATCACGACTATAGAAAAGAGATCTTACTGTTAAGACATGTAGTAAATTTGGAATTTCCTACCAAATAAATAAAAAAAAAAACCTTTGACAATATTTCTTTGAATACATTATTAGAACGTCGTGCTACTTATTACAGACCAGCCGGAATAAGATAGTGAATTAACAAGGAAATATGGAATTACTTTACCAAACACAATAGCAATTTCTACTAGAGAAATATCGCCATGGCTTTTACTAGCGGTAAGGACAAGACTGAATTTCTTTTATGAAAAAATAAAATAGAAATCAGCAGTGATCATCCAACAGAAATTTTCGTCAACCATCAGTAGCTATGAAGGATATATAAAAATTTATACAAATGATTCTATAACCGAACGCGGTGTAGGATGCTCGATATACGTAAAGCCCATACATAGAAATTTCTCGATATGGCAAGTGTTTATACGGTAAGGCTCATTGCTATACCGCAAGCTCTTTGCTGCAAAGAACATTTCTGTGAAGATAGAGTGCTCATATCTTCTGACTCCTTAAGAGCACTTACTGCTACTCGAAAAAAGGCCATTAAGGATGTTCTTATCCTTTATGCAAACATCCTGTCCATACTGTACTATTTACATTGGTGAGGACAATGATGTGTATTTGTATGGACTCATGGGCATGCTGGTATCCCAAAAAACGAAAGTGCGGACGAAGCTGCCAGAATGACAACAATTAATATGGATGTAACTCCTGTTTGAGAGGCAGGTGATGGAATTTCCTAACAAACACCATCAGAAACACGTGGTGTAATGAATGGAGTAGACTAAATACGAAATTAAATGGAATTAAAACTTTTCCATATAAATGGAAGAGCGACCGAAATTGACTCGCCGAGAACAAGTGCCGGTGACCAGAATCAGAATCGGTCACACAAACAACAAATTCATATTTATTAACTGGCGAAGAAAGATCAATGTGCAGTGTATGTGATAAACAGCTCAAAGTCAGTGTACACTACTCCAAGAGTGTACTATGTATGAGGACCTCAGAAAGAGGTATGATCTAGCAAATAATATTGTTGCTGATTTGGTAAATGGTAAAGAAGAATATATAGATGTTTATCTACATACCAGCGGACTGTTAAGTTTGTAAGCAGAACGATTTATGTCTGAGTTTTCTATACGAAGTAGTTTTTGTACGAACATGGATTTTATTTAGTCTTCATGGTGTTGTCAAGACTTCCAATTATCATTTATTTTTATGTGTTTTTTAATATTTCTAATTTATTTTTTGTACCTGTATTTAAGTTTCAGGGTCCTGTATACTCTGTAAGTGTGATTAGTATCTGTAGTAAAATGTGTTTTAATGTTTTTTGTTATGTTATTTTTATGTTTTTAAATAGAATATAAGGTTGTTTTACACCCTCACATCTGACGAATATGGTGGTGAATTCTGTTTTAAAGAGTATATCGAGGGTAATGACCTTAGAATTCGATGCCTATATAACAAAAAAAAAAAAACAAAAAAAAAAATAAAATAAAAAAATAATGGCTCGGGTAATTTCCAACCCTATGTCCGTGCAATAACATCTACGCAATGCTCAGAGCGGACAGCGATACAGTTCTTCGGTACCATCACTTATGTCGGCCAACGGGACACTGGTTCTGCTTAGGAGCTTCCTGTGGCGTACGGGAATGGCGGTCCCGAGCTGATTGCGTTCTACTACTCGATTTCGCTTTGCGGTGGGGGAAGGAGGCAAGACCGTGATTTGTTTCTGCCGATGCTGGGCGAAGAGCGGATGGGGAGTGCTCTCCTCTTCCCGGTTATGGAGCCGGGTTGAGGGTGGACTGCTGTGAGGTTGCTCTGCCGAAGTCTTCCGCCGCTCAGTGTGTTAGTCACTTCGGCCCTTAGCAGAGATTGTCCCATGAGCAAATGTATTGGAACCCTAACAGCTACGTGCGAACTCTGGGATCTCGGTATCGTAAGTCAGGCAGTACCTAAATTCTCAGCCTGGCTTAAGTTTGTGAGAAGCGGCTAGTTGACTGGGGGAACCAGGTAGGATCAGTGATATGGGGCACGCCCAACCGTTTCTCCACCGCACCTTGTGACATTGACTGGCGTAATTATAGGTTATGGAATTAGCAACATCCACAACGTCCATAGCAGAGATTTCACCTAAAACCCTCGTCTAGGAGAACCTTTGTCACTGGAAGCGAAGCGAAGGAAGAGCGAAGAGTTTAAGAAATTTGAGAAGAGGGATCGAACTAATTTTCGACCAAAACGTGGCGGATAGTTTTCGAAGAATTTAGTAATCAGGAGAAAAGAAGGAGATTTTTCAATAATTAGTCCTTTTGCGATAACTCTTGGAAGCTTGAGTTGGTATCTGACACCTCCGGTGTCAGATACCAACTCAAGCTTCCTAAATTCCTAAATCCTAATTGTCTTGTTGTCGGTATCCGACACCTCCGGTGTCAGATACCGACAACAAGACATCCTGTGTAATTTACTGCGGAGAATCAGAAGATTCCATCTCCGAGGCATCAGACGCCTTGGAATTCGACATTGAGACCTTCAGATGGTGAAAAGAAGAATGAAAGGATGGCCTAAGGGCAAACTCACATAGGATTCCGAAGCGATAGAAAGTAAGAATGTGAAAAGTTTTACAAGATTATGATGAATTTAACGAAAGGATGAATTTTTAATAATTATATGACTTAGTTTTCTTTGAGAATTGACATCGTTTCGAGAGAATCTATTTGTAATTGGGAAGGGCTCTTAACACCCTTTTCATGTGTTTCTTTTGCGGTTTTAATAACCTTTTGACATGTTTATTACTGGATGATCTGTTTTTAAAACCTAGTCTGCTGACTATGTTGCTAGCGGTTTATCTGGAAAGGGAAAAAACGTTTTTCTATTTCCACGTGGAAAGGAGCTAATAACCATAGTAAAACCTTAAAAAAATTATTTCCAATTAAATCACTCTAATTATTATTATTATTATTATTATTATTATTATTATTATTATTATACTATTTTACAATTAGAATATTATTTTTTCTTTACATTTTTTATAAGATTAATAGTTTGTAAGAGTAATAACATCTAAAACAAAAAGTACAACAATAGTGACTTGTTAAGCTAATATCGGCTGGGATCTGTAACTAAACCCTGAGGGACATTTTAAAACAATATTCTACTTATCTCGTGTGTAAGCACGATCCATTTTTAATTTTTAGTTTCAAGTTGTTTTGTTTTGCTTTCCTTTACGTGTAGTTTGCTTTTAAACTTTTCCAGCTCTAATATTCTAAACTTACTAATGGTCCCACTTCTGTTGTATGTTTGTTTTGCGGGTTAAAAATGTATGTATATATATTCATAAAAGTTCAAATATACAGTTTATTTTAATAACAAAAGTTATGTAAGTTGAATTTCTTTTGTGTTTTTTTTTTAGTTTTTATAAATTATTACAACATACAGGAGCATATACATTATATAATCCGAATTATTATTAGCGTATATATTTTAGTTATAATGTACCTTTTTTAAGAGAATTCATTTTTTTAAATTTTATTATACTACTCGTAAAATATTGATGTATTTTTATATTGTTAGCGTTCAATATTATCTAAATAAGATGAAGACAACGCAATACTTTTCAATGGATGCACAGAAAACCGCCTTTAATAGGAGTCTAAAAATTATTAGAACAAAGAAAATGTAAATAAAAATTATTTGAAAAAAATAAAGGTAATATTTAGAAACGACTATTTTAGAGTTCCGATATTACTAGATTTGTCCTAATTAGGTAAAAGAATACTTTAAACAGTATCATAAATTATAAATTTATAGTCTCATGGGGCAATTAATTTTATAAATTAGTTCTCCAGGAGAGAATCTTATTTTTCCGGTAGACCAAAATTACCCCTTGATTATTCTACAACGAATGAATTCACACAATCCTGTGTGAATCTTGAGAACAAGAGTACGAATTTAATCTTATATAACAGAAAAATTTAAGGAATTTTGGTAATTTTATTTTTATTGGGTTGTTAGAATAATAACTCGAATTTACTATTACGAATTCTTTTTAACCAATATTTAAAAAATGACAGTCGATATTGTAAAGTTATCATTCTAGATGTGTTGATCAGAAAATTTTTTTTATTTTTACTTTGTTATTATTGTTCCTATTTCGATGAGTTTGAAGCCTAATTATTTGCTTTATAATAAGAATAAAAGGATAAAAAGAACAAGGCTGTTATATTTTCCTGGAATTAGTTATTTGTTTTTATATAGTGGAGAAATAATGATACATGAAAAAAGTTAAAAAAATTAAAAAAGTCAATATTTTTAAACTTTGATCGGCTACTTCTCTACCAATATTACATTAACCAATGTAATACTAATGTAATACCAACGAAACTATTTACCCAATCCCTGGATATATTAATTCCAAAATTTTACCGACTAATTGCTCCATATATACGAGTCTCGGTGCCTAATTTGATCAAAATCGGTTTATCCAGGTTCGAGAGTTCCATTTTTTTTTACGCCGATATTTCACATTATCAATTCCATAGTATATTAAAACTGAAAATATTAATTATCGATATTAAACATTGATTAACACTAGACCCAACGTTAACAAATAAAACGTGAGTATCTTATTTTTTTCTTGTGCGCTTTATTCTTAATTTTAAGAAAAAGTAATATTTCATAAAGTAAAAATAACGAAAGTTAAAACAGATTGTTCTCTCGTTTTAAATGATAAGATAAATTAGAAATTATTGCCTATTAGCAAAATCTGTCGCATAGCAGTCATCTGAGTAATATTGAAGCTAAATTATAATTTACATTTTTGATTATATTTGAATTTAGGATTACTAATGATATTAGTAAGAATTTAAGAAAACTTATGTTTTGCATTATTATAGAGAATTTAATATTTAATTTCTTGACAATAAATGGCTGAAATAATATACAATTTCTGGTCATTTTATTTTATTATTTTAAAAATATTTTAGTTAGTTCTTATTTTTTTAATGAGTTGAAATTATGAATTATTCTTTTCATAAGATTTTTTTTTGTAAAAGTTGTTTTAAGATACGGTTACATTTTTTAGATATCCTCGTTTCATTAAAAAATAAGAAATTAAATGTAAATAATTTAATTTCAATTTCCGTTTACAAAAGGGTTTCCTATAAAAATACTACAGATTTTATGTGAGAAGGTACAAGTGGGACGAATCCCTGTTGCAACGTACAGCTCCTAATCCAGCTCTCTGTATCACGGTTCACTTATTAGAACCAATCCGATTAATGCCCCTATTTTATTTGTGTGTGTGTGTGTGTGTGTGTGTGTGAGAGAGAGAGAGAGAGAGAGAGTTTGTGTGTCTGTGTGTATGTATGAATTTCGCATGTTCTATTCGTTCAAACATCACACCGTTTTCATTTTGATAAATGTGAGTTTAGTAACAGATTTACCGTCCATGTAAAACAGCTTATAAAGTTTGTTTTATATATATATATATATATTTAATATGTTTTAAAATCTTTATCGACTAAAAAAATTCTTTTTTTACACTAATAATATACCATTTTTTCGTTACTTGCAACTAAAATTCTGGATTATCTTTTTAATAATATTATTATAGAAACATTACGTCTCCCGTATATTTATTGGTTTTATTATTTGATACCTATTACTTAACAAAGAATTATATACCGAAAGAATTATGTACCAGATGATATTTAAGTATTGAAACAACTTTATACTGCATATTTGAGAGGTATTTGGAGATAGAAAGAAATGGGGTTCTACATAGTTAAAAAAATCTGCATTATGGTGGGTTTTGAATTTTTGTCCGGCATCTTGGATCCGCTATATTGAATCAATCTTAATTTTTTTAAATGGCAAGAAAGACGTATGACACGTTATTTCGATTTTAAATTTTACAAGAAAAACAGTAATGAAAACAGTTTTTCTGTTAATGCCTTCGTTATAAGTTTTAAGCATTCAAATTTACAGTGACGGAAAAATAGTGTTAACAATAAAACGATCTAAAACGCGCTGCATGAACAATTTTATTACATTTTACATTCATAATACACACAATAACGAACTTTAAACAGTGCTATAATATTGATAATAATAAACAATAACTAATATTTAACAACAACAAACATTATACTACTTAACAACACAACAAATTAAACTGCTATATTAACTGATATTATTTTCTAAATAAAAATTAACTCTCAGTGTTAATATCAGCTGATATTTATTACTTATCAGATGTTAATTTACAACAATTAAGTATTTATTACGTTGAAAAGATGTAATTTATTAGCTCCTCATTTTCTTTTTTTATTTCAACATACTTGTAATGGTAAAATTTAATAGTGCTAGTAAAAGTTAACGTGTAGGCCTAGTGGTTCAAATTTGTTCCTAGGTGAAATTTTATTATTAGTTACGTCGTTCTTTTGTTTAGTTTTATTAAATATTAAAACTTCAAATAACAATGCCTTCTTTTATTGAAACTGAAAGAATAATTCTGTTGATGATGCACGGGCGTGGTGACAGAGTTCGGCCTTTACAAGAGATAAGTGATTTATTTAATAATAGATTTGCAAACAGAGAACCGATAAGTAAATTGACTGTGATCAAGACAGTACAGCGTTTGAAGAAACCGTACTATAAAGAATCGTCCTCGCACCGGTAGACCAAGAACTGATCTTTGTTGAAGACCCTCATTCACCGATTCGGAAAGCTATTGTCCATCATGACATCAGCTATTTTACAGTTCAAAAAATTCTTAAAGCAAATAAATTTCACCCTTATAAGCTACATCTGGTTAAGTCAAAATCCAGTTAAGTATTACGATATAATGAAAAAATTAGACGTAGACACAAATTTCTCTAATTCAATAATATTTACTGATGAAGCGACTTTTATTTTAAATGGACATATGGATAAGCAAAACTGTTGATATTGGAGCGATAATAATCCTAAATGGATGTTGGAAGCTTATCACCCTCAGAAAGTGAACGTTTGGGGGGGAGTCGTTGGTCATTGTATTGTAAGGCCTTTTATTTTACATGACAATCTTACAGGAGAGGCTTACTGCAACTTGTTAGCCGATAGGATTTTACCAGAAAATGTTGAATAAGAATTAAATAACAACGTATTGTTTCAGCAAGAAGGGGCACCACCTCATTATTACCTAAGGGCACGGTAAATTTTAAATGAACAATTTCCAAATCGCTGGATAGGTCATAGAGGAGTCATAGAATGGCCTGCCAGGTCCCCAGATCTGTCTCCCCTGGATTCATTTTTATGGGTTACCTAAAATACAATGTTTACAACACAAAACCTGCAGATATTGACGGAATTGAAAAGAAAAATAATCGACGATTCTGCTCGTATACCACTAGACATGATACAAGTTATAAATGTATATTACTTGAGGTTAGAACACTGCTAAACAGTGGAGGGGAAGCATTTTGAACATTTATTGTAGAATGGTTTACTTTCAAAATTTATTTCATTAGTAATTTACGATCGAAAACATTTATTTAAAATTCTAAATAAATATTATAATATTTAAAGCCAATTATATCAATTGATATAGCCGTTTAATTTCTTGTTGTGTTGTTAATTATTAGTTATTGTTTATTATTATCGTTATTATAGCACTGTTTAAAGTTCGTTATTGTATACACTATGAATGTAAAATGCAATAAAATTGTTAATGCGACGCATTTTACCTCGTTTTATTGCTAACACGATTTCTCCTTCATTGCAACTTATAACGAAGGCATTAAAAGAAAAGCAGGTTTGAATATTGTTTTTCTTGTAAAATTTTAAATTGAAATAACGTGTCATATCACCTTCCTACTAAAAAAAAAAAATTAACTTTGATTCAATGTGGTGGATCCAAGATGACAAACAAAAATTAAAATCCCACCATAATACAGATGTTTTTTTTAACTATATGTAGAACCCCATTTCTTTCTACTTCCAAAGAGCTCTCAGATATGCAGTATAAATCTGTTTTAATACTTAAATATCGCCCGGTATGTAACATCTTTATACATATATATATTGTTTTCTTTTTATTTGTAAAACCTAAAGGATTTTAATGCACTGATTTAAACTCTGTTAATTAATTAGATATTAATTTTTAATTGAAATACTTTTAATTGCAAGTATAGAAATTCTACTGCTATTAATTAATTACTCCTACTAATTATTATAACTAATAATAATTACTAATTAACAATAGTAATTAGTTGGAATATTGTCATCGTACATTCACATTTAATTATTTTTGTTTTTATCTAATGAATGATTTTTTGACCAAAACTCATTTAATTTTTAGTCAGACTTTTTAATAAAATTAGCAATTAGGAAATAAATTAATAATTTTGGACTTATAAATGTGAGAGATACTCTTTAATAAATTTAATATATTTTACGTAAATACATTTTTCAGCATGGTTTTTACCGTATTAAATATATTTATAGATGCTATTGATTCAAGGTCACTAAATTAACTTTTTTTTTAAAGATTGTTCTATTAGAATTTGATAATTCTTTTTATTTAATTGATTTATGATTCTATGCGTAGAGAACTAGTTCTGGAACGGTTTTTTAATTTAGGAATTTTTATTCAAGATTGTTATTGCAGTTTATTCTCATTTCTAAACAGAATGTTATATTGTATTTTAATCACGAAGCATTGTTTGACTTTATAAATAGTACTGCAATAAAATATATTTTCTTTTCCAGTAAAACTTTTAGTTCATAATCTTGAGCTTCTTTCTTTTTGTATAATTTAAAAAAAAGTTGCTTGAATTTTTTTCTATCTCACTATTTTCCCATTTTTTCTCAGTCCGTTTCAATAATGGTTAAACAAATTTTAAAGATTTATTTACTGTAAATTAACTTACAAGCTACGATTTATTTTATTATTATAAATTCTCCTCTAGCGCTTAGTGTATCACGGTAAAATCAATTTTTGACATTTTCTTACGACATATCTTAGATAAAAAATTAAAGCCCAAATAAACAAAAACTATTTTAAAAGGGTAACGCGTAAAAATATAATGGTAGAATTATTAAAAATTTATTTAGCATCATACAGAATTTAAACTTTCTATCTTTTGATTTATTTATCTTAATGATGATTCTTTCGCATGTATTTTAAGTAACACTTTATAAGTTTATTTTTGTCTTTCTTTAACAGGAATTTTATAAATAAAAACGTTGTTTACAAAATTTTACATGCAAATTTTCTGTTGAAAAAACGTGTAAGTATAATTTTTCAACCTTTGACTGACCAGCGTATCGACTGTCTTTTGCTACTCTTATTAGTAGTTTTTGTAATATTTAAAAATTTTTAAGTAGAGAACTAAATTAGAATTTACTTTAGAACATAATTAAAATGTGAGCTAAATTTAAATTTGAGTTCCTTATCCTGCGCAATTATCCCAATTAGAATAGCATTTATCAGGCTTATGAAAAGGCACGGATAAAAGGCATGGCGCTGTAGACTGTACACTGTACAATATCCATGTGGAACTGTTACTATCATTAAAAATAATTGTAACAAATTTACATAGACAAATAAGGTTCACCAATTCTTTTTTTTAAATTTTGAGAAGTTTTTCGTGATTTGGCAGATTACTTGAAATATCAGTTGTTCAATGGTGCAACTAACTAAATCTTTGTTTTATAAAATTACATTTTTATCGAAATTTTCATTTTTTGTTGTATTTTTTTATTAAGATCTCAAGACTTTCCATAAACAAATATCAGTATTAAAGTATTTTTTGTGTCCCTGCTGTTGAGTTGTTTCAAGTGCCTTGTTTTGAAATTTTAAAAAAAGAAATTTATATTTATCTTTTGTGTATAAATTGTTTTCAGAATTATGAACTTCTATTCTACGTAGTAAACATGTTTATTTTTTAGTTTTTATGAAAGTCTCTGATTAAAACTGATTAAATTATCGATTAAAACTAATTATCTCGTCGTATTATTATAATTTAACTGGATTTTATTATAATTATCTTATATTTAATTTTCTTGAAATAAATTTCTGACTTGCAATCTAGAATGAGTTTCATTGAAAAGGATCTCGATTAAAATATCGGTCAATCTTGGAATTTTTCACACTAAAATTATTTTACAACACAAAAAATTCTTACATATTAATTTTTCGTATATGTAGTCACTTAAATTATTACAAAATAAAAAAGAAAAGTAAGAAGAATAATGATTGCAGGGGGAGCAGTATGAAGTTATTCACAAAGTACAGTCAATTATTTAAATGAAACGTTTTGTTTTGTTTTTAAACGAAACAAAACAAAAATATCCTATTCTTTTGAGAAAAAAAAATGTGATACTATTTTTAAGTGACATGAAACCAAAGAGTTTCCTGTTAAAAATAATTCCATTGGGATGATACTACACATTGGTACGGGGGAAAAACTCAAAAAAGACCTTTCTGTATGAAATTTGATGAATAAAAAAATTTATAAAAGATGTAATCGAAAAGAAACAGAAATAAAGGGAAAGGGAAATTGATATTTTATTAAATATAAGA
Organism: Lycorma delicatula; assembly: GCF_047948215.1. Classification (NCBI taxonomy): domain Eukaryota; kingdom Metazoa; phylum Arthropoda; class Insecta; order Hemiptera; family Fulgoridae; genus Lycorma; species Lycorma delicatula. The sequence goes on from NC_134457.1 coordinate 111,876,855, forward strand.
AATAGCAGAGAAAATTATTTGAACATATTTTATAGGTTTTTTTAATTTATTTTTTTGTAGGAATTACTTGTATACATCAAATAATTAATTTTTTCTACAAAAGCAGTAAATGTTTAGTTATTTTTCATTGAGTTAAGCAAATAGTAATTAATGAGAAAATTCAGGGAATTATAACAAAATAAATAAATAAATAATCCACCGTTTTATATATTTTTCCCTTAGAAGAATTTTTTAAAGGGATAGAAAATGAATACCTTATTTATTTGTTACCCTAAAATTTCAGAGACTTCCAAAGAATTAAAAAAAATAAACGTAATATAAATGTTTTAGAAAACAAAATAATCAATATTACATGTTGAAAGTTCTCGCAGTCATTGTTCGCCTCTTATAAAAACGCAATTTTTAAGCACTGAAGGACAAACTGAAAGGATTAAAAAAACGATAATAGAAACAAGGAGAGAATACTTTACAAAATTAATATAAAAATAAAAAATGAAGTAAAATTTTAAAAATAAAACAATAATAAAAATGATTACTTGTTCGTGACGATTTGTCATGAAATCGCTTTTATTTTGTTGTCAAGTCAAAAAAAAATAAATTTTTTATAAACCATCTACTTACCGCTAATTAGCTATAAATAATATAAATAGTAGTAATTCGTACACTTTATTAAAAGTTCAGGATAAAATTATTTTTGATTTGTTAATAAATGACTTTGATATTTCATTTAATTTTTGAATTTATTTGTTAATTCTCTCTTAAAACGTATTAATTTTAAATTCATGGAGACTTTGTAAGTACTAAAAATTTGCAGGTCAACGCTGAAGTTGGGTTTTATTAAGCCAGAATTTATTTTTATATTAAGGGGAAAGGAATTTAATATGAGATACATTTTTCTTTTTTTGTTATGAAAGAGTGGGCCCCAACCGCTATAGTCATTGGCCCGATGAAAGTTGGTAGCGCATGAAAAGATACCATGACTTACCGGGATTTGAACTCGGAACTCCGCACGAAATACCAAGACGCTACATATTCAGCCACCGAAGGTCAGAGATACTTTTGGTTTATTTTATTTACAGAGATGTCATATGGCGTGTTAAAAAATATTATTTTAAAATCGTATTATTTGGTGTAATTAGATATAACATTATCAAAAATAATAACCAACAAATGTAAAAAAAAAAAAAAATATTTTCTATTTTAGACCATATATCTCGTGGTTTTTATGAGCGACTTCAAATATGAGACATTACCTCATTTTATTTAACCTTTTATAGTAACACTGTATGAATCAAGATATTCTCAGATTACTATATCCATGGTTTTGATATTTAATAAAATGAGTTCTATTAAAATACCTGGGAAAGTATTGCATGACTTTCCCGGCTACGCCGGTCAAGTTATGTCATGATTACCAAACTGGAGCATTTTAAGCATCAAAATTCTCAAATATCGAAAAAAAAGTTCTTGATTTTAGGAGGTTCCCTTACTCTTTAAAAGATGTAAATGTTTTTAAAGATGTAGAGGAAAGATTTATTTCTAAAGAAGTGATCCCTAACAAAAAAAAAAAAATTAATTTAAAAGAGAATTGTTTGAAAATATTGAAAAAATAAAGTATAACTTTAATGAAAGTATTAAAAAAAATTTCTTCTAATTTTGGGTTCAGAATATAGTATAGGTGCCAAAACTACTTTAATTTTAAGTCTTTAAGTGATGAAGAAAAATTCGTAAACGAATTTTTTTTTAATAATAAAACTTAAGAGTTGGAGTCAAAAAAACAAAAAGCAGAATATAAAGAGTTTATCACAAAGTTTTCCTAGGACTTTCATAAATATTTACTCATGAAAATAATGGAAAAATTAAATATATAATTATATGTCCTAAAATGCTTCGTTTGCGAGTTACGACTACTGAAAAATGTCGCTCGGATTTCAGCTACTCCGGTGAAATGAAGTCGTACTGAAATTTTTAGGAAATTAATTAAGGGGAAAAATTAGTAATCTCTTATGGTTTTTGACCTGATAAATTTAATAAAATAGGTTTAAAAATTGTATTTGCAGTAGTTTTTGAGAAATATGGGATTAAAACCAATAAATTGTGGTAAAAACCCATGTTTTTTATGTTTGACATACAATAACTTTGTTAAATGGGAAATAAAGACATAAAACTTTTAAACAAAACTTGTAGAGTTTAATTCTGAACAAATGGTGTAAGTTAAGTTGAATAAAACATAGAAAAATTTAGAAAAACTCGAAATTCTAATTGAAATCAGTAATTTTTCCTCTTAATTAACATCCTAAAATTTTCGGTACGACTTCATTTCGCCGAGGTAGCCGAAATTCGATCAAGATCTTTCACTGGTCATAACTCGTAAACGAAGCATTTTAGGACGCATGTTTATATCAACTTTTTCCATTATTTTCACGAGTAGAATCGGGTATGAAAGCCCCCGGAGAACTTTGTGATACACTGTATATTTTCTAGAAGTGTGGAATAAATTTAAAGGTTTTTCTAAAGATATTCCTGCATAGGTTAAACTTAACAAATTTGCTAAAGTAAATTTTTTCTAAATCTAACACCCTCTTCAATAAAGGTTAAAAATAGAAAAATTGAATAAAGAAAATAATTTCTGCTTTCAGATCCGGGGTCTATAATTTTAAAAAAATGCAGACATTTCTTGATTGCTCTATATGTGAAGTATAAACTTTCAAAAATATTTAAACCCATAGAAGGTAGACCAAAAGAACTAAAAACATACATTTCAATTTTAAGAGGTTGATTCAAAAAACAAATTTGGATTATTTATTTATGCAATGTAGATAACAAATTTGCTTTAATAAAATTTTTTTTTAAATGCCTCTGAAGCAAATCGAAATTGTTTTTTTCCGTGATATCCCCCTTAACAAATTAAAAAATAATAATGTCATTACACCATATATAAAAATATTTGAATTAAATTTGAAGAAAATTGGTTTATTCAATCCTGAGATGTAAGATCAATAAAAAGTGATGATAGCAATTCATGTAGGGTTTAACCGCTTACTAAAGAATTAAATAAAAATATTTCCCTCTGTTTCACCACCACCTTGATAAAAAAAGGGAAAAATTATTTTCCATTTTTTTTTTCACCATTGTTGTTTTCAAAGTATTAATCAGAGCTAACCGTGCATGGAATATCAATAATCTATTACTTTTCTAATTCAGAAACCGATTCCTAAGAATAATTTATTTGCATAAACTGCTTCTTGAAACAACAGGGCTTGATTTTCTATTGTATTTGGGTCGCTTTCGAGGCTTTTTCTGATATTTTTTTCATCTGAAAACTTTCTTTGTTGAACCTTTCGATTTGGTTAAACTTCTTTAACGCTTCTTGGTAACCCATTTGTTTATTTTGAATTGTTTCTAATACTTATTTCATAGTCTCTTTACACGATCTTCTCAGTAAATGCTTCTAAAAAAATTAAAAAAATGTAGTTTATTCAACAAAAATGACTAATAGATATTTTTAATAACAAATAAAATACTATTTTAAATTATATAATCTTGTAAAGTTATAATAAATTAAATAAACATTCAATTTTTTTTTAAACATATTAATCCGTTATGACTGATACTCTGAACGGTACTCTGTGGCAAGAACAAATTGTCCTAAATTGTTCATACGGGTCCTTTCGCTGGAATGTGTAAAAGATTTTTAATTAGATATGTTAGTGATATTTTTTTTTAGAATTTTAACTGAGATAGAGTGTTCTTGTTTATCTAGCATTTTTAGCTAAGGGCGGAGTTGAGTGCATTGGACAAATCCAAGTTTGACGTTTTTATTTTTAATTTTTCACTGGAATTACTATATACAATTCAAATAAATTAATAAGGGCGACTTGAATAAACTTTGCTTTTATAAAACCAATTTGCTTCCGTTGTATTTTACTTCTTTATATATTATATAAGTCTGTATATAATGTACATCTGTTTTAATATTTTATTACATATTTGTTTTCCAGATTTACGAAAAGGTTTTATTGTTTAAAATACTTTAAACAATGACCAGCTTTAGAAAGGTTTATAATAAATTCAAGAGTCTTAGATGACGATATTTTCTTTAAGCATAGAATATACATTTTGAATACCCATTCTAAGACTCATTTTTATTTTATTAAATATCTACTTTTCCTATTTCAGTAGAATTATTTAAATGAATGAAGGTAATTGATTTTTTTTGCAATATCATTAATTGAAAACGTATTTACGCTGGATTTATTATTATTTTATCGGCATATTGTTGGCCTAACTGAATAAAAATATTTCAGATTGTATTTTAGGTCCCGTAGATTTAATTTTAATATAAAGTAATTTATTGATACAACCACAAATTTTGTTTTTGTTTCTACTAGAATTAAATAAGTTTTTTTGTTAAAATAGTTTATTTAACACGTTTCTGTGCAGAGTATACTGTCTTTACCGGGTTTTTCTACGAGGAATTTATAATTCTACATTTAAAAAAATTTTTTTTTTTGACTAGAGGTTATTAAACTCTGGGTTCCTTGAATTACCCAGTTTTAACGTAGCATTTAAATTTAAAGTTTAAGCAAGCTTTTAAAATGGCAAAAAAGATAAGATAAAATTAATTACAGATAACATTTTGCATAATTACACTTTATGAAAATCAAAATGTTTTTGTTTTGATGATGAAATCTCTTTACCCGATTATGTGTAGTGAAATCTCAACTTTACTGACAAATTCGTAGAAACTAGTGGTTTTCTTTATGTTTCTTTTTCAGTTTTCAGTATGTACGGTATCTTTTTTACTCAGGTATGCTTACCTAAACTAAAATAAACTACTAATCTGCCGTTTAATATGGAAACTATTTGTAAAATGCGGTATGAAGCTTCATGGAAAAATTTTCTTTATGAATTTGAAGAAAAAGTTCAATAAATAAAGATTTAGATTCGATTCGTGTTTCGTTTAGCTGTCTTTTTTGTAAACAGATTTATTTTCTCTTTAGATACGATACTGAATCCAAATGTTGTATACACTTTCTATACGTGATCTTAACAGTATACCAAAAATTTGAGTAATATTTATAAAATTTAAAAAATGATGCTATTTGAAACTTAGATGTCTAACTTGTTAAAAAACATTTTTTTTAAAATTTAATATTTAACTCTTATACCTTGCTTATTATTGTAGTTCAAATGATAACCAAGAAATAAAATTCTTATCGTATAAATATGTACTATTTCATTTCCCTTCACTTTTAAAGAGATAGAACAGGTATGCTGACGAACATAGAACATTTATAACGAGATAGGACCGATAAATGGGGAAGTAAAGAAAAAGGTAACTGATAGTGAAAGAAAAGGAGTGGTTTACAAGAAAAGATGATTTGTGTTTGGAGGATTCAATAGGTGTATCCTGAATCATATGATTGTTAAAAGATTTACCAAGTGTAGTTGCAAAACTAAAAAACTACAGTGGTTCATCACTTTTACTGCAGCTGTTTTACCATAACAGAAGTATTCAAAAATACTTGAAATGTAACATAGTATAAATTTTAAAGTTCAGTGTGTTTAATTTTAGATGATTCATTATCCTAGGAAATTAAAACACATTAACAACATTCAATTAAATAATTTAATGTTGTTAATGTGTTTTAAATAACAACATTAAATTAAATAATTTAATGTTGTTATTTAATAAGGTTGTATCTACACAGTTATTTAATTTGGCTCAAATTTCAAAAAGTTGAAACTTAAAAAAAAATATATAAAAATTGTATTATTTTTTATGTTTTAGTGAATTTGTAAGTTTTAATCATTTTTAAAAAAAAATTCCTCATTTTTAATGACTTTTACATCAGGTAATATATTCCATAAAATGTTTGTGAGTATGTTATTTTATTTTATAAAATGCAAATTATTTGACAAAAAATTGCATACTGTATCGACAAAATTGTATAACTCCGTTTAACTTTTTAATCATCTTTTTGTTTTTTACCTATCAAAACAGAATTTCTCTGTTCTGCTTTGTTAAAATATAACTTATTTGTTGACTTTTGTTCTCCATTTCCCCATTCTTCATTCCTTACAACTTTTAATTTGGTCTTTGGAAACATTTTTATTTTTATTTTTAATACATTTGTGAATAAATTTTAACTTCTTTGAACAAGAAGTAAACTTCATCATATTGTGAAATTTCAAAGTCTGGATAACCACGATTTTTGGGCATACAGTAAATTTGTGATACGTTTTCTTTTTTGTACCCATCTAGGTCAGGGAGAATCTCTTGCTAAATAACGTGTCCTTTTTGGAGGGGGGGAGAAGAGAACCGAGATAATTGTGTATAACTATTTACTTTTAAAAAAATACCTGAAAAATACAACCATTAAAAAACTGAAGTATTAATTTTCATCTTATTAGTTAATTACATATATGTATTAAAATATAACTTTTCATTTTAATCAAACTTTGTTTTGTGTACTAAATTGTTTAAAAAGTTTCAGTTATTCGATTTTTAGAAATTAGTGTCTAATTCTTCTTATATTTAATTCATAGTTTCTTAAATTACTGAAGTGTGATATATTATCTGATATATATATAGTCAACTGTCAAATAAAACTAATAGCGTGCAACTTACGTATCTAGCTGACGGATTTCCTAGTGAGGTCAAAGTTTACCAACAGCGATAACAGCAAGGTCATGTCAATTTATACGTTAACACTATTTCTTAACATTTAGACTTGTTTAATTAATCTAATTGTCACTCATTTCTTTATAATTTGTCTTTATCCTATTACCAGTTTTTAATAATTTACTTCTGGATTATTATTTACTAATTTTTATTATTTTATTGCTTACTTTATATTATTAAAGTATAATTTTATTAATTATCGCGATTTACGATACTAAAATTCCAGAATATTTTCCTCAAAAAATCTATTCCGATTTTTCCGTGTTATAAAATTAAAGTATGTTTAACTGCACAATTTATAAAAGAAAATGTATTTTTCAGAGAGAGATGGTATAGGTAAATTATTTTCACTGACTGTACATTATTTTTCGCAAAGTGATAATATTATTGTTAAAATAGGCCATAAATCGAGGTGATAGGTGAAGCAGGAAAACAAATTTTCTTAATAAAAAAGAAAACAAAATTAAAATAAATGGTCAGCGTTGTAAAGATATTATTACCCATTATTCATTTTTATGGAAGTTCTGTCATTGACATGGAAAAAACGCAACTTATTGATACTCTAAATCAAACCGGTATATTAAAGAAAAGTCTTTCTCTGCGAAATCTGAACTGAACTACCCATAATTTTTATATTGAAATTATAGGTCTTTTTTTACTAAATTTCTTTTTAAAATAATGACATTTCATCTTGTATTTTACGCATCTAAATTGTAATTAATAGGAGTCTGTAAATTATTATTTCAGCTTATGTAATAAAATGAAAGAGTTGCTAAATTGAATCTAACGAAATTAACAAGAATAATTCTTATTGAAATTTTTGTCTTACGAAATCTTCAAAAACCCCGATCCTCTTTTATAAAGCGTTTTCTACTTCATGATTTGATTCAGAATGCATTTCATATAAGAAATTTTAAAAAGTAAAACCAGAATTAATTAATAAGTAAGCCAATTAATTTGTTTAAATATCCATTTTTAGAAGTGGCGAAATTAAAAAGAAACTATTACTTTATTAACCATTAATTTGAAATTAAATAAAAAAAGACTGGATTTAAAGGAAAAAACTTCGTTTGAAGAAGGGTTTATTATTTTTTTTAATTATTTTATTTTACAATATTTTTATTTAAAAATTTAAGTAAACCTAAAAAAAAAAAAAAAAAAAAAAAAAAAAAAAAAAAAAAAAAAAAAAGTTAAATTCCGTATTAAACAAAAACTGCTCCAAAAATATGCAAAGAGAGAAACTTGAGTCTTCATAAAATATAATAAAAGGAAGGAAATTACGTAAAAAAATGCTAATGAACATAAACTAGAGCTCTCTAAATGCGAAAAAAATTTAAACTATTTTTTTACTCAAGTTTTCCGAGTAATTTTCTTATAATTTGTGTAGAATTTTTAAAATATTTATGTGGTAACAGTTTGTAAATCATTAAGCAATAATAATTAAATACCAAATACTATGAATGACAAAAAGTGTAAAACTTTTTGTTTTGAATATCGTTGAATTTTCTAGTGTTGAACAGTGTAATTTTTTCATTAAAATTTTCTCTCTTACTGATATGGAAAAGATCAGCACAAAGGAGCTGCTTTTTAAAAAAATCATCGAAATTAGTGCGTTTAATGAACTAGTTACTTTTTAGTAACTAGTACTAGAATTTTATTTATATATATATATATATACATAAAATAATATGTTTATGGGCCGATTTCAAAACCTCCTTCATTATTGAAATTGTTTAAAAAAAATAATTAATAATTAAAAAACCCCAATTACCAACATTTTTTTTTGTGTGTCCAAGGGTTTTTGGAATAGAATTCCAACATCCGAAACTTAAAAATGTATATTATATCCTTAAAAAAACTAAAACTTCGTCATCTTATGTAAGTAACATGTTATGTAAAGTATATAAAATATAACAGTTTTCGTGTTGTGTTTGAAATTGTGTCGATTTAACGTTCGTCATTATGAATGTCTCCACTATTACCTAAACTTAATTCGTTAAACTTGGATAACGATAAAATATAACCACTGTTATATTTTATTTACTTTACATAACACATTACTTACAAATGACAACGAAGTTTTAGTTTTATTAAGAATGAAATATATATTTTTAAGTTCCTGATGATGGAATTCTATTCCGAAAACTCTTGAACGGATAAAAAAAATTGTTGGCTAGTGGGATTTTTTAATAATTAATCTCATAATAACACCAATGTTTGATAAAATTATTAAAAAAGATAATTTGTTAAATTTACAAAAATTCTTACATACCCGATTTTTACTTTATAATAATTCATAAATTTAAACAGTGAATAAATAAATAAATGATTTTTGTTTTAAAGAATGGGAGAAAAGTATAAATTAATTACTGATTACGGGATTATCTAATCCGTAAATAGCTACAGGAGCTTTAATATTAATACTTTTCTTTTTTTCAATTACCATGTGCACAGTGTCACTTAATGTGACATAAATGAAGAGGTTTTTTTAATTGTATTATAAAAATTCAAATATTTTAATAGTTGTAAAATAATAGTTGTAAAAAATAGTTGTAAAATCAATTTTCAAACTAATTGCATATAATAATAATCTATAATCTGTGTTTTTATTTTTTTATACGTTTTAATCTATCATTTAAATTTTTATATAAAATTATGATTTTGATCTTACTTGAGTTTCAAATAATTTCTGTGTTACGGTTTAGAATAAATGGCGCTTATCAACCGCAGTTTCATTTTTTACAAACCTTCACGTAGTTTGTGTTGATTGATAATAAAAGATCCTTTTATTTGCACTTATTAAAATTTGCCTGGCCTTGTGGAGTCGCAAACACATTTCAATTTCCCTGGATGGTCGGGTTAAAATATATATATATATATATGTAAAAATAGGCTATTAATTTTGGCAAACGTTTTTATATGAAATATTTTTGAAAGGTGAATGAGCGTTCTTACTCTCTTATTTTGTTTTTTCAATAGATGCATTCTAGAGAAAATGTTTTATGAAATATAACCTAAATAAAGTAATATTAAGGGACATAAACAAAGGGAATTACATATAAATTAATGTTTTTTTAAATATTTTTGGAATTTATGGTGAAACTTTTCTTCAGGAATTAGATAAAAATTGGCAAGTGGAAGAACGCCGGATAGTTACATTCTTCGTTTTATTTATTTACTTTCTGTATTATTGCTGTGTATTAATTTAATTTGTTTTTTTTTTGTTCCGCTAATTTTTGAATTTTTTGTCTTACTACCATATGTATAAATTGTATCTCCATCTTGTCGTAATCCTATAATGTTAAACGGTATGTATTAATCTGAATAACTTTAGTAAAATTAGCTTATGACTACATTTTTGGGTAATGTTTGCCTTAGTATTTACGTCCTAGCTATAACTGCAGATGTAGTAAATTTCTTCATTGCTGCCTAGTATCTTGAGTAACAGCTGATTAAACAACAATAGTGACAATAAAACTGACTTTTAGATTGATTATGTACTTATGTATATTTAAAGATTAAATTTTGGAAAGAAAAACCGATAAATTTCGTGAAATTATTATTAATCTTCATTGTTTAAGCTAAAGAAGTTACATATGTTTAACATAATTGCCACTTCCTACGATTTATCTCCCTCATCTTTAGTAAAAGACATTTCACGATGTTATAAGGTTAAAATTTGAGAAAAAACAATTTCCTCAACACAAATAACGAAAAAAGTATTTTGTTTTATTTTAACGGATACGCAGAAAAATTTGCGTTTTATATATTTATAGATATCTTTACCTAGCCCATATGGATGGTCCAACTTATGTTAATATATGTTTACCTCCGAAAATGAAATAAAATGTGGATATTTCTTTAAAAAAAAAAAAAAAAAAAAAAAAACAGAATTTGAGAAGTTGGGTGAGTTGTTTTGGATTTACTTTCAGATTTAACTCTGAAAGTAAATTTGATTAGCTCTCAAATAACTACGCTACATGTTTTATACTAGCTAATTTTCATTTTTATTTATTCAGTTTGCATTTATTGAAAAAAATACAAATATATCCTTGAACGATAATTTTTTCATTTAATTTTAATTGTCTTTTTTAATTCAATAAAAACAGTTTATAACCAAATCTTTATTATGAAATAATAATCAATTAAAAATAGTTATAACTTTCAGAAAAAAATTGTTTTGAAAATAATAAAATAAATGTTTTCTACTTTTCGACTTTTAAAAGTTAGCGCTTAATTAAAAATAATTACCGATTTAAGCTCAGTTTATGAATTTCAAGAAGTATCAATTTAAAAATAGAAAAAATTCATATACTATTATTTTCTTCACGACTGCCCAAGAAATAGTGAAATGTATTTAGGGTATATGTTTGTATGTATATGTATGTTTGTTCCACTACAACAGCTCAACGACTGAAACGATATAGATGTATGACCCCGCTTTGGAATCCTTGCGTTACCGGGTGTGTCATATTCTATATAAATAGTATATATACGAGTACATGTAGTAGTGAAGATTTGCCGGTTGAAGCATAAACGTTAATGAATTGAGTTAATGAACTGTGATCCTCTATTAGTGCGTTAGCTGAGTTTGAGCTGAAAGATTCGAATCAATCGAAAGAATAATATTACAAACACAGTAGAATTAAATTTACGTTAAATAATATAAAATAATAATAAATAAAATTAACAAATTTCTGATAAAAATAATGCGTTTCCCATGGGGACTGCGTGTGAGACTAGAGTGGTGAGCTGGTGCGAACACGTCTATGAGGCTAGACCAATTATCACCATCAACTGGTACCAAACGGTGTGCCCCTGGGGCGCTGTTTTGGGAAGTGCAATGAGATGCTCTTATAATATCTCTGCAAATAATCGTCCGATTTTCAAAATTCAAACGGGGTACTTTTTAGTAGGTTGAAGGCAAACTTTTGGGTGAATCAGGTACACTCTCGATCTAACAAATCACGATTATTCGGAAATGTTGTTATATATTCGCAAGCAATATTTTGATTTTCAAAACTCAAACGGGGTATTTGTTAGTATAATACATTCACAATGGAACCAAACCAGATTTTTTTTTGGAACCATTTTTCGGCAATCGTGTCTTAATTTTTAATATTCATAAAGATACAAATTTTATTAATAAAATTGTATAAAAAAGTTTGCAAATCTTTAATATATTTGTATAAAACTTTAGTAGTTTTATCAGTGTCTGAATAAATACTGTTTTTACGCAAAAAAAATACAAAAATATCATTCACTTTAAATGTAAATATATATATATATATACAGACAATAAGTATAACTTTTACAGTAAATAAAATAATATATATTTATATATATATATAAAATAGTTGTGACTCGAGAATCTCCAAAAATGTTAGATAAATTTAGATATGCTGTAATAGTGTATCTCAAGTTGTGCATTTGGAAGTTTGATGAAGCTTGGTTGAGTCGTTCTTGAGTTACGCTCAATTTAAGGTTGACAACAAACAACATAACTGCAGTATTGGTGTGCTTTTCAGTTCATAGTTGCTTATGTAGTGAGTCACACTGGTGAGTGAATTTAAATTAGATGTTTGTGAGTTGTGTGTTGTTTTACTAGTTATTTTTAATTATTTCATAAAATTACAGTTAAAATTTAATTTTCTTGTAAATAGAAAATACATTTTAATATTAAATAAAACTTACATCATTTAGTATTCTTATTTAATTTGGTTTTGTATATTTCTGGTACAAAGAGATTATATAAAATCAAATATATATATTTAATCGAACGTATCTAGTGCGTTGTACTCTGAAAATCAGTGTCTTTCTGACTGTGAAATAGTGAGGGCGTCGGAAACGACAAGTTGGTCTTCTACTGAGAGGCGACTTTTGTTTTGTAGCACGTGCTAATTTTTAACTTTGTAGATACTAGTGTAAACTGTAATATCTTTGAGCTGGATTATCCTAAAAAATTGCAACACACACACACACACATTATTTTTTCATCAAATTCCTCTGTTTAATCTGGGTCCTTTATATTAGAAGTCTTAAGTCTAATAAGTAAATGATCCAAAATTTAATACTGAAATTTAACAAGTTCACTATTTACAACTTACCTTTATTTGCAATGAAGGAGTGAAATACCAAAGTTGATTTTTTAAATTTATTATTATTACATATGCCACACTCACCTTGGCAAGAATAAGAATTTCCTTTTTTATGAGTTTTTGAAAATTTAAATTTAAAAATTTTTGAAAGTTTAAATGGGGTTTGGCAGAAAAATCTAATTTTTCCACGTAGTATCTATATAAATAAAATTATCTCAACTTTGATGTTTGATTCTGAACCAGGTTATGAATTTCCAAAATATGCACATATAATGAACATTTGCTCCTTAACCAATCTTAAACTCATCCAGTATACTTATTTTAATAAGTCTAATAACATAACACAAGGTTTCTAGAAATATTTCTCATGAACATTTTAGACATTTACGTGCACTGAATATTAATGAAATTACTAAAACTAAGTTAGAGAAACATTTCAGTGCTGAATAAAACTAAATAAAATTTTTTTTTGAAAAAAAAAACAGAATTGAGAAAAACCCTGTTTTTTTTAAATCCTGTTTTTCTCAACAAAAAAAACAGGGGTTTTCTCAACCCTGATTAATCTGGAGAAAAAAAGTATATAAAACTTTTTTTTCTCTTCTTTTGAGTCGCCTGTTAACGATGACCACTGACAAACATCAGGAAAGTGTTCTCTTACCCGTTCCCTGTCGGGGAAATTTTTTTGTAAACACCGAAAAGGAATAAATTTATTTATTTTATTACGTGGTAGTTGATGATTTTTGTTATATTATTAATAAAACTCATTTAATTTATAGGATTTTTTTTTACAAAAACAATTATAACGATGAAAAAACATAAAAAACCACACAACACAACATAAAACAAAGGAAAACAATTAAAATTAAAAAAAAAAAATAACAAGGAAACAAAATGAAATTATTATTAAAAATTAATTAAGTAGGGTGGGCCTGGATCAGAATTATTATCTTCGAAGAAAGGTGAGCCTGGATGAAATATATTATCTTCTTCGAAGCAAGGTGAGCCATGATAAAAATTGTTATCTGCTCTGAATAATCAGGCCTTAGATACAATTAGTTCGCGTCTTCAAAATTCATTACTTCTCTGATTGTTTGAGGGTTATGCAAATTGTTCTTCATTTGCAAATATTCATCATTATTTTGGAAAACCTGATCACGCAGCTGGAAGTTTAACTGTAAAGCTTGTTGTACTTATTTAAACTTCATCATGATTAAAGCTTCGTTATCGTTGAGGTCTCTTAAATTGAAAAAAATCTTCCTTACTTTTAGCGATATTTCTGTATACGTTACTCATAATTCTTTAGAATTCCAATTTCCTTGTTTAAAATTATATTCTCTATCTAATTTTTCTAACCTGTCTTACTTCATCACAGATTTTGTGGGCAGTGAAAAATTCATGATATTTTTTTTCGTTCAGCTTCATTTCATCGATTATTTTTTCAGCTAATATGGTATGATGGTTTAAATTAGGCGTAATGGATCTGTATAATGATACTTACCTCTGTAATTCAGTCGGTCTTTTATTGCTAGCCATTAACTCAGAACTTAACTTCTTTAGTTTTTGTATTAACTTCGATTACTCTCTTTTGGCTACCTGGGTTTTTCCTTAGTTTCTCATATCCAGACGTGCGTTTAGATATTTCTAACTCTAAAGCTCTTACAGTCTCTTGGTAGGAATGTTTTTTGCGGTGAGATTTAAAATGAAACATCTTTTAGAAGCAATTGCCCGTTTGAGTTTTTCAATATCCAGTTGTAAATTTTCATTTATGTCCTTCGCGAGGTGATACTTATTAGTAATATATGACAGTTCAGCTTTCAGTTCTTCACAGGTTCTTCACCTTTTTCTTTTCTAACTGATGTTCAGAATTATTATTTCGTAGTTTTATATCTTTTTCTTCGGAATCGCTTGCCGTTTTAAAACCAGACGTTGATTTTTTATTGAATACATCCATTTTTGGCCCCTCTGTTTGTAAATTCTCATCCTTACTTAAACACTAGAAAGATCCGTTTGACATTATTATAATTTTTAATGATAAAATATTTCAAGCAAAGAAAAATTTAAAAATGTTATTGAATATTATACAATTTATTTTTATTGTAGAATGATTTCTAATATTAGTACATTCTTCTTATGTAGTGACCACAAAGAAAACGTTTAATAATATACATTCAATATAATAATGCAAATTTATAATATTTGCATTGCTCGGTAATCCAGTTGTGAATTAATAAAAAAAGTAACTAAAAAATAAAATTAAAAAATTACCATTCATTGTTACGTTCTAGTTTTGTATACATTTAATTAAGAGATATATACAATCTCATAATCTCATACAAACATATATATATATTTAAATAAATTTAAAAAATTGGAAAAAAAATTACTACATATAAATGCTATAAACAAATTATACTCGCACGCTTTTTAATTATCCTGTATTAAAGAGTAAGTTTTCTCTGCAATTTTTTTTTTTTTAGAAGTCGTGTTTTTTAATTTTTAATACTTATTTCTTGTTCCTTTTAGGGTGTTTTTTTTTTTTGGTCGGTTTTATTCCATTTTTAAAAGTTTATTTTATATTTTCTTAATTCTGTATTGTTTAAAATGGGCTGAAAAGAACGTTACAATATGAAAACAGGCCATTAAAAATATGAAATGTTAATTTAAAAAAGAAATATGAAAATGGTGCAAAAAATCGGCCTAAGAGACTACTAAGACGTAAGATAAGGTTGCCTGGAATGCAAGAATATGTATTATTTTTCCCTAAGTTTTTCCAACTTATTTTTTGGAAAATGTGTACTAAAATACTGGAAGAGCTTCCTTTTTTAAAATAATAAAAGAATTACAATAACGATTAATTCGACAAAGACATGAAGGTAAATTCTAAAAAAGGTGTAGAAGGTATTGTTAAAATTGAGAAATTACTTTTTTTTGGTCAGTTAAAATGGTATAAAAATATTTTTGTTACACTCTTTTTTTTTTATTTGATTTTTTTTTAACGGAAAAAGAAACTCTAAAGTATCTAGTGCTACCGTTTGGAATATTATTTTCCTTGCGTTTCCATTGGCGAGTAGTATTGACGCGTTGTGACTAAATACTTTATAATTAGTATTTATAATTAGGATTTTTAATAAATTTATAATGCATCGATAATGAAAATTGTATGAAGAACAATAACTATTCTAAACATCTTTTAGATATGGTAATTTTTACATCTAAGAAAATTCATACATTAAGTTACATCTAGATCATCTCTACGTAACCCTTCGAAACAAACAAAAGATTTTATTGCTCAGTTTTACGGTTCTCTTATTAAGCGCTGAAAAAAAGTAAATTCGATTAAAAAAGCAAATTAATTGATTAAATGAATTTTCTTATTTTGTCAAAGGTCATCAGGGTAATAAATTTTTCAGAGGAAAATTTCGAAAATCAAATTTATATATATATATATATATACACTGGTATTTCTTAGCCAATAGTATTTTTCTTTACATATTACTCACCTTATGCTTGGAAGGCAGTAATTTATAATTTAAGTTTTATACTTATTATTTTAATTATTCAATAAAGTTAATTATTTTAATTATTCAATAAAGTTAATTTATGTTTTTTCTCCACTGATTTTTTTTTCTTATGGGGAAACAAATTTCCCACATTTAAATAATTCATTTATTAAAACTTTTTATCTTAAGAGATGAATTTTTATTAATTTAAAGGCTTTTTTTCAATTAAATTTATTTTTAATTTTAATGCAAGTTCACGCTCAAATATTGGTATGTAATAAATTCTTTATTATATGCCTGAGATACTTCTATAATTATTGTAGTATAAATATCTGCTTGTCTAGGCAACTGTCCTACCATTCACATCAAAGGACAAAGTCATGAAAACACGCACACAATTTTGCACATATAAACACAAACGATAACCTCCTGTGTTTATAAATTTGGCTACTAAAATTACATATTGAAATTCCATATCGAATCGCGTATCGCGCCAATAACATGAATATTACTGTCACGTCAACTATAGAACAAGATATATTGATAGGTGGAAGGGTGGCGTTAATATCGGTTGACCCGGTAGATAACGCAAATACGTTAATTCTTTATTAAAAACCAATACCAAAATATTTAATAAACAGGAACTAGTATTAAATATATATTTTTTTTAATTAAAAAAAAAAATTTCAGAGTATTTTAAATAAATTTAAATGTTAATAATTTTCATGGTGTAGTTATTACAATTTTTAAAAAAAAATTGTAAAATTAAAGTTCATATTGAAATTTATTTCCTGGTCAGGTTTTTTATCTTTATCAACAATGTGTTGAGTGGTTTCTGGAAAAAAACAATTAAACATCTACAAAAAGACAGCTGAAATTAGATGATTATTTCTTTTACAATTCGCAGTTTACAAATTACGAAATGTTTCAATTAGATTATCTGTTTGAATTAAATTATTCTTACAAAATCTGATTCATATAAAAAAAATGATATAACTTTTATGTTTTAGATTTACTTAAAATTTTTTACAACCAAACGAATTTTCCAAAGGATACTTTAAAAATTTTTTAAATTAACTTGTTTGCCCATTCGATTAATAATTTTTTTGTAACATATTTTTCGTAAATTGGAAGAATCGATTATAGATTCAAACGATTTAATGCAGGCTTAATACTTACTGGTGTAGACACCCACTCTGAATTGGATTAAAATGTTTTAAAGATTGATTTTAAAATTTCTAGCTGCACTAAAATGTAAAAGTAAACAATTACATATAATTAAGGATGTATAAATTGGTTTTCTCACAAATTATCCTATATAATCATTTCTTACCCGAAGTCTGTTAATTTGTTTTTAAATTAAACAATTTCTTTATTTTTAATTTATTTCTTAAATTTTTCAAAATTAATATTTCACCAATTTTTTACTGGATGTCCTTAGAGATATTTTGAATCCTGTATAATGTGAAAAAATATTACTTAACTGAAATTCAAACCGAGAACATTCCAGATGAATAGTAGAAATGCTACCATCGGAGTTGATTTAATATTACATTTTTAAAAATTTATTTTCAGTTTTTACTTCCTTTTAGTAAAGGAAGTATTGTGATCGCAAAAAAATTCGGTTTTTAGATTTCAACGAAAATATCTATTTTGACCATCCCTGAATCCATTTTGACTAGTTTCGGCGTGACGTCTGTACGTACGTATGTATGTATGTATTTAGCATAACTCAATACGATTAGCAGTAGGATGTTGAATTTTGAATTTAGGACTGTTGTAACATCTAGTTGTGCAACTCCTTTTTTGACTGCAATCGAATAAGTCAAAAGTGTCCGAAAAAGCCCAAAATCCAAAAAAAATTGGATTTTGGACTTTTGAAGTTAGAAAAAAGATATAAATTAAAATTTAATATTTGCGTGAATACATAATATATAAACTGATTATATGAAAAAAGCAAACTGCACATACAAAAAAACAATATGTGTTTTATGTAAATGTGTGTTTATGTGTTTTAAAGCTAAAACAAATTTCACGTTATGCAGTTGACAACAAGTACTGAATTAAAACAGTTTCCAGAGTAGAAATGAAATGATTTTATAAAATATTATCAGAAATTCTTTTTTCTTAAAATAAATTATAAATTATTTTTTTAACAAAAAAATAAAATAGTACTGCAATTGTTTTTTCAGTCTACTGAAATTAATTATAAAAATGTACACTTTCTGTAAATTATAAAACATTTGTTTAACTTTATCTACCACTTCAATTAAAATTCCCTACAATGAACTATGAAGTCGCTGGATGCATAACGAAAAATTGTTTTAAGTGATTAAAAGAATTTAACACTTCTCATTTTTACTTGTACGAAGTAGAGGAAGTATAGTGATCGGGAAAAAATGTCAGTTTTTCAGATTTCAACGGAAATATCCATTTTGACCATCCCTGAATCTATTTTTACTAGTTTTGGCGAGATGTCTGTACGTACGTATGTATCTCGCATAACTCAAAAACGATTACCTACAGGATGTTGAAATTTTGGATTTAGGACTGCTGTAACACATAATTGTGCACCTCCGTTTTTGATTGCAATCGGCTGAACCAAAAGTGTCAAAAAAGCCCAAAATCCAAATTTTTGGATTTTGGACTTTTTCTTAACTGCAGTAATAAACCCTCATTGAGAGCTTTTGAACAATATATAATAAGTGGCACTTACTTTCATTGATTCCAGAGTTATAACCAAATAAAATTTTAATTAATGAAATATTTGGTCTTAAAAGGGGAAGGCACACGATTCGAATCCGATTTCATCTCCGTTTTTTAACTTTTTTTTTTTACATTTAGATATATTGATTTATTAATAATTAATTATTAATCTCTGATTGTAAAAATAGGTTTTACGATGAATTATAATTCTATAATAACAAAAAAAAATCAGAAGTTTTTAATGAAATAAAATTTTTCTGTACTTTTCATTTTTTGTAAATGTGTGAATGTAATTTAATAGGCGTACAAGGTACTATGCATTTTTCACATCAGATTTTTTAATTTATATTTTAGAAATTTATATAATTTTTTTTTAATATATTTTCACTCAGTTTGAACAGTTTGAACTTCATCGACGACCTACTTGGGGAAACATATCACTTCTTAGCGGAAACAGTTAGATCTTATGTTTAACCATGTACTGGCTGATGGACATAGATCTCGGCTTTCAGCAGAAAGTAAATTATTGATTTATAAATGCGTTTTGAAGTCTGTTTGGACTTACGGGCTTGAATTGTGAGGTTTAGCGTGCTATTCCAGTATTGACATACTTGAATACAAAAACACTGCGGAAAATGCTCAATATACCCTGGTACATAAGTAAAAGCCTTATATATAATGACCTTAAGTTGCGAACCGTTCGGCAGGAAATCTCTCTGGTATTAAATCTCTCATATGGTATCAAAATCGTTTGGATCGGCACCCGAATTATTTATCGGTCAATTTATTAGATAACACGATCAGTGATTTTTCAAGATTGCTGAGGAACAATATTGGTTTGCCTTATCGCTTCAATTAGGTGAATTTATGGTCTGGCCGTACGGAGTGCTCTTCTGATCCATTGTTAAGTCACAAGCCGCTGGGTCTGTGGCACCTTAATGTTAGTTCAATTACATCTTATTTACTTATTGTTCTATGAACAGATTTTAAAGTTGCTGTGTCGTTACAAAAAAAAAAAAAAAATTGAAGATACAGAAGGATTTCTCTCCGTAGTTTACGTAAGTTATTTTTAGTTTCTAGTTCAAATAAAAGGCCAGATTTTCATTTTACTAACTCTTAGCAATTGCTTATAAACTGAAAAGTTTTATTAATTAAAGATGATTAAGTTATGAGTTTAGCAGGCTGTGTGATAATGCAAAAACTTCAAAAATTTGGTCACAATAATTTTATCACATAGAATGAAAAGAAAACCGATACGTTAAGTGAAAGTATGGAGCTTTAATTCTGTTCTACTAGTATAGCAAACTACATAATTTCTTATATAAATTAAGTATAGTAATTTTGGAAAGAAAGTAATAGATTTTTCATTTTACCCAGATTAACTTTTTTAGAGGTTGGATTAGATTTTGATAGCTTCTTCTGTTGAATTTTATCCTGAATGCTTTTTATTGAATGATAACTACGAAAATAACCGGTGATATATTCATATTAAAATTCAATTAAATAATCGTCGTACTTTTAACCGTACTTGAATATAGGTCTCCTGCAGCACAAAATTTTAGCCAGTAAGGCTAAAATTCACCGTTTATCTAAGGTAATCTAATTTTTTGATGGATTTATTTACTTTTTGTTAGCTGTTGTTATCATCTCTTCTTTGACTACGCTTGTTATTACTTTTTAATTATTTTTTTAAATACTAAAATTATATCAACCTGTATCAACATAAACTGAAAATTTTAAACATATATATTTAACTTAAAACTTTTAATTTACTTTTATGCAAACTAAAAATTTATAACTTTAATACAGGAGCCTTAATAATTGAGTAAGATCATTTAGTATTTCAAATAAAGAGCTTATCATTACTTTCCAGCGGTATTTTACCACACATTCTCTAAGGCCATTTGACTGACTATTAAACGCAACAATGATTTAAGATTCTATTGAGCTTAAAAGAAACAATTTAGCCCGATTATCTAATAAATCTTCAATTTTATTTTTGTACAACAAAGATTAAAAGTTTGTATGCATAGAACAAATCTAAGTTGTTTTTTAAACAATTTTACTCTGTTTCCAAAAGTTATTTGTTCATTTCTTTGGACCTGGAGATGTAACCAAAGGAGTGATCGGTTGAATGAACCTATGAGTGGGAACACAGGATGAGTCTGTTTGTAAAGAACGTCATTTTAATAGTCTACAAATTACAGTTACTTCTATTACCGATTAATTTTTTATTTATTTGTAATGTTGCTTTTATATACTGGTACTGATGAGACTGTTTTTACTTTTGTTCTTTTTACCTGTGATTTGTTTCTGGTGCTGTTTTGAGTATTGAACTTTACTTAGACCACTTATACAAGTGCTTTTTCTATATATGAGGTATTGAACCTTCGTATGCTTTAATGAGGGGTTTCGTCTAGAACCTCTCTTCACGTGATTACCACTAATTAAATTTACTTATAGTCCCAAATCAGGTACCGTTAGTAATATTAAAAGACAAAAAA
This sequence comes from Lycorma delicatula, assembly GCF_047948215.1. NCBI lineage: Eukaryota > Metazoa > Arthropoda > Insecta > Hemiptera > Fulgoridae > Lycorma > Lycorma delicatula. The sequence goes on from NC_134457.1 coordinate 111,898,351, forward strand.
AAAAAAAAAAAGAAAAGAAAAAAAAATATTTTTTTGCTTGATGGATTAATTCACCAATATTTAACAATAAATATTAACATTTGTATTGTTTGTTTTATTGGTTTTTGAGATAGTATGTTTATTCATCATCATTGCTCTTTGTATATTGCAAAAATTCTTCCTGTTTGTCTTTCCTCCAGCGTTTCCTGTTTTGAGTCACTTTCTTCACTTCCATGAATTTTTATTTCTGAACTATTATATCTTCATATCCTTCGTCATCCTTTAATGTTTCTCTTTTCTTTATTACCATTAAAAAGTTTTTCATCGTAGTTTCGCTTTAAAATTATTTCTTTATACTTATCTTCACCATTTTATCTTACATTTCCTCAACATCAAAACAAGCTACTTATTTCCACTTCAATTGTAGTTATTACTCCCTTAATACTTCACAATGTTTTTAAATACTTATTTCAGGTGACTCCTATCCTTTCTTAATATTTATGGAATCGCACAAAATTCCGAAAACAGCAACGTTCCAAAAACTTTCTTATCAGCTCCATTTTTACTTTACGCTTACAAAATAAGAAATCTTTAATTATTATTATTATTGCAATGAATTCCTTGGCTTTCATCTCTAAGTTTTCCTCTATTACTTCTCACTAATTTTCTTCAATTTATCAATTTTACTCTTATCCTAAAAAACGTTCCCTGAGTACATTACCTTCTACTTCTGCTAGCTTTATTACCTTTTTAAATTCCTTAATTTATATTGATAAATTGTTTGATTAATAAATCTGTCTAATATTTTGTTTGTTTTTTTTCTGTTATATTAGGCGCATTCCTTGGAGATATAGCCATACCGAATGTACGATATGAATTAGAATGGGATTTACAAAAAAAGAATAAAACATATCAAGCAGAAATTGAAAAATATAAAAAAGAAGCGCTTTTAGAAGGTCTTCAAGTTGAAGAAGAAGGTCTAATGGATCTACATATTAAAAAACATCACCATAATTATCACCATCGTCTTGATATCGAAGAAACGATCGATGAAGACAAAATCATTGATATAAAAGGAAAAGAAAAACAAAAAGAAAGTGAAAAAGATCGAATTATCTTACTTGGTAGAAAATCACATATACGTCCTTTGGAACGTGAAATAAATAACACGGATTCGAACCATAAGACAAACACCACTTCTTCTTTAAAAAATTGTACTGTAAATGTTACCGATACAGAAATTACCGTAAGTGTTACTAAATGTAATGCTGATTATGTTGACCGAAGCAAAGAAAATCAAAATAATGGTAGACATAAAAAAAAAAACAGGAGTAACAGAAGAAGTAGACGACTTCGAAGAAGGAAGAAGCAAAAAGTTAACAGGTACATATTACTAAATATAATATCGCAAAATTTTGATATTTGTAAAATTTTAACACGTGTGACTTTGATATTAGTAAAGTTTATCAAGTGTGAACTTCATTACAACTTCTATAAAAAAAGACAAAAGAAGTGCAAATCATGTTAAATGAATGCTGAGGATCAATTAATTTAAGTTTGTGGACGTATCCAATTAACTGTTAAGGATTTGCTACTTAATAACCATGACTATAACAATTAAAGGAATTGTTATAGTTTAAATTTTTCTAGATCCTACAATTTTAAAGGTTAGTGGCAGGGCAGAAGGGAACAATGCATTTTATCAAAATAGTAAACAAACGAGTAGCTTATTAAAACCCCTTAATTTCTTTGTTTTTCATAATATCCTAAGCAACAGTGGTAAGTAGAGTTTAAATAAGTTAAAAACTTATTAGATACAAAGATAGAGAGTGCCAGACTGAATAAAAAAAGAACAGCAAACATAAACTTTAAAGCACTGTTTACTAAAAAAAAAAAAAAATAATAAAAATTTGTTACTAGACTGTGTATATCGATTGTTAAATGATTGCAATCAATACTTGTAAAGTATTAATTAATAATAGATAAATGAAACATACCCTAAAGTAAATGCAAGAATCAATATATAAAATATTAATTAATAATAAAAGACAATTTAAATAATTATATTCTATGTATAAAAAGAGACAAGTAAATAAAACACTGAACTATTGAAGTTCAAAGGATGATGTTTATTTACAAAATCATGTACTCGTACATTATTTAATCTCCCGACATAAATTGACCTTTTGTTTCTAAAGTGCTTCTTGAGTGTTTCCCGTTGCAGTTTAAACATAAAACTTTATTATATTAGAGAAAGTTAGTTTTTTAAGATGGTAATATAAGATTCTTCGTCTAAAGCTTTAGAGGTATGCTAGAAGTACATCTAATATGCTATTAAAAATAATTATGAAGACATTTTATTTTAATATAATTTGTATTCTCTAATACAAAAATAATTCTTGTTTATTTTATTTATTAATTTATTTTTTTGCTTAAATACATTTTTTATTTTCTGTAGAAAAAACTCACCAGGTAAAAGATTTTATGCGTAATTTTTTAATGATTATCTGATTCTTTAGTTCAGTGGTCCAGTAGAATGCAGAAATCTTTTTAAATGGTTCTCAATTATTTTTGAATGTTCAAGAACAATTTTTCTGCGAAATGATGTTCAATCTTTAAACGGATTTTTTTTCAATATTCACAGAAATTCTAGAAGCAAAATATAAGTTTATGATTATATATTGTACACTGTCAGCGTGTATTTTAAATTAAAGGATCGAAATAGATCACAAATAAATTTAAAAACGATATTACGCTCCAAATCCGTTTACAAAAATCTTATTATTTTATGAAAAAGAACAAAAATGAAACGTATTTCGAATTTATTCCTTATAATGTTGGGACCTATCAATTCAATGTTCTTCTACATAAAATTATGCCATTTGTCTCCATTCGTCAGTACGTTTCCATTTAGGATTTTATTTACTTAACTTAATTTTCAACATTTCCTTGAAAATTTTTGTTATCAAAACCGTTCTATCTTTCTTAATGTTCTTATTAGGCTGCGATTAATCCTCCAATAAATATTTTTAAACATTTCCATTTATTTATTATTATCATTCTTTTCTAATTGGAGCATACTGTTATGATTTCATATCATCCTTCATTTGGCAATTTGTTTGTAATTTTACTGACAAAAAATCATTAATTTCTGAACTGTAATGTTCAGCAACATTAATTATTAGCTTCTATTTTACTGAGATTTTAAATTTTATTTTAAACAATGAATTCTTCTTAAGAACTTTTTGTTTTAGCAAAATAAATGAAAAAAATTAAAGAATCTCATCGTCGTTGTTCTTTACATTACGGCTTGGAATTTGTTCAAAGTTTTCTTCAGTTGCTTCATTTTGTTTTCTGTGTGTGAAAAAGCAATGGAAACAAGAATTTTCCCATTTTATGGCTGCTTTTTGTATCGAAAGTTACCCTTTCTTATTATCTACTCATATAAAACTTGATACTTTTACCAATTTTGAATTTCTTTTTTATTCTCTACTGCTTTGTATAAAATTTATTTCTATTGCGTAATTTTATACAAAATACTACACAAACTAAAGTAAATAATTGTTAACTGACTTCTCCTACTGTTTTTTATGATCTTACTCTATATAAGTTTTTAATTAATCATATTTTTGTTGCAGAGCTGTTGCGCCGAAAGTTGAGGAAAATTTACGTAGATTAAAACGTGCTGCAACTGCAAGGAAGGAAAGAGTTTGGGATTACGGGGTTATACCTTATGAGATTGATGGAAATTTCAGTGGTGCTCATAAGGCTTTATTTAAACAAGCAATGAGACACTGGGAAAATTTTACCTGTGTCAAATTTGTTGAACGTAACCAAGTAGAGCATGCTAACTATATCGTCTTCACGGAGAGACCGTGCGGGTAAATAAATAAGATCTAAATTTTTATTTTTGTTTTTATATTTCACTCAAATATTGAATAATCAGAAATTATTTTAATTGTTACTAAAAATGAGTAATTTGTTTTTATTATGTTATGGTATATATTTATAATAAGATTATTTTCTTGGTAGTGAAATTTCTAAAGTAGAAGAGAAGATAAGATGGTGGATTAAGGACTGAGGCGGATCACTGAAACTAACTTCAAATAGAAAAACTTTTTCCACAAAAAGTCAATTTAAAAGTGGAGTGTATAACTTAACATATGGAAAAAGATTATTTCTGGTAACGTCACACGTCAGTTATGACTTTAAGTAATAACCTTTGAATAAAAATAATTTATTTCAAGAATCGACCACGGTAACAATGAACGAATTTCGCTTAATTTACATCCATCTCTCATGTAGGCGATTTACAGTGTTTAGTGCTAAGTTTTTCTAATTTAATTTAGATTTATAAGTTAAAAGTTCATCATGCATCCGTGTTCACTATATTTTTACAAGCCAAACAAATTTTCTTTTAGATTTTGACCTAACAACACAATTATAAGGTGAATAGCAATAAAAACTGAAAACCGGGCAAAACAGTTATTAAGTTTTTAACTTTCTAAAAAAATACGGCCTTAAATTGGAATTTCAATAATAATTATTATTTCTTAAATGATTTATACATAAGTGTCTATGTATTGTTCGTAAATGTGGCTTCAAAAAATACTATTCGGATAATTGTGATATATCTTCAATAAATAAGACACACATCTAAATAGTAGAATATTTACATTTAAAAAAAAATCATGACATTTAATTTAATTCATTTACACTGAATAGATCATTCAAAACTACCCTAGTTTCACCAAATTAAACCAATTAAAAAAAAAAATAAAACAAAAAACTATAGATTCTAGAGAAAAAATTAATTAATGATATACCAGAAATGTTTTGTGAAACGTCGTAAGCTGTTCAAATTTATTACACATTTGCAACTCTTCTTGCTTTGCAGTGTTTTACTTCTTCCATGATCTGGAAAAGAAGTTACTGGATAATTCCATTTAATTTTTTTTCATCATCTAATCATCTTGTTGATTAACAGAAAGGCTGAAAATTTGAATTGGCATTTTTTTATCAGTTATCTGGCTCTGTGGTTTTTTTCTTTTTTTCTTATTGTTTATAAACAACGATGTGTTATTTTTTTTTTTTAATTTGTGTATATTCGTTGTGCATACTTGCGAAGTATACATATAATCTTACATATAAAACTGTAAAGTTTAAATACGCATCATTTAAAAAAATTCCTTTGTCATATAAATATTTAGGTCCGATTCAAATACAACCAATCAATTGGTAATGAATTTGAATGAATAATACGCTTTTATGTAAATACTCATTTACAAACAAACAAACAAAACACACACATACAACTTTTCTGACAAATGCAGTTATGCACTGTTTCTAAATAAAATTCGAATTTTTCTACCATCAAAATTCATCGAATTTTTCTAACTTTTATTTGTTTTCCTCAACTTATCTTACAACATTTTTTCAAAATTAAATTCTATACAACTTTCGTTTAAAAGTTTTATGTGTTTATTACCCATTTAACAAAGTTATTGCACGTCAAACATAAAAAACCGAGTTTTTTCCCCATTTATTGGTTTTTCACCCCAGATTTATCAAAATTTACTAGATACAGTTTTGGGATCTATTTTATTTGATTTTTCATTTCATTACGACCTCGTTTCACCTGGGTAGCTGAAATCCGAGCGAAATCTTTACTAGCGTAACTCGCAAACAAAGCATTTTAGGACATATATTTATTTTTCACGAGTAGAATAGGTAATGAAAAATCCCGGGAGAACTTCGTAATATATTTTATATGAAAAAACTGTATATCTTTTCTCAATATAATTGTTACATTAATAAAATAAAAATATATATATATATAAAGCCGGATTTTACTCTGAATCTTGCAAAGCTACAAAAAACCTGAACGCTATAACTATCAGTAAAATAAAAGTTTTTAAGTTTGTATCCATTTTATCGTAAAAATACGAGGATTAAGGAATAAGAATAATCCGGTAATAGAGATTTCCTGTTGGAAATCTCCGTTTACCGGTTATCATTTTTATTTCTAGTAAAATGGACAGTTACTTAAAAGCTTAAATTCCCATTATCTTTTAACTCTTCTAAAATTCATTTAGAATTGTAAAAAATTATTTAAAATCTTTCCTAAGACTTACATTTTCTTATCGATTTATTTTTTTAATATATTGAAAATTCAACCAGTTTACGTAACCAGGGAGTTCAAAAGGTGAAGTCATTTTGATTATTTAATTTCTTGATTGAACCTATTTATTACTAAATATTGCTTATATTGTATAAAGGATTAAAGTGTTAGATATAAGAATTAAATATTACGCGACATAAAGTGTGATTGTCATCAGTTGTTCATTAAAGCCGAATTACATAAATTATTTTAGTTTAGTTTAAAAACATTCTTAACGTGTTTTAATCATGATACTGAAGATATTAGGTACATTTATACTGCTGTAGATGAGATAGGAAAAATATGTTATAAAAATATATTATTAATACGTGTGACGTAAAAGCGATTCTTTTAAGCAAATATTCTAAGTGTCCGTTGCATTATAGACCCGGTCTGGTTATTAAATTTAATTTTCAACGAAGATTATCATGACTTCCGAATCATTTATTTTCTATAATTTTTAAAAATGGATAATCTGGATTATTAATTTTGACTTTTTTTTTAGCCTATTTTACATAAGCCTGTTTTGCTAAGAACGTTCTCTGACGGTTCTGAAACTTGAAATATTGTCTCATGATTAGGAGTTTTTCCACCAGTAAAACAATTTATTATTTCTTATAGGCTTTAAAGTAAAGCGGTTCTTCGAAGAATTAATTTCTTTGAAATTAATAATTATCTGTACGCAGCTCGTTCCTGTAATTTATATGAAGAATGCTTAATTGTTGAGAAAAATATACTTCCATTTTGATAGGTTTGACAACATGATGTGCACCAAGAGCACGTGTGACTCGTTATATTAAAAAAGGCAACAGGGAACAAGTTAACTGTTAATTTTCTTTAGTAGACCTGCAAGGGCTCTTCTTGCTTCTATTTTGAAAATAACAATGTCCCTTTCGTGAGTCTGTTGTCAATTTCAGACCGTTAGAGCTTGGTTGTGACACTTAACAGTATTTATCGGAAAATCGATGTGATTACGTTTTTATATGACCGTTTTAAAGTAAAAATAATAATATTTTTAATATAATGAAATTGAATTTGTAAGATTTAATACATTATTAGTAACGAATTTATTTATTCTACTGCAAAAATGTTTATATCGTGTGTGTGCCTGTGTATTTATTTTTTAGTATATTTTAAAAAAGATAATAAAAATTTGTTCCTCAGATGTTGTTCGTTTGTTGGTAAACGTGGAAATGGACCACAAGCGATATCCATCGGCAAGAATTGTGATAAATTTGGTATCGTAGTGCACGAGTTGGGGCATGTGGTCGGATTTTGGCATGAACATACTAGACCCGATCGTGACAATCATGTTCAAATTGTACGTGATAATATCATGCTGGGTGAGTAATTTTTTTCTTTTACTTTAAATGCTATCAAAATTAATAAAATTAATCAACGAATTTAATATTCGTTTCTGTAATTTTTGTTCTTCATTTTTCAGTCGTAACCTACATTTAACAAAATGGCAAAACATATTTTAAAAAATCCTCTTTTTTCTCTAAACTATTTTTATTCTTACGTTATATATTTTTTTAAATTTGCTAATAAAACATTAAAAAAAAAATCAGACACTTTCTTTATTTTCATAGAAGAGATAAATAATATTGAAAGCAAAAATCCCGCAGCGAGAAAACGACTGTATGGAAATGTTAAAATAAAATTTACGCACTTTCTCAAGCAGGGTGAAGCAGAGAAAATTTTTACAATTTCTTTAACTGTAAGTAATATTTTTATTTACGTTTTATATAATTTTTATTTATTAATAATACCTTGGGTCGTTAAATTTTTCATTTAATATTTATATTATTTATGAATTCTTAAATAAAAGAGGAAATATTAATTAATTTTATATGCTATTTATATATCCATTTTAAATTAAAATTTATTGTTCATGACCAGAATTTACACAATTTTATAAAAAAGTGGTTCAGTTTTAGACGATACAATATATATTTGTAAACAATGTACGCGTAGTTAAAATTATAATTACGAATTTTTAGTCCATTACATTACAAACGTTAACAAATCTTGTCAAAGTAAAGAATCTACAAAAAGATTTTCGGGGATTTAAAGCTATTTAATAATTCTTAACTCTGACTTACAATAACGAATCACAAATAAAATGAAAGAGTAACTTTTAAAGTTTTTCCCTACAAGTGTTTATGTGAGCAAATTTCGTCACACGCTACACAACCAACCGTTAGGAGAATTTGTTTCGCTTTAACTAACATGTTTAGAGCAACGGAAACGTCAGCTGCTTCAATCCTGTGCCTCAAATCGGGTAGATCAGTAGGTAACAGAGTTACATACAAAAGATCCTTTATAAAACTTCAAAAAAAAAAAAACTTTTTCACTAAGATAAAATTTTGACTCGTTACTAAACAGAATACGATTAAGAAAGTTATTCGTCATCTTCATGCTTCAGCTTTTCAATTAGAAGTAGGCACGAGTACTGTTGTCGATAGGCTTCAAAACCTGTAACAATTCTAAACGGTATGAACCGGTAATGTAAGCGATTACTTAACTATTCCAGATTGTCATCACCGGCATTACTAGTTCACCGCCAGTTTTCCTAACAGATTTTTTTTTAGACTACGCAGGAAAGAACTGATACGATCAACATATTCTTCACACACCCTCGGTCATCCCGTAGTTCTCCCTTTACAAAGGACATGCGGTCGTTTACAACCGATTATACCATCGATGAATGTTAGTGTCATTCGGGGGGATAAAAAGTGATGCTGACAAGCGGAAAGATAGGGAATCAATCTACGGTCATGCTTGCAACTAAAACTGTTTGTTTAGCTCTTCAATTCTGACTTAAATCAATCCTGTACACCTAATCCAAAAGATACAGTTACAAATTAAATTTCCAATTTTTTTTATACCCGGTATGTAGCAGGTACCTGCTACATACCGGTTTAAAACCGGTATTTTAAACAGATATTTATATTTGCTTTCTTCTTCTTTTCCTTAAACCTTTATAATAATTTTTGTAGAAGCAATAATAAATAACGTAGATTATTTTAATCCATTATTGTGTATTTAAAATTTTTATTTTCTGTGCTACTGTTTTGTTATTTAGTGAAATTTTCTTTTCTTTTTTGGAGTCGTTGATGTTACTCTTTATTCATCTCTATTCTAAGCTACTCTTGACATATAATCTCATTAGATTACATTCTAACATTACTACACTACTACATTAGATTAGATTCTACATCCTAAATTATCTGTTACATGTAATCTAATCTTTGTCTTCCTGCATAGTTTATATCTTCTAAACATCTCTGTATAACAAAATTAATTAAATTATGATATTTTAATAAATGGACCACCAATTTTATTCCTATTTAAGCTTATGATTTTAGTTTCTTCCTTTCCTAATCGTTTTAAGACATCTTAATCTTACAATTTTATCGATTGATCTGATTTTCTAAATCCCCCTTTAATATCACGTTTCAAATGCCTCTGTTTTTTCCCTTCTGTTTTTCCTATTACACAAATTTCACTGAAATAAAGTACTACGCCTTGTACAGTTATTTTCAAGAATATTTTTTCTAATTCTTAGATCATATTAGTTAATAACAGATCTTCTTTTGCATAAAAGCTCTCCTTGGTTGTACCAAAAGGCGCTTTTCATGCGTGTCCTTTACAATTTTATTACCTAAATATGCCTCTTCGGGTAAGTTCTGTTCCCTTTTTTGAATATCTTATTCCTAATCATCGTCATTCCAGTCACAATTAAATACCTTTATTTTAGTCTTATTTATTTTCAAAATATTAATAAAGCTATCTCATTTAGTATTTCTTCGAACCGTTTGTGGTTTCTGGCAAAAAAGGAAAGTCAATCAGCGAATCTTAACAACCTTATTTCTCCTTGGCGCACTCAAATCTTTAGTTCAGTTCCTCTACGGGTTCTATGTACAAGTTGAAAAACAATAGAGAACATCTTCTTGTCTCACTCTTTTCAGAATAAAATATGTATAAATTACAAATGTTTTTTTAGCTCGTAATTTTTATGTAAAATAAAAAAATTCTTTTATAGGTGTGTTATCTAATATTATGCTTTTTTTTAATACAGGTCAAGAGTATAATTTTAATAAATTGACTGAGGAAGAGGTTAATTCACTGGGATTGCCTTATGATTACGATTCAATTATGCATTACGCTAGGAATACGTTTTCTAAAGTAAGTCTTTATTAATCTTTAGATTTTATATTATATGTATAATTTTGTGTGTGCATAATTTTACCTTTTGTAAAGAGAGTATTGTTTTATTTTATTTGCAGGAAATATTAATAAGTTCTTATTTAATTCATCAAATAATCTAGCAATCGATTCTGATATGTAAACTTTTTATAATTACTTCTTTGATTAAATTAGTTTTTTATTTTTATGTTATACTAACAAAATACGTTATTACAAACGTTTATTACAAATGTTTTGAGAATTATTACTTTAATCTTCAGAGAACACTTTACTACAAAGTATTAGAAATCATTATTTACAGAGATTAAAACGTCGTTTGACTATTGACAAACAAATGTTTTTTTACGCTCCCAAGGTTTGAAAATAAAACAATTCAGAGAATATAAGAACACTCTGACCGGTGTTAAAATCCATGAATTCCGGAAGAAAGGCCGAAAGATCTTACTGCTCACTCAGCTAAGAATAAGACCACTAAAAGTAAAAACCACAGTGGCGGTTAATTTCAACAGTTAAATTTAAACAGGCCATTTTAATAAAAAGATACAGAACAAGTAACTATATTTTATCCATTTCTTTACCAAGAGTCACATAGTTATGAAGTTTAGTAAACAACCAATACCGTTTACTCTTGTCGAAAACTCTTTTTTTTTTAGTTTAATATAATCGTGGTTCTGTAGCTATACCCATCCAAATAGATTTCACTTTCTAACGTATTTAGAAAAAAAAATACATACCCTTTTTATTCTGTAATCTGTACCTCTTTCAAATTAGGGTTTGTAAATAGAAAATTGAAGTTAGTTCAACACTTACAAAATCAAAAGGTTCCCCGTAGTTATACAACTTTAATACATTTTTCCTGTTTTATAATCATTAATCAGTATGGAGTAGTTTACATAGAGACTGTAGAGATTGTACATAGGAATGTTGTGGTACTACAAAAACAAACAAAAAATATTATTCAATAATAATTTACATTAATAATTATTATAATAATTTCAATAATAATTTTGTTTTTTATTAAACACTCTTTGTTACTGATTAATTGTTAAAATAATTGTATTTTATACTTAGAAGTCAAATAATTTCTTTTGAGGATTTCGTGTTACATATTACGGATAAACAGAAATCTTTGATCAGATTTGAATAATTGTAGCTAGATGAAAAAATTCAATTAGATTTGTTTAGAAAAAAAATTTACTTGTTATTTATCTTCCATCATACTATGAGTTGCATACTAGGAAAAAATATTAGAATAACTGAGCATAATATTACTAGTTATTCATTTGCAAAGGAGAAATAAAAGAAAGTGATTTAAATATCGTATTAGTACTTCGGATAAATGTTTGAAATTTTAATAGTTCTCTGAATATCAGTCGTACAGGTTTTTTAAAATTTGTATTGCCTTAATAACGAACAATATAACATTTTTATATTCTTATTCTTCACTAGTAATAAATATGAATTGTACACATTCACAAATAATTTATGAATTTCTGTTAAAATAAATAATTTTTAGATACCTCTAAAACCCCGTTTTACTTTCTTTCTCCCTCCATCTGTAGATGCTGACCACTTTTAATAAGCAACATTTTCTCTTAACTTTATTGTAAAACTAAGCAAACAGAAACAACAATGATCTTTAATGGTTATTTTATTTATTTATTTTTTTGCTATCGTTAGTCTTTAAAAGTAATTATAAAACAAGAGATGAATATTAAAAATTAAAAAAAAAAACACGACTGCCGAAACAAAATTCTGAAAATCATTGCTCTTTTGTTCTGGTTTGGTTCCATCGTGATTTTGAATTAATTAGCAAATATCGTGATTAAATTTTGAAAATTGGTTGAGAAGACATAACAGCATTTCCGAATAACCGTGATCTGTTAGATCGACAGTGTACCTGATGCATGCAGAAATTAGCCTTTAAGCTACTAACAAATACCCCGTTTGAATTTTGAAAATCAGACGATTGTTTGCAGATATTATATCTACACCTTCCAAAGCAGCTCTCCAGGGGCCTTCCGTTTTTTACCAGTTGATGGTGATGATTGCTGTAGCTTCGCATGAGGTGCTCGCACCACCCCACCACTCTAGTCTCATACGCAGTTCCCACAGGAAGCCCATTATTATTCATCTAAATCCGTTCGGCCGTTGAGCTGCTACGGTGGAACAAACATATATAACATACGAGGTGTGATCAAAAAATACGGTGAATAATTTTTTATTAAAAAAAGTAATAAGGTTACATAGATTTCGATTTAATCTCCTTCAAAGTACTGTCCTTAGCTAGCAATGCACTTATCCCAACGTTGACTCCATGACTGGAGGCATTTCTGGAGGCAATTTAATCACGATATTTGCTAATTAATTCAAAATCACGATGGAACCAAACCAGAACAAAAGAGCAATGATTTTCAGAATTTTGTTTCGGCAGTCGTGTTTTTTTTTTTTAATTTTTAATATTCATCTCTTGTTTTATAATTACTTTTAAAGACTAACGATAGCAAAAAAAAAAATAAAATAACCATTAAGTCAGCAATGGTGTCAAAACGTTTTCCTTTAAGCAAAGTTTTAATTTTTGGGAAGAGCCAAAAGTCGCATGGTGCTAAATCCGGTGAGTATGGCGGATGTGGACAGACAGGAACACTTTTTTCGGCCAAAAACTCGCGAATGAGATGCGAGCTGTGACACGGCGCGTTGTCGTGGTGAAGAAGGAAGCCAGCCATTGGTCCATTTTTCTGATCGCTTTCTTTGTACATCTTTTCGCTTTGAACGGATCCATACGAGATGTTAAGGTCTTCCGTTAGCTCTCGAATAGTCATTCGCCTGTTTGAACGAACCATTGTTTCCACTTTTTGCACATTTTCAACTGTTTTTGAGGTTACTGGACGTCCCGCACGCTGCTTGTCTTCAACAGACTCATTTCCGTTTTTAAATCAGTCATACCACTTGTACACAGTCTTCAAAGTTACCACATTATCGCCGTACACCGATTCTAACAATTCGTGAGCTTCTTTGGCACTCTTTTGCAACTTAAAACAAAACTTAATGTTCATGCGTTGTTCAAAATCCATGTTGCGCGACAGACACGATAAACACAACCTCACAATAGCGGCTCTGGCAGCTGACTGGCAAGCTCGAACGTGTTACAACTTGTCCCTGCCTGTCTCAGTTGATCACGCTATTGGACAAATTACAGCATATGGATGTAGCGTCGGCAGTTGCCGCTATAAAAATTCATTCACCGTATTTTTTGATCACACCTATATATCCTAATAAAGAACATGCTTACATGATCGAACATACTGCCCGTCAAAAAATGATAAGATTTTTTTTTTAATGTTTATAAACAATAAGTAACAACAGTAATTTAAGAAATTATGTAATTATTTTATAAATTTTACTACCGTAATTCATTATTTAATATCGTAGCAGATCTTGAACATAACTATTTTCGATACTGATAAATCGATATTGAAAATACTATCAATTATCCATTTATTCGTATATATGATTTTTTTGGCGGCAGAGTGTTTCTAAAATGGTGGGCTGGCTATACTTTTTCGGATTACACTTATAAAACTAAAAAAAATCCTTAGAAAAAAATGACAATTTCTCCTTCATTTTTCGCCTGTACACCATTTTGTTATTTTTACATAAATATTTATATCTCAAGTTCGGATGCATGAATCACATGAATATTTAGTAAGTGTCCTGGTAGTAAAGTTTTAAAATTAGCAAAAAATTAGGACTTAAATACCATCGCAAATTACAATATGGCGGCCATGTTTATTTTTCAATCTCATAAATATTAGTTTTATCAAAATTTATGTTATTTTATAAAATATTAAGCCTTTTATTTTGAAGAAAATAACACTTTATTTTTAAAATCGGTTAAAAAATATTCGATTAATGGGAGAAAATTGAGGTAGACACATTCAATCTAAAGGAACATCTTCTAGATGTTCCTGTTGGAACAAGTAAGTTTTTGGTGCAAGTAATTCGTTTGTACCATCGTGGATGGAGTTTACCAATTTCCATAAGGATCATAAGCGAATTAAGAGTACGCTATTGGAAAACCTTGAAGCTACCTTCGGTTGGAGTTCTTTGTCTTATGCTGCAATTCTTTCTTTGGTAACATTGTCCTTGTCTCCATTCGTGATTCATTTTTTTCTACTGTAGATTCTGTGAGTTTGGGTAGGTTCTGTGACTCCTTTTCGTTCAAACGAAGGTGAAGCCGATGCATTTTTAGTATGATTTGGTTTGGCATGAAATGAAATTTCAAGACTCTTTATTTTTAAAAGAACTGCATACCATTCAGCTGCACCAACGATTTAGGAGTTTTTTATTAGAATTTTCTAATCGATTTAAATGAGATAATTTTTTTCTTATTTATATTTTACCGAAAACAACACGAAAGATTAGATATTTTTGAGGCTACGTAATTGATTCTAACTATCTTATTTAAAATTGGCTTTAACATATATATATATATATATATATATGTGTGTGTGTGTTTGTGTGTGTGTGTGTGTGTGTGTTTATGGCGTTTTAATCTTGTAGAATAACCTAGACGTTTGCGTACTGATATATTATTTTGCGAAATCATGACTAACAAAATTAATTTATGAAATTTCATGTTTGCAGCTGATGTACACATTTTGTGTTTAATGTTTTCCAATAAATTGATGTAAATAAATGTGATGTCATTAATGAGATTGTTTATGCAGCAAAGTAAAGGATAAAATCGACAATCTACATTACAGCTATGAGAATCACTACCAATGTTTCAGTGTTTTAATGTATTCATATTCAGCCCGAAACGGCAGGATATAGCCTGTCACAGTGCTCTCGTTCTCTCTTTCAATAGTGTCTTTCTCTCGTTTTTCCTTTCTAATTCATAAAACTTCCATTCTCTCTCATCACCCGTTTCTATTGAATTCATATTTTTAAAATACCGATACTCTGTGTTTTTTTCACTATCAAATGAATCATACTTCTGAATTTCAACTCGTAATTACTACAGGTATAGGATTATTATTTATTAGTTTCTTATTTCTAATTGGTTTTTCATACATAAATCACTTCAAAATTAATAATTTTGTAAAATTATTGATTATTCAATATGCAGAGTAAAATTATAATCACTGAATTATTAAATTTAAAATTAATTTTGGTTTGTATAATCAATAATTATAAATTTCATACATGGATTGTACGCATTTTAATTTTCCTGTTTTGATTTCTCTAAAAATATCCTTTTAAATATATTGTTTAACAAAAATAATGAAAAAGCGCTACATTAAATTTAGAATTATTATATTCATTTTTTTTAATATATTTGTTTATTTTGAAATAAAGACGTATTATAAATCTATAATAGCCTTATTTTTAACGAACAAATTTAATCTCTGTAACAGGGTTTTTTTTCTGATCAAAAACATCATAATGCCAAAGTTCAACTTGTTAAAACTGATAAAGTAAGCAAAAATACTTATCATAAAAATAAGAGTCCCAATATTTTTAATCTAATTGTCTATATATATTTTTTTTCGTGAAATACTCGTGTAGCTGATGGTTTTTCTTATTACTGATGGTGTTTTTGTTTTTGTACAAGTCAGTGATTTTCAAATTTAGAATTACTAAAATTTACTGAGAAAAAGAGCAATTCGTTTAATTACTCGAGTGGAAAATATTAAAATTGTTCATTCTTTTTATATTAATTTATAATTCAAATCTCCCTTCATTTTACGTATAAAAATATTTCGTTACTCCAACTGAAAAATACTCTGGAGTAACAAACTTTGCAATTTCTAAATTTAAACTTCTAGAAAAAAATATTAATTAGAAAATTGATCGTTTTATATGATGTATTGCATTGGTTTAGAATTAATTTTACACTCACTGTACAACAGTATTTATGTGTTTTCTTCTTTTAATTATTCCTATTAAATGTGTAACAGGGCATACATTATATCACAGCAATATAATATTACAATAGTTCTATAATTTATATATATACATAAAACAACATATTGTGAGTGATTCAAAATCAATCCCCAGCAAAAACTACCAAAGATAAGTTGATGAAAATTTGTATACACTTTCTTCTTACGGTGTTAGAGGACAATAAGAAAGGATGTTTTTGAAATTCCGAGTATAAAGGGTTAAATTGAGGTATAATACAATTTACTATTGTTTTTTAATTTCTCGGTAACAGATGACGATATCAGCTTGATTTTTGGTGTATGTAATTTTCATGTGAATATATAAAAAAACAGTTACTAGATCTTTTGAAATGTCGAGTTTAAAGGGTTAAAATCGGTTAAGATATCAACTTGATTATTGGTGTATGTAATCTTCATGTGAATACAAGTATATAAAAAACTAGTTTCTAGGTTTTTTAAAACTCTAACTTGAAAAGAATAAAGAAAGGAAAAACATTTCGAACGATGATTGCAAATTATCCCTACTTCCGACTATTCTAAACTTGATCTGAACTTGAAAATTGTCTTCAGATAAATATCTAAAAAAAATGTTTTTGGTTTTTCGAATTTAATATTTTAAGGGGTAAAAAACAGATTGTTTTTTTTTTTTTACTTTTTTGCGGTTTTATGCTACCACTATTGAATCGATAGTTAAGAGATTTGGTATCATTGTGATAGTAAATTATGTTTATAATTCTGATAATGTATTTTGCGAGCGAAACCGCGACGGGAAGTATAAAAACCAATTAGTTTTAAGAGTTTCTTTCAAATTTAAAAAGGCCAAACTTTAGTTTGGTCCTGTAATGACCAAACTGTTGTTCTGATGAAATTACAATACACGACAGTTTTTATAAACTGAATAGGCTTTAATTTTTATTTATCATTATTATTCTCATAAGCTTATGTTTAATGAACTTAAGGGTGCAGAGGGCAAATCCCCTTAGCTAGATGGGAACGGCGATGTTGCAGCACTGATCGGTTAAACATTCCCTGACCGTGAAGGGAAATGGGAGGTCGGCTAAGGCGATTTTAATTACCTCTATGAGACCGAAAATAGTGCTAAAAAAAATCATTGCTCGGTTAATTCTGATGAAAATGGAAGCCCTTAAAACAGTATTTCACCAAAATAACTTTTGGTTTTATAACGTGAACTGAAATAATATTACAAAAGTTTTTAAAAACTTGCTTTATACTTTTCCTCATACTTTAATCAAATTATTATCATATATTGGATGAGTTTAATTAGTAGCTTAATTTGGGCCGGCCTCTGTGGCGCGAATGGTAGCGTCTCGGCCTTTCACCCGGAGGTCCTGAGTTCGAATCCCGGTCAGGCACGGCATTTTTCCCGGTCAGGCACATCATATATTGAAATGTCTAATATATGTATAAAATATCAGGCAAATTTTCAGTCAGTCATTTACTACAGAAAGTAACGAAAAAGTGAAGTTTCTGTAATTTTTTTTACACCCGTACCCTTAATTTACTCCTGCACAGGGGATGTTTGTAAAAGTAATGGTGGAATATTGTATTGTCACCCGACCTTAGTAACTGTGTAAAATTTCATCTATCGGCAATATCAGGAAGTATGTTAAATTAAGGATGCAAAATTTTGCATCAGATAGACATGAAAAAAAAAACATTGTGAGTTAAAGAAAAGCAAGTAAAAAAAACCTGTATGTATAAAATAAATAGAATAAATATTTATTCTTTAAAATATCTGTGGTAGTTATATAAAAATAAGTGTAATAAATATACTATTTTTTTTGTTTTTCTTCTTTTCTGTTTTATAAAATAATTTTATAAAATCCAGTTTAAACTGCTTCTGTCAGACGGAGACGGTTTCGGTTTTTAAACTCCTAAAAATCTTTTCAATAAATGACTACTTTTTATTTCGTTTTATTTTTTCACTAAATTTTCTCTAAAATTTTAGTGATTAGAAAAATGGCAAGATCTTCGTTTAAAACATCATTAGAATATTTATACAAAATTTTTCAAATTGCATTCTAATGTGAACTCTGCTTGAATACTTCTTCACCCAGCAAACAAAATTATAACTCTTTTAAATGGTGAATCCTGTTCGTGTAGGGGAAAAAAGATTACTTATATTCTTAATACGTTAAGCTTAGATGTAAATAGATATTACATTAAAAACAGAGATAAAATTATTTAAATTACGAATAGTGCAAATTTATTACTAAATTTTATCATTCTGTACTTCTTAAAGTTTATTTGATAATAGATATTTGATTTTATTTTTGTTTTAGTGTAAGTAATAAGTTATAGAAATACATAAACGAAATGGTAGCCAATCGGCCTTAACCTGTTGATTGGCTATCGTTATTGGTCTGGGAATCGACTACAATCGTTCGTGCAGTCTCTTAAGTCCAGAAACTTTATTTATTACGTTATCATGTAGCTTTTATTGTAATTGGGATGGTTGAAGAGTTGTTTTTTGGTTAAAATTAAATTTTTTTTGTAATAAAAATTTGAAAAAAATTAGCGAGTGAGGAAAATTATATCTCCAATGCCTTTTTTTGGTGGTTCGGTTAAGATTGGGCTACGGAAATATCATTTCTTTTGTTTTATTTTTCTTTTCTCCCAATATTCTTTCATTCTTTCCACGTTTATGGTCTTTCTCGATTCCGACCATTTTAATTTGGTGTTAATCATTTCCTTCAATATAACTTCTTTTTTTTTTGACTGAATAAATTTCTATCTTTTATTTCGTGTTCTTGGATACCGTAGTTATGTCTTTATTTCTTTTTGGTGCCCATGGTTGCTCTTTTAGTCTCTGTACACATATGTGTCCATTCTGTACACATGGCCTATGAATATCAGTCTTCTTCTTCTTCTTCTTCTTATAGTTTTTTCGATATCCTCTGTTTCTTCAATTTTTTCATAAAGTTCTTGGTTAGATTTCGGTCTGTATCCTTCTGATGTTTTCTTGGGACCTAGGATTTTTCTCAGTGTTCTCTCTATTTTCTTTAACGGATCCAGATCGGTAAGGTGAAATGCTTTGCTAATGAATAATATCACTGTTCTCACCGCTGTGGCATAATGTTTAATTTGGCTGTTTTTGATAGGTTATTTTTATAATAGATAAAACTTTTATAATAAATTACAAAAATGTTTTATTAATATTTTTATAAATACAGATGTATGTAATGTAAAGACAAACAGAGATATTTACTTTACTAATACTTTCATAAATTACTAGCGAAGATTTTTATAACTGATTTGGACAGGAAACGTAATATATTCAATTTGTTTCTTCTTTCTTCTACTGCCTCTCTATCCGTGCTGCTGTATTTTATTGTTTCCCTTAGATATTTGAAACTAGACATCACTTTAAGATTTCCGTATTCTAATTTTATTTTTGGGACAGTTTTTGATAGTGGACATTATTTTTGAATTTTCAAAGGATATCTGTAGGCCTGTTCTCATCTGTTTTTGATTCTCCACCTGTTGAATCGCTTCTTCCTATATTTATGTTAGCGAAGCCAGATCATCCGTAAACTCCATAGATCTGATTGGGGTTCCGCTATTGTTTGCTCTTATTCGTATTCTTTTTTTGTTCTTTTCACAGAAGGTTCTTTGTATTTAGTCCAGGATGGGGTTCAAAAACAGGGGAGATAGTCCGTCTCCTTGTCTTAATCCAGTTAAAATGATTTATTAAATAAGGAATTTAAATTTAAAAAAAAAAATTACGTGTCTTTTATTTTTTATTTACATAATTTATTATACAAATTGATCTTTCGTTGCGAGAATAATACAAAAATTCAGTCAATTCTTTTTACTTCCTTGTACGAAGTAAAGGAAGAAATTTCGGTTTTAAGATTTGAACGGAAGTATCCATTTTGACCATCCCTGAATCCATTTTGACTAGTTTCGGCGTGGCGTCTATAAGTACGTATGTATCTCGCATAACTAAAAAACGATTAGCTGTAGTATACTGAAATTTTGGATATAAGACTGTTGTAATATCTAGTTGTACACCTCCCTTTTTGATTGCAATTGACTGAAACAAAAGTGTCCAAAAAAAGCACAAAATCCAAAAAAAATTGGATTTTGGACTTTTTCTTAACTGCAATTTTAAGCCCTCAATGAGAGCTTTTCAGCGATATATTGTAAGTGGTACCTATTTTCGTTGGTTTCAGAGTTACAGCCAAATGAAATATTTGGATCTTAGAAGGGGACGGCCCATCGGTTCGAATCAGACATCTCCTTTTTTTTTTGAATTTCTTTTTTAACATTTTTTTAATTTAAATATATTGATTTATTAAAATTATTAACCCGTGATAGTAAAAAAAATTACAGTAATTAATAATTAAATAATAACAATAATGAACAAAAATCAGAAGTTAATAGTAAAATAAAATTTTGTGTACTTTTAAAAATGTGCATATGTAATTTAATAGGTATTATTACATGTGTGTATATGTAATAGATTTGGTAAAATATCTGATTATTTATATTAATTGAAAATTATAATTTAGAATCGTATTATTTTCGGATTTTCTAGTTTAATTTCTGTTTAATTTTATCTGCATTAAAGTTAACTTCAGAATGACTTGAAAATAGACCCTTACAAAACAACATATACTTTAGACATACATGCTCGATCTTCAATAAACTGCAAAAAAATCTTATCTTTTAGTTCATTACTCCTCTGATAATTGTTGGACAATATTCCCTAAGTCGGAGTTGATCATCATTTCATTTATTTGTTTTTTGTTGCAAATTATTTAATCGCTCATTGATTTGATATAATTCTTCTGATCTTAATTTGTGTACACGTTCTGTAGTTTTCAAATTTTCTCTCTCTTTATATTCATCATCCTCTCTTAATCTTTTTATTCTTTCCTTGGTCTTAACGTTTTCTTCTCCTTTATATTTATCATCTCTTAATCTTTTCATTCTTTCTTTGGTTTTAACATTTCCTTCCTCTTTATATCTATCTTCTTCTCTTACTGTTAAAGGGACATTTACTCTATCGTAATATTGCATGTAAGATTGTTGAATTAATAATTGTATAAATATACGATGTTAATAAAAATTAATATTTCACCAATTGTGTAACTGTCCACTTTATTAAAGAATTTGAGGATCGTATCTCACTTTCAAACGAAATAAGTTTAAATGAATTGTAGCAAAACATTTGCATGTGTAATTTAATAAGCGTAGAGGGAAGACATGTAAATCACGTGTCGTCCACATCAAATTTTTTTAAGTTAAATAAAATTATTGAATTTTTTATTTGAATTTATATTTCATCATGTTTCTTCTTTTAGGAAGGTTTTTCATTATGTAAATATTATCCAATTATCTTATGCATTTACCGTAAAATAATCTTTTGAAGATTATTTTATCAAATCGATAACTGACTACTTTTTTCTTTACCATATACTTTGTTTATACATAATTTTGGTGCAAAACAGAATATTAATATACATTTATTTTACGATTAATTATTATCTCTAATTTCATTTCCAGTATTATGGTATGGCAGAATATTTATATAGAAATTTTATCATTTAACTAAAAACGAAAAACAAAAACAATTGCAAATAATTTTTTCCAATTATAAGTATAATAATGACCTGTAATTGTATGTAAATAATGACCTGAAGACTAATGAAACATGTAATTAATTGTAATTTGTCAGTAAATCCATATTAGGAAAGATTTATGTACTCTTTTTAAGTAAATTAATTTAAAATGAAGTCGGTAGATTTCTTTTGAAGTGTAATTGATTGATTTTAGTTCAAAGTTCATATTAATTTTATTTAATTTTTTTCTGTTAAATTTTCGCTGTTACTAAATTTTAAAACTAATATTTACTTCTATAAAAGCATATCTAAATTAGTCATTAAGATTATAGTAAACGTGTTTAAAATTTTATTTATTATATTCATATTTATAATCACCAACGAACTTTCAATTATACTCGTGCTTTTCTTAGCAATATATTCGTCAGTACCTTTGTCTTTTATCTAGTAAAAGGAAAGGAAAGTGTCCAATTTTTCCATGAGTTCTTATTTTTAATTTTTTCCATAGAAAACTTAAAAGTGAGAGATAAAAAAATAAAAAAATCAGTAAAAAATACTGGTTTGTGTTTGGATAATTTTTAAGAAGTGGTTACTTATTTCTCAAAATAACGAACCGTACCGTAAAAAAACTAAAAGTTAAGAAAATGAATTGTTTTTATCCCTTTACGTCAGATGAAGGATAATATTTTAAAATTGTTTATACATTTGTTTACAAATCCTTAACTTCAGAATGCTTTCATCGATTGTCATGAAATACAATAGGTATCAGAAGATTTCTCTTGGTTGCTTGGGTTGTGCTAAACATTTATAACAATTTAAATTAAATAAAGTAGCCGAGGATCACTATCACTGTATACTGTATACCCTATTTTTTCCGACATGAAAAAATTTTATTTTAAATTCCTCAAAGTACAAGTAATTTATAAAAGTGCTTCAAAACGAATTTCCAAAATACTTGTATATATTATAAGATTTCATAACAGTATTTTGTATGAAAAATAGTTATAAGTGTGGAAACGATACGTATAATAAATATGTATAAGACTTTTTCGCGAAAATATTTTCAGTCTTCAAGATTAATATATTAGTCTTCATTTCCTATGAGTGCTAATATGTAAATACTAAAATTATAATTTACTTTTTTTGAAGCTCTTAAGCATTTACGGGAATCATACAATTTTATTCTTTTCCCTCTTTTATAATAAAATAATTAATTTTTTCTTGATAATTTTTTTTTTTTGAGTAATATATTTTTACAATTGGTCACCAAAAAGACTGCGACCATAAGTAAATTTTTTGACTAAGAGTGACGTGTTAGGAGACCATCCAAAGATAACACCTGAAATACAATATTAATAATACGCACCTCTCATGACACAAACGAAGCAATCGGTTAACAAAAACAAAGATAATAGATAACATAAGATAATAGCAGGTAATAATAAAGTCACGAAAGATTACATTCATCCAAGTTAAGTCACAAATATTAAAGTCAGATAAAACAGTAGATTCATAAAAAATCTGTTAAAATTTTGTAACATAAAAAATGTTTGTTTGTATTGAGTAAAAGAAGTAACAAAAAAGTAAATAAAAATACTGTTAGACCATTTTTACTTCTTTGTACATGTACAAGGAAGTATTGTAATAGCGAAAATTTCGGTTTTGAGATTTCAACGGAAATATCCATTATGACCATCCCTGAATCGATTTTGACTAGTTCGGCATGACTTCTGTACGTTCGTACGTATGAATGTATGTCGCATAACTGAAAAAAAATTAGCCGTAGGATGTTGAAATTTTGGATTTTTTTAACGTCTAGTTGTGCAATTCCCCTTTTGATTGGACAAAACTGTCCAACTAGCTCAAAATCCAAAAAATTGGATTTTGGACTTTTTCATAACTGCAGTAATAAGTCCACATTGAGAGCTTATCAACGATATATCATAAGTGGTACTTATTATCGTTGGTTCCAGAATTATAGACAAATAAAATTTTTATTAATGAAATATTTGGATCTTACAAGGGGAAGGCATACCGGTTCGAAACAGACTTCATTTTTTTATTTTCTTTCTTTTATTTAAATATATTGATTTATTAATAATTATTGACGTCTGATTGTAAAAAAAGTTTTACAATAAAAAAAAAAATATGAAAAAATCAGAAGTTATTAGTGAAATAAAATTTTACGTACTTTAAAAATGTGTATTTGTAATTTATAGGTATAGTAGGAAGTCATGCGGTGTTACATCAGATTTTTTTATTTGGCATGCAGTTTTAGAGATCTTCATGATGGATGTGTTGTTTTATCTAATCTTACTGTCAAACATTTTAGAATAATAATAATGCAACTAAAAAACAAACTTATTTTAATACATATCTATTTTTATGTTAGAGCATAAATAAATATTTAGTAATGTGATGGTCAACCCGGATTGGAATTCAGTCTATTTTTTATTATTTAAATATCAGTTGAATGTCGTGACAGTAACGATGAAACTGCATCGCACAATAATTATTATCTTATTATTTTATTTCAGTCTGAATTAAGACTGCCTACTACTCGCTCAGTAATCAGCAACATTAATATTAATTTTATCAATCCTGGGTCAACGAATTTGTCATTATGCATTTTAAGATAAATTTTGAATTTTCGTTCAATACAATTGTTATTTAATTTGCTAATTATAATATGGAATAGTGAATTTTATTCTATTCGTAAGAAATATCTAATTAATTTCATGTTTTTAATTTTAGATTTAAAGAAATGTGCAGGTTTCACAAGTAATGTAAAGGGTTTTGATAATTTTTTTGTTGAATTCCTTTCTCATTCGCGGATTTTGATGATCCAGTTGACTTAATTATTTTCTTTTATTGTATTTAGTTCTCATCAAAGACTAGAAACCTAAATTTTCGTGGATAGTGGCAATAGACTGCTTATAAATTATTATTTGAATTTTATTTATTATTTTTAGGTTTTAATATTTAATTCCTTTATTTTAACAAAATGGATAGGTTTTGTTCTTAATTTAACGGCTCTATCACACCCGAGTAATTTGTGCTCGTATCATCTGATGACGACACGGATCACTATCTGATGGTAGATTCACCGGTGTTGTTGTCATCCCTTTTGCTATCGTGAAAATTTCGATTTGCATAATGGCAACGCTATCTGATACAAAAATTCTCTTCTATTTTTAAGGCGTTTTCGAACCACGTTAGTTCAAAAAAATTTTCTCAGCCATTTCTTTAATTAAATTTTGCGACATTTTCTTCCGTCAATTGACTTTTTATTTTCACTCAAATGATCTCAACCGGATTGAGTTCAGGTTGGTGCCGAGGTTATAATAATACATATGACCGTAATCTTCCAATATTTTATCTAAGTCGTACTGTTCGTAATGAGGCTTACTTAATCGTACTAATTTTAACTTTAAACATTTTAGTATATATGCTGAGTATGAAATATTTCTGCTTGGTAGCCGTTCTAATAGTCGTTCTTTTGTGTAATTTTTAATCACCTTTTTAATTTTATATTATGATAGTGTTGTCAATTACCAGCAGAATGAGATAAAAGTTTGGTATTTCCTTTGTTTCCAACCATTTTTTTGTTTTGCAGCATCAATGTTCTTCTTGGTTTTAGTCCAATATAAAAATCAAAAATCATTTGAATTTCTTCTATTGCCGGCGTGCACCAATATTAGCGGCGGTCTTTTGATGCAGGTTTTTTTAGCTATCAATAAAATCATCGGTCCACCCATAACGTTTTATATTCATTCAGTGAAGATATGACTCGTCAAAAAATTGATCTTCCTTTTTTTCTGTAAATTTTCATTTGTTTGAAATAATTACTCGTTTTAAATGTATTTTGTGTTTTTTGTACCAAGAGTTTCCGTTTTTTTTAATCTTCTTCCATTTAAAATCCATACAGCTGAGAATTTTTCGTAAAGTATCATGCTTATAATTTATCTATTGATCCCTTTCTTTTTCTGTTTAGCCTCCGAAACCACCGTAAGGTATTACTTCAGGGAATGAATGAGGATATGTATGAATGTAAATGAAGTGTAAGTCTCTGGTCGACCGTTTCTGAGATGTGTGATTAATTGAAACCCAACCACCAAAGAACACCGGTATCCACGATCTAGTATTCAAATCCGTTTAAAATTAACTGGCTTTACTAGGATTTGAACCTTAGAACTCTGGACTTCGAAATCATCTGATTTGCGATGACGAGTTAACCAATAGATCAGTCCGTTGAGCTATCTATTGATTTTGGTGTTATGTTTTTGGAACTGCTAATAATTTTTTAGTATCAGCAGTCTTTTATGCAGTATATGAAATTGAATAGAATATTTCTTAATGTACACATTTGAAAGTTATCAGTGTTAACTTTCTTCTTCATTCTTCTACGAAATTTTCCGGGCATATTAAAATTTTCATTTTCTCCCAGATTATTTGATTCTATATAAAGATATTATTTAATTCTGTACATGCACCATATGGACAGACGTGCGGCAAAGATAAGCTACGCAAGCTTAAATTTCTGAGTATAATATTTCTGGATTTTATTCAGTTATTTTGTTGTATGGATCTGAGTATTTAGATTTTTTAAACATTTAAAAATATTACTTAGCTGTAGTCTTAAATTAAGATTTTATTTGCCTAACCGAGAACTTCTGGGCCAAAACATTTTGCATTCCTACGACTTATATTAATTGTAGATCCTATATGTATTATGTATTAATTATTTGTAGATCCTATTAATTTTTTTTAGATTCCCTCTGCACGACCTAAATATTCCATTTTCCTTATCTTAACAGTTTTAATTTCATTTGGTTTTTTCCAATTTTCTTAACCTTTATACTCCTTACTGTGATCAATGTAAGATATCACCTTAGATCTACTATATATATATATATATATATATATTCTGGCTTATTTTTAACTTTTTACCTACAGTCTGAAAACATTTAAAGAAATATAGTAATTTTATTCTGTTTATGCTGAATTTCATTCTGTTTTATGCAGTTTATGCCAGATCCACTATAAGGAAAATTCAAATCCGATTATCTTTTTCGAATGGCACTGGATAATTGTGTTACTGATTTATGCACTCACGGATTATATGACTGAAACTTCTTTAAAGCAATCTTTATTTTACTTAAACATTTTTTCTGTAAGATAAGATGCTTTTATGTTTTATTTCGGGGATTAAATTATTTTTCTTACACACTAAATGATATTGGTTATGGAGAGATGCTTTTAGTGACAACAATTCCTTGCTCGTGGAATTTTTTATTCTGTTAGAGAACTGTCACAAACACATTGATCGAACCTTCTTACGTATATAGTTATCATACATAAAAAAAACCCAAAGCGACTTTTAACAAATTCTATAGCTTACTTGCTTACGATTTCTAACATCGTTTACTTCATATTTATAAGGAGGTTAATTTTCTTTTATGTAGGTATTTATAAAATTATTCAATAGTTTTCGTTAGATAGAGCTAACATAATAATTCTAAGAGATTTTATTTAAAATAATTTTCTTTAATAAAATATTGGAAACTATGCAAGATAACTTATGCATCTGTATTTAAGCTGGAAAGTTATGGAGCTTGTTCACATAAATGTAGTTGTGGTACGCCTTAAGGTTACCAAGTAAGGGTAAAATATTTAATTTTATAAACTAAAATTAAATAAAAAATAGACACCTTGGTCAGATGTAACCAAGTAACTGATGGTGGTTTCTCGGTTTGTTCAACTGGTGGGGGTGGGCCTAGATTTTTCAAACTTCTGAACGGTGAAACAAGTGTTTTATCTCAACACTATTCAGGTACGTAACTGACATAAAAAGATTTTTCAAACTTTTCCTGGTCTTTAACAGAATTTAATTTTGTTCGTCTATCTATCTATAAGCACTTAGTTTGGTACCTCATAAGTGACCATAAGCAAATTTGAGTTGTAATAATCAAGTGAGAAAAGCTCTCCGACGAAACCCCTTTCCTCTTATTAAAGCAAACAAAGGTTCAACAACTCATATAAAAGAAAAGAAAAGCACTCCTACAGCTGATCCAAGTAAAGTTCAATACTTAACATAGCACTAGAGATAAATCACAGGAAGAAAAAATAAAAATAAAGTCATCAATACTAACATATGAAAACAATACTTCAGATAAAACAAATATTCATCGGTATATAGAAATAATTAAATTCGTAGACTATCGAAGTTTCGTTCACTATACAGTGACAAACTCATCCTGTGTTCCCACACATAGGTTCCTTTTCCAGGTTACTCCATTGGTTACAGCTCCCAGGTCCAGCTCATGGAAACGTTTCAGTCACCTGATGTCATCGCTCTTGTCCAATAGATTTATTACCAGATAATTTATATGTTTGTCTAACCTCTGCTTGTACCGCGAGCCACTTTTGGATATCTTTATAGTCATGAATTTCTCTCCCTGTAACAAACCATGGCGCCTCTTTCATGGTCCTCACCAATTTATTTTGGAATCTTTAAACTCTATCAATATTTCTGTTACTAGTCATATCCTATAGCTGGATTCCATACGTCCAGGTAACTTTGTAGATCAATAAGATAACGATAACTGTGAGTTTCTACCCAGCAACCAGTTTCGTTCCCTATACTTGATGTTTAGCTGTTTCCTACATCCTACTACCTGGCCCTTCCACGCCAGTCAACGATCCAAGTATAAGCCAAGATAACGTAGGCGATCCGTGTGAGAGAAGTAGACCACTCAGGTGGGCCTGTGAACAATCACCCCTTCTCATTGTAAATGCAATATGACGATTTGTTCCGATTCATTCTCTTTTTCTATTTCGTCAGTCACTCGGCGATTTCATCTAGCGACAGTGACGTAATTCGGAGCAGGAAGATCTGAAATGAAAATCGAATAAACTGACCCCAGAAAAGTGTTCTGAGGAACTCCCGACTTCGTATCGAAGAACCCAGATATTTCCTGATTGAAATTAACCTGAAAAAAACGCCCATATATATAAATCCGCAGGACTAAGTACGAGTAGAATGGCTGAGAGAAGCTCTGTTTTAGCTTTTACAGCAGACCAGGCAGCCACACCTTATCAAATGCCTGGTGAATATCCAAAAATGCTTCTGAACAGTACTTCTCCTCCAAGCACCTGGTTATAGTGATAACAGTTTTATGGTTTGTTTAATGGTATAGTGCCCTTTCCTAAAGCCAAATTGTTGATCTGGTATAATCTCCTTTTGCTCTAAGATCGACCACAGCCTCTGGAGAAACAGCTTTTCAAACAACTGATAGCATCAGTAGAAGACTTATAGTTATGTATAAAGTAACATCATGAGAAGGTTTACCTGGCTTCAAGACCATTACTATGGGAGACTTTCCACTCAGATGGGAGACACATTGGTCAAAGAATCATATTGAAAATTTCTGTTATGTTTCATATGGCCTTTTACCGATACATTATTAACATCTTATGAGTGATCAGATCAAAGCCTGGAGTCATTTTTATTGTCCTCTCTTTCTTGATTACTTCTAGCAGCTCCGATGTTGAAAAAGGCTTAATTGGTAGACATTGAGAAATCGGGTTGTCTAGAAATTGAAATATTTTATCATCATCAGCACCCTGTAGGTCCAGCGGTGAAAAGACCATGCTCAGATGAGAAGCAAGTAGGTCAGCCTTTTCGGAATCACTCTTAGCCCATTCGAAGCTTTCAGGCGAGGCTTGTAGGAGGAGCCCACCGGAAAAGCTTGGAGGCTTTCTATAAAGAGTACCTTCCACTATTCAAGGGAGAAAGATTCTCAAGGTACTCGTTGAATGTTTCATAGCATTTAATAATGATGATATTTCATAAAAACCTATAGATATTACACATCAAACCATCTACAATTTTCATTCGGTAATTTTATTTAATAATCTAAACGTTAGTATAAAATAATAATAATTTTACTAATACTAATTAATGACAGAATCGTTGCTTTTGTATTTAGTTCGACAAGTTGAACCATAATAACTCTCCTCAAATTAATGGTGATCTTTTTGTATTTTTATTTGTTCTCATTTCATTACTAAAATTTTCC
This sequence comes from Lycorma delicatula, assembly GCF_047948215.1. Taxonomy (NCBI): domain Eukaryota; kingdom Metazoa; phylum Arthropoda; class Insecta; order Hemiptera; family Fulgoridae; genus Lycorma; species Lycorma delicatula. The sequence goes on from NC_134457.1 coordinate 111,928,319, forward strand.
ATTAAAAAATTATTAATTTTTATAAATATCGATGGTATTTGATTATAAAACCCACAACACATTTTTTTTTTAATATGCCCTGTTTTTCTGGGGCCGGAGGAGACAAAAAACGCTTTCGCGTTATCATCCCTCCGAGTCAGAAAGTAACAAAAAGATCCTTCTCGAACGTTAAAATATTAATAAAATAATTTGGATGTAAACTAATATAGTAAGAAGGTTAAAGCTAAAATAATAAAAGAAACGTAACCATTAGGTTAAATATGTAACATGAATAACATAAATTGTATGGTTGATTATCATTAAATCTTTTATTATTATCTAGTATACTGATTCTTCTTGGGAGTAACAATACTCGGTTTAGTACATTCTTATCATTTCCTAGGATGCACCAAATATCCCTCGGTAATTTAAATTTACGACGCAAGGCCGCATAATATATGCAGTCTACAAGGATGTAGTGCACAGTCAAGCGGCACTCGTATTGTACGCATGGTTTTCTGCCAACATCAAATATCCGTGAATAGCTCTGGTATGTTCCAATCTCAATCGGCACAGGACCACTTCCTCTCGGCGAATTTTCTGCATGAAGACTGTATTACATGATAACACTGTATTTTTGATGTGTCGCAGTTTATTATCCGCTGTAGCAATCCAGTCACATTACCAATTCTTCGAAGTGTATGTTTAATCTAATTAATAAAATCGGTAGTTGTAACTCTTATGGTGGAAGGCGGTTGGCTACATGCATCTTTAGCAGCGGAATCGCATGTTCGTTACCCAGGACTCCGACATGAATATACCTTGTTAATTGTTTAATAACGCATATCATAATTCCCAGCAAACGGACTTTTTATATCTATTATTTCCCAGCTATAGGTCCATTTACAAAAAAAAAAAAAAAAAAAAAAATGCTATAATATTTTGGTAATTTATTACATAAAGGAGATGCCCACAACAAACATCAACAGCCTCATGGAAATTTTTGGGTCATCGATAAACTAATATTTTTTTATTTCTGTAATTATAATAATGAAAAAAAAAAAAAAACGCTACGTGTGATTTAATATTCTAATAACTTCCATGTGTTTAAATCTATATATATAATGTGATTAAATATTTTGCTCCAGTACGGGCGATGTTCAATAACATTAATAACAAAATAGTTAGCAGACAAATTATCTTACAACTAGTAGTAATTTTGTAGTCTATTGTTACATAGTCGTTGCAGTCAGTACTTTCTCTTCTCCGTTTTATCATTGTTATTTAAAAATTCTCAATATCATTTTATCCTCTTTAAATTATTATTAAGAATTATTTTATTTTATATTAATTAAATTAATATAAAAAGTTTCTCATACATTTTATTAAGACTAACACACAACCGTTTTATTTTTGTCTTTTTTATTTTTAAAACAGTCATTCCGATTGAGCTATTAGTTGGAAAATGGCCGATAACTTGATAATCGTTGGCCCATAAAAGCTCAGATTGGGTGATGGCAGTTAGAAAACATTAGTTACTAAACAGTGATATAACATTTCTTTGCACTAGTTTAAATTTAATAAAGATTTAATAAAGACCGTTTTAAAATAATTTAATTTTTTTTTTCTTAATTTTATTCCAGTTTTTCTAAATAAGATTCTGGAATGAAGTAAAGTGCTAATGTGAAAAAAAAGAGTGATTATTTAAAATTAGTGTACCCTCGATTATTCATTATTATTGTGAAATGAAGTTATTACTTTCAGAATAATCTGCAAAAAATAACGTGGATAGTAAGATAAAATTTGCTGGTTACTATACCTTAAGTAATTTTCTTTTTCCATTATTATAAATAAAAATCATCCAGATGAAACTGCATTATTATTAATTAAAGTATGCGGGGAGGGCTCCATTATGATTTTCTGTTTAACATAAGTTTATGTTTATTATTACAGGTTTCAGAATCCGTCAAGGATCGATATGCTACTTTTATCAGCCCTTAATTAGTCATTAATCATCATATTTTTTCACACTTTGAAAAAAATTTACAATAATTAAGGACGTATAATAATAGAAAATAGAATATTTCAAAATTTTTGACTCACTGAAACAAGACAAACACACACAGAACAAATTTTCGTTCAATATCACGTCCTTTGTTTTAATAAAGGATAGGATTTGTGGTTTTCCAATTACTGTATCTTGCATTATTTTGGTCGCATTATATGGTCAAAATTTGTGGTTCTGTGTTAGCAGTAGTCCGGTATCATTATTTTCATAACGTGCTTATCGCAGTATTTATGAAACACATTAAGAGTAGGAATTTAAAATTTATATTAGGCGATAACGAGGAGGAAGCAGTGTGTCTGTGGTCCCATATGTGCTACAAACCCCGAACGAAGCCTTTTTGTAATAAATTATATTCATTTTTTCTCTATATACAACTTTCGACATCGTACTGTTAATCTGTTACTTTCGACATCGTACTGTTAAGTAATAAATTTTTTTTATTAATATTAAAATTTATAATTTATTCATTTTTAAATATATTTATCCGTTTTTTTTATTTGTCCATTATCCCGTTTAACTTTTTATAATCATGGATTAATATTTGTTGAACTTGGAAGTTTTATTTATAACTAAACCTTTGAAGGATTTTTCTGATTCAAAAAATATTGTTAAGTGTAGTTATTGTTAATTGTTCTGTAATTTATAATTTACGTTAAGGTTATATTCTTAGAGAGTATCCCGTACTGAAAACCGTTTGAGAGGAAATAGTAATTTTAGTATAAAAATACTATAATTTTATTTATAGTCGCATCAACAATTAAAGTCATTAGCAACTAATCAGTGTAATATAATTGTACCGATAAATTTGTAGTCTTGAACAAACTCAGGTCGACTACTCCTGAGACGTATGGTTAATTGAAACCCAACCACCAAAGAACACCGGTATCCACGATTTAGTATTCAAATGTGAATAAACTATCTTTATTAGGATTTGAACCTGAGAACTTCGACTTCGGAATCAGCTGATTTATGACTATAAGTTTACAAAAACCGGTTTATACAAAAAAAAACTCACTGGTGGGTTTTTTAGTATAAAAAATTCTTATTTATTTATAATAGAAAATAATGTTTTAATAATTAGTTAATCAAAGTTGGAAGCACGTAGGAAATTTTTAATAATAGAATTGGCACTTTCTCCTCAACCATCATCAAACACTTTTAATCTTTGTTCTAAAGTCGTTTAGTACTCTGTTTATTTGACTTAATATCACTTCCTTGATGTTTAGAAGATATGTTTAATCAGTTAAAATGATTTTATCTATTTATTAAAAAACAACAAAAAAAAAATAACAAAACGAATTCGAAGAGATTTAAAGAGAAACGATTTGCCATACCTAAGAGAAACACTTTCAAATATATTCCTTCGTGTTCGCGGTTCGACAAGGATTCTGAGAGAATATTAGATTATATAAATATAATCTATTACTCTAAAAATATATGAAATAATAATAATATATATACATATATATATAAATAAAATACAAAATAGTAATTCAAATAAAAAGTCAAAATTAATTTAATGACAATTATACGTATTAGAAATACCAAAATAAAGTGCAATTTACTAAAAACATTATAATGAATAATAGAACTAATATATTCCATTAACTATAAGATAACATCAGAAAAATATAAAATTCATACATTCACTTGCTGCAAGTATTATTACTTTTACTGTTTACAAAAGACCTATCCTACCCTTTATGAATAACTATAGTTCTGCCAATTTAACTCCTAATTAAAAGTAACTCATCGAATAACTTCTTGTTTCCAATCACTGTCCAAAATGAAATTTTCGGGACGCATTCTTCACTCGTTATCAAAAACTTACTGTATCACTGTTATCACAAGCTGTACCGAACTGGGGCTTGTAAAACTACTGACTCAGTCCGGAATGGAATGGAATGCAAAGTTGGCAGGAGTCTATTACTCCCTACTTTATCGCAGAACCTGGACAGAGTCCCTTGCTGCTGGATCATTCTAATCGGGCTTGTTTTTTAAAAGGTTATTTTTTAGTCTCGGATCTAATTTTTCAAGTTTTGTCTATTATTATTTTAGTGAATTTAAGACGGATTTAATTGCATTCCAATCCGTTGTCAAACCAGCGTTATCGAACCCATTTCATGGGACGATCGCGGAAGGCTAGGCTTATAAAGCCTGTCCTCCCGACGTAATTCCCCTTCAGACCGTCCACTGAAGTCCTTTCGGTGCTAACTCTTTAATAGGCTAGCAGGAATACGCCACAACGGGACACTAGCTATAAGGAGGGAGCAATGCGTCCCCTTTTCCGGAGGAGTCGCTATTGCTGGGTTATTTTGTCTTACTGTAAGTTTTGAAATAGGAGAGGTTGTGTAGAAGCTCTTCATCCGCTTCTGGTATGGCTGCCCTTCAGGACGCGTCTCTGCTGGACTCTGTTCCGGACTCCAGTCCGTGTTGTTGAGACGAGTGGCTGGTCTTCCGTCTTCTTCATCTTCATCTTCTCCCTCTTCTTCTCCCGAAGACCTCTTCGTTCTTCTGACTCAGTCCGTTGGTCCCCGGTAGTATTTATACCTCCTGGTCTGTAGAATCAGTACCTGACCCGCCCTTTTGATTGTTGAAACGTAATAATTTTCATTGTCCGTACCTTTACATTTTTCTATAAGTTCTTTTTCCGGTCCGGTGTTCCTTCTGGTCGACCAGAAGCTTTCGGAGCTGCTACTGCCTATTCTACAAAAAAAAATTGTTAAACGGATCCGTTATTCTAAATAAAGAATCCCTTTTATTGCCATCTAGATTTTCTTTTTCTTCTTAATTGGAAGAAACCCGTTACACTGGCCCGTTGCAATGGCACCGTTACAATATTATAATGTAACATACTTTGTTTAAAAGTTATTAACTACATTTATATTCTTTATTAAGATAAGTTGTAGTGAAATGTTTTCTCAGCTAGAAATTTGTCCTTTATCATCTATCGCAACTAATAGACTTATTTTAGAAAATGTTTAACTAGGAGTCAGAATTTAAATTTTTATCGTGATCGTGTTTCACGTCATTGTATTTATAATATAATTATTGCCCAAAAGGAGTTCATATTTTATCCTGCTTAATGTATTATTATTTTTCTTTTTTAATAATAGTAATAATAATAATAATTTTTTATGTCATTAATTGTGTGACTGGATTGATGCTTTATTCTATTCCTTTCTATGTTAATATTTTTATTTCACTTATTAATTACTACGCAATAAAATAATTAGTTATTACTACATTATTATTTACACTTTATAAATAATACATTATTATTAATATTGAGTAATACATTATTCAGTAATACATAAATAATAATTACTACATTATTTATTATTAATTAAAATTAATTACTACATTCTACATCGTTAGCCTGTTTTATATATTTAATTTGTATCTTTAACAGTTTTTATTTTCTACACATCCTTTATCACGAAATTGACTAAATCTGAATATCTTAATAAATTATCTACTAAGATTCAAAAAATAAAGTGCCAAGAAATCAATTTTTGGGACAAGTAAATATTTATTAAGCCACGATCCGTCGAAATATATAGCAGCCCTCAATATCTATTCAATCTCACACCCAATTTTTCGAAAATTTAATAAAATCATTTCCCCTAATGAGCTAACTCAACAAACCATATACTTGTAAGTAAAACCGTTGTTGAGGTATAAAGCGAAATAGAGGCCAACACACAACCACTCACACATACGCGCACGCGCGCGGAACACACACACACACACACACACATACATTCATTATCAACTACGAAATTTGTACTTTAAGCAGTCGGCGTCAAATCTAAAACTTATAACTAACACCAACTTAAATTATTAACCGCGCTTTAATTTTTAACTTACTAACTTGGCGCCCGTATTAAAACAGAATATTTTATTTTATTTTTTTCTGTTCCACAACTAATATATCTACAATCGGCTCCTTAAGTGGAACTATAAGTAAATCGTTTGATGATAAGCACACGTAGGGGGTTCTTAAGGAACTCCCATAAAGTTTGTCTGCCATTATAAGTTATCAATAAGTATCTTAAAGTTCATTAATAAAGAATACTTCTGCCAGTACTTCCATAAAAACAAACGATTAACAAATAAACACCAATATACAAATAAATAGTCAATAAAAAAAAAAAACAAATAATTAAACGATAGCTAGTCGAAAAAAAAACAAAACAACTTGTAGCTATAAAAAGAAATTAAATAAAAAAGTAAGCAAAATTAATATCACTAGAATTGGCGATAGTAACTGTAAGCTGTCATTAAGTAGCCTCTACGTCAAGCACTTGGAGACGTTTCTACCTCCGGATTTCCCCACTGTTATCAAGCAAATTGATCGCTAAGTGGTTGATGGGATTTTCTAAACGTTATTGGTATTTAATACTGTGCTATCTCATAACCTCACGAATAAAAGAAAACTCCAGATATTCGTGAATCTCATCATTCCGTTATACCATGGCGTCTCTGCAATTGTTTTTGTTATCGTGTTTTGGAAGAGTTGCATGACATCTACGTTACTAATACTTGCTGTCCTCCACAATTCCATACCGTAAGTCCAGATTGGTTGTAGGATATTTTTGTAAATCAGAAGCTTATTGGACAACGCCAGGTGTGAGTTTCTCCCCTGCAGCCAATGCAGTTTCCGATACTTCGCGTTCAGTTGCTTTCTTTTCATCCTCACGTGACACTTCCAGGTCAAACGCCGATCTAGGTGCAGTCCTAGGTACTGTTTGTGGGATCAACACACCATCTATGTTCATACTAAGACAGTCACCCTTCTAATGGTGGATGTGACGAGCTTTGAATTATCTTAACTTCAATTCTTGATTAACCTTGATTAAATTTAAATTAAAACTGAAAAATAAGTGTAGTTTTTTATTGTATTATTTTAATTTTTTTAAGATTGTTTCTCTTTATTTACATTATCTTTATTTTTATCTACGATATGGAAAGACATACAAAAAAGCTGCCAATCCAACAAAAAGCCATAAATAAGAAACTTAAAGCCAATAATTCTACTTCTAAATAAAAATTAGGAAAATAATCGGAGAAAGGGTGTAAAGTAACTCCGATCTTAAGATAAGACTCTCTTTAAGGACCATACAACTTCAATGTGGGAGGGAAAGATTGTTACTTTTTTACGGTAAGTTTTCCAACTAATTTTCGCGTAAAAAATAACTTTGTACAACAAAATCATTTATAAGTTATACTATCCAGTACTAACCATTAATAAATATTAAAAAAAGAAAATATCTCTAAATCATCTTGCTAACCTAATTTTTTTCTTATTAAAATTGATTAATTAATTTGATTTTTCTTCGTGAAAGCGGAGAGATTATTTATTTTTATGATGAGAGTATGTCTATTAAAAAAAGTAATTTATAAAAAGTTACTTTTTTCATTATTTGTATATTTATAATATTAACTATCAATAATTGTCAATTATATTTCTACACATAATTCATTAATTTATCAAATTTAAAATTTTCACTAAAATTTCTAAATATTGACATGTTATGTTAATGAATGTGTAAAATTATTATTTTTATTAATATATCTTCTTTTTTCGTTTTGTTTATCAGGGAACATACTTGGATACAATACAGCCAATAGATTATGCCGCAAGGGGTTTGAAACGTCGACCTGAGATCGGTCAAAGAATTCGTTTGAGCGAAGGGGATATTGCTCAAACCAACCTTCTCTACAAATGTTATCGTTAGTATAATTTGGGATTACACTTATATATAAAAAATAAATTTTATAATGCATCTTATTTTGATTATAATATACATATTTCTCGTGTATAATATATGTAAGATTCGGTCATTACAACTGTTGTTTATAGATTTGTAAGATTTATGCTTGCCAGAAGGACTAACTTTTTAATTTTGACGATCGTTTTATTTTACGTTAACTGTCGTTGGAAATAGGATTTTAAATATTTCTGCTGGCGGCAGTGTAAATTATTCTGATGTATATTTTAAAGATCGGACTGAAATTCTTCAATTTAATGATTTCGAAGCGTAACTTTGATACAAAATACCCACATTTAATAGCGAAAAGCCCATACAACATAATAAGAAGTAAAGGATTAAAAGAAGATAAGTGATCCTAATAAACTCTCGTATCACTTACCAATAAGATAAGGCATCATGTTTTGATCGTAATTTTTTCTTCAATTTGTACTTTTATTTGTTACTGTACAAAGGTTGATTTTTTCAGTATAACTAATCAGTTCATTTGATGATTTAAATTTCAATTAACGCTGCAGTATTTTATATTTAAAATTATTATATCCAAGGCAGTACTATATTTTTATGATTGAAGAAAATAAATTTTTATGAAGTTTAAAGTCGCCAATAAGAAAAACTATTCATGAAATAATTAAAAAATGACACCTTGTTTAATATATATTGGTTTGCTTGGCGTTTCTCCCGCCGCCACCTCATTCGGTCGCCTTAAAACATAAGACCGAATGAATGTCTGTGCCACAAACGGCTACTGAGCCTCGAAACAGTTTAGCGACTAGTGTCCTAAATAGCTCCTAGAACTTACCTAACAGCGTGATTGGACTAAGCACGGTGCCATACACCACCGGCTTACGTGTCCTAACCGTTCACTCGTCATATATTTACTAAAATGGGTAGGCGCACCCCGTCAACTACTAAAAATATAAATGACATCCATAAATTAAAATTTATGGATTTGTTATTATTTTGCTTTTACAGCAATTCGCTGCCACACCTAGGTCGCTGAATGCCAGCAAGTACCTGTTCACCATATTAAAGCGCTTGGAGCCTTAATTGGCTGTTGGTCAGCCATATATTTTTAGGATAGCTTCCCACAGAAGTGCGGTAGGAATCTTTCCCTTAAGTAAACTACTGATGTCGGTTGAAAATAGCAACCGCATCAAGGAATTCCTACATGGTCCGACAATGCGGCTCTCGCTACATTGACTCGTCGTTTGTAAATGGCGAATTTTCCCCTATGACCACTAAGTTCCAGGGTGCCCCCCCCCCCCAAAGAACAGGGCAGTCAGACATCGGGTATTCTTCATTTGACTGGACCTCCCCGCAGACGCACAGCTCATCAGCCGCCAGGCGGAACTGAAACAGAATATACTTTGATATATATATATATATATATATATATATATATATATATAACTTATCCCTCAATCAAATAACCAAATAACAAGGCTAATTTTTCGCTCACAGCTGTTTGGCTCACAGCTGTTCAGCGGCTAAAGGCCTGACTTCGCAACCTTCCTTCAATATAATGGTATTCAAAGTAGATTGCTGAAAATTATGACATTTAACAGTTGCTGTTGTAACAGTTCAACCGCTGGTTATGTTATGGTGATTCCTCTTAGAAATTAAAGGCATATTCTGAATAGTAAATAAAGACTCTGTGACCTACTTACAAATGTTATGTTCTGATGAGATGGTAACTTTATAATTTAATATGTTATTTTTTGTTAAAATATGATTAATTAATTGTCTTTTTTATTACTAATATTGAATTACGTAAGTAAAATTAAAAATGTTCGGTTTCAAATTTCAACTTTGTAACAACACACAAACCAAATTGTGTAACAAAACACAAAAAAAGTCTTCAAAATGTCGTCTTTGTGTCTATCCTTAATTATTCATTTTTAGGGTTCAAACAGTTAATTTTTGAAGCTTGTGGCGATCTTTTTAATTATATAGAAACATATTACTAAATTGAACAAAATATATGTGTGATTTGAATTATGGCTGTATGTTTAGTAAATCGTTACTTGTTTTTTTCTAATATTTGTATATTTCATAATGTTAAGTGTTTTAACGTGTTATGCTTTTAACGTAACTTGGTTCGATTTGCTTTTAAAAAAGTTTAAAATTCAAATTAATATCACCGACTGTGTCATGGACAATAATCAATAATATAGCAAAATTAAAATTAATATATCAAGATAAAAATAGAAACGCTTATTTTTTACGTAATTCTTAATACATTCTTATTAAAACAAAATTAATCGTTGTCTGATTTTGATGTTTTACATAAATTATAAAATTCTTTTAAATAACAATTCTGTTTAATAATACAAAATTTTTAATTTGCTAAAAGTATGAGCGTTACTTATTATGGATGATTTTTTTCACCGACTGTATCGTAGAAGAGAATACGAAAAAAATTAAGGTAATTGAAATTTAGGCAGGCAGTTTTTAGCTAAATTATGTTAATAATGAACGTGTATTTGTTCATTAAGATAATTCAATTAAATTTCTTACTTATTATTATTATTTTAATATACTAAGTAAGCCTTTTAAAATACTTTTTTATTTTACCCAAGTTTTAAATTTATTAGCTTATTATTTTTTAATACGCTTTTCCGCGACCTCGTATAAAAATATCCCAGGAAATGTCCTTAGGCAGACTATGACCGCTTCTTTAATAGAGACTGTAATTGCATCCTGTTATACTCAAATGAAATAAATAAGGGGGGAAGTCTTTTGTGTTACGGCAGAGAAACGGTAGACGACAAACTTGCGATAAATATAGGCCTATGTTTGTGTACGTGTGTGGGTTTATGCACACGCACATATACATATTTACTGCACACATATTTATAAAATAACTGAATAGTATACAGCCTACATTTATCACTACTGGACCTGACTAATCAGGGAAAAAGATCTGAAATTTTTCTTTTTATTTAAATTAATTTGTTATTCAGAATACTTTAATGAATATATTTACGATTACCTTTTTTGGTTTTCTCCATTGAAGTAATACTACTTCAACTATGGGTATATTCTTATACGCCCATATTAATTAATTTATATACCCTTATTTATCTAAACAATATAAAAAAACGTCTTTTTTATATTGTTTAGATTAAAAAATTACTTGCATACCGTTTTCGTTAATATTAATATTTTTATAGAATAAATTATACGTTAACTTTAATAATATAAAGTCTTTAATCTTTTTTTTGCGTAAATCGTAGATGTACAATTTTTTTTTTTGTCACCACGAAGTTATAACGTGTGTTTCAAAATGAATATCGGAGTTTTAAAGTTACGTAACATTTATGAAATTTTACTTGCATTGATAAATTATACCAGAAATGAAAGAGCAACTTAACAGTTTCTAAAAGTGTTCATTGTGAGCACCATTTGTCACACGGCACACATCCAGCCAATAGGAGAGTTCATCCCGTAATTTAATCAGCAAATCTGGAATAATTGATCCGACAGCTGCTTCAATCCTGTGTCTCAAGTCGGGTAGGTCAGCTGGTAACGGCGGCACATGCACTTGATCCTTTATAAACCCCTAAAGAAAAATATTGGACGGGGTCAGATCGGGCGCACGTGAAGGCCACGGCAAACAAGCCCTGTATCTGTGGTCCCCGGCAACCGATCCAACGGTCGGAGAGAATTTCGTTCAACCAATCACGTACAACGTTATACCAATGGGGAAGCTCACCATTTAGTTGCCAAATAAAATTCTGTGGTTCACATTGCAGTTGAAGTAAGAGCCATAGTTGCAGCATATAAGATAATTCATTTCAGACACAGTTGATTCCGCGAGAAAGAACGGCCCGAAAGCTTGCCATCGGGATATGGGACAAAAAAACATTCAGTTTTGGGGAGTCTCATTGACACTGCGATATCTCGTGAGGATTTTCTGGTCCCCGGATACGCACATTATGAGTATTTACTTTTTCAATTACATAAAATGTTGATTCGTCACTGAGTAACATGATAAAGAAAGTCTTCATTGTCACGGTGCATCATTTCATTTGCAAAGCTAGAACGCAAACCATAATCTATAACCTTTAGAGATTACAACAGCTGTAAACGCTGTGCTTGCACACAACTATAACTATTTGAGTTGCTCTTTCATTTCACGTATAAATAATCAATGTATATGTAATTTGAGAAATATTACATAGCTCTAAAACCCCGATATTAATTTTGAAATACACGGTATTATAAACAGATAAAATAATTAATCTTTCATCAGATATCCAATTTGAAGATTATTAATACATAATTGCCCAGATCACCGGTTCATCTACAACCAATGTACGTTCAAACTGGATACAAGGAAATTACGATAAAGATTTCTCTTATGTAACAAAACTGCTTAACGAGTTGGAATTTAATGATAAAAAACACTACAACAACGGTAGTTATAGAAGATGATTTTTTTTTTAACCAGTTAAACAACTTATATGCTGTGTTAAATAAATAAAGGAGGGGAGACGCTTTTTGCCAAAAACGTTTTGCATAATGAACGGATTTTTTTATAATAAATTAATTATAAAAATAATTAAAGCTTTAAAGTTGTAGAGATAGATGTTTGGTGTATCAATAGTTGATAAGTGATGAATTATTCTTGTTTATCAGCATTTTTCTTGGGGAGTATATTCTGTTTTATTCCAGCGAATGAAATAATAAACATTTACCTCCTCTACGATTATAAAATTTAAATTATATTTTTCAATTAACTTCTAAAAAATCCGTTCAGAAGCAAAGATCTCTGCAAAACTTGCCAAAAAAAATTATAATGATATAGAAGTAATAAATTAAACTTTTTTATTAATTTAAACAAAATTATTACAATTTGCTATTAGGATGCATTTTTTTAAACTATTTATTTTCCAATAAATCAGATTTTTTTTCAGTTTTATTTTTAATCAACTAGTTTGCTACTTCTGAAACAATTAAACGAATGCAGAAATTAAAACCTCAAAAAATGTTTTTATAAGAATTACTGATGAAAGCGGATAGTAATGTTATTACATTTATTAGGTTTCATTACATGAAAATATACTCTGTATTACAAATCCTTTTACAGACAAAGAAATGAAAGATAAAGATTTTCTTTAATTTAAATGATTCCAATGGAAAGTATTTTTAGTATATATCTTCAGAACAATTCACATCATTTCTGATCTGGTGCTTTTTTTTATGAAAAATATCCTAGCGTCGTATATTTCCCTCAAAATACCGCTCTCTGTAACAAACTATGAGAAATATAAGAAACTTTACCACTCGTCAGTCTAGTCTCTAAAATTCATTATAAATTTACTGTAACGAAGAAAAATAAAAATTATTGCCAAGTCATATGAATATTTGAATTACAATAATATTTTCTGACCGCCTTTTTCCATTTTCTTTTTGGTGGTAGAGGCAAAGAAAAAAAAGAACCATTTTTTTGGAGGTATTTTTTAGGCAAGTAGAAGAATAAAAAACGTGTTTAAATGTGACAAAAGTTGGAAGACTTAAAAAACTAAAAAGTGTGATCCCTTGCAGACATCCTTTAACCAATAAAAAAAACAAATTTTTAACATCCTTTTTTAAATCTTGAACGACATATCAAGTAATAAATACTTTTCAGATATTATTACTGATAAAATATTTCGATTTCGTCTTAAACATGTTGTAATTTTTATCTTATTATACTTTATTATTTTTACCTTTCAGTTTTTGTACAAAGATATATTATTCCCAAGAAAAAAATAGTTTTTATTCGTGGTTCAAATATTAAGTAATTTTTATTTATCAATAGACCGGATGTAGTAGCCAGATTATAATATTAATAAAGGGGAACGGTCAATATCCTTGATAACATAAACATACATTCAAGTTTCCATCATCTAACATTGATCAATCATCAAAAATTTTCAAATATCATATATCATGACATCGTTGATTCATAAATATTTAATTTTAATAAACCGTTTTTTCGAAACATTATGAAATCATTTCTTAAATATTTTTGTTAATAATTTCTAAAACTGGTCAACAGTTAAAGTAACTAAGTAAAACCACGGGGTTAGATACATGTACTGGGCAAAAAACCATGATTAAATTAAGTAATTTGTCGAAACAGTTACTGGTATACATTATTTATTTAATAATGTTTTTAAGATTCCTTAAAATTCAGTATAATTAATTTTTTTAATTGAGATAGCGAGACTAAAAATTGAGAAATATTTCATACGAAGAATTTATTATTGAAATGGTTGATACTTTACTTTATTCTTAGAATTAGAGTCTGTTCTTGGTAAAACAAACCTCTTTTAAAAATAATTAATGGTGTAAATTCTAAAATAAGTAAACTACTATTATCGGCAGTCATTTTACATTTTTAATCTGCCGGCCAAGTGGAATCGTACATTTTTATCGTTTAAAATTTATTAGGACTACATTAAACTTCCATAGACTTGCGAGACTTAAGTTTACATTGCGTAAATGTATGTTTTGCAAGTTTATAGAAATTAAATCTACATCATTTATTTATTATTTATCAATTTTAACTCTACTATTGCAAGGGAGTAAAATTAAGAAATGACAATTTTTGAAAGTTCAGCAATCAAATGAAGTTCACTCTCTGAATTATCTGCTCAGATCTGTAAAACGGTAATTATGCTTAAGGAAAACTTGATGTAGTAAATATTAATTGAAATAATGAGATTTGCAAATGAGTTACAAATCTGTTCTTTTTTTGGTACATGATAACGTATGTTACAGCGATTTAGTCAAAAGATGGAGCCTTCCTAGCAATGCATTTTCAGTTTACATTTTTATAAAATAATTTAAAGGAAACAAGCAAAGGGTTTTACAATCATTTAGGATTGCGTTTATATCAAAAAAAAAAAATACGTTTATTCGAAAAAACTGAAAATGTTTTGCCATTGAAATTAAGAAGAAGCAATTAGAATTTACGCGTTTTTTACTACATGTAATGAAGAGGGAATCCTTCAACTAGACCGATAAACGGAAGGTTGAAATGAACAGACGTTATGTGAGAAGTTTGTTTTGTAACATCAGTTTTATCACTTCTTTTCTTGCTGCTTCGACTGTAGGTCGAGAAATGAAGAAAAAAGCCAAAAAGTCGATAAAGATGGTTGGTAGAAAGTTTTTAGATAAGATGCATCAATAAGACTTTAAATACATTTTTTTAAAGTAAATTCCACCAATATTTTATACTGATTCAACATTAACGCTTTAAATATCGGTTATCCTTCGTTATTGGTTTGAACAATTTTCAAAGAAGTGATGTTATTTTAAACTATTAAAGGTTCTTTACCTTCAGTAAAGATATATTGTGTTGGCATAAATTACTTACCAAATCAACAAACAAAACATCAAATTACAATTTACGTTTCATATTGCAATTGGTCGTACGCTATAATCTGTCTGTCCAGTACAATCTGGAAATCATAGTTATTAACGACATTAAGCTTCAATCAAGGTTAGTAACTACATGGATGTATGCTGTAAATTTGCTTACCCTAAAGTGAACACAAAATAAGATCAAGTGCAACGAGTTAAAAAACAAGAGATATTCTCGTGTGCCTTATTATTGTTAATTTTAACTGTTGTTCCTACGTTTAATTTTCTGTTTGAAATAACAGCAAAAAGAAAAAAAACTAAGGTACTGTAAATGAATAATTTTGCATTCCTCATTTTATTCATTAGATAGAATTTCACAGAGTCTACCAGCTGAATATCCGGTCGGTTGTAATTTTCACGGCCTTCGATTCATAACCGCAACACATTTCACTGTCAACCTCACAAAAAGTACCTCTCCCCCACACATTCAACTGATAACGCACGCACGGTATTTACGTATGCTTCAAAAATTTAAATAATTCATCCGCAGATATTATTATTTCATTTTCTCTTTTTATTTAAACATACTAAAATATATTTATGTTGTATTACACACATTTTGGTATTATTGTTATAGTATTGTAATAATAATTTCTTAAAGTAATTAAAAATCATTATGAGTTAATCGAATAGAAAGTAAACTCAAAAAAAGCATAAAACTGTCTTCTTTTAACTATCACAATTTAAGAAGTAAAACAGACTTTTAAGAAAACCACTATTAAATAATTAATTAACAACTATATAATAATTTTGCCTTAAGTAATAACTTACCCTTAATTTATTTTTTGAATTAATAAATGATTTTATTAATCTGTTTTTATTTGAGAACAATCTACTGATTTCACAAAGGGAAGAAACATATTTCATAAATGTAAGAAAAGGATGCAATGATAGCTACTATGATACCTACTATGTGCTAATCATGCCATGTTGAGGAGATGCTGGGAGAATGGGTTATTTTTTACTTCAAATTTTTCAATTACATTTGTTAAATTTTCGGATGAAAGTACTTTTTATTATGCCATAACGATTTAATACTACATAATTATAATATATATATATATATAGATAGATAATTATATACGTAAAATAATATAATGAAATACTATGCACTTATTATTTTTTGTTAAGGAAATTTTGCGCTGATCATATCTAAAAGCAACTTACTACGTGACAGCTAAAAGAACGTAAAAAAATAAGAAAGAATATCTCGCCTCATTTTTCATAAGTACGGCTTGAACAAAAAAATAAATGATCTACGAGGTAGACGCTGGTTAAAAGGCTAAGAGACACATTCTGGTCAAATTGAAACCTTCTTTTTTGAAATTCCGATTAAAAAATCCCTTTCGTCACACCGGAAGGCGGATGTAGATTTCACCGGTGCTAAGTAGGGAATAAAAAATATTTCCATCTTAAGGTTAAGAGAAACTTGAAATTTACCCAATACGACTATGGTTGCATGTGAAAAAAGTTTCACATGTTTTGCATACGACAAGCCCCATCTTCTTACAATTCCAGCAATATTTAGTCATCCCTTGCCGTAAGGGTTGGTCGTATCAAAAGTTGTTTCAGACAAAAGTTCTAGGAAATGTTTAGAGGACTAACGACCACTTAAAACCGATTCGATACCGTGCCTATTAAGAAAAGTATGATTTTTTTTGTCTTCGAATCTCCATTTTATCCACCCGGTGGGCCAACGGTTGGTGATGCTAAAAACTTTACTTAGATAAGTTTTCTGCCTTATCCAAATAAAAATAGTAGGAACTTTAAACGAATTCGATATTTTACTTAATAAGAAAGTTATAGCGATTTTTTTTTTCGAAAAAGCACTCTCATTTCCATACCCACGGTACGACTTTGCCCATTAACGACCTCGATCGAAATTTTGGGTCGTTATATTTTATGTATCAATTTGAAAGTGATTGGCGCAAAATTACGACAGTTATCGTGTCCACAAGAAAGTGAAATAAATATATATAAACTTTTAAACTGACGGTGGTTTTGGCGTCTGGAGGATGTGAAACGCAAAGATATGTTGAAATTTTCCAGAAGTTGAATTATGGTACCCGTTACAATAGGTAGCTTTCTGATGAAATGTAGCTAAAATTTGCTGAATACAGTTTCAAATCGGTAATTATAAATTCCCTTGTTCATATTTTTAATAATTAGTTTGCTGGCAATTTTTTTATATTCGTCACATTATTACTCTTTTTTTTCCAGTTCTATTAAAATTTATCGGGCATCTACGTAAAAGTTTTTACGCGACTTAAACATTATTAATAACAATGTCTATAAAATTTGAACTTAAGAAGTATGAATTAAAAAGAATTCCTGTTAAATGATTGATGCGTAATTTACGTATTTTTGTATTTACCGATTCCAGTTAGAATGTCAAATTTGATCTAGTAATGAATTCGAACTAAGTCTAAATTATTTCAATTTGCATTAGTAAAACAAATTTCGTCGGTAAAATTTAAATTGCTACATTAGTAATTCTATAAATATAAATTAATATTTCTAGCGAATTTTTAAAGATGTTCAAATAAATTTCTGATTAATGAAATAAACCAAATTAAATAAAAAGATCTCCGTAAATTTGTTAAAATTGATTTTACACCGAATCTAATCTCCATTAAAATTGTTTAATATAATTCATCATTTGGTTTGTGGAAGTTTCTTATTTTGCTTCTTAAGATGTCTCAGTAAGTTGGCACTGGAAAAGCTATTTGGCACTCGGATGCTTCATAGTGATTTTACAATAGTTAAAATATATTTGTGTTCATTTTATCAGCAACCTCTTTCTGTTTTATTACAAGTATTATTACTGTAATATGAATTAATCACTACGTAAATTTAGAATTAAATGCTTGCATAAAGAAATTAATTCTTCATTTAGTTATTCTGCTTGCTATTTTTCTTCTAAAATAATGTTTTTGATTATTATTATTATTAGAAGTCCACGGAATTTCTGATGCTATTACGAAGTTCTAGAAATCTTTACCATTTCCAATTTATCAAATAATTATAAGATTTTAGGCATTATCTCGATGATTTACGTTTATTTAAATTTATTTTAACATGAAAATCGTGTGGTTGGAGGTTGTATTCTACAACAATAATTGTTTTTCCCAAAACATTATTTAAAAAAAAAATTCCTATGAGTCGTGTTAATATTAATTAATTTGTAATATTATTAACTTATAAAATTAATTTTAATTCTTTTATTAATTAATAAATTTATTTTACTATTGATTGCCGTACAAACCATACACTTGGCTACAGTCTTTTACACGTTGTAAATTTATGTTTTAAACAAAAATAATATTATTTCCTGAAAAGATCTTCATTTATAAGATCCTAGAATCTTATAAAACTCGATAGTCGTTTTAAATTGATTAGATTATCGGAAGAAGTCATCTTTCTAACTTGCATTAAAAAAAAATCGTTTTATTCCTAAGCGAAACTCCCTGAAAATATCGTATTTTAGAACTAGCAACGGTTTAGGAGATAGTATTATTAAGCGAGTAACTTATTACGTCGTGTTTTTTAATTAAATATACTTGTAGTCAAAAGTTACTGAATTTTACTGTAATTCATTATTCGTTTGTTTGTGGTAATCAGGCGATAATAATTGTTCCGGTTGTTCGGCCATTAAAAAACCTTGTTTTATTTTCACGGGTCGATAGTAAAAGTTCTAAAGTTTTGTTTTTCTGATAACCCTCTAAAAAAAAAAAATTGAGAATATTTTAATAAGTTTGTTATTCAGGTTTTACAGTAACTCGAAAAAGAAACGTAAATATTAAAGGATATAATTTACAATGAAAAAAGAAAAATGTTCTTATAACTATAGGCCCGGAATCACTTTGTTTTTTGATTTACTGCTAGCGAAAAATTTCGCTCTAATTTCAGCACCAACGGTAAAATGAGGCTATATTGAAATTACTGGGATATAGGTTATGGTACAAATATTTTTTTTTTATATTTATCAACCTGAAAATCTATAAAAAAATAAATTCCAAAAAATTATATTTCAAGAAAAATTATGGTAAAATTAAAGTCGAAACGTTTTATATTGGACATACATTTGTTTAGTTAAATTTTAAAGTAACAAAACTTTGAGGCACCATAAATAATTTAATTTCGAGATAATTAATTTAATTAAAGCCAACCGAATCAAATAAAAGTATAAGAAATTTGAATTTTATTTAACACGTTTAAACGTACCAAAACGTAATTTAAAAATAGAAAAACTTTAGTGTACGAACAAAACATTAATAGAACAGAAGAATTAGTGAAAGGACTTTAGAACGCCGTTTAAGTTGTACAAAACAACCCTGAAACAATACAGAAAGCCAAGCAGGAATTTTAAATAAATCTGAGTGTTGTTAACACAGTGACCAAGGGCATTTTGATTGATTTTGTAGTACATTTTTTTATATATACATTTTTCTACTGTTTTTCATAACCAAATCAAACCAAAAAGAATTTTGGTTTGATTTGAAATCGCAACCTTTTCGTTTATTATTTTTTTAATTGCCCATCTCCGTGGCAGAATGGTATCGTCTCGGCTTTTCACCCGGAGATCCGGGGTTCGAATCCCGGTCAGACATGACATTTTTCGTACGCCACAAAATTTCCATTTCTTATTCCCACACACAAGCTTTGAGCTTATATGATGAATTACCGTAAAAGAAAAAAATACGTGTTTAATTTATTAAAATTTGAAAATATAAAATTATATTAAAAAATTTCATTTATGATGCAAGAACAATCGATAAATTATACTTTTATCATTAAATTATCTGCTAACATTTTTTTTATTTATAGTCAATTTAAATTGACTATAAATCAAATAGATTTTTGCCAAGCTTAAAAAATGTTTTGTCGACTCCAGTATTTTGGGATTTAAAGTAATATTGTTGAAAGTTACTGGTCTGAGGTATTTTTTAGATCAAAAGATATACAGAACCACCTATTTTGCCCGTAATTTTGTATTCTAAGAATACCGGTTAGTTATAACTCTTCTTCTTTCGTTGGAACATAAAGCATTTTCGATAGCCTAACTCGAAAAAGAAAATAATTCTTTTTCGTGGGGTACTACGTAATATAAATTAATTCATATTTTTCATTGTTCTATTGTAGTATTACTACCGTAAAAACATTTAGTAGGCTTATTTATGTAGTGTAAATCTTTATAATATTTCATATTTTACCTTTCTTGACTAGCCAGTTTGTTGTTTATTTAAATTCAGTTTCTTTATTTCTCGCGAAAATTATACTTTCAAATATCACAATATGTTGATAACTGACAGTTTGCCCGTGAAACAAATATACATGGAAAAAATGGTGATAATTTTGCACAAAAAACCTAATAATGTTAAAAAAAATTTAATTACGCTTATTTATTCAAAAGCATAAATTTTTCTAATAAATGTATAATACACCAAATACAAATTAAACCTAGAAGAGAAATTCATTAACAAATTATAGAATGCATTTCTATAAAAATAATTGATCTAAAACATTGTGGAAAGAGATAACAGATCGTTTAAGTTTGTAACCGCTTAAACTGTCCATGTCATTAACAACTAGAATAAATATTTCTAAATTTAATCCTTTTAGTCCTTGTATTATATTACTTATTCTTTACATTACACTTTTTTGAGGAGCGGAAGATTGAAATTCAAAGTGCTTCGGGACAATGTTTATGGCTAACTTTTTTCCTTTATTTCAAGATATTTACATTTATCTGAATTAGTGGTTACATTTCTCACTATTTCTCATTCAATTTTATGCTTTTAAAAGCTTTTATTTAACTCGCTTTAGGAATAATCAAATCTTGCAACTGCTATATCTTTTGATCTATCGTATGAAAATCAATGACATTTGGTACACGTGTGTAACTTCGATGACAATACAGCACTACGGTGTCGGAATTTGATATGACCCACCCCCACGCCACCACGCGCTACCCCTACGCTAAATTCATCCATTTAGTTGAAAATTTTCATTTCTCATGAACTATCGAATGAAAATGATTGAAATTTGGTACACGTATGTAACTTCAATGTGTAAAAATAAATATTTTTTAGTTCAGTTGATTGCAATCAAAACGGGAGGTGCACAACTAGATGTTACAACAGTCCTACATACAAAATTACAATATCCTACGGCTAATCGTTTTTGAGTTATGCGGGATACATACGCACATGCATATATACGTACGTACAGACGTCACGCCAAAACTTGTCAAAGTAGATTCAACGGATGGTCAAAATGGATATTTCCGATGAAATCTGAAAACCTAAATTTTTTTTAGTCTTAATAAACAAACAAAGCTTTTATTTAAGTCGTATTAAAAATAATCAAATCTTGCAACTGCTATATCTTTTGATATATCGTATTAAAATCAATGAAATTTGGTACACGTATCTGGTATTTGGTACACTTCGATGACAATACAGAACTACGGCGTCGGAATTTGATATTACCCACCCCCACGCGCTACCACTACGCTAAATTCAGGCATTTAGTTGAAAATTTTCATTTCTCATGAACTATCGTATGAAAATGATTGAAATTGGTACACGTGTGTAACTTCGATGTGTAAAAATAAATAGTTTTGCTTTTTTTTTAGTCTTAAAAAAAATACAAAAAAATTACAAAAATATATTTGATTACATATAAAAAATTATTTTTTAAAAAAGCTTTTATTTAACTAATATTAATATTAACATTAATAAAAAAAGGAAACAAATTAGAAAAACCGTCTAACAAGTAAAAAATAAGAATTAAATTGAGAATTTTAAACAAAAAAATATAATATATTAACAAATATAAAAATGCACTGAAAAGTAAAAATTAAATTATATAAATATCTAATAAATAACCAATAAATAAAAAATAAATAAATGTAATAATTATTAAATTTTAAAATTAAAAATAATGAAAATATTTAGTTAAAAAGCGTGGCGCAGTTTTTACACCAATGTTTTCAAATAAGTATTTATAGACATTTTCTGTATTTTAAAATATACTTTTTGTTTAATGAGGTTGTTTAGTTTATGTATATACTTTATTTATCTGTAATAAAATAACTCAAGTTTTAATTCTTTGATGGTTCAAATTTGCACGGAGATGACTTTTAAGGGTTAATAAGATTAAAAATAAAAATTAAATTTAAAAATCTTGCACAAAGTTATTACAATTTGACGGTAATCTGAAAAATTATTAATTATTATCATTATTATAATTGTAATCGTAATTATGAATTCATTAAATAAAAATTCATAATTAATTAAAATGAAACTTTTAGTGGAAAGAGTGCGTTCAGTTTGGCTTAGATTACAAGCAGAATTCGAAGATGAACTTCAACCATGTGAGAACACGTACAAAGAAAGCGAGTGGGTGCATTTTCCCAGATTGTTACTTGTAGCTAGTCAGTCTCAACTGGAGAGGTTCCAGCAGACCTTTCCGCCTCCTCGCGTCGTTATTGAAAATGAAAATGAAGATTAATTTTTGTAAAAATAAGTGTTGTGTTGTTTTAAATAAATTATAAAAACTGCGCCACGCTTCTCAATTTAATTCTTATTTTTTACATTTTAGAGGGTTTTTTTTAATTTGTTTCCTTTTTATATTAATGTTAATATTAATATTAGTTAAATAAAAACTTTTTTAAAAAATATTTTTTTATATGTAATCAAATATATTTTTGTAATTTTTTTTGTTTTTTTGTATTTTTTCTAAAGTATTATGAGATTTTTAATGTACATAGATTAATTTTTGTACTACATTCTATCTTGACCAAATATTGTTCCATTATTTCTATATTCTTGCATATTTCTATTGGTATTTTAATTAATTATTCGCAATAAATAAGTTCTGTTAACAAGACGCTTCCCTTATGTTCCATAATCTCATCACTGAAGAACTAGATTCCGTGTGTAAACTTAAACTAAATTCCAGAATTAGTCTTGGTTAACGATTAAATAAGTATAAAAACCACGAACAGATAAAACTTCTATTTTTATTTGTTGATTTCCACTAGATATCTAAACATATTTTTCGAAAAAAAATTGTAAATTTCATGATATAAAAAGTAATGTTATTTATCCCTTTTAGAATATCTTTTTTATGTAAAGAAACTTATAAGTGGTTTTTATTTTTGTAAAGAAGTAGGAGATCCTTTGTTACATTCTTTCACTGTTATTACGTTGGAATGATTAATAATTTTTCCATAATAAGTTCAATGAATTCGAATTTCTGGATGTTGTGACTGGAAATTAATAGAAGAAATCTCGCAGTAAACTGAACATCTCTTAAATCGTATTAAAATGTGTTATATTCGCATTGTCAGCATCTCCCAACTTCAATGAATAGCGAGCAGAATTCTTTTTCCTTAATTCAGTTAAAATTTATTTCATACAGGTTAAAATATTATTCTGGTATATTTTTAGTATCCGAAGAAAAATCTGCAAAAAGTTATGCTATCTGGAAAATGTTGTAAATCTTTAGACTAATTTTATCTCCCTCTCCTTGATCTAAAGATTAATTTTTCTGTTTATGTTGATTCATATTCCTTTCTTCGAATACATTTCTTTTTATTCACATCAACTGGATTTTCATAAGGTGCTTTAACAATAAAGTTTACTAAAAAACCACTTAAAATCTAAAATCAGATGACCATTATTACTGCTAAAGAATTATCATCACTAGATATTGAGGTATTAATATATATATATTTTTTAAATTAGTTAATTAAAATAAAACAAAAAAAAAACAATAACAGCTGGCAAATAAAACTGATCGCCATAAAACTAGTGTTCCTAAGTTTTTATAACAAAAGGGGGAAAAATCAACTTTATTTAACTAGGATTGTCTACCACAACCTAATGCACGCTCTTTATTTTGAGTTTCATGAGATAAAAATTTATCTTAACAAAGGTAGATGTAGAGATGTACAGTAAATCAATCAGACACCCTTCGTGAAAAAAACTTAAGGGAGGAGATAATTTTATTGCTTAATGTTCTCATGATTGAAAACTTTCACAAAAAGATTTTAATGAATTTAAAACTCTAAAAGGCTTTCAGATACTGGTCTCCAGTTGTTATTCAACAATGAAGTTTTCTCATCACTATTGACAAAGTTTGTTTCCCAGCTATTTAATTCTTATTTTTTACGAACGTTTTTAAAATCTTTTTTCCAAGCAAAACTGAGCTATCACCTGTTTCTTGTTTTTTGTATATATATATACACACTCACACACATGTAATATATATTATTATATATTATACGTATATATATATTTTTTTTCTTTTGAGGCCACATTGGACCACTTAATCAATTTCCAGTGTTCGAAGAACGCACTGCTTTAACCTTCCGGTTCTGCTAGTACTTTTTAAGACGGTCTGATCTTTGTTTCCGAATTTCGTCTGTAACCTCCGCTGTGCGTCTTTGGGTCTTTTCTGTAGAGAATCTGTCATTCGAGAGTGTTGTTTATTTTTGTCTCGTCAAAAGGGTCCTCAGGTAATGAAGATGGCCTCCGGTAAAGCCTATAAGGGCTAGGTACGGAGGAGGTGGCGTGGTGACCAAAACCGTCACATGGAGGGTGTCTTCCCCTAAGAGGGTCAGGATGTAATCCGTAGTACCTAAGAATTTTAGCTAGTATTTGACTGTGAATGCAATCATAGGTTTTTTAAAGTCGATGATGGTAATAAAAGGTTGCTTGTGGATAATTTGTAATTTTCCATTATAAATTTTACACTTAGAATTTGGTCAACGTAGCTTCTTTAGAATCGAAATTCTCTTTGGAATTTGCCCAGCTGAGATTGCAGTGTCTTTTTAATTTTGTTTAGAATCATGCGGGAAAGAATTTTGTAGGTACAGTGCGACAGAGTTATTCCTCTGTAGTTATCCAGGTTTGTTTTGTCCCCTTTCTTAAAAAGCGGGTGGATTGTTCCCGTTGTCCAGTGTTCTGGTAATTTTTCATTGATTCAAATCTTGACCAGGTGCCAACGTAATTCAGTGAGGGAGTTTTGGCTAGCGTCTTTCAAAATTTCTGCGAAGACCTAATGCTATATTTATAATAAATTAAACGCTTTTTATTGTCATTTTTAGTATTTATTTTAGTTTGTCTTACCTATCTTAAATTATTACAAATCAGTTTATAAATGCGCACTCTCTTGATGGGTTTAGTTTTATTTTTAGCGTATTCTAGAAGACAGACCAATTTCCTAAACATTACCACGTTAACGTTGAAATTCCTTTTTTTTTTACCTTGCTGCTACTCTGAGAGCTATGTGCAGTTCTCCAATTGTGCTTCCCTACTATTATGAAGTAAATGCAGTCGAATTATTAAATCTATTAGCGTTTATTTTCTATATGTATCGGTTGTGTATCTAGTAAAGAGAAAAAAAAAAAACATTTAAGACAGCCGTATTTTTAATCAAATTCATAAGAATTTATTTATTTAATTCTTTTATACACATTATTTCTTAAATATTTATTGACGATAGTTGCTTAATAATCGAAATGACCATCTAGTTTTAAATTTTAATGAAAATTCTATAAATTAAAAAACAAAATAATTATAAAATAATAATTTATAAAATTTTATAAAGCTATAAATGATTGTTTTTTATTTAGTAAAGTTTAATTTACTTATCTGGTACACGGAGTCGGCTACTTAACTCTGACCAGCGCAACTAATAATAGACTATTGTATTATACTTTTCCTTACTCGGAAAGGTTGTCAGTCTTTTTTCACAGAGAATCTCTATTAAAAACAAATCTATTACCATAAAAAAAACAATTTTTTTCCTTGGTCGTCCTTTTTACATCTTCCACCAGTTTCTGTTTCTAACCTTTTTTTTAAAATATATTTATACTTCTGTTTCTGCTCTAATGCCGGTCACAATTTGTTACCTAGACGTTACGTTTTACTTTACTGCATAATAATTTTTGACCTTTTGTTTATATCCGTACATGTAAAATTATGAAAACGTCAAAAAACAAAAATAAATGAAATCAATTTTTGAAGTTTTTAATTACATTATCTTTCTCGTGATTAACAAAGAAAATTGAATTTTAATATTTTCAATACTTTTAAATCTATTAATAATTTTATAAATTGAATGTATAGCTACAGAAAGGAGCAAAAATTTATAAAGCTTAATTTTTAGGAAAAAATATTAAGGAATTCTAAATGCGAGCGGATTTATTGTGTACTTTCTCGGGTTTTTAATAATTAAAAATATTTTCTCGTTTATAACGCAGGCAGATGACTAATCTTCTTTCTTTTAAATATTAATAAAAATAATTTAATGTTTCTTTTATATGTATAATAAAATATATTATATATATATATATATATATTATTTTATATGTAAATATTGTAAAATTGTCACCATACAAGTGAATTGATTTAAAACGCTGAAATATAAGCCACTGAAAAATCCTTTTAGACTAATTATTATGTCTGAAATAAAGTTTTTAAAAAAATCCTTTTTTTTCGTGACTAAAGTTGCATTTCATTTGGAATTAAATTTTATCTTTTAATTACAAGTTGAACTACGACCGTAATAATAACAAAAACAATACCAAAAGTAAGAAGAGTCATTGTAGAAGTAACTGTAATAATAATAATTATAATAATAATAATAATAATGATAACAATAATAATAATAAGTTTTACTTTTATAGTATTGTGGATGCTATATCAGTTTAATAACAATTTTTTTAGATTTTTACCGCTTCACTGATATATTTAACGATTTATTAATTCCTATATAAAAGAAAAAAAAAACATGAATAAAACCTACTTTTACATAATGGCTTGAAGTAAGCGTTATATGAAAAGGGCTGCGGTGAGCGGCTATAAGAGTATGTAGGGATGAGGTGAAAAACCAACATGCGGTGCGGAGCGGCAGTCTATGGAACTAACTCATTATATGTCTGTACTATCGCGCTAACGACCCCCTTATCTCGGCTACTCTCAATACTGGGAAGGAGGTGACATCCTACAAACCACCACCCTCAACACCATTCATAATGTTGGACACTAAATCTGGTAATTACAACCCTACTCGTTTTGATAAAATGTCACCCCATTAATGACAGATTAATATTTCACCCCGTGTCTCAAGTATTCCTCGCACATAAGTACAGTTGCTTCTTTACGCATCTTTTTAGATTACTATGAATCGGGAATATAACGGAAAGCTTATAGACAAATGATGCTGAATAATTTATAAAGAATTTTTTTTTTTAAGCTTCTCACAGATACTTTGAATATCGTGAAACTTATTTTTTCCCTAACAAAAAAAGCTAAAACTAATTTTTTTAAATATGTTTCAAAATTATTGTCCTGTTTGTAATGATATCATCTTATAAAACAGTAATTCAGGCTTATGTATAAAGTGATAAATCCAGTTACTTGACTTCATTTTTCCTTCTAAAATATAAGATTAAAATTAAAATAAATGCTGAAATACTACAACTGTTAAATAATACCATCATTTAACTATTTGTCTACGTGATAATTTTATCATTAAAAAAAAAAATTTTTAATCTGATTTATTTAATATACTTTAATCTAATTTTTTTATCAATATTTAGGTTTTGTTGGAAAATTTAACTTAACGTTCAAAGTGGTATTGACTGCTACGATTATTAGATCAGTTATAAATGCAAAAAGTGTGTAGTAAAATTTCATCTAACATTTTGAATCAGTTTTATTAAATGTAATTTTGGTTATTGATATTTTACCTTATTTCACAACCTTCATTATGATGCGCCTTGATATTTGAGGTACTAGGAAACCATCCTAGGTTATAAGGGTACAGTCTTTTACTTCACCTAGGACTTATTTAACTTAAAAAAAAAATAATTATTTTTATTAAAATATTTATATTTACAGACTGAAGATATAACTTCTGAAAAACACATAAAAGTCAGATGCAGAGGAATAAAAATTGGATATATATAAAACAGATAACTGAAGATGTAGGATATAGAGAATATGTAAAGGTTAAAAGATTAGCACAGAACAAAAGGAATGGAGATAAAATGAAGAAAATTACACATTATTGCGTTAATATTGTAATTAATAGTGAGCATTATGTATTAAAAATGGATATAGTATGCTTAAACTAAAAATACTGATATTTGTTCAAAACACCAATTTAAACACTAATTATTCTTAATTTTAAAATAGTAATAGAATAAATTACTCTAAAAGGCGATAAATATATCTATTAGTTCAAACTGATTATTTATGTATTTATTCAAACATAAATGCAGAGGAACTTATTCCAGAATTATTCTATTTGCTTGGAGGAATTTACTCCATATCTTAAAAAGAATTATTTCCAAATATCATATAAGTACAAAGAAAGTATAAATGTGTAATAATTACTATGTGAATAATAATAGAATAGAAAAATAATTAACCATAATTAATAAATATCACAAGCTTGTGTTTTTAGTTTTCAATAATTTCTTCTTATGTATTTTTTAATGCTGAATTAGAAAATAGCCTTCATTTTTCCATCATTTCAGGATATTTTGCAAATCGCAAACTTCAAAATTTGTAAAAAGTTGAAAAATTGAGAAATGTGATACATTAAAATAGATATAAAATGTTTATTTTTTATAATAAATTAATATAATATACTCACTTTTTTGGCTTATATGCACTCTTATAGTTGAACTTATAGTAGTAGTCTTATAGCTAAACAGTTGAGTGGTCTGAAGAGGTGGGCGGGGGATCATTGACCCCTTAATTTCTAATGAAAATTTCTACAAAATAAGCCTAATTTCTATTATAGTGCATTTTAAAATTAATTTATTCTTATTTATTTAACTAATTTTTATGTCATGCATTTGGAAACCACTCCCCTTCTTCTCCCACCATTAATGATGAAGTGTGTAAATTACTTACAATTTTATTCCATGTATCAAAGTTTCTTTGGACGCTGCTTCACGCTTTTCTTTCTATGTTCTCTATAGGGTTCGTCTCGGTGTAACATCCAGCAATAGACTGTCTTCATCATACTAGTCTATTTTCCTTAATACTTCCTCCATTTCTTTCATATCCTGATGAAATCTCTCTTGATGAAAGGCAACTTTCATTTGTTTCTCAAAATTATATCTTTGAGAAGTTTTCTAATGTCAGAACCAATAAAGACACTCTCTTTTAATTTGGTGGTTGATAGGACTGAAAATTTGTCACAGATGTATTTAAAACCTTTACCTTCTTTTAGTAAGGCTTTGATAGATTGTTTCATCAAGTCTAACTTCATATGTAGAGTTGGAAGGATAACTTTATTTGGATCTAAGAGAGCCTTTCGGAGCACAGTTTTGGTTCCAAGTTCTAATAAAGCTCTTTTTGGCCAATCTTTCCTTATCCAATGATTTTCTCTGTCTCTGCTATCCCATTCACACAAAAAACAAGGAAACTTTGTGTATCCTCCTTGCTGTCCTAGGAGCATCGATATTATTTTGAGATCACTGCACATGGTCTTCTTATGATTGTCATACTTAATTTTATCCAGAACGAATTCCGTATTATTGTAACCCTCTTTTAAATAAATAGAATGTTCAACAGGTATTGATGGATATGTATTCCCATTGTGAAGGACAACTTGGAGGCTTCTTTTAGACAAAAGAAGTCTCCAATTGATTCTTTTGTGTGGAATGTTAAATCGAGTCAAAAGTCCAAGTACATCATGCAGAAGACTAATTCTCCTTCTTTTGAAAAATATGGAAGAAAATCCTTTTTTCTATACCTGAACCAGGAAAAGAGGTGCCAGCTGCTAGCAGGTTCTTCTTTTTAAGTCTTGAACCAAGCAATTCTGAATTTTCTTTGGTCAGATATAAGTCTTGAACCAGATCATTTAGTTCAGAGTTTGAATGCTCTGGTACACAGCTATTTCTGGGTTCAAACTCCTTGATGTTATCTTCATTTAAATCACTTGTGAAACCGTTTAATTCAGGGAAATTTTTTGGTGAAATTTGCACTGGTACGACTGAACCATGAGGAACCAGACGTAAAGTAGATGGCATATTTGGATAGACGATTCTTTTTTTATTCTTCAAATTGAAACCGTGAACACCAGTCTCACAAAAGTAACAACCATTGGGGTGATTTCATGGCTCTCGCCACACCACTGGAACTCCAAATCTGAATGCTTCTTGTTCACCCTTTGACCACCATCTAAGTCCTTCAGCACATATGTAGCAAACGTAGTGGTATGCCCAACTTTTGTCTTGATATATTTTTATTTCAAAATACATGAGGTATACTTGTCAAATGAAACATTTGTTTACCTATTGAAGCCATTTTGATAACAGAAAGTTTGATTTATGGCCTGAAAATATATTTTCCACCAACAAAATTGTATTTGATCATGGAGGACGCAAAAAACTCAATTTACAAATGCTGATGGTTGAAACAGTACTGATAGTAGTGGCACGGTGCATGAGTGGCGCTGGTAGCTGCCAATAAACATGTTACATCTTGTCACAACCTGTCGGCCAAGCTCTTCACTGTCTCGTCATCTTCAACCCAAACACCCCCACCCCCTCCTATTCAGAACACTCAATTGTTTAGCTAGAGAATGGATAATATAAGCCAAAAAAGTGAATATATTATATTAATTTATTATTAAAAAAAAAAAAAAAACAATTTATGACTATTTTGTAGTATCCCATTTTCGCAATTTTTCAACTTTTTACGAATTTTGAAATTTTCGATTTGCAAAAAATCCTGAGGTAAAAGAGGTAAAAAATGAAGGTTGTTTTTGATTTCAGCACTAAAAAATACATAGGAATTAATTAAATAATATAGTAGCGCTTAAAAAATATTTCACAATCCAAATTTTGCAGGTTTGTGTATTTTATTCTGATCAGTATTACTTGTCTAAGTTTAGAAAGCGTAGTTGACATACAGAGTGGAAATGGATTGCCAGACAGTGACTGCATATAACATCCTGATACATTATCCCCAACACTGATATGTTTCTAACATCATAATTTAGTAGTCCCAGCATTATGATACATTCTATATCCCAAACACCATGGGGATATAGGTAATTTATATGTAATTTTCAATTGGCAATAAATAAAAAAATATAGGGAGTATTAGTAGGAAAGAGGGTACACAACTAATAAATGCTACTTCAGACAATCAAGTTAGAAAACTGCACATTTGTATATTACTATTCAGTACAAATTAGTACTCTTGATAAATAAAAATAATAAATTTAGTAATGCTAAAACAAATATATAAAGTTACTAGATAAGTAAAATAAGTACACATAAAATAACAATTTAGAAGGAGTTAATAAATTTATTTGAGCATATATTTATAGATTAAATAAAATTAAAATTAATTCACAGTTTTTTTTCTGGTTTATTTTAATTAATATTCTTTCTTCAATAGTCATCAGCGTAGTAAACAGGTTTTAAAAAAGAAAATCTAATTTTACTTAAAATAAATTGCTAGGAAGATCTTTTAAGTAAGCCAATAATTTATTAAGACCAGTAACAGAAACATAAGCTTCAATATACTTATATTGAAGTGGTGTTCTATGTTACACAAAAATGATTCTGTTGTCTGGTTTTGTAGGATGACATTTTGTTAGGAATAAGTGACTAATTTTATTTTCTTAGAAACAATACTATTTTCAAAATTATTTATTATTCCTAACAAATTCAGCCTGACTTTCTAATAACAATTGCTTACTTTTTAATGATAGATGAGAATTGAATTTTGTAGTATATAAAAAAATACCAAGCCTGAATGAAAGATTTGACCCAGAACTTTCCAGCTGAAAGGGAAAGACACTTCTATTCCATCATGGAGATTGGTGATACTAACACTAATTACAACACAGAGATATTACAGTAATACTTAATTACATGCTTATCTCACAGAATGGTTAAAATACATAATGTCACTAGTTTTATTTTCAGAAAAAAAAATTAAATGACAAATATGATAAATCTTGCCAAAATTATGAAAAAACGTTTTATAACAAAATCCAACTATATTTCATCATTCTTGGAATGATGAAATACCAACTAGATCACCTTCTTCAAATGAATGTGTTATAATTGGATTGTTCTAGCTGTGGTAAACTAGTTCCACCAAACTCCAAGTGGCATAGACACTGTGTTTCAGAGATGAAATTTTTACTTAGTCATGGAAAAAGAGAATAATTTCTTAAAAATTTCTGTAAAATTTTTTTGCAATCTTACCTTATGTTTGAATACTTAAACGAGATTAAATACAATTCTAATATTTTTACATGAGCTTCGTCAATATTAAAAACAAACTACAAATAAATATTTTTAATTAAATTATAATTAATTATAACTCCTTTTATCACTAGATAAACACATGTCATGCACTTTGTTAAATTAAATTGCTTAGCAAGTAGACATTTTATAATCTAATAAAATATCTTTGTAAAAACATCTTTTTCTTAGATTATGTTACAATTTAGCAGTATGAAACTAATCACATTACTATTTTTAAAAACATAATGTAATAACATATAAAATGATTGAAATATCATTAAATTTATAAAAAAATAAATATGATTGATCTTTGACTTATTAATTTTTAAAAGGTCATTGTCTTTAGAAATACAAGTTGTAGTTATTATTATAGTCTTATTTTCTATAATTTCAAGACTGAATGATCAAGTACGACAATTATGATTGTCATGAATATCTTTGTTATCATTATTATTGTTATTAGAATGTCCTTCTTAACTATTTATTGACCATGACTACATACTATAACCAATGCATATTTTTAAAGAATTATTTTATATTTAATATACAAATAACTTAATTATGTTATTACAATATGAGCTTTATTATAATATTTCATGAAAATATATAACTTTTTGAAATAATACTTTACATTCTGCCAAATTAGTAATATTTCCTTTACTTTTTTTTAATTTTCAGGATGTGGAAGAACTTTTCAAGAAAATTCTGGTGGATTTGGATCCCCTCAATATACAAATTCTAACCCACCACCAGATGGAGAACGTTGTGAGTGGAGAATAACTGCTACCCATGGTGAAAAAATCATTTTAAATGTAACTGAGCTTGATATCTTGAAATCCAATAATTGTAGATCTGATTATTTAGAAATACGTGATGGTTATTGGCATAAATCATCAATTTTAGGTAATTAGTTTTAAATATATTATTTTAATTTTCAGTATCTTTAACATTTAATAAAATAATCAAAGTATTTTTTTCTTATTTTAATTACTCTTTATTTTTATTATGTGTAACAAGCTACAAACTCAAATGCAGTTTTTTGTTTATAGTGTTCATTTTCTACATTTCCAACACTTTGATATTTCTGAAATTGTAAATTGAGCAATTTAAAATATTAACATCTTTAAAAACTTATAAATTATGTTTTTAAATATTTCTAGAGCCTTTTAGTGCTCTTTTATCTTTTATTGTCTGAACTGCTGATTTACCAGATGATATTAAAGAGGAACTGCACATACTTGTAACTAGTTCTGGAAGAAGGTCTCTGAAATAACTACCTTATGTAATTTGAAAATGTGTCATAAGTATTTTTAAATTTGGTTTTATACAAACAAATGGGCAAACAGTATGGGTAATAAATTAATAATTGCACCAATCACTCTAATTTCTCTCTCATTCTTTATTTTTCTTTAAGATACTGCTTATGCCTTTTCAAAAGTTCTTTTCACTTAAGATTTTCTGTATTTATTATTATTATTATTATTATTATGACCTAGAATATGTTTCTATACAAATTTTAATGAGGAAAATGAAATGATAGATGAATTATTGCTAGGAATTAAACTGTAAGCAATTTCTTCTAAAAGTCACTACTACCATTAGTACTTACCATTAATAATCTAAAACTGGTGGAATAATTACTATGAGGTTTCTTTTCATAAGGTTTCAATAAATAATCATATATTTATTGAAGAATTCATATACAGTTGTATATATTTATTAAAATAGATTCTAACAGCAGAATAAGTATAATATATTTACTTACTTTTTACTGTTTTTTTCTTTTGTTGTTATGGCATACAGAATATACATGAATATAGTAAATATTTTGTGTAAATTGTCTGAATAAATATTAATAGTATCACCAAAGCATTCACATGATAACATAAATAACAAAAGCATCAACAGAAGTTAAATAAAATAAATAAATTATAATTGCATAATTACATTTATAAAGCATCTTTGATTTTTAGAGAAAGAATTCATAAAGAAAACAAAATAAAAGAAAATTGGAAATTATGTTTCAGTGCAGTATATGAAAAGAATTAAATGATTTTCATAAAATTTACTTGACTATCTTTCTTGATTACCTTTTATGTTGACACAAATAATAACTTATAATCTTATATTTATTCATTTAATTATTTGAGATAATATTTCTCCAATGTTATGAAAATGGAATACACTCAATCTTGAAGTTTCTAGTTGTAGGAGTGACAAGCAAGTATAATGTTTTGTGTTTTTTTTTTTTTTTTTTTCTTAAAGAAGAAATTCAAAATTATTTTTTTCTTGATTATTTAACCATATAAGCTTGAAACTTGTGCATTGGAAATGGTAATGGAAATGGAATTTTTGTTTTATTTTTTAATTTTCCAGAATCTTTTTTAGAATTAATGGTTTAAATTTTTTTTAAATATTTTTCTGTAGAATAATTATAAATTATAAATGACACTTCAAATACCATGAAAGTGTTCTTCCAAAGGATCATGAGTAATACTAATAATTCCTGTGGAAAAGTTGCTGAAACATCTTCTGAAAGTAGAGCTGAAACATCCTTTGGAAAAGCTATTACCAATGTAATCCTAAAGCTAACTTAACAATTTTTTAATCATATCAGGAGTCACATTTCATCGTGCTTTAATAATTATTTTCTTCACTGTAGCAGTGAATTAAATAATTTTATCTTTTTTATTTTAGATTTAAAATATATTTTAGAAGTTAGATGAATCAACTTACTGATTGCTTTTAATAATTTCAGGTCGATTTTGTGGAAGTGGTCGAATTTATGACTTGATTGTTTCTACTGGTAGCCGAATGTTAATCACTTATGTTACTTCTTCTAATTGGCATCATTTGCATAGAGGTTTTCAAGCTTCATATGAAGGTAAGTGTCAAACAATTTGGTATTAAAATTTGGTACTTTTTTTTTGTCTTCAGTCATTTGACTGGTTTGACGCAGCTCTCCAAGATTCCCTATCTAGTGCTAGTCATTTCATTTCAGTATACCCCCTACATCCTACATCCCTAACAATTTGTTTTACATATTCCAAATGTTGCCTGCCTACACAATTCTTTCCTTCTACCTGTCCTTCCAATATTAAAGCGAAAAATTCCAGGATGCCTTAGTATGTGGCCTATAAGTGTGTCTCTTCTTTTAACTATATTTTTCCAAATGCTTCTTTCATCTATTTGCCGCAATACCTCTTCATTTGTCACTTTATCCACCCATCTGATTTTTAACATTCTCCTATATTTCATTTATCCATATATTCATATTTCCACCACATTTCAAAAGCTTCTAATCTTTTCTTCTCAGATACTCCTGTCCAAGCTTCGCTTCCATATAAAGCGACACTCCAAACATATACTTACAAAAATTTTTTCCTGACATTTAAATTAATTTTTGATGTTAACAAATTATATTTCTGACTGAAGGCTTGTTTCGCTTGTGCTATTCGGCATTTTATATCGCTCCTGCTTCATCCATCTTTAGTAATTCTAGTTCCCAAATAACAAAATTCTTCTACCTCCATAATCTTTTCTCCTCCTATTTTCACATTCATTGGTCCATCTTTGTTATTTCTAATACATTTCATTACTTTTGTTTTGTATTTGTTTATTTTCATGCGATAGTTCTTGCGTAGGACTTCATCTATACCGTTCATTGTTTCTTCTAAATCCTTTTTACTCTCGGCTAGAATTACTATATCATCAGCAAATCGTAGCATCTTTATCTTTTCACCTTGTACTGTTACTCCGAATCTAAATTGTTCTTTAACATCATTAACTGCTAGTTCCATGTAAAGATTAAAAAGTAACGGGGATAGGGAACTAATTTTTTTTAAATGCTGAACATTTTATTCCAGTCTACGTTATCGAATGCCTTTTCTAGGTCTATAAACGCCAAGTATGTTGGTTTGTTTTTCTTTAATCTTTCTTCTACTATTAATCTGATGCCTGAAATTGATTCCCTTGTCCCTATACTTTTCCTGAAACCAAATTGGTCTTCTCCTAACACTTCTTACACTCTCCTCTCAATTCTTCTGTATAGAATTCTAGTTAAGATTTTTGATGCATGACTAGTTAAACTAATTGTTCTGTATTCTTCACATTTATCTGCCCCTGCTTTCTTTGGTATCATGACTATAACACTTTTTTTGAAGTCTGACGGAACTTCCCTTTTTCATAAATATTACACACCAGCTTGTATAATCTATCAATCGCTTCCTCACCTGCACTGCGTAGTAATTCGACAGGTATTCCGACTATTCCAGCAGCCTTTCTGCCATTTAAATCTTTTAATGCTCTCTTAAATTCAGATCTCAGTATTGTTTCTCCCATTTCATCCTCCTCAACTTCCTCTTCTTCCTGTATAACACCATTTTCTAATTTATTTCCTCCGTATAACTCTTCAATATATTCCACCCATCTATCGACTTTACCTTTCGTATTACATATTGGTGTACCATCTTTGTTTAACACATTATTAGATTTTAATTTATGTACCCCAAAATTTTCCTTAACTTTCCTGTATGCTCTGTCTATTTTACCAATGTTCATTTCTCTTTCCACTTCTGAACACTTTTCTTTAATCCACTCTTCTTTCGTCAGTTTGCACTTCCTGTTTATAGCATTTCTTAATTGTCGGTAGTTCCTTTTACTTTCTTCATCACTAGCATTCTTATATTTTCTACGTTCATCCATCAGCTGCAGTATATCGTCTGAAACCCAAGGTTTTCTACCAGTTCTCTTTGTTCCGCCTAAGTTTTCATCTCCTTTTACGTGTTTAATTGCTTCATCAATCTCTTCGTATTCACACTCTACCTCATCATCATCATGGGCGCTTGTAGGCATATAGACGTTAACAATCGTTGTCGGTTTAGGTTTTGATTTTATCCTTATTACAATGATTCTATTGCTATGCGTTTTGATATATTCTACTCTCTTCCCTATCTTTTTGTTCATTATGAAACCTACTCCTGCCTGCCCGTTATTTGAAGCTGAGTTTATTATTCTAAAATCACCTGACCAAAAGTCGCCTTCCTCTTTCCACCGAACCTCACTAATTCCTACTACATCCACATTTATCCTATCCATTTCTCTTTTTAAATTTTCCAGCCTACCAACCTTTTTTAAACTTCTAACATTCCACGCTCCGAATCGTAGAATGTTATTTTGTAATTTTCTAGTGACCCTCGCCTTAGTAGTCCCCAACCGGAGATCCGAACGGGGGACTAGTTTACCTCCGGAATATTTTACCAAGGAAGGCATCATTGCTATATGAAAATGCAGAGAGCCACATTTTCTTGGAAAAAAAGCAGCTGTAGTTTTCCATTGTTTTCAGCTGCGCAGTACTCAGAGGACTGAGTGATGTTGATATGGGTGTTTAAGTCGTCCTGACTCACGCCCCTAACAACTACTGAAATAGCTGCTGCCCTCTTTCAGGAATCATTCCTTAGTCTGGCTCTCAACAGATACCTCTCCGATATGGTTGCACCTTCGGTCTAGCTACTCTGTATCACTGAGTACTCAAGCCCCCTCACCAATGGCAAGGTCTCATGATTCATAGAGGAGGAATTTGGTACTAAAGAAATTTAAAGATTAGGCTTTGAATGATAAAGCATTAATTTTATTTTGTCATTGTTACTCATTTTGACTGATATTCCTATAAAAAAAAAATTAGTAAATAAATATTGTATCGGTTGGAATGTATCCAATAGTTTAAAAGGCATAAAGAATTATGAGTGTGGCAGACAAGTTTCTGAAAGATTGCAAACCTGTACCCCAGAGTAAAGTGGAAGTATAAAACTTTATTGAATGTCAGTAATGTAACTTGTGAGAACTTTTCATGTACATAATGAAAATGAATTGGCCTAATTAACTATTTATCAATTCTGTATCTCAAAGTGGATGAAATAATGACCTAGTTGATACGAGAATTACTTTAAGAAACTATTTTCCTATAAATCAAGATAAATTTTGACATTCTTTTGCAACATTTTTTTTTGTGAACTATGATCTGATCTATTGGATGTGGAGTCTCATCTGAATTAACATAAGAGTTCTTAAGTCTTTAAGGTCCTTTTAAATGTAACTAAAGAAAGAATAGGAGGGAGTTAGCAAATAGGGTACAAAAAATTACTGATCTAATTCGAAACACTCATATTTAATTAATATTTTTTGAAAATTATCAGTTTTATCCTCCACATATAAATTCAGGAAAAATATCTTGTTGCTGTAGCAAAAGTGATGAGTTGGATGGTAGGTGATGAATTTAATCCAAAATAAATGGGTCATATGAATTTAATCCAAAATCAATCGATTGATGTTAACTTCTACTTACATTCCAGTTAGTGTTATTTTTAGAATTTTTTTTTTTTTTGTAATATTATGACCAAAATAAAAAGATCATAAAAATCATTTTATTATCAAAAAAAGATCAGAGGTTTTAATAAAATATTGAACAAAAGACATTCCAAACAGTTACTAATGCTTCTTTAGGAATTTTATTTCTTCTTTAATAAATTTTTTAAATGATAAAATCATTTAATGAATGAAATTCATAAAAAAAATGTTGAATGACTCACAACTCCCCCTAAATAGGTATAGGAAAAAAAGTGAGTCAATAGAAAGTGGTAATGAGTAAAGTTTTGTATTGTTTATTGTTATCTATGTCCAGTCTATCTCATTTATGTATTTCTAATTAAAGTGCAAGAATTTCCAACCAAATTTTTATATGCAAATTTTCATAGGGATGAACACCTGTTCAAATACTTTGTGTAGAGATTTAAACAGAAGTTGGGAAAAATACTGTAGGCTCTTATTCATGACAGTTTTTCTCTGCAATTCAGTTTTCACCAACAGAAAGTGCAGAGAACCCAGAAATGTGCATTTAAGATAAAATATAATATGTATTTAAGTTTTTAAATTATAATCTAAATCAGAACAATAAAACAGACAATTCAGGTGTTACAGTCTAATTCCACAAATAAATTAAGAATGATTTTGCATTTTGTTGCCTTTGTGGTGATTTGTTTTGAATAACATAAGTAATCCATCTGTATGTTGATTATTGTGAAAACAATAAAGATTTTCATATAAGCTTTAGTATAAAAATAAACAAGTAAAATTTAGAGCAACATGTTAAATCAAATTTATCCATAAAATCTACTTAAGATATCCTTCTGCAGTAATGGATTTTATAATGTAGATTCCAGATAGGAATGTTTGAGTAAATATACCGAGAGAATGAACACATGAAAAGGAACACATAGAAAAGGTGCAATTTTTACCTTTTCTAGGTAAAAATTGCACCTTACCACTGAAATCGTAACAGATCAGTTTGATACTTGAAATCAGAAAATGAGAGTATATTGTTTGAGTTTAGGAGAAAAGAAATATAATGGTGATAAGGTTAGGAAACAATATTTCTTCATAGAGTAAAACATTTGTTGAGGGATAAAGCTAATCCACAGAAACAAAAAATGATAATGTTCATAATGCATTATTTGTCTCTAGTTACTTGTATAGCAGAGAGATAGAAAGTGTTTATATGAAAGAGTGCAAAAGAATTTAAACAGCAAAGGAGAAAGTTTAAGTTCAAAATAAGCAAAACAAGAAGAAATAAATGAGAAAGTGACATTAGGAATTTATTGAAAGTGAATACCATGTGACTAAAAGAAACAGATTAAGAAGAAATCTGTTTCTTTTCTTTCTTTCTTTTCCTCAAGCACATGAGGAAGGAATGAAAGATTCTAATAACTCTCTCTAAGAAACGGAAAGGATGCCGCAGAAGAAAAGTGACCATGTGTGATATAAAGAAACTGTGTTAAGGGGATAAATAAAGGTGTTTCATAGAAAACTGGGAGAAGATGCAGTGCTGGATTGTTAGAGAAAAGGAGCAAGGCTTGGTTAATACCCAGACCTACTGATACTGTTGGTTATTATGTACACTTATATTTTACTGTTAAGGGAACATTTCAGTCCTTATCTGTCATGGCAGTTGGATATTGAAGATAATTTGATAAAGGAAAAACTAATATTATTTTACTATAACTGATGAAATAATAATATAATTATAATCACATGGTATAATTTATCTTATGAGATTGTTACAATAATTATAAGAAATGTAATTACAGTAATTTCACAAAAATTAAATAACTGATGACTGGAAACCTCTGTGAAAGTGCTGTAATCCCTTGTTTAATATGTCTTACTAATTTTTATTTATATTTGGATTTGTGTGTTAGTTGATATTAGAGTTAGGGAAGACTATTTTTTGAGCAAAATTAACAAGCTTTGGAGACATACCAATTAAGTTCTAGAATTCGTTTGTGGTTTTGATCTTACTCATTTAATAAATTTTGTGCTTAATACTTTAATTAATATGTATTTTCATTTTCTAAAATGATAATCACCTTAACACATCATTTGAAAAAGAATCTGTATTTTTCTGAAATAGTGACTACATTAATTTTTTTACTTCATGTATACACATAATACATGGTAATTTTATAACATTATCATGCAGATTTTACTTCACTTTTGTTAGATGCAGTTTAACGGTGGAAAAATACAGAAAAACTTTTTTACACTTTAAATTGATTGTAAATTTTATTTCTTTCCATCATAAATAACATAAATTTAAAAATCAGACTAATGACATACATTATGTTCTAATGCAGTATGTTAAATATATATTTTGAATTGAATTTTGTCTAACCTCCTCATTTCTTAATTGTAAGAAGTATTTTTCAAATCTTGTATCCAAATAATTTTGTTACAGCTGTTTGTGGTGGAGAACTGGAAGTAGGTGATGGTGGCCATCTGGAATCCCCAAATTATCCAGAAGATTATCAGCACAATAAAGATTGTGTTTGGAAATTGACAGCTCCTCAAGATTATCAAGTGGCATTAAAATTTCAATCTTTTGAGGTATTACTAAGTTATTATTGTTAATTATGTGTTCTTACCTGTTAAATAGTCTTTATGAGCAGAAGAATATATGACAAAAGTGTACTTTTTTATTAAATATATTTCAAAACAATATTCTGCTGATATAGCTTAATAACAACATTTTTATTTTTATTAACAGAAGAATTAATGAAAGCTATAACATCAGCTTCGTTTCATTTGTGATAAAAAAAAAAATAATAATAATAAATTGATTTTAAAACAAATTTCATCTTAAAAAAGAAGTTAATGCAATACATTAATAGAAAAATTTTAATTTTTTATGAAATTTACAAACTGGAATGATTATCTTCATTATTTGATTCATGTATTGCTCTTCTTTTTAAGGTGGAGAACCATGATAACTGTGTTTATGATTATGTTGAAGTACGTGATGGACATTCAATGGACTCTCCCTTGATTGGGCGTTACTGTGGTTACAAACTTCCTCCAGATATACATTCATCTGGTAATAAATTGCTTTTAAAATTTGTGTCTGATGGTTCCGTGCAAAAAGCTGGATTTTCTGCAGCATTTATGAAAGGTTACTATTTTTTTTTTTTAACTAAATAAATTATGATAAGTTTTAGATGAACAAAATTTTAATTGTGCATCATTATTATGAAAGTTTTATGGCAATTTTTTTAAACATTTAAATTTATAAAAAGATTGAGAGAATGGTTTTTTGCTTTTTATAGTTTTTAGTTAGTTTTTTCATTTTTTCTTCTATACTAATCTTTGAATACATTGTCCTCATCTAACTTACATCCTCAGTTATCTGTAATCCAATTTTTGTCTTCTATAGTTTTTACCCCCTACCTATTCTTTTAAAATAAAACTCATCTAGTTTTTGATAACCGCTTTACTTTTTGCATTATTTTTTATAAAATGTATATGCGATAACAATTAAAGCTGGGTTCAGATGTGAAGTATTTACTAACCCAAAGAAGTATATCAACAGACTGTTACGGTTTCTCTCTGATAGTAGGATGAAGAACCTAATTTAGCAGTTTTGCTTATGTGACAACCCTTACAGAATACTATACGCATAGAGAAAATAGGCTAGTAGTGATATTCCAGTATTTATTACCCTTTTATTATTCTTGTTCTAGTTTATGTTTATTGTTTATTGTGTTTGATGTTTATTGTTTAATTATTTATGATAATGTAGCTATATTTAAGTCGTTAATGACTATTATCATTGATGTAACTATAAATAAACAATGGAAAAAAGTTACTGATGTTTTAAAACCATTGAAATTTATCATACTGTTTCCTTTTTTTTGTACTTTAGATATTGTTTTATCAAAACAGATTAAAATAGGTTAAAGTCTGAATATCTGGAAAAAGATTATCTTGTCAAAGATTCGGTTTAGTTCTCTTTTTTTGGAAGGAATACCTCAGTCGTTTATAAAAAAATGTAAGACATGAAGTAATGATCTATAATATTACAAATTTCTTTTTCATATACTTTTTTGCATAATCTAAAATTTAATTTTTAGTAATAATTTAATTAAATAGGAATATTTTTTGACCCTTATTTAAGAAAACTGGTTCAAGGATTTTCTGATGAAATGATAGCCTTTATTTCATTTTCATTTTTTTTTTCTATCAGTCAATTTTTTCTTATTAATTTTTAAGTAAAAAGATATATTAAAACAGTAAAGATTGAGATGCAACAACCAAATTTCAAGGATTTCATTGTACTGTAGATAAAATCAATTCCCCTTTGTGACACATGAATGATCTTTGTTACATGATGAAATAAAACAATGAAGACCATTTACACAACCCAATTATAGAATGTTTTTTGGGACTGCAAACAACAATTTTGTGTGTTGTGATATGGAGTTAATGTTACACTCCACTCTTAGTGGGAGAATTTTCATAAATAGCAGTAATTCTTAATGATTAAAATAATATCCATTATATTATTAAAGAATACCAGTACTTGAATTGGTAGGTTATCTTGACAACTCACACCCATGATGGCGAATAAATGAAATATCTCAAAAAAAAAATTTTGATTTTGTCATAACAAAATGGAGTTTTTATTTGTTACTGTACTGTATGGTATCTAAGCATATTTTACTTTTGAAAGATAGGTTAGTTGTACATTAATCATAATTTTTTTCTTGTCTCTAAATTGTTACTGGTTTTTTATACAGAATTTGATGAATGCACCCTATTAGACCACGGCTGTGAACATCATTGTATTAATACTTTAGGAGGTTATGAATGCGCTTGTAAAATTGGATACGAGTTGCACTCTGACAGTAAACACTGTGAAGGTATGCTTTGATGTAAAATTATTTTTTTTATTTATGTAGTAGTTTTTAAGTAATATCTTGACCCATACATGAATCAGTAGCTTTTAAGAATTATTGAAACTCAATGGGCTTATGGACAGACTTAGAATAAGTTTAATAAATTTATAAATAAAAGAAGTTTTATGAACCATAAAAATCTTAATATAAATAAAAGTCATTGTGTGTGTGTGTGTGTGTGTGTGTGTGTGTGTGTGTGTGTTTTCTCATATTCTAAACCACAGGACCAATTTCAACAATCATTACTTACTAAATGTGCAAAAATATTGTAGGTGTTAGACACACCTGCTGCAACTGCTGTGGGAGAGATGAGGGCAAGAAACTTTAAAACATTACAAAAGGCTAAAAATCTGAAACATTTAGGAATATTCTAGAATATTTTCAAACAATATTGCATTTTGGAATTTTTTAGAACTTCCTAAAAATTTCTAGAATATTTTGGAGCATTCTAGATCATTCTCAAATATTTTGAGCATTATTGCTAAAACATCATGTTGGTTGAATCTGAGGACCAACAAGAATGTCTTCCTTAAGAAAAGCAAGCACATTCTAACACATTAAGGGTACCAAAACACCTCTTTATATGTGCTCCAGGAGAGTCCGGATGAGGCCTACAGCGAAGGCAAAAACTGAGTTAATGAATCACCGATACAAATGTCTACAGTAGCATTTACATTGGTGGCATCCCAATGAGACCAGGCTTATTACTATGAGATGTAAAAAGTCAGAGGGCGATAGATGACTCCCGTTAAAGCCCAACCGGGCTAGGAACGTGTGGGGGTCGTGTGTGGCAACCAGAACGTCGCTAGGTAGGTGTCTTCCCCTAAGGGGTTGTGATGTGCTCCAGGAGGAAAGATAAAAAATGTTGTTTACAGGCAAGCATTAGATTAGTTGTTGCACCCTAGAACTCTATTGAACTGTAGTTTAAAAGTTGTGTTTTTTTAATGAATATTGTATGTCTGTACAGTTGCATTAGTTATTTGTATATTGTACATTTGTATGTGTATGTATGTATGTATCTATGTATATTTGTATATTATGTA
Source organism: Lycorma delicatula (assembly GCF_047948215.1). Lineage (NCBI taxonomy): Eukaryota > Metazoa > Arthropoda > Insecta > Hemiptera > Fulgoridae > Lycorma > Lycorma delicatula. The sequence goes on from NC_134457.1 coordinate 111,973,186, forward strand.
TGGCTATCTATAGCCTCTTTCTTGATCACTGCAGAATTAATTAAATTAAATTGTACACATTTATATAGTTGCTTAAGTTATTTGTATGTAGTATATTTGTATACATTTGTGTTATTGCATTAGCTGTTGTACTCTAATTATTGTATTGTATATTGTTTGAAAGTTTAAAATACAAATTTTTTCTTCAAACTCTTTGCATTTTCAAGCTATGCTGTAATAGAGTAATAAACAGGCTAGATTTGAAAGGTTATTTTTAACAAGAAGGAATGCAAAGGAGATTTATGATTCTTGTGGAAAGTTAGTGACAGTTTTTGTAAAAAAGAAATTTATGGGTATATGGAAAAATTATGACCCTGAACAATACCAGATCTATAACTAGTTATTAATAAATAAATAAAAATAGTCAATAAATAAAAATAAAATAAAATTAGTAACTATTAAAATGTCTCATTTCTACTTATAAAGCATGGACATGAATTTAGAGTTTTGATTCAATCGACGTGATAATGCGAGGGTATAGGTTATATTAAATTTCAGTAATAATCATTATGATGATAAAAATGAAACTTGAAGTATAATATGTATCTTTATTAAGAGTATAAATTTACACATTAAGGTTATAAAATTTATAAACAACATAATTCTCAATGACAGTTTTGCAACACCTATATAATCTCAGGGAATAGCATCGTAGGATCCTGGAAATCCAAAGTAGTGAACTAAGGTAAAGAACCAGTAGCCAAAGTCAGTGTTCAATGAAATGGTTCATTTAAGGTAGCACAGTCTCACTGCATACAGTTTGTTAGTAATCAAAATATTCTGTTCCACTTAAGAAAAGAGATTAGTCGCAGAAAGATTTCTTTAAAAAATTTTACCCATGAAACTTTTTTAAAAACTCGTTAATAATAAACTTTACCTACCAAAACTTATTTAATTGTTAGTACATACTTTATAGCATTATATTATAAAAAAATATCAGTGTAGGATGAGTTGCCTCATAATTAACTTCCTACATAGGATTTCACATAATTTACTTGTTAATATATATTATGAGGCAACCAGAGCCTCAGAAATTTATTTCCATCTAAGAAGATGGAAATAAATTTCTGAAAGCACTAGACGTGTATTACTACTGATAATTGTTGGTAAGCGGTTTTATAGATTATAATTATAATTCTATCTATTATACATACAAAAGGGCCATTTTAACAAAATTAATAAATACTTTTCTTGTTGTATTCCTAATGTTAGCTCATTACATTGTTAAAAATTTTAATTATTTTTTCATTGAGTCAATGGTTGCTGATTTTAATTAATTTTAACATTGCTACATAAATTTGTTTTAGTTATGAAATCAGTAGAATATATGTTGTAGGCTATATTTCTGCAAAAAAATTATTTATTTATTTTATGAAAATATTGTTTTTCTTCCAATTTTCTCCTAATACAAGTGTCAGGAAAAGAATTGTTAATACTAATAAAAATAAGTTTATGTGTGTTATGTTTATTTGATCCTTTATTTATTTGAGAAAACTTTAAATGTAAATGTTATTTGAATAGTTGTTAGACAAAATTTCCAGCAACGTTTTTGTTTTCTGTTATGACTGACAGGATGTTGTTGTAATATACTTCAATTTTAACCAAAAAAATGAATTTTTTGTTAGTGGAGATGCACTTCTGATATAAAAAGCAACTGTTACTGCTTTTGCTAAATTTAAATAATAATTAAATGTAAGTTTCTTACAGACAAAGGAATTGAATTGCCTTAGTGAGAGTTATCTTGATAATAGGAGAGGATTTGAAGAGACAGAGTTAATACTTTATTAATGTATCCTCACCAGAAAAAATTATATCTTTATTATTTGCTTCTTCTATTTCAGATTAAAAAACAAAGAAATATATTGAAATTATACAAATTATTAATTTTATTCAATTTTTAAATATTTTTTTACAGATGCATGTGGAGGTGTATTTGATGCTGCAAATGGTACAATTACCAGTCCATCTTTCCCTGAATTATATCCAGCAAATAAAAACTGTATTTGGGAAATACTTGCACCACCTCAATATCAGATAACACTAAACTTCACACACTTTGACCTCGAGGGAAATAATGTAAGTGTCATCTAAGCTGAATTATAATAAAATTTTAAGTAATCCAGCATGTTAAATCAGCATCCATTTTTACAGTTTAAAAATGTAAACTTATATATTTTTCACTATTAAGTAAGATAGAACTAATTGTTCATTACTTTATTTACTATTTGCTTACGTTAAGTAACCAATTTATATTTTTTTAAGTAATTATAATAAAACATTATATTAACATCATAAAAAAATGCTTGAATGTGTATTTTACCTTCATTTTTGAAGGAAAATATATTTTTTTTATAAGAAAGCTTATTCTTCCTTTTACATATTTAGTAGGAACAGAAATAGAAATCTGTTAACAAATAGTTTAAATAGCTACTTTCTTCTTGAGATAGTTGCCTTTTGAAGATGTTTTTGGTCTTTTTCTGATTCAGACTACCTCTGCTGAGAAATGGCATTAGTTAAGCTCCTAATCAGTGTATTTTTACGGAAGGGCACTCATATTCAAGTAAAATTAAATATACCTTTATTTGAATTTGTGTTTGAGTCTTAAAAGTATTACAAAATGACATATTTTTGCAATCCCCTATAATTTGCATTATTTTAAAATTACTACAAAACTTTTGTTACTACCATCAGTAAAAAATTTAAAAAAGGTATTCAGAAATGGTAAATTTTGATAGAATGATTTCTCTAAAAATCCATTGCTCTATGATTGAAACATCTATCATGCATCATTGATATACAAGGATGCATTTTCAAGTTGGTTGTGCTTGATGATGAGAAAAATATTTCTTCTAAACAATCAGAACATAAAATAGTTATGTTCATAGAGTATATTTAACTTAGTCAATTTAAACAGATATCCACTTGGAAATTCCTGTTTTTGATATATTCCATATCATTGCTTAAAATCAGTATTATTCCGGCGAAGTTTTAATCAAAAACTTGGTATAATCATTAATAAGTTGGTCAAGGTAACAACAGTAATCAAAGTTTAAAAGTGGATATTTGCCAAGATTTAATTAAGCTTATTTTTCATTAACTGATCTGTTATCATTAGGAGTTAGGACTGCTTTTAAACTTTACTTAATTAGATTTGTAAGAATGTATCACATTTCAAGTTTACGACTTGCTTTGTGTAAGGTTAATATTTGAAAAAATATTCTATTTTCTTCAGTAAAAAAATATGAAGCATCTCTCCAGCTATTACAAAATACAAACATTTTTTTTGTCCTTTCAAAGTAAATTCCAATCTTGAAAGCTTGTTCCTAAAAGTACATACTGTTTTTTTTTTCTTTTTCCATAATTTCCACTTATTCACCACTGTTTTTAGTGAAACATTTTCTTGAACAATGGAAATTAACAAGGCTTTGGTGTGGTACAGGCCTGATTATTTATGGGAATGAGAACTGCCGTACTGTGTGCTTAGATTTCATATATATATATATTGATTAGACAAAAATAGAAGGCTATAATGTGATCTTTTGGTTTGTGACAAACCATAAGAATAGCAAATGGCAAGGTCTTTAATGTGTTTTTAGTATACCTCTTAAATAGACTGTACAATTAGTGCATATCATCTGATTAGACCAGGCCTTATCTTGGTCACTTGTTTTATGGCTTAAGTATAAAACTGGTAGACAAAATAAAATTTTTTTAATGTTTCACTAAGTGTGATACAATTTCTTTAATTGCTTTTTTTGCATGCATTACAGATCTGTAAATACAATTTTTCTATCACTCTTATTTTTGAATAAATTACCCGTCAAAAAAAATTAAGGGAAAATATCATTAAAATCTGTAAAATTTATACTTTTTCATGGCCATACCTGTGTTAGAATGGTTTTGCTGATGCTTATCTTTTATAAGTAGCCTCAGGCACATTTCGAATTAATGTCCAACAGTAATTGGCTAGCATGTTAGTATTCCATTTCCCTTTATAACGGCTTTCCATCGAAATCTCTTGTTGGAAATGTTCACCGTGTTTGTCACTTACGTCTCCGAGGTACTCCGGGAAAAAATCCAGATGTGAATGGAGGAAATGTATTTTCAAAGACATATTACTAGCTCTGTATGAAGTAAGATGTTGGTTAACAATATCGTGGTAATTGTCAGATTTATGTTTGCAAGACACTTTTTGCAAACGTCTTTAAATGAACCCCAAGCTGCACTTTCTACATTATTTAACATTAAGACATTTACATCATCTTTGACCAACTTTCTTATTTGAGGACCAACAAATATTCCTTCTTTAATTTTTCCTTCACTTAACATTCAGAAATTTCTGCCTGAAAAACTGGGACTATCCTTCTTAATTGCTTTTACAAAATGTTTCATTAGTCCTAGCTTGATATGGAGAGGGGGTAAAAATATTTTTTTGTGTTCAATTAAGGGCTCATGAATAATATTTTTTCATTTAGGGTTGAAGTTGTCTCGTTTCTTCCACTCTTTGGTAACATGATGTTTATCCTTAACTCGGCTGTCCCATTCGCAAAGAAAATACATTTACTTAGTATAACCTAACTGCATGCCTAACAAAATAACTATAACTTTCAAATCACCACATATGTTCCAGCTATGTTTTTTATAATTTATTTTTTCAAGAACGTTTTTCATCACATCGTATGTCTCTTTCAAATTAATACCATAAGCAATTGGTATCGAAGGATATTTGTTACTGTTGTGAAGTAGAACCACTTTTAAACTATACTTGAATGAATCTATGAAAAGGTGCCAGTCCTCAGGTTTATGAACTTGTCCTAAGTGCAACATAAGCTCATAAATATTTGTGCAATATTCCAAGTTATTTTCATCAATAAAGTATTGAGAAAGTTCTTTTTGTCGGTTTTGAAAGCCCAAAATTTTTGTATTTTTTGTAAGTAAATTTCAACCTTGCAGTCTTGATCCTAACAGTTCAGTTTGATTTTTTGATAAATTTAAATCTCTAACCAAGTCATTTAATTCTTCTTGTGATATAAGATGTAGCTTATTTGAAGATAATTCAAAATCAAAACATTGTTGTTTTCTTCAGTACTGCCAGATTCTTCATTGCTGCTTTTGAAACATACATTCACAGGTGGCTTAGGAACTGGAATAATTTCACTGTGAGATACAGGCCTGATTGCAGATTGCAATGAAGGATATTTTACAGTATGTTTAGATTTTTTAGAAATTCCAGACACACTTGTTAAACAAAAGTAACCATTGGTAGCGTGATCCATTGTTTCACACCAAACCATAGGAACACCAATAGTGTTCCTATATAGAACAATTAGTGCATACTATTTGAGGAGCCCACGCCTTATGTTGATCACCAATTTTACATTGAAAGTACAAATGATATGCTTTTTTAATTAAAGGTTTAGTTTTTTTTTCTATTTGATTTTACGGTAAACTCACCACATAACAAAAGGAATCCACATCATTTACACAATTTCAGGGCATTATGACATTGCACTGTTAACAAACTCAGCAATAAGACTGAACAAAATTAATTCATTCCTAAATCCAGTGCTTAATACAAACTACACAGCTGTGTTTTCAGCAACATGTTTTGACCTATACAGACATGATTAATCTTTTCTATGAAGGCTCACTCTTCAGTATTAGATATGATGTCATAATATGCGACTATGATATGATTTAATTCTTTGTCTAGTATTTCTTATTTATAGCTTATAAATTATGTTAACAAAGTTAAACAATAAAAATGACCTAACAAGATACAAAATAGAAGCTTAAAATGTTAACTATATGTTGAAAAATGAAAACAATTCTTAAATTAAAATTTAAAAATTTTTCAGAGTTGGTGGTTAATAAAACGATTCTGAGTTCATATTTGTTTTGAGCATCAAAAAACAGATTAAAATCATGTATCACATGTTAGGAAACAAAAATTATGTTATCAGTGTAATTAATTGAGTTTGATTAAAGGTGTCATTACACAACAAAACTGCCTACATCATTTAAAATATAATATTTTTCTCTGCTTTCAAAGTTATTTATGTAACTTCACTTCACTGAAATTATCTTCTTAAACTAAGTGAAGAATTACTGTGAAAATTAGCAATAAAGCAAATCAATTTATTAATGTTTTGAATGTAGTCATGATCAAAATCATTCATGGATGTTTTCTTCAGAAAGAGTATGTTGTAATAATATGTGTCATAATTATGTTATTGTTAATTATTTTGCATTGCTTACCCATTTATAATGGTTGCCATTAATAAAGAACATTAAATTACAAGTTTACCAATTAACTAATGATATAATATACAATACATAACTGACCAGCTGATATACAAATAATTTTCAAAACTCAAATTTTGAAAGTAAAATAAAACAAAATGGTGTTAGAAGTACTCTGATTTTAGAATTTTGATATTAAAGGCATATTAAATTCATATGTCCCATGTTATGAAAAAAATTACGTTTATTATTGTTACTTTATTAATATATCACTAAACATTTATCATATGAATATTTGACAGAGAATATGTATATTTATATATGATTTTTTTAAATTTTGTTTCAGGTGTTCCAGGTGAGTGTGCATATTATAATTATTTAGATTGAGAGTTCTATTTTGTAAGTTGTACTGTTGTTAGTTTGTAAATTATTCATTCTACTCTCATTAAACTTCTTTGGTGGTAAGCATAGTTGATATATAAATCTCTGTACAATTTTTTAAGTAAAGTAAAAATACATACATTTTTCAGTTTTATTGTCTAGAATTTCTAGCCTTAAAGTGAAAAATCTTAGTATTACACATTGAAGAATGTATTTTTAGAAAAAATGCACACTAATGTCAACTGAGTTACAATTGCTATTCTCATATATAGATAAGCCATCACTTACTTTTGATCTATGAAATCACATTCTAAATTATTTTATTTTATATTACCTTTTGAAATGGTAACTAAAAAAATCTTATAAATAAAACATTTTTAATAACTTGCTTCAAAATGTTTTAAGTTGTCCTTGTGACTAACACCAGTGACTGATGCTGCTGTTCACTCTGGCATCAAGGTTGAAACAAATTATTAAAGACATATCTATAAAATATGTGTATAAATATTTTTATTAGTTTCCATTGTCAACTGTCATGGACATAAAAATAATAAATTTTATTTTATTTAATATCATACTTACAAACCAACACCAACTGTTGATCATAACACCAACTGTAGTTTAGTTGGTGTTGTCATATTGTTTTTGATATCATGAGATTTGAATTGTGAGATTCAGTATTACTTGAATGCTAATAAAACATCAAAATTATTTTAGTTTTTGTATTTATTTATGAGGATTGTTTAAATAAACTACCCTTTTGTCAAGAGGTTTTTTTTTAAATATTAGCTTCAAGTTAAAGTCAGAGAAACAAAGTTATAGAAATTTGCTGAACCATTAACAATATCCAATACCTAAAAACAAAAAAAAAAAACTTGTACTTAAAATTGCTTTGTAACTCTTGTTCCATCTTGCTGAATTGAACATTACCATTCAAATCCCTAATAAGATCAAATAATTGTAATCTAATAATTAATTGATAATTAATTACTTTTATACTGTTGTCTTGACAAAACATCTTGTTGATAATTTTCTGATATATATACTTAATATAAAAAATAAATTAAAATATTCATAAAAATGAATAGATTATTCACAAAAAACATCACCATTCCTTAAAAAATTAAAAAATAAATTAATCCATTCCTTTATGATTAAAAAATAAATTAAAATATTCATAAAAATGAATAGATTATTCACAAAAAACATCACCATTCCTTAAACTCCAAATCCCTTTGTTCTAATTATTTACATATTCTCTGAAATGGAATTGTCACTTAAGGGTCAGTCAAGTATAATGCAAACTTTTGTTACCATTTTTATTCCACTATGTTCTACCTCTAACTTTCACTGAAAGTTTTTCCCCTTTTCTTCTCTAGACTATTATTCTGCTTTATCTGGTGTTTTTTTTGGATAGTGAGTAATAATAATTTGAATGGGTTATTACAAATGCTAAATTTATGTTGAATATTTCCCAGAAGCAGAAGTAATTTTTTAATATTTATCTGTCAAGATTTTTGATGTAGATATTCACAAATATTTACACTTCTAGGCAAGATGGGAATTTTATTCCTTACAAACTAATGAGTTTATAAAACTCATAATATAAAATATTCAGGAAATAACGTTCTGAATAATAAAATGTAGTACATATAAAATACTAGTGATATTAATGTGATAACAATATTTAATTTCTTAATATTTTAGAAAGAAAAAATGGATTTCTTAGATATATATTTTTATGCTGAATTATGATAAAAATACTACATTGAACTAATGTTGAAATTGTTTAAATTACTGAGAATAAAGAAATTGACAGTGATGTTTAGCTTTTAAAAAAATCTTTAATCTACTTGATCCTTTAATTGATATACTCAAACTCTCAGGTTTATATTTTTAATTGTAATGAAATGAATGAATTAATTAAATGAATTCATCAGTAACATATTTCATGGGAAAAATTATTATAATAATTAAAAAAAAAAGAAGAAAATAAGTAGTATTTTCTATAATTTTGGTGTAAGATAGAATTTTAAAATGCAGATTGGGATCTGTTGTATTGTGAATGCTTCAGCAAGAATGTGAATATGACAGTGTCGAAGTACATAGCAAGATGAGTGCTGACGTCCTTCGCAGGCATGGTGTGTTTTGTGGCTCTCGTCTGCCTCCTTTAGTCACCTCAGAAGGCAACGCTTTAAGAATTGAATTCAGTTCTGATAACTCTGTTCAAAAGTCGGGATTTGCTGCAGTTTTTTTCACAGGTATTCCCATCATAATATTAGTTTTTTATTCAGTATATTTTTAAGGAAATTATTTCACATATTATAAATGAATATATTCAGAGATATTTCTAGATTTGTGTTGAGGAGGTTTATATTTAATATCTTAAAGCCAGAGAAAAATATCTAAACCTTTAGTAAATATTTTTAATTTAATAACCTAGATAGTGAGTATACAACTACATCAATTGTTGTTGGCATAAAGCAGGTTCCAAACATCTGGTTGCTAAAAACTCTGAATATTACGCGGAAACCCTTTACGATGTAAACAGTTTTATTTTAATAATTTATTTAAATGACTGCTTAACAAGTTTTTTGTGATAATGCATATTTTATAAAATTATTCAATGATACACAAAGACTTATGTACAGAAAATTTCCTTTTAAAACAAAATATTTTCACCCGAGTTTGGTTAAAATTCAAACTGGTTTTTGTAATGATATGTTTATTTATGATATGTTTCAGGCATCTTCATCAGCTAAAAATTGTTACAAAAGTGACAAAATTATAATAAGTGTTGAAATTTTGTTTTTATTTTGTGTAATTCACAAATGAAAGTTATTGTGATTATATAAATTCAAAATACTTTTAAAAAATTAATAATATTTTATTGAGTTCATACTTAGTATGAACAATGAATAAAAACCTGGTTTCTCTCAGATTACAATAAGGTTTTTGTATTATTTTAAATAAATTTATTTTAAAATCAACACTTATGGACTGTACAACACATACTAAATCAATAAAAAATTTATTAGAGTAGAATTTTTGGTATAAATTTACACAGTAGTCGACTTATACATTTCAGAGCTAAAATATTATTGTATGAGTACATTACCTTCAGTAATATGAATCCAAAAATAATAATTCAACAATTCTGGTTGAATAGTTTATAATTCATTTGGATAGTAATGCAATTATAGGGATGGCATGGGGTGTTTATAAAAATATAATCCTGTCTTAGATGGTTCTATAGTTACTGGAAGAAAAGCAGAATACATAATTATTAAAGCTGGTAACAATAAAATCAGTGATTGTTAATCTGTTTATTCTGTGATAGGTAAAAAATGTTTATAAAGAAGAAGCTTAACATAAAATAAAAACTAGGACAGCCTCAGGCAAAGCTTAAAACTTTCACTATAAAAAATCTAGTTGATTTTAACATTTTTCATTCCCAGTTTCTTGATGAATTTTGGGAAGGATAACTGCCTGCTACCTGGAAGAAATTTCCAAGATAAGTGTAGGATATAACTATTTTTCTTATTCTGTAATTCTTTCTATGAGAAGATTTAGGTTCTGTGGAACTTTCCAAGTATTCTTAATTTATTCTGATAAGACACTGCTGATAAGTCTGCTTATAACTCATTTAGTGGCTGTACAAAAATTTATTGTGGCTATGAAGGCAGACAGACACACCTTTGGTATTTTTCTTCTATTAAATTTAAAAGAAAAATGAATTGACTACTATTCAGTAATAATGTAGATCAGGAAACTAATATGTTTTGCAGTAGATGTTTATTTAAGTATTGAAAAATGAATAATAATATAGTAATTAATTATTTGAAGAAAATTAATTTTAATTTTGCAGATATGGATGAGTGTGCAACAAACAATGGAGGTTGCCAACATGAATGTCGTAACACTATTGGATCATATACGTGTTCATGTCACAATGGTTTTACACTTCATGATAATGGTCATGATTGTAAAGAAGGAGGTTGTAAATATGAATTAACAGCTCCTGTAGGAACAGTTTCTAGTCCTAATTATCCAGACTATTACCCCAGCCGTAAAGACTGTGTGTGGCATTTTACAACAACACCAGGTCATCGAATTAAACTGGTTAGTAAATTTTAAACATACTAAAAATTGCATGCATCTGTTATGTTAATTTATTCCATTAACATTAGAAATTTCATTCAACTTCAATTCCTTTTTGTATTATAAAACTAATTTGTTAGAATTTATAACTGCCAGAAATTACTCATTTCATTTGTGATTTGTTACTTATCAACTGCTATCATCTCGTAGAAATTGTAATTCCAATATATTCGGAATATAAGTTGTATAAAATAGAATGACTGTAAAAATAGAATTAAAGTTATTTTAAGCATAAATTTTTTTATTATTTGTAATTAATTATCTCTAATCACCAGAGTAGAGAAAAAACAAGTTCCCTTTCCTTAAATACAACTTATTTTTAGCCAGATTTTTTATTCTGTGTACTCTGGGTTTATAAAAAATTATAAACAAACACTATTGTATTTATAGATATAAGTAACTGTAATATTCTTAAAAAAAATCATACATATTTTAGTATTAGTGTTTTGAAAAGTTTCTATAAAAATTGTAATTAAATTACAAGTTTTTTTTTTATATGTTTTTGCTGAATATGATCTTGTCTGAGTAAATAAGATTTTTTGGAAGATATAATGCCATTTAACATTAAAAAGTTGTTTCCTATAAGTTATATACTTTCCAGCCTTTAACTTTTGCTTTTCAAGATTTTTTTAAAATTTACCCTGGATGATAAATTGCTACAAAAAAATGTTAGTAATTATTTATCAAGAGTTTGGTCTTTGTGAATAACTTAAGACATTCAGATTTTATTCCAAGTTGATCTTATTTTTTAGTAGTTAAATTTTTATAGGTGAACAGCATTTCATGCTCATGTTCAGGCTTTATAATATGCAAACATAACTACTTTATAACTGCTTAATGAAACATTGTAAATAAATAAATAACCAGAAATAAGATTACTGCACCTCAGAAATTCTGTTTGAATCACTCTCAGAAAATTTTACTTTTCTCAGAAAATCTTAAAACAATGTACCTTTTGGTTCACTGATCTATGTAATGGTTCTTCAATTAATTTCTAATTCAAAGTCATTAATAATGCTAAAAAAAAAAAAAAAAAAAAAACACTTTATTTTATGTTTATGAATGTACATGGAGAAAGAAAAAAAAGTAGATGAGTGCTGAAGCAAGTTCATTTCATGCTGTACAGTCCTCACTTAAAATTATTCTTTTGGCAGTATTGAATATTTAAATTATAAAAAAAATTTGGTAAAATACGTTTCATAAATTAATTTTATTAGTAAAATACATTTAATATTATTTATAGAACTACACATCATATTTTGAACAAATACATAAGTACATTTATTCAAATAAAATAAATATATACAAATATATGTGCATATTCATACCAGGTGGCTGAAAAGTAATTTATATCCCTTCGAACTTTTTTTTTTATAATTGTTATAACGGGATACAGTTTGCAGCATTCTTCCTTGTACCGATATGCTACATCAAAAAACATATATTTCACTCTTTTTGATTTTTGAGGGGTGAGGGGACTCAAAAATTTCAAATGGGGCCAATGGTCATTCAAATGTGGCCAACAATGTGTTTGTTTCAGATAGCTAGATCTACAGATGTATGCTCCCCTTAAAATACTTTGAATTAAGAGGTCAAACATAAAAAAGGTAAAAAAGATTATAAAAATCTAAATTAAAAAAAAAACTTAATTTAGATTAAAAAAAGTTTAACTTGTCTTAGAAACTTAATTTTGTTTTTTAACTATGTTAAAAAACCATAATCTGCAAAAAAACTCGGGTAAAAAAACAATGCTTTTTCAATTCAAAAAATCTGATGTGGACATCATATGCTTGTACGTCTATTTATTAATTTATATATACATATTTTGTTCTGCATTTCATTTAAACTTATTTCATTTGAAGTCTTTATTATTGGATTATTTGGTGAATAATCAAAAATGAAAAAGAAACAATCATACAAGAAAAAGAAAGATAACATGAAGAAATATATCTAAAAAAAACTAAAAGAAGATGAATATGAAGAGGAAGAAATTGTTAAGAACAAGGGAAGAATAAAAGAATTAAGAGAAGATGATAAAAATAAAGAGGAAGGAAATGTTAAAACCAATGAAAGAATAAAAAGATTAAGAGAGGATGAATACAAAAAGAGTGAAAATTTGAAAACTAGAGAATGTGTACACAAATTAAAATCAGAAGAATTATATCAAACCAAAGAGTGATTAAATGATTGGCGACAGAAAACAAATAAACAAAATGATGATCAACTCCGACTTAGGGAGAATATTGTCTGACAATATCAGAGGAATAATTAACTAAAAGATAAGAATTTTTTGCAGTTTATTAAAGATCGGGTACGTATATCTTGGTGCATATGTTGTTCTTGTGAGGGTCTATTTTTCAGTCACTTTGTAGTTAACTTTAATGTAAATAAAATTAAACAGAAATTCCAGAATAATTAAATAAAATTAAAGTATAAAATCCAAAAATAATACAATTCTAAATTATAATTTTCAATTAATATTAAATAATCAGATGTTTCACCAAATTATTACATATACACATAAATACAATAATGCCTATTAAATTACATATACAAATTTTTAAAAATACATAATATTTATTTCACTAATAAGTTGTGATTTTTTTTAATTGTTATTATTGAATAATTATTTATTTTAAACATTTTTTTTTACAATCACAGGTTAATAATTAATTATTAATAAATCAATATATTTAAATTAAAAAAAAAGTTAAAAAAAGAAAAGGAGATAAAGTCTGATTTCAACCAATCTCTCCTTAAAAGTCTCCTTAAAAGATCAAAATATTTCATTAATTAAAATTTCATTTTGCTGTAACTCTGGAACCAGTGAAAATAAGTACCGGTTATGATATATCATTGAAAAGCTCTCAATGAGGGCTTATTACTGCAGTTAAGAAAACGTCCAAAATCCAAATTTTTTTTAATTTTTGGATCAACATCCTATGGCTATAGTTTTTGAGTTATGCAAGATACATGTACAAGATACATATGTATGTACAGACATCATGCCGAAGCTAGTCAAAATGGATTCACGGATGACCAAAATGGATATTTCTGTTGAAATCTGAAATCCGAAATATTTTGCAATCAGAATACTTCATTTAATTTGTACAAGGAATTAAAAAGAGTAAAATTAGTATTTTTATCTAGAGAAATAAAAACATACAAAGGAAGAGGTAATACATGGCATCCTATCATACAATTTCCAGGATCAGGAATAGCAAAATTTCAACACACTGGTAGTGCTTTAGATGATAAAATACTGGTCGACTCAGTACAAATGAAGTTATTGAGGAAGGAATATTAGCAGAGATTTCTTTTAATAATTAACAATCAGCAAGAGTGATTGCACAAAATAATAATTTTTCTAAGGTTGTCTGTGCAAAAAGTATTAAACGAACATAAATACCATCCATATACTAGATTCAGTTACTACAGGAACTTACTGAAGATGATTTTGGTAGGAGGATTGAATTCAGTGATATTTTGACACAGTGATTAACAAACAGTAAGAACTATTTCTTGCTTCAACATATTGTTCACTGACAAAGCACATTTACTTTATATGGGGCTGTAAAAGACATAATAGTAGGTACTGGTCCCAAGAAAACCCTCACTAATATTGTGAAAATCATACCCAGCATCCAGAATGGTTAAATAAATGTATGAGCTGGAATAATAGGTGACATACTCTTTGACCATTTGCCATTAATGGTAACTTAGATGGTGATATGTACTCTGTTTTGCTGATTGAGCAGACAATTCCAGCTTTCAACAATCAAATTGTTGTAGCTCACAGACCAAACGGACAACCTTTATTTATGAGAGATGTGCTTTTCTAGTTATGTGGTACTCCTCCGTACTATATTCACAATGTGAGAAATATGTTGAACTAGCAGTTTTCAAATCATTGGATAGGTCAACATAGTAGTATTGAACAGGTATTCAGTTATTTCTTAACAGGAATAACTTTATTAGGTGGTATTTTTAATCATAAGACTTTAACTAGAGATTGTAGGACTTTGGACTTTTTAAAAATAAACGATAGAATTAATTACACATGAAAAAGTAAATAAATTACAAACTGTTATTACTTAAATTAAATAAAATTCCTCAAGAATGTAAATTTAATTTAAAGAACTGTTTGAGAAATAAGTTAATTTTCAATAATTAATTTTTTCAATCTTTAGTTGATGTAATGACATTTGTGGTTGCTGTTTTGGTTTAAATAGTCAGAATTTAATTTTTTTTAATATTGTTTTGCTTGCCTCACAAACACCTTTAAAACAACATATCACAAGACCATATCTCCCATTTAAAGTTTTTGAGCTGCCCTGCCGCTGCCCCACCATGAAGGTCGAATACTCTAAATTGGGGCTTATAAGTTAGCCTCTTTTATTAGAGAAGATTTCCAAAGAGAGAATTGAGATACCTGAAACAACAAAAAAATTAAAGGGGCATCAACTGTAGTTCTAGCTATCTGAAACAAACACATTGCTGGCTGCCATTTTGGACTGGATGGTCAGAATTTAGTTTTAATTTTATCATTTTTCTCATCTCATAGAGCTCCTTAAAATTTCATCCTATTTGAAATTTTTGAGTTGCCTCCTCGCAGCTTAAAAATCAAAAGAGTGAAATATATGCTCATTAAAGTAGTCCCTCAGTACAAGGAAGAATGTTGCAAACTGCATCCAGTACCAATTATAAAAAAAAAACGTTAGATCGGGTCGTAAGTTACTTTTTAGCTGCTTGGTATATGTAAAAAAAATAAAATAAACTAAAAAAAATGGCATAATAAATTAATATAAAAGTAGAAAAAATAATATAAATATAGAATATACAAATAATATAAATATAGAACAAGGCTTTTAAAAATAATTCTTTCATTTTAAAGATCACCTATAAAAGAAAAAGTTCTGTGAGGCTTGATATGTTTGAAGGTACTCAAACAAACAACTACCTAAATACGTTTTAGCTAGATATATGTGAACAGTAGAAAGCATATTTCTGCTGTGGAGAAGTATAGCTTAGCTATTCGCCATAATGTTAGTAATTGAAAAAAATCCTAAACTCAATTTCCAACTCCAAAATCAGTAACCTAGAATTAATGAAAGAGTAGCACACTCCTTGTTCTGAGAGCAGTGTTTATCAGGTTTTGTAGCCAACATCATGGATTTCATGACAGGAATTCCTCCTTGCAGCTCATTGAAAAAAAGTAGAAAATTATCTGTAACTAGAATCAGAACACTTAGAACAGACATTTTTTTTGAAAGATAAGAGCTTCTTTGGCATATTTTCATTTAAAAAAGAAATGTTTTATTTTGTCAGTGCTGTGGAGGAAACATGTAGCTTTTGGTGAGCACTTACAAAAAAATGGTATCACTGGGATTAAATTAACCATTCTCTGTTTCAACAGATAAAACATAGTATTAACTAGTAAATTTTAAACACATACTAATGAGTACACATCATCTAATATAAAGAATACATGACATTGGATAGCGAAAACCAGTAAAACTAACAGCAGAAACTATTTCATGACACACTCTGTTTTTCATGTTTGAAGGCTGTATTACTGGGCATCTCTTTTGAAAAAGTAAATGCAGCTAAATTTAAATTTCAAAGACCATTTGAATTCACATTAACTGAACTGTGCATTCTTTAATCAAGTATAACTACTTGATGTGCAAATTTTCTTATCCATCGAGATATCAGTTTTTTGTAAAAACATTAGTGAGTGAAATGGCATGGATGAAAACTCTTTAAGTGTCTGTCACACAAATCACCTCTGTAGCTCACTGATTTATGACAGCAGCCCATGAACAGTGAAGAAACTGTAATATGAAAAGGTATAAGCTGCATTGTAACTGATAAAACTAAATAATTACTCTCATTTCTAGAGAGTTTGTGTTTTTCATGAATAGCACAGTTACTGGAGTACAGGTAAAGAGATTTTTTGTAAGTTCATATTTTTAATTTTATTGTTTGGAAAATGGTTTAAAAAAGGAGTTAACAGAAGCATGTGAATTGCATTAATATAGATATAAAAATGTTTAAAAATGTAAAAAATAAAACTGTATATAGTATTATCCATTGGTACATAACATCTCTTTATACTAATATATATATAGCGGTTGATTAAATGATGTAATATCATGTGGGATTAAAGTAAGATAAGAAATATTTGTCTTACTTTTGAATTTTGTAATGAACTGGTGAATTATTTTTATTTTCACCTTTTTAAAAAGGGTTTTGTAAATTTTAAAATTGGTCATTAGATAAAAATGTGTGGAATAAGGGAATGCTGTAATCTGTGGGGTTCATTCTAATTGAAATTTTTTGGAATGTCATTACTGATTGGGATTATTTCTGTTAATTGAAACAGTGTTAAAAGACAAATTTGATTTAAGGTATGCAAAACATCTTTCAGCCATTAACTGTTGAAAGCAACATAAACATAAGCTACTCCCAAAAATGACTCAAGAATAGCAAGCATACTGCATCTTATGAAATGCATACATATATATATCTATATATATATGTTTTACCAAAATTAATCTTTTAAGATTCATATTATTCCTCTGTAGTGAGTTAAATAATATTTTTAATTCTATTAATATAAACATTAAACATTATATATTAATTTTAACTTATAAACATTTTATGGAATTTTCTTTTTTATGAGCTCTCTGCAATTTTAGAATAATCATTTATACACAATACTTGACTAACATTCTAAATTATATTCTTAGTACTTTGGTGTAAGTTATGAGGAATTAATAAAAATAGAACTTTACATTTCAGAAGATTTAGTGACACTTAGTGGATAGTTAATTAAGATTTATTTATAAAAATGTAAATAGTATCTAACAGTATTTAAGATTATTAAAAATACAATTCAAAAATAAAACTTGCAATTTTTCATTGTAATTCTTTACCATGCTGTTTTCTAATAGGTATAGTAATACTTTAATTTTGAAATAAAAAATATCAGTCTAGAGAGGATTATTAGTTTGACACTCATCTTTAAGTTTTCAAACCTTCATTTAACTTGTCACAGAAAAGGTTTTCTTTGAGTTCTGAAGATATATTTTTTTGTTTGTTTTGTTGTTTAAAGATATTTACAGAGTTTGAAATGGAACCTCATCAAGAATGTGCATATGATCACATTGTCATTTATGATGGTGATTCACCTGATGCTCATACATTGGGAAGATTTTGTGGTTCAAAAATTCCTCATCCAATAATTGCTACTAGTAATCAAATGTTTATGGTATTCAAATCTGATGCATCTGTTCAAAGAAAAGGATTTGTTGCTTCACATAGTACAGGTATGTATAATTTAGACAAGCAAACATGACAAATATGATTATAAATTTTATTTAAGATGGAACTATTTGTGATTCTAAAACATTAAAGTTAGTAACTTGTTACTAACATGTTTTATGAGTATTTTATTGTATTCATTAGAACTGATTGACGGAACCAAATTTATTCATGGCCATCTTTAATTATTGCTTAACAATTATTTGTGATATGTAAATATAAAAGATAAAACTTGAAAACATAAATTTATTTCATTTACCATTATTTCATTATAACACAACCATGTTATAATGGAATAATGAGCCATAAAAATATAACTTGTTATCTGAACAATATGATTTCAAGCACCAGGTTAGTAGCGGTCAAACATTCTGAGGTACAAATCCTAACAAAGGTTAGTTGCTTTTGTATGGATTTAAATACTAGACAATGGATTCCTGTGAACTTTAATGGTTGGGATTCAATTAACCTTACATCTCAGAAATAGTCGGCCTGAGTCTGCACAAGACTACACTCATGTATACATATCATTCTCATAGGATTGCTTATTGTTGTTTGAAACATACACATTAGGAAAAAAACTAACACGAGTTACATTCATCCAATAGAATAAAACTTATTTATATTCCTTATAAATTCTTGAAACTTGTATCATATTCCTCTATTTTCATAAATTTAAGTTTCATAATAATAAGTTTAGTTTTTGCTGAAGAAGAGATGATGAATAAAATTTTTATTGAAAAAAAAAAAGAAAATGAATTACTCCAAAATCACACTACTGCCCTAACATTAAACCTTATTTTATTGTATTAAAAGAGATTAAAACTTGAAAATGTATTATGTACTTTTGTCTGATTACTCTTTACTGAAGATTTCAGTCTTATTTAATCATAAAAAATAAAAAGTTCAATGAATATCTCTTCAGTTCTCAGTTTTCTCTTTTTCCATATTTGAAATGTGTTTCTAAATCCTAATTGTTGAAATTTTGGCTGAAATATTTTACTTAAAAATTTTTATTTTTTGTAATTTTTTTATTTAAAAAATGTCATAATTTTATGCACATTTATCAGTCGATAAATGCTGTGTACCTTTGACTAAAGGTAAAACAAAAATTTCCCTTCTAGGTCTGGCAACAATTTGCTTCAAAATTTACCTTCTACTTTCAGGATTACTTTGATGCAGGATAATTTTTAGCATCTATATAATAATTTACATATAACACTATATAAATAATAATTTTTACCGTCTTTTTAGTCCTAAGAGTTGAAGTGTTAAAATTTAAGGTACATAATGGTTAGATTAAAAAATTCTGTCAGCTTAAATAATGTATTGTCAAAGTCTATTTGTATACTCATATAATGAAATCTATTTTAATACCACACGGACTCTGACTAAAGACAAAGAAGGTTTTATTTCTCTGGAAATTTTTATGTTATGCTTTTAATATATTTTTTTTAATATAATTTAAATTATTTGTTAATGGTAGTTTAATTAGTAATTTGATGAATAGTTTGTTAATTAATAATTTAATCATGCTGAAAAGGAAGTAATTTTTTGAAAGCATTCCAGTAGATAGTAAATGATCATACCAATTATTAGTATTCATCATTTGAATAGCAATTAAAATTGAAAAAAAATATTTTTTAATATATCAAAGAAAAAGGACAAATGTGAAACAAAAAAATAATAATAATGAAAGAAAACTAATGATTTAGTTTAAAAGTTAGATTTAAAATAGGAGGTCTGATGAAACCTGCAATTAAAGCGAATTACTACATATTGTTAATACTATATTAACCATAGTTTTATACTTTATAATTTTAAAAATCATAAAAAAGGATCAGAGATCTGTTATATATACAACAAAAAATTATTTTAATTAGCTACGCACTTTTTCACATAAATCTTAAATTTACAAAATTCGTCAGAAAAAGCATAGTTATGATGCTGTGCTACCTAAATGTTTAAATAATTATATTGTTTTAAGATGATGTGCATCAAATAAGTGTAGTGAAATTTAAATGAATAATTATCACTGAGCTCTTCAAACCATGCTGCCATCTAGTTATTTTAGTTTGTGGAAAATACAGAATATGCATCTAATGTAAATTAGTAGATAGTGCATGTTTCTAAGTTCAAAGGAATATATACAATTACTTAGCTGTGCTCATGGCTGTGAGTTCAACTCCCTAGCATATATCTTAGTAGTGATGCCTTAGTTTTGTGTAATATCTAGTGTTGGCATCATTGAAGTTCAAACAGAAATTCAGACTGATGATATATATTTATACAATTACATGTTTACATTAGATGATCTTTATGTTTTACAGCATGTGGTGGTCATTTACAAGCAACAAGTCGAGTTAAACATTTGTATTCACATTCCAAGTATGGTGATCACAATTATGAGAATAGAGCTGATTGTGATTGGACCATTGAAGCTCCTCCTGGCCAAAATGTGCATCTTACATTCCTTACTTTTGAAGTTGAAGATGAGCAAGATTGCGGGTATGATTATGTTGAAGTGTATAGTGGCTTAGATGCTAGTGGTCCATCATATGGAAGGTTTTGTGGGAATTCAGTAAGTATGCTACTATAATTTAATACTGTCCTTATAATAAATAATCAAATGAAGATATTTTTTTGTAAAATTTCTCATTTTGTTTTTCATTGTAAATAAATATGGTAGAGTAGATTTTGCTAACAAAGTTCTGTATCTTTTGCATTAAATTGGCTAATTTCTGTTTTAAGATACTTTCCCAAATCCTCTGTTATTAGAAATCATAAGAGTAAACTGTTAATAAGGTGTGTTAATAAAACAGCTCACTTTAAAACTGTTTGCTAAAATATTTTAGCCTACAGTTTGTTAACACAATTGGTTAATTTTATTGTTAATTAGACTTAAGTAGAAACTTAACAATTGTATTAACATTCTATGCTGCAGCGGCTCATGTCTCACTTTTAGTCTGAGAAAGGTTCAATGAAAAGACAAGAGCATGACATATTTGATGGTTTATTCAAATGATTAAGGTTATTTCAAGATCCTGCAAAGCCTGGAAAACCAAACAATGTATCCAGCAGTCATCATTTCATTGTTCTGTAATTACTACCACTGTACATTCCATTAACTTTCTTCAATTTATTACATAAATTTACTTATATATATATATATATATATATATATATATATATATATATATATATTATTATTATACAGTAATTTATTGTTCTTATAGAATTGTTATTACTACTTATAGTGTTATATATATTGCTATTGTTAGAAAGATCATATTTCCAATAGTTCTATTTTCTAGCTTGTCATACCCCATACTAAAAACCAGGTAAAAAGTAATTTGATATAAACATTTGCATAAGATTTAAAAATAAAGGAAATTTTCCAGTCCATTCTCATGAAAGCTACCAGAAAACATTACCAACTATGAAACCCAAAAAAGGAAATATAGTTATTTACTCACATACATAGCTACAGGCTAGTTTTCAATTATTATAATCTTTGCCACTCATACATTTGTTCCAACAAAATTTTCTATGTATTTTCAACATAAATTTTCTTTATTCTTAGAAAAATAGATGTTTTACTGTATTTATTCTAAAAAAAAAACAACAATAAAAGCTCTTAACTATCCAATTAAATATACAATAATTATCTGGAATTTAAGTGCAGTATATTAGATATAATTTTTATTGCAGATAACATTTAATTTCACTAATTCATGATTTATAACACCTGTGTTACTAAATTTTCTTAACTTTGGACTTATTTGTAGAACCACTTGAATATTTGCTACTATTTCTCTATTAGTTTTTGTAATTGAATTATGAAAGAATCAAGATTCTACCTTATTTTTTTGCTACAAAAACTCTTCAAATTTTTGCTTATAAACACACTAATTCACAGTTCACGTATCATTTAAGAAAAAAAAAAAAATAAGCATAGTCCCAGTTGTGATTAAACAGGAAACTTTTTCTGATTAACATTTCTTTACTTGTTTTCATGCTGTTATTTTAAGTTTAAATCGATATGGTACAGCAATATACTCAATGGTGAAGTTACAGACACACAGACTTCATAAAATAATTTCTTTAATTGATTCTTTAAAATTATTCTGGTTTTTGATACCAAATATATCTACCCTTGATAATATTTCATATACGGTATTGTGCAATTATACCACAGTAAACTAAAAATACAAGATTGAAAACATTAAACGGAATAGAAATTGCTTCTATATTGGTTTACTTACACTATACTAGTTTAAGTATATAGAGTAAAGTTAATTAAATACAATAATTGTTTATTACTCTGATAAAGAAAATTTTAACCATATGACAATACAAGAAACTTTTGAACAATTTCATAAGCCAGCTAGAGAGATTAATGCCTAAAATTGACCCAAATGGACTAAATGTAGAAATACAAAAATATTTTTATTAATTATTGTGGTATTCATTATTTATTTTCTGCAAATTGGGAAAGAAGAACTAAAGCTGGAAACACTGATTACATATAATATGGTTTAATATAATGATAAGAGCTCTTTGCTTAATTAATACTATTATTTTTTTTATTAAGAAATATATTGTTTCTTCTAATTTATTTATAAATATTGATAAATAAAGTCCTAATGGGGAGTGTGAACATTGTACCTTTGTAATAAGGCTACCTCATCTTTTTGTTACTCTGACTTTTTCTAGTTCATACATATTCAAAGTTTATCTACACTAATCTTGTAATGAACAAAACAAATATATTTTATTATGTAAGATCAGGGACTGCCTGACTGGGATTCAAACCCACAATCCTGTTAAAACATAATTAGCAATGCTTACATATTAGGATAAAGTTAACTGGACATTATTTGATGAATTTTAAATTGATAACATGCAAAAATTGATTAAAGATGAATATTTTTTTTTTGACTGAGGTTAAGTCATACTTTGTACGTGATAAGATAATAAATATGTGATTTCCTCAGATACCATAAGGTTTCATACCTTCTTGCATATAAGCATAAAATTAATATGAAATACATATTATATCGAATGTTTTTGAAATGATAAAATAAAAACAAGAATAGTAATGGTTAAAATAGTATTTCACAGAAAGAAATAATTATGTATTATGATGAGACTGAGGAACCATTCTGTGAAGTGTTATGTTTAAGTTTACTTCTGCAACATGGTTACATAGTTCTGAAACATTTATTAAGAAAAAGGGAAAAAGAAAGTCTGGAAGAATTTGAAAAATGGTGACAGAGAAAAATTAAATGGATATAAAATGTAAAAAATGAAGAAGTAATGAAAAGAGTCAATGAGAGTAGGTGCTTAATCTATAAGAAATCTTACTGGCTGGGAGATATCATCAGAAGAGAATTGTGGATTAAAACAGTGCTAAAAGGTCACTAAGAAGTGCAAAAAAGAGGCCAAAAAATAGTAAAAATGATAGACAATGTAAAAGGAAATAGGGGCAATCACTATTTTAAAAGTCTAGTTGGAGATAGAGGGGAATTGTGAACAATTTGTGAAGGATGAGGCACAAGGGACCTGTCTCAAAGCAGATAACTGTATAATGATAGTTAAAATAAACAAAAATATTGTCATACTTATTTGTTTCTTTTTGAAAGCTGTTATTACACTCATAATTTTTCTAGAACTATTTTGCAAAGTGTTGTTAGTTCTTGAGATGTTTTATACCTTAACTAATTAAGCATAGTGTTTACTAATAAATTTCTTTTTCTTCCCCTTGTCCATTATCCTGGGTTGGGTGATGGATCACAGACTTTCAACTTGTTCATATCTCCACCACTCTCTCCCCATAACCCTTTTCATCTTCCCATCTCTTCTTTTAATGTTTCTGTTAACTTTATTTAGCTACCCTTTCCTTGTCTTCTTTTCGTTCTCTTCCCATTTATCTCCCAACTCAATGTTTTCAAATGCCATCTTCCTCTACCCAATCTCTTAATATGTCCAAATTATCTTTGTTTTGCTCATTCTTCTCTCTTCAACATATTTTCTATGTTTGTGAGAGCTAATACTTTTACATTCCCTGCACAACTTCTCTTTGTACTCAGAATTTCTTGTTCTTCACTACTTCTTACCTTAAATACTAACAAATATTAAATTTTTGATTTAGTTTACTTTTACATTTTCATTCTTTTCCTTTTGTATACTTTTAAAAATATATTCTGGTGAAAAGATTGATTTGATAATTTAGAACATATTCATCCTCATTGATGATTGTTTGCTTATTTAAATAATATAAAAATGCTAATCGTTTATATTTTATTCACTTAAAAAATACATTTTTACACCATTTACATGTATTTTATATTTTATCTAACTTTTATGCTTTTATTTAGTTTTGCTATTTAATTATAGTTTTCATTTTTATTAATAATATCTTATTTTTTTCTTTATTCATAATTTATTTTTTGTTATATTTTTGCATTACAGTTATACCATTTAAAAATTCTTTCCCTTAAAAAAAGTTTTTTAAATTCGTCTTGATAACTACAAATATAAAGTCAATAGATTAAAAAAGCACATACTTTTTGACAAATGGTATAAATATATATATATATATATATATATATATATATATATATATATATACATACATATTTGAATATGTATATTTTTCTTTTTTTTTTCTTTCAGAATCCAACTGAAATATTTTCGGTTAATGAGGCTCTACTTGTAAGATTTCGTTCAGATGACAGTATGGTAAGCAAAGGATTTTCTGCATCATATGTAGCTACAAATGCAGTTAACAATGAAGAAATATCATACAAACGCCAAGAAGAGGAGGAGGAGGAATCAAATTCTAACTGGTATTAATTTAATATCTATCCACTAAGTTGGACTTTATTGTTCCATTTTTGGTTATAAGATTTAACAGTGAATGACAAAAAATATTACTGCTGTTTTTAATACTATTATTTAAAATTAATTTACTCTAAAATTATTTTTTATCAATTTTTCATGTATTATAAGTCCTGTGTTGTGAGTAGTAAGCCTCATTTTGAAGGACTATGGGAGATGTGTTCATAATGACTGTGGTATATGAATTTTATTTGTTTAAAATAATGAGTTACTAATGTATTTTTTTAACTAAAATACAATTAAATGATTGATTCCGACAACAAATATAATATACCTTTATGTTCTGTTATTGAGAATGTGGTGTATACTTTATGCAAATTGAACCCAAAAAAACATAGTGCCAAACTTTATTTAAGTTTATTCCCAAAAGTGGTAATTTCTATGAATTAAAAATAAAAACAATTTGTTTTTAGTCTTAAATATTAATGTAGGTTTAGAATTTTTCAGTAGAATCCCTTTGATGTAGATTTACTGGGATTATATTTGTTCCACATAATCCAAAATTCAGATTTAATGAGAATCGTACTTAAGGTTGTCAGTAAGTTTATTAATCTTTATTTTTTAATTATCCTTGATTAAAATGTTTACAAAATTGATAAATTTCTATATCCAAGATTTAATACAAATCTATCTAAAAAGTGGAAATAAAAAGTTGTAAAAAATATTTAATTTTTTTTAATCAATTCTAGCAGGAAGTCTATATTTATGAGATTCTACTGTTTTACTTATTTCTGTGTTTAAAAAATACTGAACATATTTTTAAATTAACTAATAATTCATTCTAAGCAACTGTACTTATAAGTTCAATGTATAATTAGTAGTAACAAGTATTTGTAAATAAATTTTGATGGATATAAGATTATTACTTAATTATTATAGTACTTTTGAGTACTATGGTATTAAGACTGCAGTTGTTCAAAAATAAATAGTTACTGTAATATAAAAAATGTTCCAAGTTAGAATTAAAGATTTATCTAATATTTAATGTTCAATAACCATCACAATTAACTCGTGATAAAAATAAAATATTTATAAACTAGATGTGATATATGTATGTTTGTGTGTGTTGTAACTTTTGCAGATTTAATTAATAACTATAATAAAGGTATATTTAATTATTAGTAACCTAAAAACTGAAGAAATACTTAAATTTAGTTACGTAACATGGTAAGATGGAAAATGAAGGTCTACATTAGCCTTAACAATCTAGAGTACTGCCCCTAACAAACTTGTAAAACAGAAGTAGTAATGATAATTCTTTGTTTTCAGTGGCACAAAGCTTAATTTTATGTAATAAGTAACTAATTTTAAAATTAGAAATTATATCAAATAACTTAACGGTAAACAAGTTTAAAAAAAACTTGTATAATTTAATCAAATTATAAACTTTTGTAAGAAGTAAAAGTTTATTGCCTGTTCAACTCTGACTTTTTAGAAAAATGCTGAGAAATAATATTGTTAGTTCTGTAAATAATTCTTTAATATTATACATATTTTCTTTGTTCTACTCTAAGTGTGGTATTTATGCAATGTTAAAGGAATTTTTAAAAATTATCTTCATCATTTAATTATAAAATTATTCTGTAACATTTGTGTTAAATAATATGTTTTTTACTCTTACATACATAAGATAATAAAACATTTATTTTGAACATAATTCTTATATAATATATCTGAATGAGTTTTCTAATATTTCTTAAATTTTATATATATTGTTATTGTCATTATGTTTAGATTTGCTTGTATTATATTTGGACGTTGTTAATGTAACGTTTTGTTAATATTTTGCATAAATATTCTTTACTTCTATTTTTATTTAGTATACAAGTGGATCATATAAAAATAAATTTTATTCAGTTAAGAAAATTTGTATTCTGTGAAATAGGCTAATTTTATTGTTGAGATAGTATTCAGCATTTACTAGGGAATTTTTATAATAAATTTCTGAAATAAAGACCAGAAGGTATTCTTGATAGGTCAAGTTAATGAGAATTTTAGTAAAAAGTTTATAACTAATTTTACATTAACCTTGCCTTATAGAATTTAAAAAAATATTTTTAAAAAGTTTTTAATTACCAAAACTTTGCTGTACAAAATTAATTCTTTACTAGCATTTCCTCTTTTATATATACATATATTTTTCATTATTTAAAAAACATAATTAAAATAATATTGCAATATCATACATTTTCAACATTTGGCAATATAGCAAGAGGGCTGTCGAAGTGAAATAAACCTAATTCTATTTTTTTGTAATTATTTTTTTTGTATCAATTTACAACCTTTTTTTTTTATAACAGTGTTAATTATATTGTATTCCCATCTTGAAATGTTTTTAATAAAACATAACACAATAATGCTAATTGTATTTCATTGCATTTAAAATATATTAATTAGTGAATTAAAAATATAATAGTAATTTTTTCAATTGTTTTTCTTAACTTAAATGACTAGAGCTGTATCTCTTTATGATAAGAAAGTTGTCAACATAATTGCACTGAAGAAAATATGAAAGTCAAAAAAGATTTTTGTTTAAGAGTCAAATATTTGCAGGTTCTTCAGAAGTTAAGGATAAAATAGAGGATAGGGAAATAATTTTAAAACTAAGTAGGAATGATTAACATTTATGATTTTTAGTATTAATATGACTGTTATTGAATTCATGATCTGCTGGCTTTTCTGTTATCAATTAGATCAAACTGTTGTATGAACATCTTTATTTTAAGTTTCCCTGCATAATAATTAATTCACATATAACATAAAAAGTTGCAGTCAGTGTCTCGATTTACCACTTTTATGTTAAATTGAATTCTCTAATACTAGGCATTGATGAATCTAGTTCTTATGTAATTATTATCTGATCTGATTGTTATGAATTATTTATTTCATTGTGTATAAATTGTAATGAGATAATAATATTTGTTAAATTGACAGTTTAACATTCTTTAATTTTGAAATTGCTGGTTTCCTCCTAGTAAATATTTAACTATTGTTTAAAATCTAATACTAACCAGTTTATTATTGTTCCATACAAATGACATTCATTTAATTGAGTGCCTGATAAATCAACTATTCAATGCATATTTACCTTACAGTTATTCTGTCAGATGTTACACTAACTGTTTTTAAAGTTTAGATAATATGGTATAGGATAAATCCCCCTTTCCAGTATAATTTTTTCTTCACTCAAGTTTCTACTGTTCCCCCACATTGAAGATGGTATGATCAAGTCTAAATTTAAGAATTACAAAGAAGTAAGTTACATCAATGTAATACAGATGATTAAAAAAAAACTTTACAACTTTGAAAGAATATATCTAATAATAAACTGAGGTATTCATTTTATAGCAAAACATCAACTTCTTCATAAAATAATGATTATAACTATTGTATGGTTCAATCTGAATATCATTGGTAAACAAACATACCACGTGAAATAAATTTCTTGTCAATCTTGAATCAACATAACTGACATCACTTCTGTAACTATAGTAGAGTGATTCAATTTTTGCGTTCAGTAAAAGTGGAAGTTAAGGATAAAATAAATAGTGAATGTATCGAGTCTGAGAAATAAGGTGGTCTTGTTTCTCAGATTCGATACATTCGATCAATTTCTTGACCTGGGGAACAACTGATAAGAACATCTTCTTGGTTGTTAGATTTAATTGTGGAATGTGAAAATTTTTGAGCTTATACATATCCAACTTCAGAAACATGCAGGTTACATGTTGATGATTCATCTCAAATAGATCAAAATTCTAGTGCCAAGCATGAATTGTAGGTCAACTGGGAAAACCCTACCACTCTGGTAGGAAAATACATTGAACCATACTGGTAGGTTTTGACTCATGAAACCAAACACATAGTAATCATGCTAGCTGAACTATCCACATTTCACTAATGGTTAAAATAGTACAGCATTGTACATGAGTTAATACTTTATATGTATTACTAAAAAATGATACCTCAGCTGATTCTGTCTATATTCTGAATAAATCACTATACACCTTCTCAGAATCACTCTAAACAATAACATGTCCAGTAATTAAATATATTATTGCAGAAGTAATATTACAGATAATAGATAAGGTACTAGATATGCACTAAATACCTAGTTTAATATACTGTAACCTCACATCTAGTTATCAAGTTCCCTCACTCACAGACGCCAGTTAAATGGTCCAGTAATAGTAAACAACAAACTTTAATATTTTTTTTTTATAATTACAGTTTCACTTTGGGTTATTTATAATAGGTTAGCTGTTACTTGTAAAACTTATTCAAGAGTAATAAACTTTAAGGATATTCTTTAAAATTAAGTGCTAAGGAAAACACAAAATGATTACATAAGTATATTGTAAAATAGCATATTATTATTTATTATACTGAAATTTATTACCAGTAGTTTAGTGTAATTTTCTACTGGAGAGAGTTATTTAAAAATTGAGATCTAATAAAGATACAAGTTTTCCAATTCACTGACTGAACAATATTTTATTCCTCTTTATAAACTTATTTATCAATTGAAAAAAAATATTTATGGTCAACTAATGAAGTTATGTATGATATAATTTATTTTTACTATTAATAAAATATAAATTAAAATATTTGTAAAACCAAAGATTAAATTTTAAGTAATAAATGTATAATGCAAATTATGTTTAATGTACCAAGTAAACAAAACACTATGCAGTACACATTAAACACCTTAATTATCATTAATAAATTATTGTAAAATTATGTTAATACAAACATATCATTGTTATGCTATAAAAAAATGTATTATTAGAATACATTGTTACTTAAGTTATTTTATTTATTATTAAATTATTTATTTAAGTTTTTATTTTATTTTTTTTATTCAACTTCTTTTTTTTATTATTTTTTTTTTTTTGGTTGTATAAACTGAATAAAAAATATAAAAATGTTTGATGGATCATGAAAATTTCTGTTATTTTTCTATTTTTGATGTTAATAATTATTTATTTTTTATGGAAGGGGTATCGATTGATACTGTGGTCATTAGCAATTTAAGAATTATGCCAATAGTATCCTGTTTTTTTTTTAATTTCAGTGATCTTCAGGAACCAGTTTATTAAGTGTAATATCAGCAACTGGCATTTTCTTGTTTACTCTCCATTGTACAACTCACCACAACTTTCAAGGTATAGCTTATCTGTAAGCAGAAAGATAAGCAATCTCATTACTTTAAAGTAATAAGATAATTCAGTTTAATATCTTATCAAGAATCCTATAAAAAAGGTATTAGATGTTATAGGGAATTTTTTAACGTTTTTGCTGATGCTTAAAATATTTGGAAACTTTTGAAAAACAGAGAATTTAGAGTTTGTATTATTTATATTGCTTCTTAAAATGTAGTTTTAAGTGACAGATGGAATATGTAATAAAGTGAAAATTGCAGAGAATTTAATGTTTCTCTGATATAGAAGTTAATATGCTGATAAATATTATCTGTTGAAATTATTAAAATTTAAAATGGTTTTTGTTATATAAAACTTCTTAGTAAATTACTGTAAATTAGAATGGAAATTTTTTTTAGGAATTTGTTGAATAAATATTATCAATAATACTTTTATTATTCCAGCTGTTTCTACAATGTTGGAATTAGAAAATTGTCCATTTTTTTAGACATATTTCCTACCACTAATTTTGATTTTATCTTGCAAAATTATTTGTAAGCAACTCAGCACAAAAAAAAAAGATTTCGTATTATGGTAATCCCTAATGAAAATTCTGAAAAATATTTCCTCCAGAAGTTTTATAAATTTTATGAACTTTGATTTTTGACTAAATCACTAGTATTTTTTTTTATATACGACGGTTATTTTTTTTTCAAGGTCTGATCGGTCACGAAATTAAAACCACAGTGAAAATAAAAAAATTTTTTTGAACAAATACTTACATAGTTACGCTATTTTTCTACATAGTCGCCACTCCGATTTAGACATTTGTCATAGCATGGTACCAACTTTCCAATACCCTCATCATAGAACAGAGCCACCTGTGTTTTCAGCCATGTTTCTACGCTGGTCTGTAGCTCGATGTCTGTGCCAAAATGTTGTCCTCCTAGCCAGTGTTTCATGTGAGCAAAGAGGTGAAAATTGGATGGAGCCAAGTCCGGGCTGTATGGTGGGTGATCAAACACTTCCCAATGAAAATGCTGCAGGAGCTTCTTTGTTACAGCTGCAGAGCATTGTCATTGAGAAAGATAATGTCTGATGACAACATTCCTCTCCGCTTATTCTGAATTGCCCTTCGTAGACGTTGAAAAGTCACGCAGTATGAGGCTGCAGTGATGGTCGTGCCACGTTCCATGAATTCCACCAAGAGAACTCCATTCCGGTTCCAGAACACAATAGCCATACACTTTCTGTTGAAGAAGGTTCGCTTGAACTTCTTAGGTTTACTGGGAGAATGAGAATTGCATCCACTGTTTGGATTGTTCTTTTGTTTCTTCAGTTTCGAAATGGACCCATGTCTCGTCCCCTATGACAATTTTGTTAAAAAAATCTTCTCCTTCATTGTGGTAGCGCTGGAGAAACATTAACGAAGCGTCCATTCTCATTGTTTTGTGATGGTAGGTCAGCATCTTGGGAACCCATCTCGCACACAGTTTGCGATACTGAAATCTCTTACTCACAATGGTGTAGAGAGCTGACCTTGAAATTTCAGAAAACGAATCACTCAATACAGAAATTGTGAACCGATGATTTTCTCAAATTGCCTCATCCACTCGCTCAATGAGATCATCAGTTGACAATCGCTTCCTTTCCTGACCGCCTGCATCATGAACATCTGTACGTCCTTCTTTAAAGTTCCTGCACCATTGTCGCACTTTGCTGTCACTCATTGAAGTTTCACCGTACACATTACTTATTTGTCGATAAATTTCAGCTGCATTACACCCTCCAGCCTGAGGAAATCGAATTACCGTATGCACTTCACACTTGGTGGGAGATGCTATTGTTGTAGACATTTTTACGTGCTAGCTGAGTGTTCAGAACTAAATGAAGTGACATGGCGTGATTGAAGCCATACTAGAGACGCTGCGCAACACATATGTACAAAGGTTCATCCGATTTTTGTGCGGGTTTTTATTTCGCGACCAATCGGACCTTGAAAAAAAACAACCCTTGTAGAATACAAAAGAATATCAAATGTGGCTGCAGAGAACTATCAGAGAAAATTAAATGGATAGACAATAAGTATTGAGAGGAATAGGAGTGGACCAGAACATAATAAAGATAATAAGAAGAAAAAAATAATCTTGGTTATGGCACTTAGAAATTGCTTCAGTGAAGGTTATAGAGAGAAAAGTTAAGAGAGGGCAGAAAGAGGAAGAAGAAAGATAGGATGCTTACAATATTTAGGATAGAAGCTATAAAGAAGAAGCTCATTAGCAAGAAATGGAGGATCTTCAATTGAAACCTGCTACAGATTTCACAGTGATAAAGAATTATTTCTATGTATATATATATATATATATATATATATATATATATATATATATATATATATTATATGAATATATTTATATTCATTTGCATTGCAAGAGATCTTCAAAGGTGATTGTTTAATAAAATTTTGTTGAAATTTATTAGATGATTCTTCATATATTATGAAATTAATAGTATTTGATTCAGTAGTATATTTTGAAGTTGTTAAGGTTATTTCTTCTTTTAAAACTGTTTTATTTTTATTTTAAATTTGAGGATTTTTTTAGATATTGACAAGCTGTACATTATTGAAATAAAATACCATTTTTTTCTTATTATTATGATCTTGCCAAACAATATATGTATGAGATTAGGGGGAAAAAAATGACTGCTTTTATATATACTGTAGCATATAGTGTTTTTCTGAAAAAGGGATGGATTAGTCATAACCTGAAAGAGTTTTCTACCACAAAAAGCATCTAATTTTTTCCTGCAAGAGTTTGACTAGGTGTATATTATGTTGGTCACTTTTTTAAATAACAGTACATAGATTTTTTCTATTAGTTCATAAAGTTTAATTAATTTTTTTTTATAATACTTTTATTTATAGTTGCATCAACAATTTACGTCATTAGCGATTAATCAGTGTAATGTAACTGTATCGGTAAGTGTGTAGTCTTGAACAAACTCAGGCTGACCATTCCTGAGATCTGTGGTTAATTGAAACCCAACCACCAATGAACACCGATGTCCATGACCTAGTATTCAAATGGACATGGTTAACTAGGATTTGAATCTGAGAACTTCAACTCTGAAATCAGCTGATTTATGACGATGAGTTTATCACTGAACCAACCTGATGGGTATTAAATTTTTATGTATTTATTTTCTTATTATTCTTCTTTTTTGTATTTACCTCATAAAGTTTACCAGAGGTCATGAATAAAAAACGTTTTTGAAAAATTAGTGTACAGGCATACAGGAAAAGAATCTTCAGCAGTTTGCTAATATGATCATTCCCTAGAATAACCTGTACTGTTAAGAAATCATCTCTTAAACAAAATTTATTCTATGAATTTTGACATAGAAATTTAAAAAAATATTTTTTGTCTTCAATGAGATTTAAAAAAACCTTATCTATTGTAATTGATACAGGAAGCCCCTCTGTGGATTGATTTTTCTCTTCTGCTTTGTAATCCTTAAATTTCCCTTCATCCTTTTCTATTTCATCTATGATAGGCAGCATGGAGATTGTCAGTTACCTTGGTGTTACCTATGGCAACTTCTAATAACCAGCTCACCACACCAGTTCCTTTTAGGGATTCAGTGGAATGGCAGCTCTGCCTATAGGATTGTTTTCTGTCTAAGATTGTTCAAAAGCCAAATAATGATGGAGCTGCTTTTCAGCAAAGCTAGTCTGCTATAAAAGCTAGTCTACTAAATCTAAAAAGAATATTTAAGGATGAAAATGCTTTTTCTGATCTTCATTAACAATAACGATGTGAAATGAGAAAGAAGTATTGTTTATCATATGATGAATAAAATAGAATAAATTTAACTGGTATGTATATATCATCAGCTAATGGCTAATGTAGTGATTATTGTCAAAAGTCAGCTGTTTTTACTCTGTGAAGAAAGTACAAAGTAAACCTTTAAGGTATGATGTTACACTTTAAGTTTTCTCTGAACCCAGATTTAGTGGACTTGCCTAGACTAGAGAAAAAGAAGTTCAAATAGGAGTTGTATGTT
Source organism: Lycorma delicatula (assembly GCF_047948215.1). Classification (NCBI taxonomy): domain Eukaryota; kingdom Metazoa; phylum Arthropoda; class Insecta; order Hemiptera; family Fulgoridae; genus Lycorma; species Lycorma delicatula. The sequence continues at coordinate 112,007,445 of NC_134457.1, forward strand.
TAACAATTATTTTTTATAATTTTTTTCTTATGACAGAAAAAAACTTTTAATTTTTAAAATTTTATTTATTATTTTAATTAATGGAATAATCTTTTGTTCAAAAATATAAAAAAAGATTGTGATTTTACATAGTCATACTGAGTGATCAACTTATACAACTTTAAAATTACTTCATTGTTGAAATTATGTTAAAAGTAAAACATTTTACTCAGTTTTCTTGGTTATGCCATAATATTGAGTTAAATTAATAGATATTTTCTAGCACAGACTAAATACATGAAAATTAAAAAAATATATGAGTTTTAAACAAACATTTTAATCATTATAAAATAACACATGAAAAAGAAAACCGAGAAAAATAAATAGCAAGATAAATTAAATTCTGTTGTGCAACGATGTGCAACATATACAATCTGCAACTGAGTACCCCAGGCAATTCAAACATGGGTTACAGTAATCAGTTGTGTTAGATACAATTGGCTATAAATTTCACAAATTTAAACATTGAGTTAAGTGGATAGTCAGTAAACTTATCTGTGTTTCAAGAACAGTTTTCTTTTTTTTTAATATTGTTTACTCTTCCATAATCAGATCTTATTTCAGATTTTCAATTCATACATAGCTGTGTAGACAAACATGGTATGAATAAGTGCTATGCAGTAAATGCTATAGATTTGTTTACTGAAAATGATAACAAAATGAGTTACAACATGCAGAAATAACTTATTTTATAAATATAAAAAATAATAACGTAGTCCTAATCAAAATAAACATTTTATGTAAGATTATGTTTTTCGTAATGTTTAATTTAAACAAAATTAGATATGTACTAGTAAATTTAGTTGTTAAAATCTGTTCCTTTTCAGAAGATTTTTCTTTCTTTTGTATATATTGACACTTTTTGTTACATCATACTTATGATAGCATTAATATTTCTTATGAAAAATTCACTAAATTTTATCAGTATTTATCATCAATTTGTTTATGCTACCCCATTTGTGCTGACCCAGCACACATATAGACAGTATGTTTATGATTGATTGTTCCATTTATCTATATACACAAACAAGGGTAATTTCTTTGGTTGACTGAAGAGATTTACGCTATAATTGAACGTCCAGATATTTTTTTTTTTTATAATTTTGTTGCAGTATTTAATAAAAATACTAATTATAATAAAAAATTAGCATGACAACAGGTGATTTTAGAAGTTTTTATTAGAAAAAAATGTTAAATGCTTCATTTTTTACTACTTTGTAATAAGTGTACTGAACAAGTTTTTTTTAATTATAATGCAGTTCCTTCATCAATCATGCAACAGTTATCAACATTATTTTTAAAACAGCTGCCATATTTAATTAATTAGATATTCATTTATTGCAATCAATTAAGTTTCCTAATTTAAATGCTACACATGTTGTAGTAAGTCGATTCTTAGATTATAACACTTAGTTTAGATGTTCACTAGCTCTAGTAACAAATCAAGTTCCAGCTTCGCTTTCTGTTGTAGATAATTTAACAATGATGAATTCCTACCTGTCTGTATGAAAGGAGATTTGCCATCTGTTTCCATGTTTTTGTAGGTAAAAGAAATATATCATTTAAACTTCATCATGAATTGAAATAGTTATGAACTTGAAAAGATGAGTAAGTATTATGATGGTAAAGATTTAAAAGAAGAAATTCAATCAAAAGAATGAATTCAAAAAAATAAAAAAAGGTATTGTAGAAGGTGATGGTGATGGCTGGTGGAAAATATCTGTGATATTTTCTTGATCATTTAATATATTAAAAATTGTATAACAGGAGCATCCCTCACCAACTGACAGAGAGAAGAAAAAAAAATTGGATACTTCAACACTTATCTTCTCCAATTTATAGAAAATAACAACTGGTTTAAAGGCCATTCATCAGGCCCCTTAGGACTTGATGATGATGTCTTCATATGTTTCCAAAAGTGATGGAAAATCACCTTTTGGTAATTGATTGCAGTTAGATAATGATGATATTTATCTAACAGGAAATTTTATAATGGCTGCATCAAGCTCATGATTCGCCAATTTCTCTGCTAGATGAGGTCATCAGTTGAGAGGACAATTGAGTTACAAGTAGTGAAGTATGTATTTTTTCAAAACTTGTAAATATGATAAAAATAAATTATTTTAAAAAAATTGGACTTGTGAAACTTATTTTCTCCTTTCCCTTTTTACAATGTTTAATACAATGCTTAAAGCTAAAATTTGTTTTCAAAAGAGCAGTTCAACTATTCAATTTTTATAAATTAAAACATAAATACGTATAAAAAAAGATTCCAATTCAACAGTAATAAATGAAACTTTTCTTGCAGGCAGAAACATTTTTCATGAATCAGAAAAAGCAGCTCAAATACCACAGTATTTATTTATTTTTTAAATAGAGAAATGTGTGTGTCTAAAGGAAGGGTACCCAAACCACTTCAACACAATTAGATTTTACTGACTCCTAGAAATAAAAGATTTTGTACAAATAACCATTTTGTTATCACAATTATTCAAATTTTGTTGATTGAAGAGGAATGGTCTGGGAGACCAGGAGGGCCTGAAATTCTTTTCCATCATTAATTTTTTTTCTATGGCTGTATTGTTTGAATATAATGCTGGAACATGTATCATAATGAGGGTCATTATGAAATAAATTTTCATAATGTAAAAGAGTTCAACCAATCAAAAGGCTTCCCTTTTCAGTCAGTCAGAAGCAGATATTGTTTAATGTATCAGCTGTTTTTTTACTTATATATTAATCCAATTTAGTAGTTAGCAAGCAGAGGTAAATTTGAAAGTACACCAATAAGGTAACCAAGATTCTATTTTACATCTATTTGTTTCTTTACATTCTATTTGTTTATCTTTTTGTGAATTATGTCAGATTCTGGAAGAAGTGTCTTTTATACCGATTGATATTAAAGAAAAGGCAGAACTTATTACTAATAACATATTGCCACAGAGATGTATTGTTTGATGTACTTTCAGAAAAATAAAAAAAAGTATTTCATAAACAATATATTATATCATTGATTCCAAACAATAATTTGAATATTTTCTCAGCTGTAGAAAAAAAATGATATGCAACTCTATAATGGTCATTAATGCACTCTTGTGAAGTTTACGATACTTGCCAAGGCTCGTGTCATAACTTACTTTGCACTAGTTCATTAAGCTATCTTTATAAGTTCCTGAATAATGTAATATTATTTGTTCATAAAGATGAACAGTATTTTTCGAAAAATAATAGTTTAAATATTAAATATCTAATTTTACCCTCTTAAATTTGGTGGTATAGGGAAGGAGAAATTTACACTCCTTTCACATTTCACAATAATTTCTCCCTGATTCTCTAAGGATCAGTTTGGTGAATGAAAAATATTTTTTTTTATCAGGGCTTACACATTTAACTTCATATTTTTAATGATTAGAACATTTTTATATTTTACTTTTGTTTTTCTTTCTTTTAAAAACTGATTTTATGTTTCATTATTTATATTTATTTCAATCATTATTAATTAAATTATATTATTAAATAAATTATTACTTAACTAAAAATTAGTTATTCCAAATGTTAATCGCTTTGTGAATAATTAAAAATATTAACCGGTAATTAATAACAAATATATTATAGCTATAACAGATAATTAATGAAAAATTATTTTTTTGTTTAAATACTCTTAAATAGTACACGTTACAGTTTAGAAACGATTGAAATTAAATATTGTTATTATTAAAATAATATAATATCTTATAATTAGATGATGTTATTTGCGAGTAAAGAAATTAATTAAATTCTAATTTGACTGGGCGTAGTCGTGTAACAACAGTGAGGGATGAAACCTGGTTACAAATGTTGTAGTCAGCTATGTTTGCGTGTGTTCAGTAGTAGGATGACGCGTGACGTTCGGTCAACTGACAGCGGGCTAGACTAGTGTGAGTAATAGTTAATTTGCGACGGTTGGCAATAGCGGTGATGGAAAAATGACAGACTTTTATAACCTATTTATAGAACTATTACATACCTGTTTACTACAGGCACCTGTTTGAACTACGAAATCATCATGGATAATTAATCAACATCGAGTGAATAAAGTAAGTAAACAACTGTTTGTAAATATTATATTAATAAATAACTGATTACAATAAAACATTTATAATAGGTACTAAGAATTTTTGGTTATGCATATACTACATTTTATGTATTAGTAAACAATTTATAATTTTATTACCTTATTGAGGTTAGAGATAATATTAAACTAAAAAACTCTTTTGATTGAACCAGAATTATGTAGGTATCCAAACTGATTGTGAAGTATGTTACAAACAGTTGCAATGTTGTAACGTATAACGTATAAAAGTTTAAATATGTTACATCAGTGAACTTTATTTCATTAACCAGATAAAATCATTTATTTTTTTACTTTATACCGTTAATTACGCATACGTACAGAACTTGAAAGTAACTATTAAATTCATTTAAATTAAACTCGTGTTATTAAATATACAATAAATGTGGAATTTTTCCTAAAATTACCAAGCTTTAAATATGTGAGGGCGAAAAGGATAGGAAAAATAAAAATTTGTAACAGTTTGTAGTAATTAAAACAAGAAATTTTTAAAACGGGTAAATAAACTTTAATGATTGTTGTTTGTTGTGTTCTGATCATAACATAAACGAACTTTTACAAAAACGTTACGCTTCCACTGAAAACCAATTTAATTTGAACAATTTTGCAGAAATTACAAAGTACGAAAAAAAGTCGAAACTTCCACATATGAGGCTTTTAAATATTAGTTATAACCTTCCCAGTTTCAGTTCTTATTTATTACTTACAGAGGAAATTTATGTCAAAATTCGTGTAAAGTTATATACTTTATTTAGTACAATTCTTTTCGCCTACAATATTTTACTAAAATGTGTCCATAATATTAAGAAACTGTTCTCACAAGAGGGATGATTGAGTACTCTTTCGCAGTTCATTTGTAAAAAAAGTTATACAAATTATATTCGCTGCAATTTTTATTTGCTTGATTGAAATTTTCTGCAAAATTGCGTACTCAGGTAAAAAACCAAATTTGGTAAAAGGGGGCGCTTTCCCCTTTGAAACAAACATATTTTCTTAAAGAGATTGAATACAATTTGATTTTATTATATAAAAAAAAAACGTTTTCTGAAAAAGATATTTGTTGAAAAAGATTAATATGAAAGACTTTTGTTTTCCATGGTAATCTCTGCATCTACTGAAGCGATTAAACAAAATTTTAGGTATTTAAAAGCCTATTTCTTTTCTTGGTACGTAGAATATTAAGTGTTCATACTGCTCTACCTAAACCCGATAATTTCGTTCCGGTCGCTCGTTTGAGACCGTTTTTACTTCCTTGTACGAAGTAAAGGAAGTATTGAGATCGCGAAAAATTTTGGTTTCCAGTGTACAACGGAAATATTCATTATGATAATCCCTGAATGCATATTGACTAGTTTCGGCGTGACGTCTGTACGTACGTATGTATGTATCTTGCATAACTAAAAAGCGACAAGCTGTAGATTGTTGAGATTTTGGATTTTTGCAACATCTAGTTGTGCAACTCCCCTTTTGATTGCAATTGACTCAACCAGAAGTGTCCAAAAAAGCCCAAAATCCAAAATAATTTGGATTTGGGACTTTTTATTATCTGCAGTAATAAGTCCTCATTGAAATCTTTTCAAGATATATCATAAGTGGTACTTATTTTCATTGGTTCCAAAGTTACAGCCAAATAAAATTTTAATTAATGAAATATTTGGTTCGTAGAAGGGGAAGACACATCGGTTCGAGTCAGACTTTATTTCCTTTTTTTAACTTTTTATTTAATTTAAATGTATTGATTTATTGATAATTATTAACCTCTCATTCTAAAATAATTTTTACTATAAAAATAATAAATCAATAACAAAAAAAAGAAAAAATATCAGAAGTTTTTAATGAAATAAAGTTTTATGTACTTTTCATTTTTTTTTAAATATGTAAATGTAATTTAATAGATGTACAAGGAAGTCATGTGTTCTTCACATCAGATTTTTTGATAAAATAACAGATTACTTACAATTCAACTTTTTCATGTTATATTAAGGGCCACCAAATATTGTACTGATGATCTATCAGGCCTAGAAAAGTTCATCGTCATCAAATTTGGTAAGGTTACGAACTAACGTATTCTCCTACGACCTCCCCCCTTCATAAGAGGCCGAGAAATTGATAAATTTTACTTTTGTAACCAATTTTTTAAAAGTGTGTTCTACTTTCAAAGGTATGTAAAAAAGAGTTTTACATACATTTTTCTTTTAGGACCTGTAGCCACCCTAGGCCCCTCAAGAAATAAAAAAAGATAAATTACAATTCAACCCATTCATTTTAATAGTTTCTCTGCTGTAAGAAACGGTAATAAAGGAGTAAATAAAAAGAATTTAATTAAAAATTTTGATTTTTATCAGAGTTTAGACTTCTGTGGATCCAAATATACTAGTACATTGTACATGACCTATATTAAACTACAAAAAAAATGAAGAGCTATTTTTGAATATTTTACAACTCGTACATGCAGGAAGACTAGGTTTACTATGAATACAAAACTAGTCATATCAATGAAGTCTATACTTTTGTCTCCTCAGGATCTCTAACTTTCTAACCTCAAAAACTAAGAAAACTTTAAATATTGGAATATATGAACTGTTTTTTAAGAAAATTGTACAATTCGCGGAACCAGTAAAAATAAAGAATTAATGGTATGATAAAATTTGGAGGTTCTTGCTTTCTCATCAACCCTAAATCCTCTGGACTGTTAAATTATAAAAGATTTAAATATTATAATTAAAAATATTCGAATTTCGGCAATATTTCGAAATGTTTAAAATATTCAAAATATTTAAAGTATTGAATTTTAAAATATCGATAATTATTTTTAAAAGACTTTCTAACTTCTAAGATAGTAAAACACTGTTTTCAAAGATTTTCAGGGACTCTTGCCCGAAGGTACGCAAGCTGTTCTACCACTTAAATTAACAAAATACGAAAAATATGTAATATGACAACCATTTTTTGAAAAATATTTTAGCTGTTGGGTTTTAGCAAAAAATCAGTAGGCAGGCCTCTATAAGTTCCCGAAACTCTCTACCCCCTTTAACTAAAAACATTGACTCATTGCAATCTTTTTTTTTGTTATTCTTTTTTAAATTCTTCCTTCAAGGTGTAATTAGCTACCAAATATGCACTCAATTAAACAAAATTGAAATATTGAAACATTTAAACCGTTCTATTTTAGAAATTAAAAAATTCATTGACATCTCGCAATTCGTGCCAAATTACTCCAACCCGGATATTTGTGCTCTACACTTCTTAAATTAACAAAAAATTAAGTATGGTAATTCTAAGCAATTATTTTATGAATTCAATTTTGTTCGTGCTTTAATATACCATAGTAGATACGCTTAGGATAAAAAAACAAAATTTAAATGTTGAAAACAGGTTTGGATAGCGGGTGACCCGTGTAAGGTCAAAGTTTGCGCAGCGTTATTAGTATTCTACTCAATTAACTATCAGTTTTGTGAGTTATCGAGACCTTTTAAGATGCCAATCGGTTGTGAGGAAAAAGGTTAGGGTTAAGGTTAGAACTAGAGTTAAGTTTAAGGTTAAAGTTAGAATTAAGGTTAGATTTTATATTTATTCGGTCTACCTTCAAGAAAACTCTATGAAGTTAAAGTTTAGGGAAAAAGATTAAGGACTACTGCCATTCAGGTTTCTATGACGTTTTTTAATTAAAATATATTGGAATACTCTGATGTTCTAAACGTTATTTTCTGAAATGTCTTCTTTTGAAATAAAGCAATAAGCATCTTTGTGTTATCATAGTTTGGGCCTCCTCCTTAGTCCCTTCCTTCACTTCGTTTAAGTAATGAAATTGTGATCGGTCTTTAAATAAACGAATTGTTTTTATTTTACTACTTCAGACATACATATAAACCTATTTTAAAGGGGATAATGAATAAAATTATAGGTGAGAAAATGCAACCGGCTGTTCTTGAAGCCACTACATTAATTACTCGACTAATTTTAACGTAAAGTAATAAATATTCATATTTGACAAAATTAATATTTTCTGAAATCTATTCAATGAGATTACCATTTTCTCAGTATTTTACGCACACCTGAGTATTTCATGTTTTACTAACAAACCTGATTCTAACAAATCTGTTGTATCGGTCAATTTTTCGCTCATCACATTGCAAGGACGGACAGATATCATTGAATAATTTTGAATATGTTTAAAATATATTATTATCTTATCAGTTTTAAAGAGTATTTTAAGTTAAGTTCTGAGGAACTCCACCTTTCAAGTTCTCTTTATACACTAAAAGAGTAAAAAATCTATGCAAAAAAACATAACACTTAACGTAACACTGGTAAAATATTTTTTTTTGTAATATACATTGGTACTGTCCTGATTTGTTGTAATCTACTATTTCTTTCGTGATTTAAACGCTTAAAAAAATATTTTTGGACATAGTATTAAACAAAAAAATATTAAACTGAAAACAAAACCCAAAAATGAAGTGACATAGGTAGTTGAAAACAACTTTCTTAAAAAGAAGAATATATATATAAATTGAGTTTTTTCTTTTCTTTTTTCCATTTCCTAAATTCTAATTGTTTATTTTTCTAAAATATTTAATTCTTTTGTTTTGAAATATTAAAAATTTTGTTTTTTTAATCGTTAGTTAAAATCTGTCACATTTTGATTTGTTTTGTTTAAAAGAAAATTTTAATTTCTTTACGACTGTATTTACTTTCTGTGAACTTTACTATTTCACTCAGAATTAAATTCTCTTGTTTAAAACTTTTTTGTTTAATGTTTATCGTCTTGAATCTTTTTTTACCCTAGATTTCTCAAAGATACTAAAAATATAGTTCTGCGATCTGTTTTTAACAAATTTTCCAAAACAGATTTCATATAAAACCACTAAATTTATCTCGTAATTTGGATCCGAAGAATTACAACCTGTCTTCATTTGACCAAAGACGCAGAAATCAGGGGGACATTTTTCGCCACGTGACACTCGCTAACGAAGCGTTTCCGTTTCTTGGGTTTCTCGTCGCAGTCAATTTTTATTTTATTTTATGTTTTTAAATCGAGTAATCGAAGCAGGTACACCCAGATGCGTTGCACAGCTAGTAGAAATGGCTGTGGCTGTGTTGGTTGAGCCGCCGCGCCGTACACCGTCGCGCCCTTAAAAACTCGAAATTAAAAAACCTCGAAAGTGGTTTTAAAATATATATCTGAAGAATATTTCCAAGCCCAAAAAATAGAGCACCCTGTCGCGGCTCCGCCCGTATTATAAGGTTACTTTCGTTTCCCGTCGTGGTCAGGGGATATTTAGCCGGTCATGGCTTGCATCACTGGCTCTTTCCGTCTGGCCAGAGTGCTGTGCTTCTTGGACCCGCTTATGCTTGTGAGAATAATATGATAAATAAAAATTAAACCTTGTTCAATTTATAAAAATATCAGTATATCGTAATTTCTTCAGAGCAACAGTTTGATCTGTATAGGACCCGAAACTTAGAGTTTTCTGAAGAATGCGGGTTTCAAAATAGTCGGTCTTCATCTTAAAAATAGTAGTTATAGCTGATTAGTCTTCCTTCATATGGGTAAAAATGTAGTTTACTCAGTTTTTAGCGTCTCCCGACAAACATCAGTAGAAGGTGACCATAATTTTTTTCTGATATTTTTATTTTATATTTTTTAATCAAGTAACCGGAGGGAAGTGCACCCAGTCATGTCACACAAACAATAACAGTGACAGTCGCTTTTTGGTTGAGCCGCAGCGTTGTACACCGTCGCATACCTTAAAAAAATTGTAATTCAAAAAACCCAAAAATGGTTTTTATATATTTATCTGGATAGTATTTGCAAGCCCCAATCTAGTTAATATCCCGTTTAGCGGAGTCTGAAATGCGGAAAATTTGCAATCATCGTCAAAATTTTTTATCTTCATCCCTTTCAAGGTCGAATTTCAAAAAACCTAAAAATTGGTTTTTAGATATTTACATGAAAACTAAACACACTAAAATTCAAGTTCATATCTTCATTTCTTACCGACAAATTATAAAAAAAAAAAAAAAAAAATAGTTAAAAAAAAATCAAAAATACATTTTAATCGTTTAAATTCGGAATTTCAAAAAATCTAGTATTTAGGTTTTAGATATTCACATGAATATTACACACACGAAAAATAAAGCTGATGTCTTCATTTGTTATTGATAAATAAAAAATAATAATAAATTTCATTAATACACCATTTTAACCTGTTAAACTCGATATTTCAGAAAATCCTTTCTTAGTGTGCGCTATATCATAAGAAGAACACGTATATGAAAATTTCCAATTATATATTTTACATTTATACAAATTTTCATCAATTTACCTTCAGTAGTTCTGCTGTGCGTTGATGAACCAGTTCTGTCAGTCAGTCAGCATATACAGTATATATATATATTTTTTTTTTAAGATAAAAATATTTTTTTTTTATTTTGACCAAGGGATGAAAATTATTCGTAATTCTATATGTTTTGTCATATCATAACTGTAAGTTGGAGCTAATAATATGGAACCAACTCTTGGACAAAACCGACTACAGCCGTTAATACGATTGTTGCATACGTAAAAAACTTAAAATTGATTTTTTTTTATGAATTTTATCTTAGTATTTTATGGTAAATATAAAATTAGAAAGCTAATAAAATCGATGTTTGATGTAAATATTTTTTTTTAATTTTAGCAATGAAAAAACTACGTCATCATAAGCAATTACTCCGTTAAAATAAAAAATGTAACGTCATTTTCTTAATAAATATTAGGTTTTATGAAGTCAACCTGTGACTTAGTATCACCCAGTACTAAAACAGGTGTGATATAATAACCATTTTATTCACTCAGAGTTAGATGAACTTCTTTTTCAAGGTACTCTTCAAATAAAATAAATTTTAGTAACATACCAGTCTGAAAGAGGTTGTCGTGTATTTCTGGTCGGTGAAATAAGAGATATTTTAACTCCCAATGTTATAAATTAAGATTATAATACAAATGATTAAATTATTTTACATCGTAAATTCCGTTTTTTCCCAGGTCTTTTTTAATAAGGGAGTAAAGAAGGGAACTGCCAATCTGTTGAAGCTATAATAGCTGAAGGGAGATATAGAATAGAAGCTTAAAGGTCAGGACGACATAACAATGAATACGCTATAGAGATGTAGCCATAAAACGCATTTTACTTCATTCCCTCCGTTACGTAAATGTATTTTTGTGCTTTCATTTACAGAGTAGGTAGACTTATTGTTACATTGTGTCTGAAATATGTTCTTGATGGTTTCAAAAAAAAAAAAGAAAAGAAAAACAAAATGAATAAATAAATATTAATTAAAAGTTTATCTACGACTATGGTAATCGATCACCGAAAAAGTTCAGAAATAATTTAACAAATTTTATTTCAAAAGAATCATAGTTGATAGATCTAGAAGGAAGCTGGTCTTCAGGAAGTGGCAGAAAACATTACAGCTGGCAACAAAATATTATAACATCAAAGCTTTTCTCGCTTGGTCGAACGTATTGTTCATTAAAACAACCGTGAAAAGTTTGTGCGAAATTTTATAATAAAAATGTTTTTATACGGAAATCCCTCCTACCGGTATCTAATATTACGAACTATCTTAAATAAAAACCATTACTTTAATACCAAAAATCTGAATGTATCGGGAAAACAATATGTTTGACATTAAATTAATTACATCACCACATTTCACATAAAAAACTACTTAAACCGACAAGGGAAAGGATAACTGCATTCAAAGTTCTTCCAAGACTGGCAGGATATCGTAGATTTGTAAGTCATGTAATAATGTTTGTGAAAATTATACGGTAGATTTAAGTACAATTAAAAAAATAGTTTAAAAATCGTAAAAATAAGAAAAACTTGATACTGCAAGTATAAAAATGTGTGTGTAATGTTATAAAATTTATGAATTACATACGGTAAAATTAATTTAATTTATTAATTATTTGAAATAGAAAAAAATTAAATTGTGTTTGCTCATTAGTAAATTAAACATAGTAGATTATTCATCATTTCTCAGTAAATTTCGTGTGTTTAATATATAAGTGTACACTCTAATATCACAATAGATCACTGAACTCGCTTATCCCTCGTTCGAAAAATCTAAATGATGAAGTATCTCTATTATAAATCTATTTCCAATTTTGTTGATCAGTTTTTTAAAATTGATCAATTTTAATTAAAGTTTGAATTTATAATCAGTTCTTAAATTAAAACGATATCAAAATGATTTTTCATCTGATAGTGTTTACAACAGTCAACAAAAATGTCGAATTGATTTTCATTTATCTAGATTATGTCCAGTTTCAATTAGTAATGAAATTATCCGTACATTTTCTTTTATTACATTACATAAAAATCCGAGAGGATGTAATTAATACAAATTTTAAGTATTGCCATATTCAAATATTTTTTTCTCAAAATATTTTCTATCTTAAAAAATATATATTTTCTAAGAGTACAGACTTGTTTGCCCTTCCTCCAAGGGTTTCTACCTCCCTTTAATTTAGAATTGAGAGGTTGAAATACTCAGTCCCTTTTTCTCAGATTTTTTCTTGGAAACCAGAAAAACTTTTTGAAATTGAAGATTTGAGCCGTGTTGCTCATCCAGGAAATTTTCTTTATAACCTTATTTTTCAACCTAAACTTTTATTTAGCACTTATTTTTTGCTTAAAATTCAATGACTGCTAGGCCAATCTGAATGATACTTTTAAGGCTTATCTTTATAAAAACTGCATTAATAGATGAGAAGTAAAACATAAAGACAAACGGTGTCGTATTTTACACATCACCTTTCACATAGAAGTCTAATTATTTTGATCGCTGATTAATCTCTGTAAGAGATTGAGAAGTTCCCATGAATGAAATTTAAAAAGAGAGAACTCTATTCTTGTATTTCATTTATAAAAATTAAATTCGCAATATTTCAGGCGCTAAATACAGTAATTGATGTACTAAGATTTGTAGACAGTTGAGTAATTTAATATAAATTACTCAATTAATAAATTAATTAATTAATAAATTACTTTAAGTACCCAAATACTAAGTGCAAATTACTTATTACTTTATTTGTACTAAGTGTACAAATTACTAAGTGCTCAAGTGAGTGATATCCATGTGCTCTGTATATATATATATATATATATATATATATATATATATATATATATATATAATATTGTTACATTAGTAAGTAATTTTATTTTCATGTTATTTTTTCGTTAATGATAAAATTAACCATTAAATGTTCTATTTTCATGTTAAATCAAAAGGGCTTTTGCTTTAATGATGTTTTGTTTTTTTTTTGATAACGTTTGGTTTAAATATTTTTATGAAATACGCATGAACGAAACCTATAACTGAAATTTGAAGAAACAATTTATTTAAGTAGTATAAAAATGTACACTATTGAATTCTTAGTGATTTCTACTAATTTTTTATTTTGAAGTATTTACCACTAAGCCTCCTTCTTTCAATGAAAAATAGATTTTTAGCATTTACTCAGACGTTTTGCACTTTGCAACAAAACAACCTTCAGAAAATTAAAACCATTCTACTTTTGGTGAAAAGTTTTAATTTATACAATCAGGACTCATTTTTAGCAAAAGATTTTAAATAACGAAAATTCACGCAATTTACAGAATTTAATAAATTATACGTTTTTTAAACTCCAACTGAAGGTTTCTCCCCATCTTTTAGGGTAATTTTTTTAGTAAATAACGATTTTAAATAATTTTTTTTTGTAAAATATTTTCGGTTAAAATGTTTCTGGAATTTTGACTGAGAATTCCTTAAGGTAATAAATAAAATCTAGTAATCTAAATAATTCACCATGTTTGTATAAGTCAGAGATCTGGGTGTGGTTACTTTTTAAAGTTATTTCCTTAAAATTTGTAACGACTTCGTCAATGTTAATGGTTCTTTTACCATTGTTTTTTTTTTTTAATTTCGTGGAAGTTTGCAGGTAACGGAACTTTATCGAAATAATTCCGGTATTAGGTGATATAATATAGAATCTATATATACTTCTCTTGAAGACGTATTTCTTAACGAGGAACTCTTTCAAATGTATAAAATAAAAACCTTTTTTATGCAAGTCTTATTCTGTTATTCATGGATGCATGGTTTCCACGAATTAAATTAAACAATAGTAATAATTGTTTGTTTTTAATTTTTTAAAATCGGGTCATCCGTTCGAGTCTACTTTAGCTTTATATTACTACTGTATATATATATATATATATATATATACATACACACGTGCATGAATACATACAACCTATCACTTTAATCTGTTTCTCCTGTTGAATTGAAAGAATGGATATAACGAATTGTTTCATAACAGAAAGTGGCTTTATTTTCTACTCAATCTTTTTTACGGCTGTAATGGATGGAGTAGAGATACAAGAGGCACCAGTTGAAGTGCTTTCTCTGAGAGTAACGTTATTCACAGAGCCAGTTCTCGTAATGAACAGAATGAAAGTGTCCCTTGTAGGATTGATTATCAACTGCATTATTTTGTGCTTGGGTTGCTGACGTGGAACTGTACATTTGTCTACAAAGAAGAAGTTTGGAAACCACTTCACACCTTATTCTCTTTAGTAAGCCTAGCATGGAATGCTTGTTATTCTTAAATATTTCATGGCATATAAATATTTTTTTAATATTAAGATGGCTATGATATTTTCGGGATTCATGTCAGATAACTGACAACTGTTGTTACAGATTTGGCAATTAACATTCATTATTTTAATTTGTTTCTATTATCATGTTACTCATTATCCCCTTCATATCGGTTTTCTGATTTTCCGGGTTTACTTATGATGAAAAAAGTTCAGTTTTGGATGAATTATTATTTCTAAAGAAGCAATTTTCGTTTTAATGAGTGTTTACACTGATCTATATAAAATCGTTGATCTATTTTGAGCTGCTCTTATCCAGTATAAAAATTCTTGATCCCCCTAGGATTTCACGTGGAATGGGCTCGTAGCTACCTAGAGAGAGCCTTGAATTTCCTCTAGATGAGATCACTTTCATATTTAATAACAGGCAAACAAGTTACTGGAACTGAGGCTAGAAGTAATTATAGTCAATTTCTGCTATAGTAGATTGTCCGCTACCTACCTCTTTTCTTTATTCCTTGCTCAATCCTGTTATCCTCATTTTGGATCCTGTGGTTGAAATCTGTCTCTACTAGTTTAGGTGAGGTTTCAACCACATTTTTAATGGTTGAAATATTTGTCGGGTAAATGGAGTCACTGAATCTCATCAAAAATACAAATTGCACATATTGTTAACTTACATAATAAATATCTTTCCTTTCCTTTTGTAAAGCGTGTTGACGTAATTATGTTGGTAGCCAGTTTAATAAACAACAAGCACTGTTTACCTTAAGCAGAACGCCAATGATGAAAAAAATTTCGAATTTATATAAAAATGTATTCTTTAGACAAAATTGTATAAACACCTAATTTACCTTGTTAATATTATTATTCTTTTATTTTTTACTAAAATAAGAACTGAATCGTGAAAATTGAAAATAACCGTTTGTAAGAGGATCTTCTGTAACATTTTTAAAATGTGTGTATATTAAGTTTGAATTGGGCAAAACTAATCAGTCCTAGTAAAGCCAGCTGTTTTTACACGGACTTGAATACTAGATCGTGGATACCGGTGTTCTTTGGTGGTTGGGTTTCAATTAACCACACATCTCAGGTATGGTCGAACTGAGAATGGACAAGACTACACTTCATTCATACTCATACATATCATCCTCATTCATCCTCTGAAGTATTATCTAAACGGTAGTTACCGGAGGCTAAACAGGAAAAAGAAGGGTTAAACTAATCAATTAGTCTCATCAAAAACGGGTGAGAAATTTGGAATTCATTCTGAACAGAAAGATTGATCTTAAATGTAAATGTAAATGAATATTACAATTTTTATAAGAAAGTAAACTTTTTCAATGCATATTTAAACACGTAAAAAAAAATTAAAATATTAAATGTTATTTTTCTTTAATTTTTTTAAGACGGGAAATTTTATTAACTTTAGTGGGACTTATTTTTTTATTTGTTGAAAAGCATATGTTATTTATATCAGTTTCAGAAAAATAAACTTCAATTTGGTAGCCTAATTAATTTTACGGTTGAGTATTTTACAATAGTTCATATTCCATATTCAGATTACTATAAAATCATAAAGGCTATATAATGTATGCATGTACATAGAAAGATGAAATTGAAAGGTGGGGAAGACTAGTTTAGAGAAGGTCGCATGAAATATTATATTCTGAGAAGTATGTGGTGCCTGAGTTTCACATGTAACTATTAATTTTTATTTGTTATTGTTATTATTATACTTTATTTTTTTATTTAATCAACAGTAATGCTATGATAATACTTAGTACTTTCAAGACATTCATAATGATATTTTATGTTCAGTACTTATGTATTCGATTTTCAACGTAGTGGGTTAAGTGTATAATGTACAAGAATATTGTAATAAACTTCTGTGTGTTTGTGTCAATATAGTGAAAATAGCAAGGTTTATTTTTAATAAATCATAAATTATTTTTTATCAATGACTTAGATTAGTAGCTATTTTTTAGTTAGTTATTGCTGAATGATTATTTAAAATGATTATTGTGATAATTTTTTGTCACATTCAGTATGAATCGTTAATAAATTTGAATAAAGCGTTTTCCTCATGGGGAGTATTTATTTTGGACAACCGTATCGTAAAATCAGGTATATCTTTCACCTTTATTAATTTATTTGTGTTTTACAATCTGATTTAAATGTTTTATTGATGGAAAGAGTTTATTTTTTAATTCAGTCTGATATAATTAATTATAAAAGTAGCAAAGAAACTTTTACAAATATTTACAAAAAGTAAAATCTGTAACTACATCAAATTTCTATACTCTTAGCATCATAGCTCTATAGCTCTGCTGCTAATTTTTTTCATTTTCAAAGTTTCATGACCCAACAACACCAAAAAACAAAAGAAGTGGGAGTAATGTTTGTACTTACATATGTACGTGTGTTGGCGTGTTTGAAAATTAATAACTTTTGACAGGATGATCACTTTTGATGATATTTAGTGACTCGTGTGTAAGGGCAATTGTTTGGTAAAATTTTGGGGTCAATATCTTCAGGGAATAATGAGGTTAATATTTTTTTTGGGGTTAATTTTTTCAAATTAACTCCCAAAAAAATTGGGGTTAAATTTTACAAATATAACCCCATTTTTATATTGATTTTTTAATGATTATCTTACCATTTTTTAGATTTGCCTCAAAATGCTCCCGTTCCCAATAATCGAAAAAAACAATTTTTATTTATGGCATATTTTTAAACTTTTTATTTTTTATTTTTTTGTTTTTTATATGTATAATAGTAGAGCAAGTGATCCAAAAATAAATAAAAAAAATACTTTGGGGACTATATTGTGGTGTTTTGAATTTTTTTAAACTTTTTTTGGTTTATTTAAACTTTTAATATTATTAATTAATTATTAATATAATTTTAATATTATTATAAGCTTGTTATTTAAACATTAATATTATTACAATAAAGTGACGCCAAAATTCACCCCAGCACCCAAAAAAGACATTTTAAGTAAAGTGTTAAAACTTGGTTGTAGATATTTGAGTGGAATATTTTTAATTTCTTCTTTTTAACACAGTAAACGTAAAAAATAAAAAAAAATTCTTGGAAGGTAATTTTGGAAAAGGGGAGCAGAAAAAAATTACGGCTTTTTTTTAAGTAAATAAAAAATGGATGGCCCAGCTGATGTTAATTTTTGTTGGTTTATTTAACCATATAATGATAATTTTACAATAAAACTTCATTATAGAACCCTATCCCGCCCCCAAAAAAAACAAATTAGGTAACGTTTTCATTCATCATTGTTTTTCCTCTGTATAAGAAAAAGTAACCGAAGGCAGGTAAATTATTGCAACTTTGTTGTCAGTATTTTATTAGTACCATAGATTTAAAGATTAGTTATTCATCTTCAAAAATGCTGTAGACCTATGAATTGGTGTTTTTAGTTACATTAGTTCTGGCTCAGCTGATATTAAATTTTAAATAAAAAACAATCAATGCTAACAATAATGAAACTAACAATAGAAGAAGAAAAAGAAGTTGACCATGTAAACACCAGAGAACTTTTTGAAATAGCCTAAAAGTAAAGTTCAACTTAAAAGTTCACTTTTAAGTTCAACTTAAAAGACGTTCACTTAGACAAATGACATTTGTCTAAGTGAACATATATTGTAAAACAGTTCAGTGATGCTGGAAGTGTGGGAGCCAAAGATAGGAACCGTCAAAGTACTGTGGCAGCAGAAAATAATGAAATAGTGGTGGCTGCAGCGGTCATGCAGACCCTCATGTTAGTTCAAGAAGAATTTCACGTGACTTCGGGATATCAAAAACCAATGTTCTGAGAATATTAAAACACCTGAAATTCCATGCGTAGCATATTTCACTGCATCAGAAAATTGCATGGCAACGACTTCAAATTAAGAGTAGTATTATGTCGATGGGAGCTGGAAAAAGTTCAGGTAGATCAAATTTTGTTTCTTAATATTTTCCGACGAATCAGGTTTTGTTAATAATGGAGCAGTAAATATAGACATAATATGCATTACTAGGCAGGGAAAAATCCACGGCGGCTAAGGGAAGTAGAACGACGATGTCCGTGGACTGTCAATGTTTTTTGCGAAATCATATGCTGTGCATTAATCGGAACCCATTTTTTCGATGGAAATTTGTACGGAAAGAAATACACAGATTTTCTAGAAAATCAGTTTTATTTTCTGCTTGATGAACTACCCTTGGAGAAGTGAAGAACGATGATGTTTCATCATGATGGTTATCCTGCACATTATTCAATTACCATCAAAGTAATTTTGGACCGCGAATACTATGATCATTGAATTGGTCAAGCTGGTCCAATTCATTGGCCTGCGTCGTTCCCCCGACGTTACTCCAGTAGATTTTTTTTATGGGGTTACCTTAAAGAAAAGGTTTACCTAAAAGTACCAACTACCCCTGAAAACATGAATGAGCGTATAACAAACGTCTGTAGAGACATCAAGACAGAAACTCTATTAAATGTGCATGAGTCGTTCTTAAAACGTATGGAAAAATGCACAGAAGTAGGACTTCATTTCTAACATTTATTGCTGTAATTTATGTTTAGTAAGTTTTTGTAATTATTTTAAACTAAGAGAATTAAAAAAAAAATTCAAGTATCGGTAATTCATTTAACCAAATATTTTCATACAGTCGACATAACTTAACTGACCAAAGCGTGCAACACATGTAGGCTATGTACTATATGTACTATTTGATTAAAATATTTTATTAAAACGTAAATGGATTTCATTTAGGTTAATCCTTTAATTGGTTGTTTCTTATTTAAAATTTAAAATCAGCTGGATGTAACTCGTCAGCTGGACCAGACCTAATGAAACTAAAAGCACAAATTTATAGGCCTACAGCATTTTTGAAGATAACTAAAAAAACTATCAATTTTAGAAAAAAAAGTCTGAAACAAAATTTTAATCTTTTTTGCAAAGAATCCGATTCTGCAGTGAAAAATATAAGTTCCTACTAAAAAAAATTTAAGTTGATCTTGAAATGATCTTTTTTTGACCTTATCAATGGGCAACATAGGTTGTGACTGTATTTCTCTCTTGAAATGGAAAATCTTTAATAGCAAATATCTTTTCCTAAAATGTGTAGTTTTTGAGATATAGATGTGTCTCAATTTAAATGGAACCCGATACATGCAGATGCAAAAATTAAAAAAAAATATTGTAATATCTAAACAAAAAAAAATTAATAAATAAAAACTGTCTAATATCTTTAATCTTTTCCGTATTAATTATCTAAAATAAAAAAACTGAAAATAAAATATGTATGAGTATATACAATTTAGCTGTAGATCATCCACAGCATGAAAACATAAGGTAGCTGCTAAAAATATAACCGTTTTGTAAAACAGTTTAGCTTTCTTTTTTGTAATTTTTCTTAGTAATAATTTAGCGTAGCTTCTTTGTATTAAATGGGAAAATTTGAAATCGTTTGATAAGTATTTTTTCAAATTTTTTTCCACCGTTGACTCTTTACAGCAAAATAAAATTATTTTATAAATATAATATATGGTTTCGGTTTTTTAAGTTTTTAGTTATTTCATACTTAAGGCAAAAATACTTTTATGTTCTGTATGTGTTTTGTTGTTTTATTTGGTTTTTTTTTCGATTTGGCCACTACGAACCCCATTACAACATTCATTTCATCTTCAGCTTTATTTTCTTTTACCATTATTCTTTCATAATTTCATTGTACTCTATCATCCTTTCTTCCAATCAGTGGATTTCTTTCCTAAAAGTTTTCCTTCACTGAATTTCCTTTCAGAAAATTTTTAACCATCAGTTCTTTTCTGACGTCTGAGAACCATTTTAATTCATTTTTTTTCATTTCTAAAGAGTTTGAATATTTTGTTTGTTAATCTATTTTTGGCCATTCTTGAAAAATGTCTATAAAATCTTTCCTCTTTTATCGAATCTGATTAATTTTTCGGCTTCGCTTATATATTAGAATCATTTTTACTTCCTTATACGAAAAAAAGAAGGTATTGTGATCGCGAAAAATTTCAGATTTCAACGAAAATATTCATTTTGACCATCCCTGAATCAATTTTGACTAGTTTCGGCGTGACGTCTGTACGTACGTTATGTATGTGCACCTCCCCTTTTGATTGCAATTTATTGGACAGAAAGTGTCCAAACAGTCCAAAATCAAAAATTGTTGGATTTTGGACTTTTTCTTAACTGCAGTAATAAGCCCTCATTGAGAGCTTTTCAGTGGTATATTGTAAGTGGTACTTATTTTCATTGGTTCCAAAGTTACAGCCAAATAAAATTTTAATTAACGAAATATTTGAATTTTACAAGGGGAAGGCACATCGGTTCGAATAAAACTTCATCTCCTTTTTTTTAATTTAAATGCATTGATTTTTTAATAATTATTAACCTCTGATTGTAAAAAAGTTTACAATAAATTATAGTTTAATAACAATAAAAAAAAAAAATAAAAAAAATATCAGAAGTTATTAATGAAATAAAATTTGATGTACTTCATTTTAAAAACCTGTAAATGTAATTTAATAGGCAATTTTAAGGAAGTCATATGATGTCTACATCAAATTTTTTGTTCTCCAAGTTGTGGGATTTAAGATTTTTCTTTCTCTTTTTTTTTATTTTTCATTTTTTGTGCATGTTTAAACATTCCGATGCGTAGAATACTTCCTATTTTATTACTGTGTTATAAAAATTTATTTTTGCATCAGTGGAAAGAGTTTTTGTTCAAAATCCCTTTATTATTCGTTAGATTTTTTTTCGTATTTAGATTTCTTTTTCTTTTCTTATTCGTTAGATTTTCCAGATTTTTCATGGATCTCCCCAATTTTTTCTAAGTAATTTTTTTTTTGGCTCGTTATCTAATAAAAATTTAATATTATATAATATTTCATTTTTTAATTTTTTCAAGTTTTTCCAAGGTGTGACATTTACGAAATTTGTCCATTTTTTATATTTTTCATGAATTTAGCCTTTTATAGATTTTTTAAATCAGGATTTTTCTCTATTTCTTTAAGAAGATGGACAAATTAGAAGGGCCAAATCATCCGCGAAAGTTAAAATGTTGATTTTGATTTCTTTTGTTTTTGTTCGTAGAATTATACGAAGAATTATATTTTTTAAATATACATATTTTTTCTTCATATATTGATACTGAATTCATATTTATTTTCATTATTTTGTGTTAACTGATGATGATTGTTTACCAGTTGAAATGCTAATTTAGTATAGATAATCATTTCTTACTTGAGTTTTTCTCTTAGCATTGTTTATTTTAACATCAGTTTAGTAGAGCTTTTTTTTTATAAAAATAATCATTAAAAATGAAAATTATTATTAAAACAAATTAAAAGGGGTTCTTCAATCTTCATGCAAAAAATTCCCTTTTGGCACGCCGGAAGGCGGAAGTAGATTTCACCAGTGCTAAGTAGGAGATAAAATATATTTCCACCATAAGTTATAAAAAAACTTCAAATTTACTCTATACGAAAATGGTTGCATGTGAAAAACGTTTCACATGTTTAGCATACGACAAGCCTCATCTTCTTACAATCCCAGCAACATTTTGGATATCCCTTGCCGTAAGGGTTGGTCATAACAAAAATTGTTTCAGACCAAAGTTTTTAGACGACTAACGACCAATTTAAACGGATTCGATACTACGCCTATTAAAGGAGGTATGATTTTCTTCGTCTTCGAAACCCCATTTTTTTAACCCCCTGGGCCAATGGTTGGTGATATCAAAAAAATTTACTCAGATGTGTTTTAGGTCCTTATCTAAAGAATAGTAAGAACTTTAAACGAGTTCGATATTTTACTTAATAAGAAGTTATAACGATTTTTTTTTTGTTGAAAAAGCCCCCTCATTTCCACCCCCATGGTCCGATTTTTCCCATTAACAAACTCGACCGAGATTTTGGGTCGTTATATTTTATGAATCAATTTGAAAGTGATTGGCGCAAAATTATGGCAGTTATCGTGTCCTCAAGAACGTGAAATATATATAAATGTATATATAAACTTTTGAACTGACGGTGGTTGACGGTGGTTTTGGGGTCTGGGGAATGTGAAATGCGAAGATATGTCGAAATTTTCCGGAAGTCGAATCATGGTATCCATTACAATAGGTAGCTTTCTTATGAAAATCTACCTAAAAAGAAAGATCAGTAAAGAAGAAAAAACAGTTTAAAAAATACGAAATAATTTAAAACTTTTTTTAAAAATCGGCTACAGTACATTTTTACAGATAAAAATTATTTTTAAAATGTTAAAAAGTAGAATATGTAAAAGAAGTAAAATTAATCTTGATTCTAGAAATCATAGAAATGATCGTAAAAGAGTGAACTCCTTATCTAAAGAAAAACTATACAATAAGAGAAATTATTTAAAAAAAGTAAACTAGAATAATAGAAAAAAATAAGGTTAATCATATGTTAACTTATTTGGGAAGATTCTGGCAGTAGAGTAATTAGTACCAGTACAATTAATTAGTAATAATTTAGTAATCATTACCTGGAAAATATTTTGTTTAAATTTATTATTTTAGGTAAAAATCAGCTTTATGTTTTGGAGATTGTTTTAAAATTTTGGTTCAATTCTATTTTCGTTAAATTCCTTTTCAGTTTTTGTCACCGTAAACAAAATTACGCCACAAATAATAATAAATGTGAAATCACCTTTTGTACTACGTATTTTTTTTAATAATTTTTTGTTTTTTTAAATGTTTATGAGATTCATGAGAAATATATTTGTACTCCCTATTGTAAATATTTTTTTTTCAAAATAATGCAATCTTAATTTTACAAATCTAGTACTTTATTTGTTAATTTAATAAATGCATATTTCTGATGCAAATAAATAAACAAAAAGTAAAATGCTAGAATAGACGAAAAAATTTCTTGCGAGTTATGAAATTTAAGAGCGCTTTATTTACTTCCCCACCTACTATTCCTATTCAGAAAATAGAAGCGGCAATGCCCTTTTTAAAGGGCTGACGACGTACTACGAGTAAAAGGGCATAAAGTAAGGTTATACGATGTTTTGTGTATTCGTGTATAGTAAAAGAAGGAGGGATATACGGCACGAGGAACATGGAAGGGACTTTTAGATTGTGCGTAAAGGGAATTTTGAGAGGTTAGCAGCTAGCAGCACGGGTCTGCAGATCAGCGCAGCATCACTGGCGTTTTAGTCGATAGATACGTTTGGCGCTTGTAGCATGAGCTCAAACACGCACATTCAGCCATCATGAGGCGCAGGAAGAGGCCTACATAGATTACGTCAGGAACCTCTGTCTTCGCCTATTATTCTCTCTCTTTTGCGAGCGGTCAGTAAAAAAGGATAAAATGATTATTGATTGATATTTCTGTTAAGTCCTAACCTGACATCCGGTTGAACCCTCAGGGTTATTACCCTGATTTCTGTTTGTAAACATTACTGATTGAATAACAATAATGTACGCTATGCGTATAGCGATGTTTTTTCCGCTTTCATAAATATATATCAATGAAAATATATTTTGTTTAAATAACGTTTTTATCTATACATCATATAAATAAAATATTTAACCATTATAAGATAGATCAATACAATTATATATAAATATACATGCTTTTTTTTTGTTTTTTTTTTTAATAACATTTTGATTCTTTTATCGTACACATACGATAATAATAGAATTAAAAAAAAAAAAAAAATATTATAAAGATTTTATACGTTTAATAATCTTTACAAACTACTGCTGTTCTGAGAACAATGTAATATGGTTACAAATTATTATAAAACATACAAATATTATAAAACAAAAGAAAATTGTGTATATATATATATATATATACAAAATGTAAAAAACGTAAGATAAGAGTAAGGGTGTGTGAGAAGAGAGAAAGAGAATTAGAGAGGGAGTAAATGTATGCAAGAGAGTACGAGAGAATCAGACACCAGACTGCTGTCGTAACTGACAAGGTGAATGAATATTCTAGTATTCATCTGTTGAACAACATTAATAAAACTTATTGTTCAAATTAATATATTATAAGCTGCGTATCTCGCACATATTATTTAAAAGTTCAATTTATTTTTTTAATTTATTTGGTAATATTACTTTTATTATTTGGAATAATACAACAAAATACTTCATACTGAAAAATTAATAATTCTTACTTCCTCACCTTTTCAAATTTTTTCAAATTTTCTTAACAACATAATTTATTTTCTGTACTGAATTATTATACAAATGTATTTCAATTATATTAATATGGATATTATTATAATTATCAATATTTAAAAATATGAATAACTTAAATATGCAGAGACAAAAATATGTATTTTTATGGGTGAAAATCAGATTTTATTAAGCATGCACGAATATAAAAGATTTATTTTATATTCTATAAATGTAATATATTGTAAAAAATTTGAAAATAAGATGCTACTTCAACTAATTACACATCTACGAAATTTTTATTTTTTGATTCATTGTTATAAAGAAAGAATTTAATTCTTATAAAACTGAACTGTTTAACTAAATTTTTTAATAAATTATTTTATGTTATAATCTCTACATGAAACCAATTTCACAAAAGTTTTAAATTTAAAAACTTGGCAACCCTACGATTGGTTTTTAATATAATTTTAAAAATTTAGTGTTTCTTTAACTGAAAAGAAAATTATAATTTAATTTTGAAAACAAAACTATAAGAAGAAAAAAATTATATTGAAATTCTTTATTAAATAAATATTTTTTAAAACATTGAAAATAACATTTAAAAAAAAATAGTTATTACCGATTTTGAAGAAGCATATAACGTTTAAATTGAAAAATATTAAGAAATCATCTATCTATTAACCTCATCTATAGATATTACTCGATATTTATGTAAGAGGCGGTACTAAGAAAAATAATACCAGTTTTTAAATTAATACTTTTTTTTTAATTTGAAGGATTAGAAGCCATAATAAATAATTCAAAAGATTTATTTTGTCCATGAATCTGATAAGAAATTTAAACTGATGAGCACATTTTTACGTATGCAAAATACAAAGGCTTCTTGTCTATAATAATTTAATTATAATAATTTGTACATTACACACGCACACACAAATTAAATTTATTGTAGCGAATAATTGGTGGCAATTACATTTTTTTTTTCACTGTAATTACATTAATTAGGATTTTATTAATAACATTTTATTATTTATTTTCCGTAGAAATATTGAATAAAAAACTAATTAATACATTTCATAATAATATAGAAATTACGACGCGGTTTATTGCCATGAAAGAGATCTATTGTCTGCATAAATTACTACTGATATTGTTTATCAGATTTCTTTACATTGTCCAGTTATTCAAATGCATATTGCGCACATAACTAGTAAAAGATTAAGTGCAAAAGTACTTTTTTCTTTGTAAGTGTACTTTGAAATATGTTTCTTTCGGGAACACATTGAGTTTTGTATAGAAGAATTGAACTAAGATTATGAATGTTTGACTTCTATCTAAGACAAGATTTTAGAATTTCTACTGAAACATTGTAGTATTTTCAAGTTAGTTAATGGTAAATTTCACAAGATTTTTATCATACTACCAGATCAGCTTTAATGCTATTTTATAGAATACAGTTTTCTGAAGTAAAGTTTGTTTATGAATTGGATTTATTACAAACTTAGCTATAAAAATTGACACAATTTTTCAAGTTGTTTTTTGTTTCACTCATTTACATTGGTTCCATGACGGAACCAATGTAAAGAGATGTCTGAGTATATTTCCAGATATTTCCTTCTAATTAGGGAAACCTTTTCTTTTAGAGTTCAAATTGAACACATTTCTCTCTTTACCTTCTTACCGTGTTCTTTTATTTAAATCATTGATTTAATATCGATTGCTATGTAGAAGTTAACCATAGTGGGAGTTTTTTAAATTTTAAATCCTACTATTTAGCAAGTTATTTTTTTTTAATTTGTTTTTAGCGAATTTATGCGTTTCATTGTATTTATTCTTTTTTGAAAAAGGAATGAAAATTAAAATATTACAATTTTTTTATAATAACCTTCTATTAATTTTTATTTTTGTAGCTGTGTAGTTTTTCTTTATAGTTATAGACTATATTATATTATAGAAAGTATCCTATTCTGGTCAAATTTTGCATTTCAGGATTTTTATAGATCTTGATATTTTAAGATCTTCTTAACCCCCCAAAAAAAAAAAATTACCATTGGCAAATCCCGGAAGGATGTATTTAACGTATGTATGAATGTTATCTTGTTTTTGTTTGACCTCTTCGGTAGGACCAATTTCGATGAAATTTAATCTGATGAGTTTTCTACATGGGGCATTAATAGAATTTTATTTCCGTCAAAATTAGTCCAGGAAGATACGAACTTTATGGGTAACAAATCTCAGAATTCTATTCAAAAAATAGGTGAATTTTTTTCATTAATTTAATGCTTCTTTGATAGCTAAGATAATTTCCACATTGTTTGGTCTTATTCATACCTTCTAAAGGGGGTCGAGGAAAAACTCTCTTTTTTCTTTTTTACGTTTCTGAACTCAAAGTTACATTTTTTAATTAATTAATTAATTACTAATATAATTAGCCCATTTAATTGGTATGACATTTTGGTTATGTATTTGTGCAATTTCATTCAGGAGTAAGCCTAATTTTTTTAAGCCTACCTTTTTATCGACAATTATAGTTTTGCTTGGCATCTTCAAACTGGATCTAACGATTTATGAAATCTTATATGATGAATTTTGAATATCAGCCTTCAATGCCATTTAATTCTGATTAAAATGAGGTAATTCTGAGTAATGAGGTTAATGAGGAACCACGGTTACTGTGGTTCCCGTATTTCAACATTTTACACAAAAAGTAGAATAATTTTTTTTCAAATTCTTTACTTCCATGCTAACATACGTTAATGTTCTATTTAATCTTCTTCTTAACCATTAGTTTATCGAGGGTGAATATCTCTGTTGCCAGAGTTACAGCTTCATTATAGTTATGAACCTAACCGTTTCTGGCTTTTTTGTTTTATTGAAAGTGTGGCATGTACCGTTTATATGCGACAATTCTTTATTTTTTGATCTCTGTTAATCATTTCCCTTCTATAGAAGTACTTTTTTTCTTTATATTTTTTGCTAAAATGTCTTAGGACTATTTAAATATATAAGTAATGAAAATGTTAAAATGATTTTTTATTTAATATTGTATATCTCTACATAATAATATTCAAATTAATGAATCTATTTAATATGTAGTAAGGATTGGAAGATTGTGTAAGACTGAGAAAAAATAATACGGAATTGTTTTATATATATATATATATATATATATATATATACATTTTTTAACAACTATGACGATTATGTAATTTTTAATATTCAGTATTTATTAAGGAGAACTGATGCGAGAGGTACTTCTAAAAATGCATTATTCATTATTCATTAAAAATTCATAATTAATAGGTAGAAGCAATAACAATTCAATTTTTCTTTTAATTACTGTTGAGGTGGATTAATTATTTAAATTTATATATACTAAAATACTATAGTATTAAGTAAATTTATTAATATTGTTATTTATACAGGTTCAACTAGTATATTTAATTGAGTTTAGGTATTTCCGTCATTTAAATGACGGAAATACCTATCCTATATATATATATATATAGCTACATTTAATCTATATATATATATATATATATAGCGACATATAAATGTTCAATATAGATGAAAAGTTTAAAATTATCATAAAACCATAAAATAATTACAACCCGATTAAAAACTAGATTCATTAGGATATTTTGTTTAAGATAAAATTGAATAATCTAAAATAATATGTATCCATTATTGGTTCCATAATAAACGTCCATATAAATTTATTCCTGACACTTTATTAATTATTCTTATATTACAAACGGAAAATCCTTTATTTAATTAAAAGATTTGTTAACCTGTTGTAATTTGAACCTGTTGAAATTTAAGTAGGGAAAATTTGCTTTTCCCTATGTAAAATAATTGATTTACATTTACATTGTATACAATGATACACATCATTATGTCTGTCTATGATATACATCATGTGTGTCTACAATATACATTGTATAGACATTTTATATTATACATCCCACCGGCATTAAACTGTTTTGATCAACTACTTCTATTAAACGATTTTTTTTTTTTCAAAATTTATGCTAATTTATAGTATTTAAAGTAGTGTAGTTTGAAAAGAACCTTATTTTCTCTACATAATTGCGTATGTATATATACTGTTAATTAATTTTCATTAAAATCCATGGTTAAGCTATTATTAATATTTTACTGGGGGATTATTCTTTTTGTTTTTTTTTAAAAAAGGTTTACTGTGATTTATTTTACATCATTGTATTTTTCCTTTATATGATATATTACTTGGATATATTTTGTCAGATTTATTTTTTAACAGAATAGAATTTATTATAAACTCTGTAATATAATTTTACTTGTATAGCTCTGCCAATAAATTATTTCTAGCTCGTTTCTACTCGACTTTCACATACGAGCTCATGCATAAAATATATGAATGGAACATTGATGACTTTTAGAAGCAGCTAGCTCTATAAACTGCAAAATAAAAATAATTTTGTGAATATAAATTTATTTTTACTCGGTATTTTAAAGTTAGAACTAAAATATTATCTTTCTTTTTTTAAAAATTACTTTATTAATTAATAACAAATACTACGTAATACGTAGAATTTTATATTAATTTATGACCTACTTATCTACACTAACATATCTCATTCTGTAACGATAACTAAAAAAATATGAGAAAACTCACATGTAGTATAGAAGATATTCATGACAATGATGGAAAAGCGAACGATTAGAATAGTAGCAGAAGTAGAAATATTCAATTATATTTTTCTATTAATATACTAGAAAATATTAAATCCTGATAGTAGAAGAGCAGTTTTCAATAAAAATATTTTTTATAATTATAGATTAGTATTAAATCAAATGTTTACAAAGTTTTTATATTTCTCATCTCCAGACACCTTATGAGAATATAATCTTAGGAATTAATTAATAATTTACTCAAGAGTACTTAAGTGAATAATAATTTGATATTACAATTAAAATTAGGCCTAATGTAAAACTAATTAGTGATGAAAAATGAAATTTAGTGAGATCAATTTGTTTGATAACTTTATTCGTAGCAAAAAACAAAAAAAATCATTTAATTACTTACATGAAAAAAGGAGAAACGCTCGTCCTCATTAGTTATATAATATAATCAGCGTGCTATGGTGTTAATGAGAAACTTCTAAACATCAATTGGATTTTAATTAAAAATCGAATCAAAAAAGAATAAACATCACCAATTTTACAAAAGTAAGATGTCAATTTACACAAAACATAAAAGAGATATGTACATCTACAATGTGAATGACAATGATGAAAGAGGTACTGGTGGATCGGTTGGAATATTGGTTGGAGTAAAAACATCTAATGCCATTTATCCATTACAACAGCAATAAACGTTAAAATCTTGAATGTAGTTTCAGATTTTCTATCCTTTCAGTCCTGTAGTAAACTGTTAATCTCATTATTACATTTTACGTCTTCAGCTATCTATTTTATAAGTTCCCTCTTTATCGCCTTGCCAAATTAGTTTGTTTTACGTTGGATATCATGAAAACTAGGTGATATACAGTTCTGGAAGCTGTTTTATTCGATTTTTCGGTCAAAAAACATAAGTAACCATCAAGTTTAACCCTTATATGACGCCTTAAATATTTTAGGATCATCTTGTTTCACCGGGGGAACTGAAATCTGGGGGAAAATTCCGGGGGAATTTTTCGCTAGCCGTAACTCGGTATCAAAGCGTTTACGGACGTATGTTTGTATGAACCTTTTACCTTATTTCAAACTCTCGAGTCAGTTCCCAAATTATCTCCCTTTTCTCCTGAATCATTCTGTATAATAATAATAGTAGTAGTAGTAATAATAATAATAATAGTAATAATGCGTGAGATAGATAAACCCCATGTCCGAAACATACAATCTGCGTTCCATATCCAGGGCGGTAACAGCTGTAAATAAGTACAATACATACAGCTGAAAACCGGGGCTCCAAATATTTTTTTCGGAAATGTTATCATTCTTTTGACGATACTTCCGTGATAGCAGGTGTAACAGAGTCCCTTCCGTTGTCCACATGCTTCCCGAGATCGTAAGTGTGTATTAAATTGCCGATGTATTTCAGTGCTTGTGAGCCCTGAAAACTTTCGGTGAACTTCGGAGGAGCCTGAAGTTAGTGCAGAGATTGCGCATCTGCTCTCTGCCACGACATGTGGCAGTTCAACCGGAATTTGGGTCGGACCTCCAGGATTGGCAGCCCTGGAGTAGGGGTGTACCCTGGCGGGTAGTCTTGCTATAGAAAGGATTAATTTAAGCAGTTTGAACAATCAATCGTAGCAGAGGGTTAAAGTAGCACCTTTGTTTATGATCATCTGTGTCGCCAAAAGCGAAATGGGAAGAAGAGTTTTGAGACAGTAAGAACTCATAATAAGGAGAAGAAACTGCAAAGAACTGCCATTAAGAACGGTTAATCTACATATAATTATCTGATAATTATGAGAGAAGATGTAATTTCACGAAGATAAGGCCTTTCTTACAGTTCGTGAAGCAACTCTTTTCGCTGGTGCCCATTAAAAGAAGTAGGCAAGACTTTCAACGGTTTCTATGTTGACAATTAACAACATCCAGTCGCAGAAGATTCTTGTGAGTTTGATTACGTTTCGATCCTCACAGCACTCTCAATAATTCAGTGTTCTTATTTTTCGTGATTTATTAACTTGTTTAGAGCAAGAGATTATCGAGGAGTTGTCCACACAAGGAGTAATTCAGTGCTGAAGGCTGACCATGAGAAGGAAAGGCGAAGTTCTACCTTCTGTCTCTAATTACCTCACCTTTACTAGACCTTTCCTGCCGGAGAAAGTACGCACTAGCATACTCCATCTGAATGGGCGAGCTTTCTTGCCGCAACCCATGCATTACTTCAGATTTAGCCATACCGAGGTTCGATGTGAGAAACCTCAAGTATACGTGTGGAGTGAAGAAATTCTCAAAGAGAACCATGTAATTATCCTCCCATCTGTGTTAACTGCAAAGACCAGCATATTCATGTCGACAGAGAAACTGTCGTTACGAATCAAGAAACTTACAAAGATGAAGTAGTTGTGCAAGAAGTGAAAACTTTACAAAAGGTCAGCTATTTCGAAGCCAAACAAACTGAAACAGCCACAAACCAAGACCAACAACAACATATGCTCAAGTAGCGGACACTGTTCGGACACTAGTGTTAATGCAAATTAGCTCCTTATTAACCTTGCTCCAACTTTAGTTATTATGATAGAGAGAAAAGCCGACAATAAAATGAAATCTTTCTTTCAAAAGAAGGTATGTGACCGTCCAAGTTATAACCACCAGTAAATGCTTTAAAAAGCAAAAGCGCATCAAAGAAAACAAAAAGGAAGACAAACTTGAAGTTCAGGTTCAGCTACGTAATTTTTCAGATGAACCTGCTAAGAGGGTGGTTGCTTCGGAGCCCCCTGTGGAGCCTTTGAAGCCATGCTCTTCTCAGATGGTCTCGCTACCTAAACCACAGAGACTGTCTTAAACCACACAGGGGTGGGGCTGGTGTGACTCCCTTCGTGGGTGTCTCTCCGGTTTCCTCCTCAGAGACGTCACCTTCACAGAGTGTCAAGCCATGCCCGTCCTCGTCCATCACTTTCTTAGTCTTCGATTCGGAGGCTGGGAGCTGCAAGGGTTAAGACATAATTTTAGATTATGAAGCAGTTTGGCGGATGGAAAAAAGTGTTGGCCAAGGGGCAAACTCCGAAATTAACTGCCTAATATAAACTAATCATGATGTGGAACCAATATGTATATGTTTCCAAGACAAATATTTTAGCAAGATGGAACTTCCAAAAAATCTGATGTGGACACCACATAACTTCCTTGTAAGCCTATTAAATTACATATACACATTCTTTTAAAATGAAAAGTACATAAAATGTACTTGTTGATGGTCACATACGAATAACAAATTCATATTACTTAGCCGGTTAGTGTTTTAGAAAAATGTAAGAACCCTTTACACCCTTAGTATCTGACCATCCTGCTGGTGATTTTATTCAGTTTATTTTATTTTAAATGAGACAAGGACTAATGACTTTGGAAATCGACTCCCATGTAAAGAAAGAAAACCTAAAAGATTAAAAAATAAATAAATAAAACGATAATAGTAATAATAATTGACTGTATATCCTGTTGTATTCATCTGCAGCACTAATATACCAATCCCGGAATTATTTTAATGCTAAACGATAAATTTTGAATTTTTTTTGATGAATTTTAAACGATAATGGAAGTCATTTCCCTTCAGCCTTCACAGAACAAATTGCTGTAGTTCCTGATTTTCTTTTATTATTTAAGATATTTTTTCCTTGAGCTTCATTTCCATTTTGGAGAATACAAAACGTCGCAGAAAGCAAGTTCGGAAGAGAAATGATTGGGAATGGCTTTAGTAAAGAAACGTAACGTCCAATAACTATATAATTACTTAATTAACCAGCAACTACTAATAATTACATAATAAATGAATTTATAAATAAAATTTTGAAAACCATTTTTCAGGATAATATTTTTTGACCACAGAAAAGCAAACCAACACGAATTTAATCTTACGCTAAACTTGACGTGGGTTTTATAATCTTAGTGGTGACATCCATTGTTAAGTATTGCTAGTTGATTCATGATTATTTTTTATAAATATAAGTTTAATCTTGTAATGTTTTTGGCAATGAGTAACTCAGAATCTAATGAAAGATGAATGGAGAAGAGAGATGTGTAATACAGATGAGTGAACTTGAATTAGGGACCTTTGGTTGCGCTACCTACCTAAATTTTGTTTAAAGATACATGAAGGCACTCACTGTTGTTCTTTTGTTCATTCGATGTCAGTCTGGACATAAACCATTTTACAATGCATTGCGTCCTACTTCTTCGAAAAGATTCGCTGGAGTGTCCAGTATGACAAACTTTATAAAGACTGAACATTTTTTCGATGATCTTAATGAACTTTTTCACGAACTTTGGCAACATTTTGCGTTGATGTAAAAGCTGAAGCGTCAAGAACATTCGTCATCTCCATTGGTGTTCCGTAGTTTTTGAAACATATACTTTCGCAGGGCACATAACAACATCACCAAAAGCTTATTTCATCAATTGTTTTTGTTGCTGTAGATGTAGAAGTCAGAAATAAAATTTAACATAAAATTTCTGTTCCTTCAAGTGAGTATATTGTCAATCGCAAAATGAAAAAAACAATTCACAAAATCGAACGGTAGAAACAGGTACTTCTTTTTATGGTAACGATACCTTAGTGGTTCTGGAAAAGGCTGTAGATGTAGAAGTCAGAAATAAAATTTAACATAAAATTTCTGTTCCTTCAAGTGAGTATATTGTCAATCGCAAAATGAAAAAAACAATTCACAAAATCGAACGGTAGAAACAGGTACTTCTTTTTATGGTAACGATACCTTAGTGGTTCTGGAAAAGGCACAGTTCGGTGACACACTTTTTTACAAGCAGTTTCAATTTTCAAATTACGGGGAGCAATTCGAGGAGGAAAAAGTTCAGACGACCTTTTAATCAATTACGTTTTGGTAATTTACTGCTCCGGGTTAGGCTTATGTATTGGATTCGTCCATAATATCTCGGCCGTTTTAAGATTAACAATTTTCATCATACATCGATAAAATGAAAGTTGAAGAAAAATAAATTTTATATTTTAAAAATACTTGGAATTATTTTATTCATTTATTTATTATCAGCTAAGATGAAGACGTAAGTTATTGTATATTATTAATTTTTTCCAGCGCTAAAACTTTAACTTTATTTAATGGATTAAATTTTCATAAAATTATAATTATTAAAAATTGATAATAAACATACCATTACAGAAAGTAAACCAGGAATGTTAAGTAGATAGTCGTGCAACCAAGTAGCACGCAGAGCACGATTTTAGGTAGCATGCTGACACGAAAAAAATAAACAATATAAAACTTTCCCGGAGATAGTTTCATTTTTAAGTCACAAATATTATAACAGCCGTGCCATATTAACAGTGTTAAGGAATAACTCACATCTTTGTAGGATCTTTGTCATTCTAATGTAACCTAAACGTCATTTTACTTTCAATCGCAATAATTTTATAAAAAATATGAAATCTCAAATATATAATACATTATATTTATTATTAAATAATTACAGAAAAGTAATTATTATATTTTTCCAGTAATGTTTTATTTTTGTCTATTTTCTTTATCAAGGATAAATACGAAAAATTGTTATATTTTATGAAAAAAAATTTATAGTATGTGTTATTACGTACAAATCGATATGCCTCTTCAACATACTAACCTATACATCTATTAATATCCTAACTATCTACAAATAATACAGTAATTACGTTTTGTTAGGTTGCTTCAAAATACCTTACATATTCTGTAAGGTATATTGGTATTATCTGTAAGGTACAACTTATTGACAATAAGTCGTTCATCTGTGTATAATTTGGAAACCTACAGACCTAAGGACACACCTAAATCCACGTAATAGTAGCATTAAAAAAGCCTACTTAAACATGACAATCAAACTACGACGAAAATACTATCGCTTATATCCATTCAATTGAAATTTGAACACAAACTTCCGGATCTTGGAGTGTAAATGTACAGTTCATAATTTCTGATTAACTACCACTAATCAGAGATTAATGCCTAGCAGTAATCTATCTACTCGTTTATAATTTTTACTGACTAGATTTTCTATAAAAAATATCCCTATCTGATTTATGATAGATTTTTTGGAAAATTTATATATTTTCCAGTGTATATTATTATTAAAAAATATATTATTACTTTTGATTAACTTTGACCGTAGTACAAAAGAGAAAGACGTTGTTAATATTGCATAATCTTTTCTACAATTATCTCTGTTCTTTGTATATTAAAATTGATGTTGGTAAAACCCTTTTGATTAACAACTGCACTAAATGGATTATTATTAATTTGATATTTTATTTGTTACAGAAAAGGAAAATTTTAGAAAAATGGGTATTTAAAATTCTGTAACAGGTTCAAATTATCTTTACCCGTATTAGAATATTTTAGATATGAGGAGCTATTAAACTTATTCGAATTACACTTTTTCCTATTCGAAAAATCAATTGAGAAAATTAATTTAAAAAATATTCTTCTTTGTTGTGCTAGTCGTATCCATTTCATTTGATGGGTTTACACTTCTATTTTCTTACATCATTCTGGTGAATCTTTAACAATTTGAGAATCTTATTGTGTAGTACAACATCTTTTTCTTTGCTTCTGGTTTAGGTTGACGGGTACTGGCCACTGCCTCTTTTTTCTTACTCTATCGTAAAAGCCTTTTTTGTCATAAATCATACCAACCCAGGCGGTATTCCCTATGTTCGTCTTGTATTGATACAATTTAAAAAATTTATGGATCTAGTCAATTTTGCTATTATCCAACAAGTTTGCTCATCCGACTCATCTCAACATATATATCTATGATATGTAATATTTGTTCATCAATTTTCGTATTGTCCAACTCTTTGATTCTTAGAGAACCGCTGATCCTACTGCTCTAGACCCCAGTACTAGGCTGAACGTACCAGAGTCGCTAGGGAACTCGAGAGGGTAAATTTCTTTTTGGATCTGCGGGTCAATTGGAAAACCCGTAGAGAATGGACGATAGTGGCTGGCTTCCTGAAGTATCTCTCACTGAGCAGATCGGCTGAGGGGGTTATGAGTAGAATAGTACCCCGGTTATGAGTAGTAGTATGGTTAGGGTACCGCCTGGACAGTTAGATTGGCCGGAGGTTGGCGCATTGGTATCGTGCCTCGGTAAGTTAGAAATATATTGGGAATTATGTAAAGAATAAGCTGTCGGCGGGACGGCGACTGCACTACCGAGGGCATGGGTATCCATGCAGCCGTGAGATGAAGCGCTATCTCGACGATGGTAGTTTTAAGTGATGAAGAAAATGTCATGGAGTTGAGTGGGAGTCGGTCTGTCCACCTCTCCCTGGTAGACCAGACCAGAGTCCGTAGTTGTAATCTAATTGAAGACTTAGATCAGAAAGAGCTGAGCACATTAAGGGAAATAGGAATAAATTCCGTTGTTGCGATCAGCGTTGCTGGTGGTATACATTATATTTACCAAATAGACTCATACGATATGAGACATTTACAATCACAAGTAGCTTATTTAAAATGTAGAACTAGGCGCGGGGTTCGTGCTTCCGCGAACTCTGTTAGCTAGTTCAGAGGGCAACGATGTAAGACAGTCAAGATGTCCACAAGAGGGCTGCAGCCCTCTTAAATGCCTCGGCAGACATTTACATCAGTGGCAACCCAACCGAGGCCTGGCTTATTACTGTGAGGTGTAATCAGTTAGAGGGTCTGAAGACGACTACCGTTCCTAATAGTGATAATAGTGATGATAGTGGGGGTTGTGTGACAACCGGAATCGTCACAAGGTGGGTGTCTTCCCCTACGGCGGTTGGGATGATCGTACTGCTCGTTCATATTTATTTTCCTCACTCTGGAACAAGTAATCTTGAGTTACTTAATACTCGGGACCTTCATTTCAATCAATATGTTTTGATTCTACTGTCTTTTTCCTTGTCAACCTAGTTATTGTGGTTACTATGATCCTAAGTATTTAAACCGTTCACTTTGTTTAGCATGACACCTTCTATCTGAGTACGTTCACTATCGCTTTGAGTTGAACCCTAGAAGTTTCAATGCGTCTATTCATATTTTTGCTCACTCTAACATTTTTACACTCCAGCATATTATATCAAACAGTTAAATCGTTTTGATATCTCATTTAATGATTCCTCTGTAAGAACTATGTCATCATATATTTTGTCATGGTGGACAGGGTAACGGTTTTTTGAGATCTTAAGTGACGTAGTTTATAACCGGGTTGATTAGAAATGGGCTCAGGAATGACCCTTGATAGAGAACAACTTAAAATTGTTTATCAGAATCTGGCGAGCA
The DNA here is from genome assembly GCF_047948215.1 of Lycorma delicatula. NCBI lineage: Eukaryota > Metazoa > Arthropoda > Insecta > Hemiptera > Fulgoridae > Lycorma > Lycorma delicatula. The sequence goes on from NC_134457.1 coordinate 112,045,397, forward strand.
GAGTTCCCGAGTTTTTTGCTTTAGTATATATCCTTCAAAAGGCTGATATAGTATCCAGGGATCAGTTGCGATCTGATCGCCTGCCAGTTAGTTGTCGTGGTACCCGATGGAAGGCTTTATCGAGGTCAATGAATACAAGTCGATTTTTCTTTAGTAATTTGGATTTTTTTACTAAAACATTAATTAAAATATAAAATTTCATGGATATTATTTATTCAGCCTGTGAGTGCTCTATGACTGAACAATGTATAATTAATTATTTTAACTCTAATTTCCTTGTTAATTATTATATATAAATCCGTTACAAAATATTGTAATAGTGTATACTTATGAAACAGAACAATTTGTTATCTTTAAGTGAAATATTAATTTCAAAATATTCGAAAACAGAATAAAATTTGAGAACAAAATATGTGCCATTGTTTGCTAGCGGCTATAGAAGTGCGCTATTGTTCGAGACAATGAAGTCTTGGAGCACCATAGTGCAACTGTTATTTTATTTAAAATGAGATTAGCGATAATAAATTTTATATTAACTTATACTGCTTTTGATGATGATAATAAGCTATGCAAATTGTTTACACCCCTTTAAGCTAACAGTATGTAGAATCTGGATGCATTCCAGCTATTTAAATGGTAAATGAGCTGCGTCCGATTTCTTTACTGAACAAAAAGCATAGTTATTAAATAAGAGTTAGGCACTCAAATGATAAACATACCTGTTGCAATACGTTGAATTAACTTCCAACTTTTATGAAATTTTTTATTATATAATTTATCACTATACTCATTTGTTGTAAGTTATATCTTAAATATGTTTTAATTGAAAAATATTCATTAAATAAAAAAATAAAAATCTGATTTGGACATCACATGACTTCATTGTACGCCAATTAAATTACATACACACATTATTTCTGCTAAAAATTTATCTTTTTTTATTAGTAATATATTCATTTTGTTTCACGTCGTTCAAATAGATATGTGGTGTAAGTGAAAACGTGTTGGATCCGTAACCATTTGTACATGGTTACGGATCCAACTTCCCACACAAATAGTTTTTTAACATTTTTTTTTTATTTAGATATATTGATTTATTAATAATAAAATAAAAATTTATTTATTAAAAATATTTTTAAATTTTGATCTGAAAAAAATTTTAAGATGAAAAGTACATAAAATTTTATTTCACTAATAATTTCTGAATTTTTTTTTCATATTTTTTTTTTATTGTTATTATTGAATTATTATTTATTGATAATTTTTTTTTTTTACAATCAGAGGTGAATAATTATTAATAAATCAATATAGGCAAATTAAAAAAAAAATGTTAAAAAAAATTTATGTATATGAAGTAGGATTCGAACCGATGTGCCTTCCCCTTGTAAGATCCAAATACTTCATTAATAAAAATTTATTTGGCTGTAACTCTGGAACCAATGAAAATAAATACCACTTATGATATATCGTTGAAAAGCTCTTAACGAGAGCTTATTACTGCAGTTAAGAAAAAAGTACAAAATCCAAGTGTTTCAAAATTGAAACCCCATTTTATTTAGAAGTCTGACTGTATACACATTTTTGGCCCAGTCGATTGCAATCAAAAGCGGAGGTGCACAACTAGACGGTACAAACGTTCTAAATTCAAAATGTCAACATTCTGCGGCTAATAGTTTTTTAGTTATGCAAGATACATACGTACGTACAGCCGTCACGCCAAAACTAGTCAAAATGGATTCAGAGATGGTCAAAATGGATATTTTCGTTGAAATCTGAAAACCGAAATTTTTCACGATTAGAATATTTCCTTTACTTCGGTACAAGGAAGTAAAAATTATCAATTTTTATTAGTTATTGTCAAAATGAATTTCTAAATCATAACTTTTAATGTTTTTTTTTAAATTTTATTTAGCATTAACAGTGCAGATTTAATTATTTTTTTTGTCATTATATACTCCAAAATTTCATAAACGCAGTAAACTCCAAATAAATTTAAATAGATTAAGTTTTCATTTGTCACTATTATATTATCTTGTTAAATAACCAAAATATATAAAACTCATCTGTGTAAGTGGATCGAAGTGAATGAATGGATGGATGCAAATCTACTAATAATAAAAATAATATTCCGTTAATTTATTCTGTAATATTAAAGATAAAACTCTTAATTATTTTAGAAGCTTAAATTTAGCAGAAACGTGGGATATATTTTATTACTTAAATGAAACAATTACGAAATTAAAAAAAAAAACGGGTTTTTTATAATTATTAAAATGAAATTTACAAGACTTTTTCTTCACAAGCATATTTAATAAAGAAACTGGCTGGCATATTGAATGTCCAAACTCGCCTTGGCTTGAAATAAAAACGATAATTATATTTAAAATTGGTCATATTTTAAATGACGGATATATTTTTATCTTACATTTCTAATTTAGAACCGCATATAAACTCAGAAAGTGGAGTATCATAAAAATCTCTATTCTTTGTAATAAATAAAATAAAATTAAAGTTACTAATGGGAAATTTCCTTTGCTTTTCAGTTAAAAAGGTTCTCTGGCATGTCAAAAGTCTGGAAAAATATATGTTTGTATATAATAAAACCAATTAATGAAACAAATGAATAAATCTGTTTCTAAGTTTAATATTGCTTACCTTTCAAAGCTTTATTCATTTTAACTCTTGTTGACCCGTTTTGTAACCATTCCATTGTCAAAACTTATTGTACTGATACTTTACATTTCTGTTAATCCTTATATAGCACTAAGTCAACATCCCTCCCTATATTTGACGGTATGCCTTATCCTTCTTCTTGTTTATTTGTTATTAATGGTTATACTTATCTTTTAATTTTACTTATCTATTTCCTACTTTCAATAAATTGAGGTTCTTGAAAGGACACCTGATTATTGATCTGTTCATTTATGATCGTTTTATTGCTGTTTTTTAATTTAAAGATTTCTAAATTTTCTAAAATGTTTATTCTTCTTCTTTTAACACATTTGTCGTTTAATAAAATCATTGTGAGTTAACATTCGTTCATTTTTCCATTTTCATTGGGGTATATCCTTCTTTTATTAAATTCGTTGCACAATTAGAATCATTTTTTTTTTTTTTGAAGATATCATGTATTCAATATAATTAAATTCTTTTTTTCCCTTTTGTCCAATGTATGTTGCATTGCATTTACATTTTATTTTGTATATACCATTACTGCTGTAAATTTTCTTCTTTGCTATTAAACATTTTTCTTTTCTTTTTTTTTAGTATATTATTTGTTTTTATAGTCAAATTCCGATACGCGTCAACAAGAGATAAAAGAATGAATCTAAGAAAGGTAAGCAGTACTCAACATAGAAACTACAGTGATCTTAGTAGAAAAGATAGTAGTAACTATTATCTTAAAAATAACAAATCTATGTTTTCTTACAAATTTGAAAGATTCATAGTTTTTTAACATGAATGATTTAGGACATAAATATTTATTTTTATTAATTTACAAGCGAATTCAGGAAAGAGGAAAATATTTCTTTTATTTTACGTAACTTACGTAGTTTACTAAACGTAAAGTAACTTACGTATCTTATCTATGTTTATCATTTTTTTTTTTTTGAAGAACGTTTATATAGGTTCATCCATATTCAGTTCAAGGTTATTTTATTAACCGTCAAATTAAAATCATATTTTAATTTTATGGATAATATTTTAACCGAAAATAGATAAACTTAAACGAACGTTCTTTTTATACACATGTTTGGACAAAGAAGTAATTATTTTTTTTACTACTTTACTTCTGTACATAATTTACAAATATTTTACAATTTTGTTTCTACATTGGTGATTTCAGTTGATATTGTTCGTTTCCATTAATATAAAAATAAAAATGTATACGTAATAAAATACGTAAGGACATATTTTATTTATTGTCTTTTATAACACTTATTTAAACACTTGTTATTTAAACCTATTTTATTTTGGTCTTTTTGTCCCGACAAAAATGTTTTGGGTGATACAAGTCACTCCCAAAAACATAAGATTATCCTGAAAATTAGGCTCACTAAAAATTTCTTTGTATTCTTCATTAATACACAATTGCACATCAAGATGCCAAGAACGTCGAAATAAAAGCGATATTCAGCAGCTCCTTTCCTCAGAAGGACCGGCTGTGAAGTGCCAGTGATCACTCTCAGATCAAACAGACTTTGATGAGAGCCTCTTGCGTCTTAATGGCTTAAAGTGTATTACAGCCGTAGAAAAAGTAAGATAAACCGTACAAACGGTACGTTACTAAAACGGTAAAACCATACAAGATTAAATCCGGAAAGACTGATAAATTATAGGTAAATTTATAAATTTTTTTAATGAAAACGAATAAGTATTATACTCAAACAAAACAGTAAACTTAAACTTTTTCAAAATCAGATGATTCCGTTTACTGCTGGAGTAGAATCCTCAAAACACATAAAAAGTGTGAAATGCAAATAAAATTGCAGTGGATAAACCCGTTTTTGATAAACTGGCTCCTGAAATTATTAAAATTTGATAACAATGAGTAACTTATCACTTTCGAATTTTAATTATGAAATGAAATTGGATTGGAGAATGAGAATTGAAGATTGAGTGGAGAATAAAACAAAAATTCTGTTAACTTTGTAACATAACTGTGAAACGAGTTATTAAGGTATAGACTCACCGGCAAAGCTATATCTTGTATTATTTGACTGCTTCGGATGTGTATGTTAGCATTATTTAGCAAATTTTATAGAACATTTTGTAATTAAAATATTACAACCTTTTAATTATACATAAAATTTATGATATGATACACATTATATACCAATTTTTCTACTTATTTATTTATTTTTTTTTTTTAATTTCATTCAGTTTTATGATTTACCTGTTCACTAATTGTAAACGTTTTAGGAGCTAGTATCATAGAGCAGCTATAAGATAGTCATTTTATTACAGTAATAGCTTATTAGTTACTAAAAAATTTTTTTATAGAAGTAAATGTCCCAAAGAGTTTTGGTTATTCTAAGAACGAGCAACTGAAATCATTTCACTGATTTGACAATAATTACTATTTCTTTTCTAAAAGTAGACGTGATAAAAGTTTGCTTTAAAGAAGTTGTGGCATTGAAAGGTTAACTCATCATTGAAATCGATTTATTAAGGAAGTATTCTAACTTGTTTTGTTTTCAGAAAGTTGACTTTTATACAAGAATTCGTTTATGCATAGTTAATTAAATTAGATTTTGACTAATACAATAATCTACCAAACCGAGAATTGAATCCGGGACGTTCCATATGTAATTTGATTTTTATACCGGTTACGACAGTTTAAAGTAACCAATAATTAGAATAATCACTATTTTAAAGTAAACAATAAATAATATGTAACTTCTGAATTGTAGTTGAAACTCTAAAATTTCAAATTTATAAGAACTACGAGGATAAATCTATTTAAGAAAAGAAAAGAGTAAATTTGTTGAATGATTAGATATAAATTATATTACCTGGAATATATTAGAAGTAGATTTAGGCCAAATTTAGTTTAGAAGTTGCGCTTATTCAAATTGTGTATGCCATTAGCTGGTTAAATGCAATAGTTACGGTTAAAATTATTAATAAAGATATATAAAAACTTTAAAAAATTGGCATGATATTTATTATTCAAGAGTAATGATAAAACAATTCACGTGTTTATCAATAATGAAATCTCGAGATATAACTTTGACTCAAAGATTTCAGTTAATAGAACCAGAAGATCTAAGAATGAATAATAGTAATTTTATTTTACTTATGCTTTATATTAATGTGTACATTAATTATCTTTCTCCAGAAAGACTTGCAGATGGCCTGACCAGTAGTATATCGCTTTTGGGATAATTTAATGTCTTTCTTTACCCATCAATAATAATAATATTTTAATTTGTAATCTTCTGTAGTTATTTGCAGATTTTAAAATTTAGATGTAAACTTGCCTAACACCTCTTGTTTGAATTCTGAAGTTTTGTAATTCATTTTATACCAAAGGAAAGTTTTATATATATACTGTAGTTATTTGTAAAGTGCGCGGGGAAAAAATACAAGCTTAGCTACGAAAGGCAGGCGCTTATTGTGAAACACATTATACTACTCTTTCTGTAATATTGTACTCCTACATCAACCGTGTTTTTTTCATGAATAATTGTTTCCAATAATAAATAAAAATATTTGAATAAATGAAGATTATTTTTTTTTTTCAAATTTTTATTGACTGGTGAATAAGATAATTTATTTCAAGTTACTGTAGATTTTATTTTTATACTCCTATTTTTACATATTTGTTTTGAATGATAGTAAACAAAATCATTTATTTTAAAATTTGTCGTTATAAATGAGATTAATAAATTACTGCAATTTTATTTTCATTAAGTAATTTTTATATTTACTGTTTTTTTCTTCAAACAAACTATTAATTAATATTATTGTGAGGGATATGTCCACTCCTTCCTGCTAAGACACACTTGGCATCTAAATTCATTTGACATACTTGTGTAAGTGTAACTGTATTTCAACAAATAAGTGAAATACAAACTATACAAACTATGAAATGGAAACTATATGCGATACTCAACCGTCTATGCGAGCCTATGGTATTTTATTGTAATTTTAATTCAGGATTCCTTTTCATAGTGAAATATGTTATTCTATGTGAATAAGACGGGCCGGGCGCGTTACTTACCTTGTGATACAAAGTCAAGGAGAACGTTTTTCAGTGCGTTTTTTCTTTCCTTCCCTTCCCTACCGAAATGTACTCTTAAAATGACCAATGTATGATCTACAATCAAAACCCCCACCCATAGACGCAAGCTTATATCGGTGTACAAATAGAAACGTGATTGATCTACCTACAACAGAAATGTGTGTTAACACAACTCCATATATGTGCACTTCGTAAAAAGATCATATTTATAATGCGTGAAAAATCCCCACCCGTCTTCGCGAGGCTAACTTGTCTGTGTTATGTTTCTGGTATAATAACAGGATTCAGTGAAAAGATATTCTTTGTAAAATTTATTCCAAAAACAAAACATGTCTACGTAAGACATATGTAATTCTTATTAAAGAAATGAGAATTATTAACAACGTTTCTGTAGCAATAAAACAGTTTTTTTTTTTTAATTTATTTTTATTGTTGAGAAATGTTTTAATTATTTTATTTCTACGATTTATATTAGAATTTAGTAATTAATTAGTCCTACATGTTTCTTTCTCCCCAAAATTACAATTAGTATTAACATTGATTAATGATTTTTTAAGTTTTATATAGTTAAGTAAAAGTAATCTACCGTTATTAGTGGGGGGGGGGGGGGGCTGATTCTGACAGCCGCCACGTTGGTCTTGTTTTATGCCATACCCATCTAGTTGGATGCCCTCAAGAAGAATAAGAATGTTAGATGGTTGGCCGCAATTAAGATTACTGCAGCTTACAGGACAATCTCCAGGGAAGCGGCTGAGGTCCTAGCGGGCGTCCCTCACGTTCACGTAAGAGACTACTGGTTGACTAGGACTTATGAGGGGATGACTAAGAATGAAACAAATGACTTAATTATTCAGGAGTGGCAGGGTGAGTGGGAAAGTACAGACAAAGCTGAATGGACTAAAGAAGCTGATCCCCAGATTGGAGACATGGATCGGAAGACGATACGGAGAGGTAGGCTTTCACCTGTCATAATTTTTGTCTGGGCATGGCGATTATCGTGCCTATCTCTACCGGTCTGGGATCAGAGACTCCCCGTGATGCACATACTGCAGAGAAGAGGATACGCCTAGGAACACACTTTTCATCTGTCCTAGGTGGATACAGATAAGAGCACATTCGGGTCTGGAAGGGACTAGACCAGAGAATATTGTCACTTTTATGCTTACTGGAAAAAATTAATGTGATTTAGGAGAGTATTACTTTGTGAGGATTATACAACAAAAGGAAGCAGACCAGCGTGAGTGGTGCGCGGACTAATTTGACTGCTGACGATTGAATAGTCAACCAAGTCTTGCGATGAGGAAGAATAAAGTACCTGGTAAAAAACCACTGAGATTGGTGAGGAAAAGGACTAGAGAGCAAGGGGATAAAGGCCATTCCTCTGTGGAGGCGGCATTCGTCCACGCTTGCGAGGTGAGGCACAGGGACTCTTGACCTCTTCGAGTTCAAAGGCACCTCCTGTGGCTGAGTATTGCTTAATTGCTGGACCGGCCCCAGGAGGAGTAGATCGGTGAGATAGCAGGTTTAGTCGGTAGGGCGCAGGCACACATACCCAATCTTAACAACTTCTTGGGGAACCTCTAAGTGAGTACTTTGCCCGAAAATGGGGTTCCTCCGACTCATCGAAAACAAAAAAAAACTACCGAAAAAAGCCTACATAGTCTATTGCTCAACTTTAGAAGAGATGGTTTATTTGGGTACGTGCAAGCACTGCGTACATTGTCTGAAATCGCTTAATCCATTCGCTTATCTTCTTTCTTATCTTTATTCCTTTCTTTATCTCCATTCTTATTTTCTTTACCCGAGTCTGATTTTTATCGAGAGCTACACTTATCATTATTCTTGCAAATAGTTGAGAAAGATGAAATAGAAAGCACATGAGTTTTACGTACATCAGAATTAGATCCGTCGTCTATGAGCACCACACCACGACTATCCCAAAAACCGTAGCCATGAGGTGTCCTGCAGATTGAACGATTTTGTTTTCTTTGGCGCACTTTCACCTGCTCCCATCCATTGTTTGGTATCTCATTTAGCATGTTTAAAGAATTTTTCAGAAGAATTCACATGTTAAAAGATTCTTCCTCTTTATTATCTTTTTTGACGGTGAAAACGAAATAATCCTTTAAAATGGAAACTAATTCTTTTTTATATATCCGTCGTGGTTAAACTTTTTAAAACAAAAGAAAATATTACAACTTTGCTTTACTCGATCTTCACAAATTAGCCACTTAATGCACGCGTTTGAAACCTTGCAGCAAGCTATCTAAAGGATCATATTTAACAAATATAATAGTCACCGTCATTTGATCATACTTGCTCCATCTCTTTGTCAGGCCAAGAACTTCTGAACGATCTTCGTAGCAATAATAAAACGGGTAACTCATGCCAGACTTATTTGGAAAAATGAAAAGTAAAATAGTTACCAAAAAAATATTGTTGTGAATCACCTTGTCGATCCCATCTAAATGCAGTGATATTCATTCTTACAAGAATGAATGAATGAATGAATGTTCAGTACAAGGAGTAACAGTATAGGGGGAACATTATTACCCGTACCTTAGCGAGAGAAACTTTGACTGATGTCTGTTAGAGAACATATTTTAAAGTTTCCAAAAAGTATTAATTATTCAACAAAGTTCTATGTACTTTTTTTAAAGAAACCTACAATATTTTTAAATATCTTTATTTGAATGGAGGTTAAACCTATCTAGGTGAATGGTATTAGTTCATTATATTAGAGTAGAAATTATTTTATGATTAAGTTTCATGTCATGCTTATTGAATATTAAATATTTTGTAGAGCAGTTTTATCACTTTTACCACCTGACGAGTTAGAAGTCGTGTTGATGAAAATTGTGAACACGGTTTATGCTGAACACTGTCATCACGAACTTAATTTTTTTTTACTTACTAAGAAAATGGGATTTAATTTTAAGAATTTTGTTAAAAATCTTCACTAAATAGAAGGTAAATTAAATGAATTTGAAATTATGTTAAGTTTACGTAAAAAAATCTTTAAATCTATGAGAATCAACATCTTTGAAGTTATTTATAAATTAATTTATTAGGTATAGTTCATGAAGTACATATGTTTTAACGCTAAAGAATTCGTCGTACTTCAGTTCGTAAACTTGTTAAAAATTTGCAAATCTGGTACATGTCGTTATTTCAGTACTTGAATCAATATTTCAATAATAACATGGAATCTGATTTTGTAGTACTGTTTTTCATTGTAAAAAGGTACTTCTACATTATTTTTTCAGTTTCCGTTTTTTTTTTTTTTTTGTAAGATAAATATTGAAAATGTGATTTTTCACAATTATCACTAATCGGCTCATTGTATTATTCTTTCTTCCATGCTTGTATTTAGTTTTCGGCCATGTTAAAAACCATTAATCTCTATGTCTTCAGCGGATTAAAATACTTCGTTTTTTTATATATATTTTTCTTTTCTTAGGAATCTAAATCTTTAGTTTGAATCCTTTTTGTTGTTTTGCTACTTTTCAATAAAATATTTTTTTTTAATTGTACCCCGTCATCTCTTTATACATTTTAGCTTAATTTTTCCCTTTTTCTCTGAGATTAAGTATCTCTTTAGTATTTATACATCAGGTTTATCCTTTTGTTTTAAAGAAAAAGAGAGAAAATAATTTCTTATGAGAAAGCAGAAATTGCTTGAAAATATTTTAATACGCCTAACCATGGTGTATGTATTTATGTGTGTTCCATTAATTGAAAGGTTGGTCTGTTATACTTCCATTAACTGTTATGAAAAATCTTAGCAATATGTTATTTGTATTAAATAAAATGTTTTAATCCTATACGCTGCTACTGCAGCCGCTGCCGCTGCCGCCGCCGCCGCTGCTGCTGCTGCTACAGAATTACTATCTCTTAATATCATTGCATTTAAGCTACTAAAATTGACTCTCACGTAAATTGATGGTCAAAGAGAACATAGATTAATGCTTAAAAGTGAAGAATTCAATTGAATCTAGATTTAATATTTATCACTAGCTTGACCATTTTGGGTTATTGAAACACATATATCACTCAGATATAAGTTGGAGATTTAACATATTTTTTTATAAATCCTCTTGGACAAATTTTTCATCTATGAAATAAGTGTAGGTTTATTTGATGAATGAAATAAAAATAATTTTTTTATTATTTGATAGGAAACATATTAAATATTAATAGATGTAAATGAATATAAAACCGTTGATTAATTTATTAGGCTTCAGTTCTTATAGCTACTAAAATACGTTGGAAATGTATCGTAAATTATAAAATAGAAGTCGACATGTTTTCTACACGTTTATATTTCAAATACTACGTTTAAAATACACAGACTATCTGTAAAACGTGCTTATTCCCAGTCGTAACATTAAGCATTCACATATAATAACTATTCCTACATCTTTACTCTTACATTGGTAAAACAGGTCTCTTAGATGTTTAAGCCCACTCTTCAGGGAAATAATATTTTCTTTCTAGCGAGACAACATTTTTTAAAAATTCATTCATAGCAATGCTATTGATTTTTCATCCAAATAATGTAATGAAGTTTAGACAAATCGTTATCGTTTAATGCTCGCATACGTGCTTAAAACAAATTCTCGTTAATTTAATAATTTATTAGATAACTATCTAACTGTATGTATAGTTATATAATAGAGTTTATATATATATATATATATATATATATATATATATATATATATACATATATATAGTCTAATTATTAGATAACTATATATCAGCCATGGCGCGAGTGGTAGCGTCTCGGGCTTGCATCCGGAGATCCCGGGTTCGAATCGCGGCGGTCAGATATAGCATTTTCACACACGCTACAAATCATTCATTTCATCCTCTGAAGCAATATCTAATGGTGGTTTCGGAAGTTAAAAAAATGTTAAGGAGCCAGAGCCTTTTAATTACGTATGCATGTATGTAGCGCAAATGTTCATTTACATCATTATATTATACCGACTGGCATCCTAGCTATTAGATCAACTGGTCTTTTGTTCGATTCTTGACGAGATTCTCATCCCACCAGTTATATCAGTAGTAGCAGCACTAATAGTAGTAGCAATAGATAACTTGAACGTTCTATGCTAAGTTGATAAGTCCTATGATAAATTGCATGGATTACTGGAACCAGCTGTAACGCTAATCCTTTAGAAGAGGATAACAACAACGAATTTCTAGATAATTTTTTTTAAGTTTAAAAAACAGGTATTCAATTATTCGTCACCCTGAAGTAACATATAATATTTTGTTGGTATAGAGAATATTTAGTATTTAGTGTTTATTTTCAGGATACTTCTCGCTATTTCCTAAGCAATTAAGATGGATCGTAGACATCGAACATAAGAATTTATCCTGGCATATTTGTCAAAATTAAACACGTGTTCTTTAAATATTTGTCAAATTCGAGAATACATAATTACACTCTGAGGAACAACCTTTAATAAAGACTAGTGGTCAGCAATGTACAAACTAAATTTCAAGAATTGAAATTGTAAGAGATCCGGTTCATCTCTTCCCAGTTGCAATCTCATTAAACTGTGTTCAATAGTACACAGCGGAACGATCTTAAACTAATAGAACCACTATTATCAAAAGTTGTAATTCTTGGTTGAAATAGAGATCTATTTTTTAATTTAACCGCCCAAAAATTTATAAAAACTAGTTATATAATTAATAAAAAATTAGTAAATTTAAAATAATACCCCACTTCTATTTTCTCATGTCGCATTGAGTAATTTTAAATGTTCCCAAAACATACCGAAATTAAATATCTTTCGATATAAATATTCTGAATTGTGACAGGTGTTTTCTTTGTATAGAATCGTTTGTAACAGAACTTATAAATAATTCAGCATGCTTCGTTTTATAAACCTCGTAATTATTACTAATTTTTGTACCGTAATTAAAATAAAAATTGATTATAGCAAATTAAATTATTTGTATAAACTAAATGAAAATTTACGTTACTGTGAGAATCGGTCGTATTACTTTAGTACTAGCATGAAAACCTTTTATTACATGGATAATATTTTACAACCGTACTTATAGACGTGGTAAAATAGTACTTTTATTCCTCCAGAAGAAAATTATTATGAAATCAATAGTTTAAATAGAATCTTTATTAAATTTTTTAGTGTACAAGAAAAATTATTTAGTCATAATTGAAATAAAATTTCTAAATTAATTAATAAAATTTGGAAATTTATGGGGCTATATAACTTCGGCAGTTGTTTAGAAAGGTCATGAACCTTTTTGACTTCATTGAGTGTTTTACACTTTTCCTAGAAAGTAGAAAGCAATTATAAAAAAAGTATTTAATTGCCAAATTGTTTAAATATTTTTTAATTTAAAGAGGTGGAGGGAATCTAGAGTGTCAACGAGGCAATGGGGCCGAATTATACGACATTTTATAGTTTGATGCAGATTGTTGGAAGAAGAGCTTTAAAAAGAACGTATAAATTTCATTACGTTCCAATTTTTGTTACTAAAGGGTTGGGTAAAAAGATAACCTCAGATCAAAAGCGAATAAATCGATATTGAAATCGCAATATTTAATTTTTTTTTTAACTGGGAGGTTAGGGAGATTAGATGTCTTGTATTTTAAAGAGGGTTGAATCTATTTGAAACCATTAAGTTATTAACCTGTTACTGAAAATATCACGATTTAAAAGCAACAGTTTAAGTATCTCAATATTTCAACTGTTTCATGACAATGATTAGCTGGTCTGATAGGAAGTTAACGGAAAGTTACACACTTACAAAACTTGGTGAAGATGCTTGATCTTAACGCAAAGAATCAGACCTCATGTTATAAACTGATTTTTCCAAATAAATTTTATTTTATTCAAATATTATTAACATAATTGTCATGAAAGGGGTGGAAATTAGGCAGGAAATTGTGAGGTGACATTATTTTAGATCCTATCACCTCACGTAGGAATAAATATCCTCTTAAATAGATAAAAGAATCTTTCAGTTAGGTTAGTAGCGTCTCAGATTACCTCAATCAAACGAAACAAATAAAAAACAAAAACCCATCTTATCTTTTAGTTTGTTATAAAGATTACAAGTTTAGATTTGCTAAACACGTATCTTAACGATAAAAATGATATGGATGAAATGCCAAACCCGTGCACGAGAAAGGAATCCGTCAAAAATTAGTAGATTATAATTATACTTGTGTTTTTAAATATAAAGTACGCAATTTTTAACATCAAACATTTAAAATAATTCAATTGAAACGTAATTTCTTGTGTTAAACCTAAATTTATCAACTAAAAAAACCTTTTAACCACATAACATGGAAAGTGGGTAGGAAGATAGATCTACTTATACATTTTGTAACCACTGGAATGCTAAGGACAGTGTAATCATATTTAAACTTTCAGATAATAAAACTTATCATTCATTCAGGAAAATTTATTCTCATTGATATTATATTTATATTTTTACGTAATTTCTAATAATTTATTTTTTGAAAATAATAAAACAATAATAAAAAATAAAACAATAATAAAATAATAATATTTTAATTACAGTGATAAATAAAATTTTGTTTTTTAACATGGGATACTTTACAAGATATTTGTTTTTTAATGCTGGTAACAAATCTGAAGTCAGAATTTTTCCACCACCCTACATGTTTTTGAAATATTCAAAAATTTAAATTTTGAAAATTTTTTATATAATATGATGTATGATTATACACGGGCTTAGTTTAATTTCTGTACTCGGTATATATTTTTTACTTTATTAATAAGTTGTTAACCGTGAAATGATAACTTAAGTTATAACAAAAACATCATTTATGACATCATAACTCTCTATTGAAGCATAGATAACAGCATTCATCATGTCTGTGCAATTCAAAACAACACAAAGCTTGTTGGCTTTGGTAGCCTACTTTTAATTGTGTAATCTTTTCAGGGGTGATAACTGTTAAGTGAATGAACATTGAATTCTCAAAATGCCTCACAAGGGGCAGTTTTGTTACTGTGTGATAAGTTCACTATAAAATCGGATTAAAAACATTACACCTTTAATTAAAAGAAAACATATAAATTATAGACTGTAAAATCGGTGATCACCATAAGATACGGGCTCCAAATATATGTAGTAACTGTACAGTCAGCTTAAGATGGTGGCTAAAAGGGATACGAAAGGCTTTGCCATTTGGTGATCTTTTGGTTTGTCGTGAACCAAAAGACCACTTAACCGATTGCTATTTCTTTTTAAAAAATAAGTCTGCAGTTTCTAAGAATTCTAAACACATATACTCTATCCTTCACTGCCATCTTCACTCAAACCTGTAACTGACAGTGAATCGATCCCAGTTCAGAAGATTCTGAAAACTTGTTTCGCGAAAACAGTGATGAATAAACGGACATTATGGAAGAAAACAATCATGATTCAGACTTTGAATTACAGTGAGCCAAATCTTACATCACAAAGTAGGCTAAATGATTCGATAGTAGATTTAAACTTAACGAAAAATCAAGATGAACTTTTAAGCTCAAGATTGCAAGGTTGGAAATTACTTTTTAAAGATTTCAAAAATTTCAACCTACCGAAGCAGACAGAAAACTTTTTCTCAATATTTTAGTGAAGAAAATTGTGTGGTTTACTGTACAGATATTGATGTGTTTATGTTAATTTGGGCGAGTTCATGAATCTGAGAAGTGGCGCCTTTTCATTGATTCCTTCAAGTGTCGTTAAAAGCAGTTCTTTTTCACAGTAGTAATAAATATCCTTCTGTACCGATATGTTATGGAATTATTATAAAATGTATGATGTTACGAAAACTGTTATTGAAAAGGTAAATTATAAAAAGCATAGTTAGAACGTATGTGGAAATTTGAAAGTAATAGTCCTTTTTTACGCATCCAGTTAAGTAAAACAAGATTCTTTTGTTTTATTTGTAATCGGAATAGTCGACCTAGAAATCAGTATTATGTTGTAAACAATGGAAGAATTCTTTACTTCGTTCCTCCTGGTGAATCAAAGTTATTCATGAGCCTCTAATTAAACCACAAAAAAATATTTTTACTGCCCTTCATATCAAAATGGAATATGTAAAAAAAAATGTAAAAGCTAAGAAGGGTCAGTCAAGGATACTTGTATATAAGTGAAATTTTCAAAAAAATCAGCAAAGCAAAGATTAATGAAGGAATTTTTGTTGGCCTACAAGTAAGGGAACTGGTCAGAGATGAAATATTTAACTCTGTGTTGACTGATATAGAACTCATTGCTTGGATAGGGTTTAAAGACACTTGCAAAAATATTTTAGATCTCTACAAATCATTAAATTACCAGGATATTGTAGATAAACTGATAAATTCATACAGAGCTATGGGATTTAATACTTCATTAAGTACTCAATTTCCTGCATTGACATATTGGTATCTGGATTTCTTCCCACAAACCTTGGGGCAGTAAGTGATGAACACGGTGAATGTTTTCACCAAGATATCTCAGTGTTAGGAAACCGCTATGAAAGCAAGTGGAGTGTTTATATGTGGCTGTTTACTGTTGGACTTAATTCGAGATTTATCTGATTTTGACTACAGAAAGACAGTATTTGCTAAGAAGTTTTAGTATAAGTATATGACATCCCATAACAGTAGTTTAATGTTAACTGTAATAGACCTTTAAAGTGCTATTTCCATCAAACTGACGGTTATAGAAAAATTCTATTTATGGATCTGTAATGTACGCAAATAAAAAAATGCAGAGAAAGGGATCACGCTTAGAAAAATATTAATAAAATTTTATTTTGTACATTAGTGTTACCAGTCCTTTCGAAAAATGCAATATAAATCTATTTTAGTATTGGAGTCATCATTTAACTTTGATTACAATTGATATTAGTTAGGCTATTCACATTTCCGATTGATGTTTGAATCAATTATACTCTCCCAAAGGTATTCAATTCATACCCTAT